>NC_053154.1:118223919-118930585 GCF_016835505.1 Polypterus senegalus | reverse complement strand
CTGAGATATAATCTATAAACAGTAGCCTAATATGGCATTTTTATTAGCCAGATGCACCAGGACATAATGTAGAGTAATGGATATGATATTCTCTGTGGATCAGTTCTGATGATATGATAACTGGAGGTGGTTCAGACTATCTGAAATATTCTGTTTAATGTTTCCCAGAACCATCCACTTCATGCATTTCATCTTAATGAGTATGAGTGCCAGAGTAAGTAATCATAACATTTGCTGAACCTGGCAATAGTGGAAATGGTTGCAATTTACACTGCAGAAATGTATGTCTAAAATGTGATGAATACAGTGTGCTTTTAGAGGGAAGTAGGATTTCCTCATTTTAATGTTTGCCCATAATCATAGTCATTAAATGTCTTGGCTTCAGGAGCATCATTTTTAATATCATGTAAATGCCTCTGTTTAAGTAAGGGTTAGGATCACCCAAAACTCAAATATTCCGATGTGATAATTGTGATACCGTGGCTATCAGGCCTTTGGTCTCTTTTGTTTCTGTTCTCTGTGCATCTTAGTCCATTGCTTGTGCCTCTCAGCATTTTCAAAGTGCAGCTGATGCTTCTGTACGTTTTCAGTATATAAAAGACAGATCAATATGCAGATAAACCTGCACCCACCTATCCTTCCTCTACTATCAGGCTTCCATCCCTACCTCCAAGCTTCATTATCATTGATGTACATTTCATTCTGTGTTGCCAAGAAATCATATTTGGGAAGATGAACTTAAACATAGGGTATGAAACAGATAAAGCCAAAAGGGCAATATGGTCACGTTCTCATCATAAATAATACTGAGCTACACCACTCAGAAACCTGTAGAACAAATATTTAGCAAAACATGCACTTTATAAGAAAAATACAGTTTCTTTTCTTATAAATATATTATTATTATTATTATTATTATTATTATTATTATTATTATTATTATTATCGGCTGTTTACCTGACAGGGAAGTTAGTTCATCTAAGCTTTCTAAAATGTATTCATTTTATACTGAAGGAGCTATGTTATGAGTTACACACTAATAACAGTGACTTCAGAAGGATTTTAAACCAAATGTTGTAAACCTTGCAGTAAATTTTAGTAATATTGTTTGCTTGGGAAGACAATTACTTAATTTCGCATCAAGATGATACATATACCATTCTGGCTATAATATACTTATGATAAATAGTTACTCTGTTGTTAGAGAAGTTATCACAATAACGGATGTAGAGTGAGAATTAATGTGACAATAATTGATGATGCTGTTTCATTTAAAAATGTGAAACAGTAAGCATGAGTAAATTAGAAATGCAATCTTGGCATTATGTTGATGAGGTTCAGAGACAGGTATATTTAATAATAACACATTATGTGAAAAGTGCTGCATATATGAATGCTTTGTTTATGTTTTTCCTATAGGTTTAAAATGATCTATGTAACAAAAGGAGATGACCTAAAGGTTTACCTAACCTTACCTACCAAAAAGTTGTGTTTAAAATGGTGTAAGGGACTAAAACAGGTTAATAACATATTTTAAAAGAAAAAACAAAGGTAGAAACACAAATTTTCTATAATGTATCTGCATTAACCTAATAGTCTTTCCACTCTTTTCTGAGCCCAAGCAAAAATGCTAGTATCTTTTGTATAATGTTATATATTACTGCACGTTATAGTTCCAGTGTGGTCATAACACTTTCCTGTACAATGTCAAGATGACCTTCTGCATGTTTGAAAATCACTTCGCAAGAGATCTGCTCACATATTCTATATGTAATTAGTTGTCTCAGTGTTACTGTATTCCTTTTTTATAAACATGTAGCTCTCTAATTTAGAAGAAGAACTGATGGAGCAATCCCTGCATTAATGGTGTTATCTCAAAATCTCAAGTCAGTTTCTCCGTCAGGAGAAAAAAACCTCTGCTATACTTCTAATTATGATTACATACAATTTTAAACAAGCTATGCTTCATTAACAAGTATTAATTTTTAATATATGATATTTTTATTAATATTAAAGCTAAAATTACTGATATTGGCATTGTGATTTTTTTTATTATTATTTAACTGTTTTAATTCATATGTCAGAGCAAGGGATTTTTTTTAGACTTGCTGATGGTAAAGTATGAAGCCCTCGAGGAGACCTCTGTAGTAGTAAAGCATGCAAAGAAGAAATATATCTAATACTTTCCACAATGTACATTTTATAGAATTAAAAAAAGTAAATGTTCAGGATATTAATAAAATGTATGACTACAGGAATGACATCAGTGGTACTGTCAGGCAAGGTCCAGGAACAGACTAGACGCTCTCATGAGGCAGCTCCGGTATTAAAATATATATAGCCAGAAAGTCCAAAAAGAGACGGCTGTTCTTGGCAGTGATGCATCCAGAGGGGAAATGGAGGCAGTTACAGCCAGATATGCAAGGCTGCTGGGATGATTTACAGGAGGCCTGGAACATATTTAGTGCCATTGTATTTTAGAGAAGTAATGCAATTAAATAAACACCAAGTAAACATGTTTTAAACAAAAAAAAAATTAATTAACCCAGCTAGCAAAAACAGTTCATGTTTTTCAAACTATGAATTGTAGGCCACCTAGAAAGTAATTAGGCTACATATACGTAGTTCTCATGTATTGAGAAGGCAACTACCTTTGAACCAGTTAAACAAAGTCCTTTTTCCAGTAGATCTGATACATTCAAGGAATACATGAGTGCTTTAATAGTGCTGTCTTAGTCTGTTTAAAAATGTTACATAAATATAAATGCAGTTTACTATAATACAGCTCTTCATAAGAGCATTCTGTTGTGCCCTTAAGGGACTGCAGTTAGATGTGAAATGAACAATCTAAACCTCTCAGCTATACTAGTAGCAGTCAGGCAGAGAGATAGGATTTATGTTTTCACTTAAAAGATGATACTTCTTTTCATTAAAACCAACAGTAGCAAATATAAAGCAATCTGCATGATCATGGGTGACTTCATGCAGTCCCATTTGTAACAGCAAGATGCTGAATATCATTCCTTAGTTATAGACTATATAGTCTCAATTGAAAAATGAAAAGAAAATGCTACTGATATGTTGATTTTACTTGCCTAAATCCAAAATAATTCAAAACAGTTTTGCCATTTAGATGTATCATGTTCATTTCTCCTGTCTTTTACTGAAGCATTTATTTTTCTCTCCACTGAAGGTCTTTGCTGTCTCAGTTGGTAGTTTTTAATTTATAACTGCACACAAAAATATTAAGTGTTATTTTGGAATGATTTTTACTGTCTGCTTATCATGCATATGTTGTCATATTGTCTATTTTGTATGTTATTTCATCTTATCTCATTATTTGAAAACACTTCTTTGGGTGAGTTTGCAGTGGTAGCAGGCAAATCAGGTAGGCCCAGACTTCCCTGTCCCCATCTGCAGAATTCATCTCTTCCTAAGGAGTATTCAAGTGTTCTCAAACTAGGTGAAGATATAATCCCGCCAGTGTGTCCTGGATTTGCCACAGGGTATCTACCTAGTGGGATGTGCCCAGAGCAGGTCTAGGAAGAGCCACCTAAGAATCATCCTTACAGCATGCCTAAACCCCAACAGCTGGCTCATCTCAATCTACTCTGAGGCTGAGCTTCTCATCCAATATCAGAGAATCAGCCCAGCAGCCACATTTCTTCCACTCGTTCTTGTGATTTTATTCTTTCGATCATCAGCCACTTCTCATGGCTGTAAGTGAGAACAGGGATGTAGATCGCTTGGTAAACCAAGAATTTTATCTTTAACAAGGGCATCAGTTTTACCCCATATTTCTGCAGCATTTCCCTCAACACATGATGAGGGACGCGGTTATATGCTTTTTCCAAATCTACAAAACAAATCTAGACTGGGATATCATATTTTCATGTAACAACCAGCAACTGCTCATGGGGGAAGAGCTGGCCTACTGTTCTGTGGCCATAACAGAATCCACCCTGGCCTAGGCCTTACATGGGAGGCTGAAGAGCATGACTCTGTAGTTGGAACATACCCTCTGGTCACCTTTTTTAAATATCGGGCCCACTACACTACTCCTCTAGTCCAATGGTACTATACTTGCTTTCTTTACATCATTGAATGGATACATTAACCACACTATCCTATCTGGTCAGATTTCCTTCATCCCAGCACTCTTACTACCATGAAGTCATCAGACCACCATAGTGACTAAAAATCTTCTTTCCACCATTAGACAAGTTCAGCAAAAGAGGTCAGCACCTCTCCATCCCTGCTTAACACTGTCTGGGCAAAGTCATGCCTTCCTCTTCTAATGGGGTTGAACAGTTTGCCAGAACAGCCTCAAGACCATCAAATAGTCATTCTCCATGGCATCTCCAAACGGCTGCTATGCTTGTGCTTTTGCAACCATTTTTGCTGGTGTCCTCTTAGCCTGTCAGGACCTCCCAACTGAGTCAGGAAATTCCACAGACATCATTTCTCTAAAGGCCACCTTCCTCCATCTAACAGCTTCCCTTATCTCTGGTGTCCACCACTGGGGCTTAGGATTGCCACCATGAGATGACTTGACTTCCTTAAGAGCACAGCTGCTGCCAAAACTGAGATCTTGGACGGGGTCAATTCAGACTCAATGTCTGCACATGGGAGAAGTTTTCTTAGAGGTTGGAGTTAAACTGACCACAAACAGAAGCCTCACCCAGATGTGTCCAGGATGCCCTAACTACTCCTTATGGCCAAAGCTCCTCACTTCAAATTCATCTTTCACCAAGTGCCCAAAATGCATGTTGTGGAAAATACCCAATAAATAAAGAAGAGCCTTTTGCTATTGTTATATATATTGTTATATCCTTTATTTACACTTACAGGTGGAGTACCACATGCTCTTGGTAATGCAACATGGCAGACTGTCAAAATCTAGCTGAAAGCTTCCTTTAGTCAGCTAGGTTCTTTAGCATATAATGACTATGAAGCATTTCAAACACACCAGTCAGAATACAGTAATCCCTCCTCAATCTGGAACTGGGGTTCTGGAACGCAACCCCCCGCGATAGGTGAAAATCCGCGAAGTAGAAACCATATGTTTGTATGGTTATTTTTATATATTTTAAGCCCTTATAAACTCTCCCACACTGTTAACATTATTAGAGCCCTCTAGACATGAAATAACACCCTTTAGTCAAAAGTTTAAACCATGACAAGACAGAGATGACAGTTCTTTCTCACAATTAAAAGAATGCAAATATATCTTCTCTTCAAAGAAGCGCCGTCAGGAGCAAAGAATGTCAGTGAGAGAGAGTGCGTGCAACAGAAAAGCAAACAATCAAAAAATCAATAGGGCTGTTGGGCTTTTAAGTATGCACACCGTGATAAAGCAGCCGCAAAGAAGGGAGCAATGTGAAGGTAGTCTTTCAGCATTTTTTAGAGTAGCCTCCATATCTTCTAGGCAAACAGCCCCTGTGCAAACAGCCCCTCTGCTCACACCCCCTCCGTCAGGCGCAGAGCATGTCAGAGAGAGTGAAAGAGAACGAGAAAAGCAAACAATCAAGCACAGCTCGGGAAGCACATCGTATATCATTGAGGAGTTTTAGTTAATACGTAATACATGCTCTGATTGGGTAGCTTCTAAGCCATCCGCCAATAGCGTCCCTTGTATGAAATCAACTGGGCAAAAAAACGAGGAAGCATGTACTTTAAATTAAAAGACCCATTGTCCGCAGAAATCGCGAACCAGCAAAAAATCCGTGATATATATTTAGATATGCTTACATTTAAAATCCGCGATGGAGTGAAGCCGCGAAAGTCGAAGCACGATATAGCGAGGGATCACTGTACAGATAAATGGTATGGCCCAGAAATACACTTCTGCTATTAAATTTTAGGTCAAATTTCAAAATAGTTAATCATTTAAGGGTCATGTTTGATACCCAATTAAAAGATTTAAGACTTTATATGTAACTTTAATCAGAGAACAAACAGAAAATTAAATGTAAGATATGATCAAATTTTCTAATTTAAATGTACTGTTACAAATGAAGTCAGGATTGCCCAGTTTCACAGGTAGGCAGTTTCAAGTGCATTTTCGATTAGACACAAGTACAAAGTCTATCAAAGACTATACTTTTGTATATAATGGTATCTTAAATATACTGTATATGTAGTCTCAATAAAGTGCATTGTTGGTGTAAAAGGCTGAGGTCAGTGCTGGCTAGTTACAATTTTGTATTTTAAACCAGAACTGATTATGTGATCCAAAGCAAATCATATAACCTGTGTGAGCTGTACATATCTAAATACAATATGTACAATTGCATATAATATTTTAGAAAGTGCTATATAAAACAAGAGATAGTGTTTGTAATAAATAATGTAATGTAAAAAAAATATACATTTTTATGACTCATATACATTACAGTGGTGGCATTAATCCAAAATGTAACTGTGCACTGACTGCATGTCCAAGAGAAAAACAAGCATATAACTACATCTAGTTCCTCCACAACATGTAACTGCACAAAGATTACAAACACCATGGCAACAATGGCAGTCAAATGTGTCTCTCAGGCTACAGTGGGTACGGTAGATGAACTTGTCATCCGAAGTTATTCTCTGTTGTTGAGTTCAGAAACCTTTTTTGCACTTTGCAGCCTAACTATACTATAACTTTTAGACTAACAGTGAGCTCTAGGACCCAGGAAGAAACCTCAAAGTTGAAGAAAACAATAAATGAATAGATGAGTTGGGTGAAGTTTATTTCAACAACTACAGATTGTTGGATAGCAAGATGTTTTAGCTTTACTGGTATGGCTGCCGTCTGGAATAATGAAAGCATGTTTGAAAGATGTGCTACTCTTGCATGCAAATGTTTAAAAGAGTCTCAAACAAGTTCTTTTTGGGGCCATTGATTATATACCCTCCAAATACAACATCAGGGAGTCTGATATTTGGTAAAATTTTCTTAAAGTCATTAAAGTTTTTGGGGAATGATGGCAGACCCAACCAATTGTGGATTAGCTACACTCTAAAGCAGAAGAATCTGAAAATGATAGTGAGAAAGTTGATTATCAAGATACTTGCCACATACTAGAAAATGAAACTGGGCTGGAATATCAACTTCCCAAACATCATCATTGTGCTTGTCATCTGTTAAATTTTGTTGCAACAGTGGATTCTGCAAAGGCAGGGTCCACACATAACCTACAGAAAGCTATCATGGGCAAATGGAAAATGCAAGTCTATCTGGAACAAAACAAGACGATCAGCAAACACAACTGAACTTGTAGGTGGTTAACACAAGCTACAGTTTATACATCCTAATCTGAATCTGAATTCATGTTACCTACCTGTGGAGAGAGCAACACATCTGTTACAGGAGAAGGTAGAAGAGGTCATTAGGAATGTCTGCATTATTATCAAGATTAAACTGTAAGTGACTTTTCATCCTTTGTTTTAGGAAGGATTACTTTTCTAAGATATTTGTTATGCATGTGGTCATAATTATGTGAACCATTTTACAGGCTGAATCCTGCAGAAATTCCATTTTTGTCTGTACACTGTACAATAACGAAGCTCGTGGTTGTGGCTTCCAATATTCTGCAGATGGAAAACATTACTTACATGGCTGTGTTGCTGTGTACAGTCTACTTGTAGAAATTTTGAAGAAGATGGAAGTATCATCCGGAGTTTGTCAGTGTCTCCAAAGGCATTTTGATCGAATGATGGAGGATTGAGAACTCACATGTGCTCCCATTTTTTACCAATTTCAAGACATCATGATATGCCAATGATGTCTAGTCAGCGCTGGAACAGGGTTTGCAGAAACAACTGTTTCGAATAGCACTGAATTGGTGCATTAATGTTCACAGGAATTATGTTGAAAAATAACTTTAATGTTTAATATGTCAAGTTCAAAACATTTTTTTACCATTTGCATCATTCTTAAACCCACTTATTCTTATTTGGAGTCATGGAGTGGCCCAGGGTCTCTCCTAGCAGGGTTGGAAATAAGACAGGGACAACTGTAGCTAGATCATAAGTCAGGTCTCACTCATTCGCGTGCCCTCACTCACACAAGGAGTCAACTTAGAATCACCAGCTAACAGACATCTGTGTCTCAGATGTGAGAGGAAATCCTGAATACCTGCGCAAAATGACAAGAAGACAGGGAAAATTCACATAGACTGAAACTCCACGCAGCAAGCAAGTGACACGGGAATGTAACTGAGTGTGCCGGATTTTAGAGGCAGGAGTGCAAACCGATGTTCTACTAACCGATGTTCTACTGTGCTTCCCAGACAGCTAATCATGAATTTGCAATGGAAAAACTAGCCAACAAGTAATCAGAAACTTCTGATCTGACAGGGGTTGTACTGTATGAATGAATGTGCTTAGGAATTGACTAGCATTCTATTTACAGATTTCTAATATCTTGTGCCTGTAGATACTGAGATAAGCTTGGTCTTTTCACAACCAAGTGGCAACATAAAGGTCATTTGTAATGCTTGTCTTCTTAAGCTACCCTATACTGAGATGACACCAGCATCACTTCAGCTATGCATAACTGGAGTTGTAATTACATTATGAAATGGGATTGGATAGAACCTCCAAAAATAATTATATTGATGCATGAAGTGGTACGGTAGTAACTGAGTGGAAATGTTGAGAAAACAATCTGGTGTAAAGTGAAAAGATATTGAAAACAAATTAAATATGCTGTATTGTTGTGACATATGCAATGGAAGATGACAATTCATTAAATAAGAATTAATTATGTACAGGCTGTATATAGTAATATTTACAGACAACATACAGTATGCCCTAGTGTTGACAAAATAAGTAATAGTACGTTAATGTGAGACTGAAGATAGAGAATAATGTGATCCTGGCCAACAACTAAAAAACTATTCAAATTTATAAAAACCTCACTATATGTCTTTCATTGACCAAAAAGATTTTATGCTGAACTAAATCCTCAAATATTCTTGCCTTCTTCTTACAATCCCTTTCAACCAATATTAGGGCTATCCAGATTATTTATTAATATAGTTGACATAAAACAGAAAAAACTATTAGCCTAACGCAGGGTTCTTAAACTCCGGTCCTTGAGGGCCACAGTGGCTGCAGGTTTTCATTCTAACCCTTTTCTTAATTAGTGACCTGTGTTTGCTGCTAATTAGCTTCTTTTGAATTAATTGTAATTGACATGTGTTTTAGATCTGTTTCCCTGAATTTCTCCATCGTTCCTATGAATTGGTTTAATTCTTTCCTTAAATGGCACCCAAACAGAAATGAAATGTGAAGTGAGTGAGCCAACAGAAAACCAACAAAAATCCAGGCCTTAAATTCCAACCAATTACACTCCAAGCAGTTGTTTAATTAGGCACCAGTTCTTGTTGTTAATTAAACTTGTTCTTTAATTCCATGGCTTGTTGCTGCTCTTATTGTGCAGTAGCAGACATTTCTGAAATTGTTGATGTTTTCTAAGAGCACTGTTAAAAAGATTTGGGGACCTGAGCAAATCAACATTTCTGAGACCTTCATCTTTCTTTATTTTCAGATATTGTATAATGGACACAGTTTCCTGGTCATGGTTTAGCTCATTTTGTATCTCACTATTGTTTGGCAACTAATTAAGGAAAAAGAAACAATTAAGTGGTCTGCATTTTCAAGAGCAAATCAATTACAATTAATTCAAAAGAAGTTAATTAGGAGCAAAAACAGGTCACTAATTAAGAAAATAGTTACAATGAAAAACTGCAGCCACTGCGGCCCTCCAGGACCAGAGTTTGAGAACCCTGGCCTACCTAACGCATAAGTGGATGAAGGATTAAAACATACAGTGTTCTAGCACATCCACGCTAGACCTCTATGCTAGAGTGAGATTAACAGCTTTAGACATGCATCTTAATTGTGGCTTACCATTGGCTTATATGAATTTACCAAATGTTATGCATACTATGCATTAGAGAGAAAGGAGTACCAGAGAAGTATGTGCAGACTGTCTAGGATATGTATGAGGGAGCAAAGACTCGGGTTAAAAGCAGAGCTGGAGTAAAAAGTCAAGATCCCAGTTAGAGTAGGTCTGCACCAGGGGTCTTCTTTAAGTCCTTACTTCTTCTATGGATGTGCTGAGTCATTGGTGCATGCTTTTTGTTGATGACATTGTGTTGTGTAACACCAGAAAGGAGGAAGTGGAGAGGATGTTGGAAGAATGGAGAAGGGTTTTAGAAGATATAGGAATGAAGGAAAATAGGATTAAGACAGAATATATGAGGTTTAATGATGATCAGGATTCAGAAATTAGCTTGCAGGGAGAGAGCTATTGAAAAGAGAGGATATATTTAAATATATAGGATCAGTGGTAGTCGAGATGGGAAACTAAATGGAAAGATAACTAGTAGAGGGCAGTGTGGATGGAACAATTGGATGAAGGCATCAGGAATATTGCGCGATCATAAAATTAAGGCAAATGACACAGTAGGAAGACCAGCAGCAATGTATGGAGCTGAGACAATACTACTGAGGCAGTAAAAAGAGAACAGGACAACAAGTTAGTTGTGGCAGAAATAAAAATATTGAGATGGATGTGTGCAGTTACAAAAAAGGACAGAATAAGAAACGAGACAATCAGATGTACAACAAAACTGCGGAGACAATACTGCTGAGGCAGTAAAAAGAGAACAGGACAACAAGTTAGTTGTGGCAGAAATAAAAATGTTGAGATGGGTGTGTGTAGTTACAAAAAAGGACAGAATAAGAAATGAGACAATTAGATGTACAACAAAACTAAGAGAGATGTCAAAACAGGTAAAAGTAAAAGAGTGAAATGAATAAAACTACAGGGGAAGAGAAAGTGAGGGAGGTCAAAGCGAAAGTGGATCGGAAAGTGTGAAGGAAAAGGACTTGACTGCCTAGGAGGTTCAGGACTGAGCTGTATGGAGAAAGTTGATCAGCCCATTGACCCCACAAAGAAGTGGGAAAAGAAGAAGAGGAAGAAGATGATACTTATGTAGATCATAGACAGTAGTACAATTCAATTAAGTTAATGCATAGAGGCAGTTGACTTAGTGGACCAAACAAGAAGAAGAGGAAGAAGAAGATATTATGTAGATCACAGACATTACTACAGTTCAATTCGTTTATAAAATACATAGTGGGAGTGGACTCAGTGGACCAAACAAGCGGTTATTACCAGTCAAAGATTCTCAAGAAGTTATTTCCTGCTTCTTTCTCACATTCTGTGATGATCTCCCTTTCATGTAGTGAACTAGACCTTTATTGATCAGCACATACCAAGCCTCAATGGGCTGAGGAGGCTCTACTTATTGATATTTTTTCATGTTCACCAAACTATTTTTTATTATATGTCTATTTTTATGCTTATTATAGTTCAAAGTAAAGGACCATATCAAGATGTTCAAAGTTAAAGAGCTCATTGTTGCTGAGTAAGCACTAATTAAAATGCATTAATATTCATTTCAAATAAATAATGCAAAATTGTAGGCCATTTACAAATCAAGCCTGGCTTTTAAGGAAGGCTTTTTGACAGGATGTTCCTGTACTCCCAAAGGGCAAATAATTTCATAATCTGGAAGCAAATATCAAGCAAAGTACATTATGGTATGTTTTCTGAAATGAAAATTAAAGTTCTGTCCTTGCTTTTATGAAAGCACTTCTTAACAAAAGTGAATCATGCATTAATTTCTGTTTACTACACATATTTAGAATATGAGAAGTACTTTGTATAATGACTTGCACAATATTTTGAAGACCTGATGAAAATAATATGTGCTTAAAGTGAAATTATTTAGTTAAGATATTTGCCAAAGGGCAATGTTTACAGATATCTTTCCTTGATTAATTTATTCATTCCCTACTTTGGCCCTTGAAATGATGCTCCCTCCCCAAGTTTTGTTTCTGATTTTCTTATAGGACTGGAAACTTTATCTACTAGTGACTTAATAATTTTTTCAGTTGTCTTTTATCTGTGATTCTACAAAAGAAGAAACAGTTTAACCCAAGTTTAGAGCTAACAAACAAATCAGTCTGGATATTAAAGGCACTCAAATAACTGAGGAGCTAAATTAATTTACTTTGCAAGATTATTTTCTGTTTATTTTTTAACCATAATTTATGCATAAGAGACTCTAAACTCTCTCTCTCTCTCTCTGTCTTTTTCTCCTTATTTCAGGAAGCTGCAATGCGGAGAACCCATCAGCTCTTTACAAGTTGTTTCAATTGCTCTGTTTTTCATTTAGTCCAGTTTGAAAAATGTATTTTCAAGAAAATAATACCGGGTTGTGTGTGTTTTTTTTTTTTTTACTCTCATATGATACTGAAACATTACATTTATCAACAAGATACATACAGCAGCCAAATTCCTCAGTATCATTTTCAGTTTTCCAATAGTGTAATAAATAAAAAAACATGCAGTTCTGTCACCAGTAGCAAGATGGACTTAAAAGAAATGAGCCTGAAATCCATCCATCTATTTTCTAATGACTGTTTTTCTTTGCAAAGACTTGGGGTAAAAGCTATACATTTTAAAGTCAGGTAATATTATCAAACAATTGTGCATATCAACAAGTGTTTTTGAGACCATATGAGTGTTAGGTTAGTTTAAATATGCTACAGAACATTGGAGGAAAATAATCTGAAAAAACAAAAATACACAAGCACAATGAAAAGAAAGAGGTCCCCAAAATGTTAGAGACAGATGTGTGCCAACAGGGTGGACAGGAACCCTCATGTTTGGGAGAAGGATGTGTGCTTGTGGATGTTTAGAGTTTTTAACAGAATGAAGAGTTCCTGCTATTATTTCATTAACTATTAAGCTGAGTTGATTCCAGTTGTGGAATTTGCACTAGGAAGCTTATAGTATAAATTTAACATTATAGTAAAGAAAGAAACATCCTCTAACAGGACAAATCAGTTATCAGGCAGGAGAAAGGCTGTTCATTGTATCTTTTAATTACTCCACTTCAAAATGCCTTAGAGGAAGCAATCTTTAAAAGCAGTCTGTTTTTTTTATTATTAAAATCAAATAACATTCCATACAAATAAATCAAATTTTACAAAAATAGGTTCAAAACATATCAATCCCCACCCCTGAGAAATAGAGCTAGGCCAGCAGAGTAAAACTTTAAGCTAGTAAAAATAAGTATATTGATAAATTAATAAATGAATAAAGATAAATGGAGTAAAAGAGGGGAGAGACCCTGCTTCCTCAATTTAAATTTAAAAGTAGTCTGTTACAGTATGGGCAGAATGATCAGAGAAACAAAGAATAGAGGTTGATTGAAACAGTGCTAGAAGTCTTCTTGCTTGAGGCTCTTCAACAGGCTTGCAGTTTCTGTCTTCACTTCATCCACTGAAGAAAAATGTGCTCCCTTCTGGTCACATTTGATTTTTGGAAATAAGTAAAAATCACAGGTAGCTAAAATGAGGGAATAGGGAGGATGATCGAGGACAGGAATGTTTTTGTCAGTCAAAAACTAGTTTACTGAAAAAGGAGTACAGTCATTTCAAACAATCTAATTCACCGTTTTGATGTTTTCATCCATCCGAGATAGCATGGGCGACCTGGGCGTTGAACGTCTTCCACATTTTCTTTTCCTTCCTTGAAAGGTTTGTGCCACTCAAAAACTTGTGTGCGAGACAAACTGCTATCACTGTACACTGTTTTTATCATTTTATAAGTTTCTGTGGCCGTTTTGTTCAATATTGTGAGAAATTTTATTTTGATTCGCTGTTTGATTTTCTCACTCGACATTATAGCGGCAACTCTTGTAGTGATTGTTGTGAAAATACTAACTGGGCTATTCACAGAATATACCTAGATGGCAGTTTGAGAGGGTGTGTAGGAGGGGATAACAATTGTCCATTCTGATTGTTTACAGGATATCTGCTGATTTCTTGGTCATCTCTTAGTCACCTTTTAGTACATTCTGTTGTTCACTTGATCCCTATTTGGCCTCCTAACATGCTTGAAAAGGTTTCTGACATTTGTTAACCCTTTATTCTATTTCTTTAAGATATTAGCTATATTACCCTAGAATTATTCTTCCACAAGCTGTCACTGTGAACTCTCAATATGAGGTCCAAAGAGCTGTCCGTTCAAGTAAAAAACAGTCCATCATTAGGCTGAGAAAACAAAACAAACCTTTTAGAGAGATAGCAGAAACATTAGGAGTGGACAAATCCACCATTTGGTAATTCTTGAAATGAAGGAGCACACATGTGACCTCAGCAACAGCAGAAAGTCTGGAAACCCACAGAAAACAAATGTGCTGGATGATTGCAGAATTCTGTTTTTGGTGAAGAAGAACCCCTTCACAACATTTAGCCAAACCAAGAACACTCTCCAGGAGGTAGGCCTGTCATTGCCAAACTCTACAATCAATAAAAGACTTCATGAAAGTAAAGAGAGTTTACCACAAGGTGCAAACCACTGGTAAACCTCAGGCATAGGAAGAACAGATTAGACTTTGACAGAAAACATTTTTTTAAAAGCCTGTCCAGTTCTGGAATAATTATCATTGGACAAAGGAAACTAAGGATGAATTCTGAAGTGTACAAGGCTATAATATCTGCTCAGTTCAGCCAACTGCTGCAAAAATGACAGGACAACGCTTCACAGTACTGATGGACAATGAGACAAAACACACAGCAAAAGCAAACCAAGTGCTTATCAAGGCAAAGAAGTGGAATATTTTTCACTGGCCAAGACATTCAACGGACCTCAATCCAATTGGACTCATATTTTACTTACTGAAGACAAAACTAATGGAAGAAAGTCCAACGAACAAGCAACAAATGAAGACAGCTGCAGTAAAGGCCTGGTAAAGTTTCACTAGAGTGAAAACCCAGCACTTGGAGATGGCCATGAGTTCCAGACTTCAGGCAGTCATTGACTGGAAAGGATTTTCAACCAAATATTAAAAATGATCATTATATGTATGATTATGCTAGTTTGTCCAAATACTTTTCAGTCTCTGAAACTAGGGAGCCATGTATTAATATGTCTGTCTTTTCTAAACAGCTCATACAATATTTTTGTTAAATCCCCTGAATTAAAGCAGAAAGTCTATACTTCAGCATCATCTTGATTCCTTTGTTTCAAATCCGCTGTGGTGGTGTACAGAGCCAAAATCGTGAAAATTGTGTCACTTTCCAAATATTTATGTACCTGACTTTATTGTGTCCGTTTGGAGCATGCTGTTGCAATAATGACATACCTATTGTAACCATAGCATAACTAAATATTATTACCATAAATATAATGTGCTTCCTGAGTAACAGTGTATCTAAGAATTTTATAATTATTTTTTTGTTATCTGATTGCATACTTACTTAACTCACACTTTACGGTAATAATATCTAGTCACAAATACACTCTAACTGCACACACATATACTTTATTGATATAGAAGTATAGTTTCTTTTTTTACCAAATATATTTTTCACAGTTTGGTCATTTTACAGGATAAGTGGCTCCATCTATGTCGCACAGTGAATAAGAAATAAGAGATCGAACTATACAACACTCAAACATTTTAGTCCTCTACAGTATGTAGTGAGCACTGCATGTATACATATAATTGAGTAACACATGGATAAGGTTGATATTGACATCAAATTTAATAACAATATGTATATATAATATCCAGTCAAACTTTCAAAACAAAAATTACTATATTTACAATCTAAAAAATACTGTTAATGGCCATATAGAGAAAATGATATGGCATTACTTTTAATAGATTAGTTAGGCAATGCCAGTTTGAAAAGTACCTTAGTTTCAAATTGCAAATACTTAGTTAGAGTCTGTGGATCAATTAATATTGTGAAGCATATAAACATGTTTTATTGTGTTATCAGATCATCTGTGATGTGCACATAACACAAACCATGTACCAACCTAACATCTTAGGTTCTATTCATAATTGGAGATAGGAAGAAATGTCAAACCCAGTTTTATGTGACTGTTACCATCTCACTATCCATATTGTGCACCGCATATTCAACCTTATGGACCTCACTCAGCAAGCTGCTCACTAACTGGGGCTGTGTTTTACTTTGACTCCTTTACTTTAACCCAGTTTACCACCAGCAGAGGGCTTTACAAGGGCATCTCCTTTGTACCCTTAAGTGACCACCGCATGACAGCAATAATTTGGACAGAGAATTAAATTTAAGCTTTACTAAAAATAATATTTGCTTGTATAATATCCAATAGCATTAAATATAAACCATTCAAATAATGATAAATCCTTGGTGGGTTCATACAATCTTGATCCAGTCTCAGATGGCATTTCCCAAATGGCCCAGTTCCTTACTTACGTTTTATATATCCCAAATTGAAAAGTAAAACTAAAGATTTCTTGGCAGAGACAGAATTCCTTGAGAAGTATCCAACAGCTAAGCAGATTGCAAGGTCCATTTAAATTTCCATGGCTTCTCTGAAACAGTCATAAAAGCAAAAAGTGAACCAAACAATCCTATCTGAAACAAAGTACCAACTGAACTAAACTAAAAGACAGTCGCTCCCTCACACCATCTCCCCCAAATTCAGCACATACATTTAGTTAACTGTCCACTAGCAAAGCAGCACACTTTTATACAGTTTCTCAAAACACAGAAGTTATAAGCTGCGCTAAGCTGCAACTAGATTGGCTATACAAAACATTCTAAGGTCCTGCTTAGCCTTTCAGCTTTCACATAATGAACTTCACACCTGTCCAGCTTGACAAGTCTTTGCCAGGTCTTGGTCATTTACCTGTAATCCTTCAGTTAAAAATTCCAAAGTGTGTGTGCTAAATACATTATTTTGTTTTTATATTCTGCTTGATGGAAGTGCTTGTTTTATTTTGTATATATGTTTCTTTTGTGCAGCTTTTCTAACAGGGTATGTTTTGGATTACTCATCATATTCTCCACTAGTTGAAATTGTCCCAGGAGGTGGATGTACTTTCCTCTGTTATTACAGCTGCCATGGACCTAAATTTAATTCATTTGATATACGAAGACAGACCTGTTGAGGTAAACTGGAGAAATTTCAATTATTGCTAAAAAAAGATGAGTTGGCATCAAAAGCTGATGCACTTTCACAGGAATGCCTCACACTGTGGCAGCTTCCTGCATTAAAGTTACAGCACAGCACAGAATTTGCCATTACCAGCACCAGCTTTCAATGACTTTGAATTTTAAATTGAACTGGCAGCATTAAAGGAGATTTACGTTAGCTAATCCTTGTGCTGTGATGACAAACAAGAATGTTAACTGACCATTGCACAGTTAACTTATGTGATTTCTATTTATAGAAGGTTGTGTTGTTTTTATGATTGATTAGAAACAATGTAGAATGCATATTGATGCATTAAGTGTATGGGGACTTCATTTGGGGAAGGATTTGGGTAGTCGAATAGGATTTCCAAGGAAATCTTTAATTGCTAGGTGCCCCCCAAAAGGATTAAAGGCAGTTTTGTGTTTTCTTTTAAGGGGGAGCACAAAGGCAGAGCTGTATTAAGGGTTTCGTCCCTGCTGTGTATTGGTTCATTTTTTAAATCCTGTAAATTAATTTTTTAATTTTCTACCTACCTGCTTCATTATTTGAACCTAGAGAACAGGACCAATGAAAAAGAAACCCAAAATATCATCTGCTATCAGGGGAAATTTTTATTCATTATGAAAAGAAAATAATTACCTTGGAACGGATCACAGCACCACTAAGTGAAGCACATATAAATAAACAAATAAATCAGGCAGACCTATAAACAGCAAAAGAGACCAGCAGATTTATTAAGGCTAAGCATCATTAATTGGGCTTGGTTTAAAATACAGATCTGTGCCCATGGGGTCTCCTTATGTAAAGGGAATGTTTTTTGATTGACATCTTGACAATGACAGTTTTAATTACAAATTGTGAGTGCTCTTATTTTTAAAATTCACTTGCTACTTAATATTTCATTGAGCAAGTTTGAAGCTTCCTTTATGGCCTTTAGACCATTGGCTAAAAATTCATTAATGCAGGATAAAAGTTATGACTCAATGGTGCCATTGGATTACAAATGGGGCAATTGCTGAACTAATTCTAGTTTTCATACCCAACCAAAGAAGTCCAGCATTGAAAAGGGATTTTGCCCATCAGGTGAGGCGTGCATTCAGTGTCCCCAAAACCAGCTTTATTAAAGAACAGATTAAAATCAATAAGCTGATGTTACTAAAGTGTTGTTTCACAAGTTCCTGCATGGCTTGTCAAGGTAAAGTCCACTTTTATGTCGACAGACTCTAAACAGGTACTAAAAAAGAAAGTCACATACAGAGTTTTTCTTGGTGGGACCGCATAGATAGAACCTATTGCCTTACTGCCTCAACTAATTTTGAATAAATACTAATGTCACATCTTTGGAGAGTGTAAGAACCAGTCTTAGAAAGCTAATGTTTAATGTTAAATTCATATCATGTTTGCTTACATTTTGTAGAATGTCAGATTCTCATAGTTACTAGGATATGGTATAGTCTTCCACATGAGACAACATGAGATTAACATGAGTTAACATAAGATAGAATTTTCTTAGCTATATCTGAAGAACAGATTGTTAATTACAACAGTTAGGAAAATAGTCTCACTGCTAGCATGGTCTACTTGATACTGTATGTTTGTAAATAGGAGATGGCATACAGTTTTCTGACTGTGCTTATGTGATTAATTTGCTTAACATGCCTCAAGCACAAATGCATGACCAAACTTAGAGAAATGAAACAAGATGTATAAGCCTTAAACAGAACTTTTCTTAAACAACAACTTTTCTTTTGTTTCCTATATCAATTGTTCTCTATTTTTGTGTGAATTGTTTTGCTTTGAAATTTTACTAAAACTTCTAAAACGAAGATATTTTGCCCGTCTAATTATTTGATCACGTGTCACACTGGTGCTTGAATCACCCTATGAAGCTGCAGAATGTTGGTAATTCTGGACAAACGCAGCTACAGACAGCATCATGTAGCCTATTGTAACTAGCCTTGTAGTTTGCATGTAGAATGTGTGCTATAAACACTTGGTGATTTGCTGTTACATTTTTGTTTTTTCACTTGCTGCTTATTTTCATTTTAAAAATTTGTTAAGAAGAGAGTCACATTTCCATTCAAAAAAAGAAAAAGGAAACATATGTCAGAGGTGAAATTTTTTTAAATTTATTTGATCCACCTCCCCTTTTACTGTTAAGAATGACGCCAGTCTTTATATCATTACATCACTCTGTGATTACATTTCCCCAATATTCATCACATAAATCTTTAGTAAAATAAATTAACTTTTATTTTGTTTAGTAATTGGTGAAATTAAATAGTTCACATGTACTAATCTTGAACCAATTCAGACAAAAGATGACAGCATAGTAAATAAACTAAACTGCTTTATAAAGTTGAGTATTTTTCCAACTTTTTTGAAAACTGGTTGTTAACCTTCTTTTTAATGCTGCTCTGTATTAGACAATTTTAAATGTGCATTATCTTCAGGCTACTTTTTTAGGTAAAAGTCCAGAAAATTAATTTATAAGCAAATACATGAATTTTTGAATAGAAATTTTATTCTATAATAGTGAAAGTCAGGTTTTAAAGGCTAGTCATATTTTACCTGGAGTTTTTGTCATCTCTACCAACATGCAGGGAAAACTTGGGGGTTGGTGGCACGATTGGTACTCCAGCCACTGCAAAAATCCCCAAACTGTTCCACTATGGTGCTGAGGTGTCATCCACTGCACTTGGATGCCAATCTAGGTGATCCGTTGTGTGCTCGGTGCGTCAGCACGCTATCAGAACCTGCTCTACTATTGTGTCATTTCAATTGCATATAATTGCTATTAGTATCTGTGTTTTTTGCCTTTATAATCATACTATTCTTAAGGTAAACTGTTCTATAATTTTTGTAAAGAACACATTATATATATATTTTTTTAAATTTATTAAAAATGCTTCACTTTAGGACACAATATCATGTTCAAATTAATACTGTATAATACTGTATATACTTCAACTTGAAATACACCCAACATATCCTGTAAGCGGTTTGTGAGTGTTAAATTTCAGCTTTACTATTTGGAATGCTTTCTTGAATATTCTGTTTTGAAAAATATATTTACATAGCAGGTTTTAATGAAGAATACATATTTTAAGAAACTGTTGTGTGCAAATGGAGGGCAATCCCAAACATACAAAAAATGTACCAGAGAAATTTGAAGAATCTTCCTAATGCATGAAGAACCTAATGCATAGCATAAAGTGTGTAAAAGGTAAAGAAGTGATGAAGTATGAAATAGAACTGGGATTCTAAAATTTTATTAAGAATATTTTTCCAAGAGATGGGGTGCTATCATAGTTTCAGACGGAACATATTAGTAGAGCTTTAGCAGATGATTTCCATAGATTTGCACAGGATAATACTAGTTTTCATTTTGGAGGCAATACATATTTTATAAAGCTAGTGCAAGGTAAAGTGGAGAAGATAACAGGACATCATTTACTTTAAAGACTGATTAGAGTTGGAGATAGAAAATAAAGCAACAAAGAACCTTGACCTCAGTGACTGGAAAACTGCAAACCCAGGCAAAATATGCTGTAGATGCCATCAAGCATCTTAATACTGTGAAAAATATGGATGGACTGGCATCCTGTCCTGGTTAGATGGAGCTTAGTTGCCTGGACAGGAGACTATTATTGAGAATTGTCAGTGGCAAACTGCATCCTCAGGACATATATTCCCCAGTACAATGGTTGTCAGCACTCCTGTGGTGATGCTCCCTTTTCGGACAGCCATGGGTCTGCATGAAAAAGGTAGTTCAATGGGCGACACCAGGAGAGCTGCCACTTCTATCTGACCTAGAAGTGTTTCTCAAGTTGCACCAAAAGTACTCCCAGGTCTGGACTAAAATGATGGTGCTCTGCCTGATTTGGGGTGCAAGACACAGGAGCAGAGTAGGATGACACATACTGGAAATGTAGGGAGAACTGTTTATTGTCTGAAAAGCCTGTGAAAAGGAGTTTCATTAAAATAAACCAGTTTATTTCAAACCAGGCCCATGTTTGATTCCAGTTGTGTCTGAGGTCAGGGGGCCTTTAATGCTATTTAGTGATCACAACACAATACAAATACATTATAGAAGATGGTGGGTGTTTTTTTCTTACACAGTTGGAGAGCTAAGATGATTCTTCACCGTTTGCCACATTTGAAAAGCATATGAATCTGAAGGGAAAGGACCATTTTTAAATTCAGTAGAAAACCAATGATGGGTAAACAGGAAGATTTAATCAATTCCACATTGACTAGAACCAATGATATAGTTCTAAATTATGCAAAGACCCTGCATGGACCTATCATGAGTTAGAATAGAGTGCTTAATGGATGGTCTTCCAAGAGACCCGCAATAAAAGTTGACAAAAAATGATAGCTGATCTACCCTCAGTGCTGGACATATAATGCTGCTGGTGTTGTGAAGGGGGGACTGAATGCACTAGAAGGAGTTGCAGTAGGATCACCTGCTGTATTGCTGCTGCTGCTGGAGAGCTTCGTGTTCTGCTGTCGTGCTGCGCATCAATTATTTAAAAGCATGTACAGCAGCTGTCCTTTTGCCACATTGTGTCTCTGCCGCTCGCGTTGTGAAGGCAAGGGGCTGAACGCATGCTAAGGAGATGCGGTCAGATAATCTGCTGGCTTCCTGCTGCTGCTGACGAGTTGCGTGTTCCACTTGTTGCGCTGCTTGTCGATCATTTAAAAGCCTGTACAGCAGCTGTCATTTTGTCTCACTGCCTTGTCTCGTGTGATGTCAAAGTGTCTTCCGAGAAGATCACATCTCGTCTCCCTTGTCTCGCTCCCAAAATTATTTTTTATAACAGAGAGATATAATAAAACATTTTTGTGTTAATATGGAGGAGGAGGAGAAGGTTGGGTTCAAGGTTATTTATCAATGATGATTACTCTTATTGTTCTACTTATGTTGTATATTTTCATTGATGTTTTATTTGTATGAGGTTCACCAAATCAGATTACATAGGATACATTATGGTAATAATAATGGTCGTAATAATCTTACTTATTATCTTACATGGTATTTAGTGAAAATATAAAAAAAATAAGGATGAATCAGACATTTTCAGCTTGAACTTCATAACAACAGCTGTTTTATTAAGTTACAAAATATCTCACTTTTCCTTATGCAATGCATTTTTGCTTTTTATTTCTATTTCTTTAGTGCCTTTTTCTCTAATCTCAATTGCAAAGTTATGTTTTGGTACCAGCTGTAGTGAACATGACAAAAACCTTGCCAATTAGATTAAGGAATAACATCAACATAAAATTAATGGAAAACAAGCTGGAACATCTGTCTAAAGTACATTACTTAGAGATTTGCAAATTAAACCTGATTCAAATATGATGATTAAAAGAAAAAGTCATGCGTTTTCAGGGGAAATTCTCATAAAAATGCATAACTGGACATGCAGAAATTTGTTGCAATTTCAAAGGTGAAAACATCTACATTTTCAGTTTTATTTGTGCTTACAAATGACAGTATTATACAGTGCCATACAATTTGCATAATGTTGAGTTTTAGAAAGTCTACATTTACCATTAGTACACAACGCCAAATTTTGGCCAAGATCATGAAAGAACAGAGCCTATTCGAGTGGACAGCAAAGGCACAAATTCACCTTGGGTAGAATATTATTCTATTAAATCCTACATGACAAGTCAGTTTCAATTTACCTGTCTAACCCTGTGCATATACACTGAAACTAAGGAAAGAGCATACAATATTGTTGTTTTTCTAAATAGTGAGTGCAAATAACTAACTGAGCCTCATTAATGATTAAGCTAAGCTTTTATTCTTGATTGTAATTCTTGCTGTATGAAGTACAAATACCCAAAACTTATTTTTAATTTCATTTATAACATGCTATGTATGAAGTAAGGTTCCATTGCCCCACATGTGTGTATGGGATACAACCTCAGGGCTTATTTGCAGCTAATTATACTCCACACCAGAGGACGGTGCTGTCACCTAAAGCCTTATGTTTTCTTCCTCTGCAGAACAGATGATTGACAATTGGTCCACCTCTGATGTCACTTCCGTCTTCTGTCCTTCTGAACCCGCCCCTTCTGGCTCGTGTCTTTAAAAACTGGCTCCGACATCATCTTGGGGCAGTCATTTTTGTTTTTTAAATTCAACTGCTCCTAATTATACAGGTTCACCATAGTGTCCCAACCCTTTACGACATTTCCTTTGTCTTATTTACACCATATGAAAATCAATGGTTCCAATTTGCATATTATATTTTGCAGTATCTAATTGGTCTCAAGTCCAAAATAAAAAGGTGTCTAAATGTGCACATTATCAATTTGAATATGACTGTATGGTGGGGTGCATTAATAAATTTTAGTTTCTAGGAAAGCTGTACTGTATGTCACTTCCAAAGAATTTATCCAGAAAAGGGTAAAATGTGTCATTGCAGGTGCAATCTATCATAATGCTATAAAAAGACTAGTTTTTACACATACACCAGCGTGCATTTCTGACCAATAGAAGCATTTTATGCAATTACCCTGGTCTAATGTAAACCTTTCTTTAATGAATATAATTTCATCAGCCTCGATTGCTATATAGAATTATACATACTTTTTGGCAGGCTTTAGATGAAATTATTTGTTATTATATTTGGAGGAGTGGTGGCTTTGAGGCTAAGGATCTGTGCTGGTATCCCAAAGGTTGCCGGGTCCAATCCCCGTCACTGCTAAAAGAGATCCTACTTTGCTGGGCCCTTGAGCAAGGCACTGTAAAATAGATGACCCTGTGCTCTGACCTGAAGGGGTATGCGAAAACTAACAAATTCCTAATATGAGAAATTGTATAAGGCGAAATAAAGAACAAAAAAAAAAAAATTATTCACAGAAAACTAGCATATCATACTATTGAGCATCTCTGTCCATAAACAAAAAAACAGATGTGCTCTATGTGACTGTTATATTATGCAACATGATACTTAATTAAAAAAAAAAACAATCAAATAGAGTTAATAAAATGTAATAAAAAATAACTAAACTCTGCAAACTATGCAGCAGAGATAGTACATAATACGTGGCTTGTTGCTGAACACATTTTAACCAGACAACAGTGTAAAAGTGACATTTACAAGAATGCAGCCAGTGTGTGTAGGTCAGTGCCTGCCCGTGTGTTTTATAAAGTCTGCACTATATACAGCACACGAGAAAAAAAAAAATTAAGTCAGCATATTCAAGTGGGACAATGCTATAAATATCATGTCTTTCATAAAAAATTAAAATCTTTAGTAATAATTTTGAAAGATATACTAATTAACATTTTAAGGATGCAGACATGCATGTAGTATAACTGTGCATGAATAAACACAATAAAAAATAACATATAACATATATAGCAAACCATCAGCTGTGCATTGTTGGAGAATGGGAGAATAGTAAGTGTGGGAGTCACATGCTAAGTTGCAGCCTGATGCCACAGTGCAATTCCTGTTTGTCCAGCAGTCACCTTATTTGCAAGTTTTCTCTCCCCTTGCTTGCACTTTGATGGTGTAGTATTACCTCTCTATAATAAACCAATCATAGTATTAATTCTAGAATTAACACCTACAAGCTAAAAAACACCACAGTTTGGTCCGCTTCCTTTTCTGTTTAACAATAGTGTTGAGTAAGGGAAATTAAAAAATTTACCAATGCCATTTTTTATTTAGCAAACACATGACTCTAATTTCACATTCTGGAGCTCATTTTAGGCTTGGTGATCACACTCAGCTCTTAACACATTAAATTCACATTGAGAATTTACCTTTCAGTAGTTCTGCACAAGTAGAATAGGTATAAGCTTGTGTCAAATCTTTCCCCAGAAACTGGGGAAGCATGCAAATCACAGGAAGGGGCATTACTTTTACATCACACCTTTGTAGCTCAGTACACAGTGAATTTCCTTTGTTTTGATAGAGGATTGTGATTTTTAATCACATATTAAAATATACAGGATGGCAGGATGGAGACACAATAGTTAGCACTGCCTCATAGGTCCAGAGTCATTGGTAGAAATCTCATGTCTGATTGTTGTCTGTGTTTCTCACTGTGTTGTTTTGGTTTTCTCCTTGCACGTCTGTAAGCATGTGTTAGGTTTATTAATGATTCGAAATTGGAGTGTGTGTGTGAGCATGGGGTTTAGGATGAACTAACACCCCATCCAAGGCTGGTTCTTGCTGCTGTCATAGGACCCAGAAACATGTAGTTAATATCATTAATTCTTTTATACATGAACTTGAGTTTCATATATCTGTGTGATTGTGTGTGTTTGTGTGTCTGTACATGTATGGTTGTGCATGTGCACACACACTATACAGACACACACAATCATTTATACATCTCATTTATAATTGCACTATTCTGCAACTCCTTATAATGTATGTTTTTTAACTTGTTATTTATGTTGTTTGTACACTAGGTTGTATTCTGTTATAAACAACTCCAAAGCTTACTGGCAAATAAAAGTGATTCTGAATTGAACTTAACATTTTTGTTTGATTTTCACATTTTTGGTAGGATTTGGGGCATTATTTTTTGTTTTGTTTTGACACTTTTCATTTCTCCATTAATGATGTTATCAGGTTTTCCAAAATTGGCCATGACTAAAGTTGCAGCATTTATTCTTGCTACATCACAAATGTCATCTTTTTAACATTGCATGCTAAATGGCGACCTCACAACTTAC
The DNA here is from genome assembly GCF_016835505.1 of Polypterus senegalus. Taxonomy (NCBI): domain Eukaryota; kingdom Metazoa; phylum Chordata; class Cladistia; order Polypteriformes; family Polypteridae; genus Polypterus; species Polypterus senegalus. The sequence continues at coordinate 118,904,828 of NC_053154.1, read as the reverse complement.
AAATATTTACAGTGTTTAAGGTTACATAGCCCAGCAAAACAATCCAGCTATAGCCAACAGACATACTTTTTTCTCATATGTAATCTCAATGGGTTAATCATGCGTAACTAGCAAGTGCTTTATAATAAAACCTCATAGTTTAAGACATTTCCTTAATATGTGCTTTACAAAACCCTCAGAACCCAGGTTGCTAACCTAACATATGCTACAAATGATCCAAAACATAATTAGTAAAATATACTTACTAAATACTTTTATAAATATTCAGATCACAAATCACATAGGTTGAATTCCAGCATGTTTTGGCAGAAAAGGGTTTCCATTCCAGCATTATTTACAACAATAGTAGGCAAATCAATAATCAGACCTTACAATAAGTATACAATTTATTAATGGCAAACTCAAAATTATATACAGTAACAAATAATAAAGCTCCAAAAGCAGTGGAGTTAAAATACTACACATGCACATAGGTGCATTTTGTAAGACATTCAGATTTACATGCAGTATCTTCAAGTAGTGTATTCAAACGTGCTTCTTTTGTATAAAAGGGAAGCCTAAGACATAAAAGTCAGAGATTAAAGCCCATCCAGTGGGGGAAAGTGTGGTCCAGGTAAATTTCAAAAGGACTTAAAATCCCAGGAAATCACAGGAAACCCATAATTTGTGTGTCATAAACTTGCCTTACTGCTTAGAAAATAAACCTGGCGTCTACTTCATTAATATGCATATTTTAAGAAGGAGTTATTGAAAATATTATAACAGTAGCACACCTTTTTTTAATAAACTCAAAAGATTCATAATTATAAAGGTGGAATTCTGTTGTAAAGAAATTCACCAAGACTACCCGAGATCAGAAATTTCACAACCGATTGTCACTTTCTTTTGCTTTAACAAGAAAGAGATAGCCTGTTGCAGGGTTCCTGAGATTTATCCAAAGTATAGGTGCGACATTAAGTGTTTTTTGCATCACATTATTATCTTCGGTGGCTATTTTTGGTCGAAAAAATGTTTCTTATACTGAAATTTTAATTTTGTTACAAAACAAAATCCGTTACACATGATCTCTATATATAATCTTCATTTGGATCTTGATCTTTGTTTGTCCGCGAATGAATTAGAAGAAGCACTAGATGGCAGTAGAGAGACAGCTAAAACATAGGCATTGCATTAACACTAGAATTACCAGAGCCTACGAAAAAACTCGTAAATCCATCCCACCTTAAATCGCTTCTTAAAATCGTTCACAGCTCTCCACCAGCGTCTTTTGTCATCTAAATGTGCTGATAAAAATCAGGCTGCAAGCAGCCGGCTATTCCATCCCCCCACTGACTTAAAACGTGCACAAACTTCTCCCAGCTCATGCCTTGATTGATTTTCTGGGAGTGAAGTGGAGTTTTAGAGTGGAAATAATAGATCATTGTTTGGAACACACGCATTTCATGTCTGTTCTGTTTTTTACAGTAATCTGTGTAAACACATTGTTAAAACAGAAATGTTTTTTATATTCTAGTAGTAGATGACAAAATGTAGGTATAAACTATATAATGTATGAAGCCTGAAGTATCAAACAAATATTTTCACAAAAGGTACAAATCTAACACAACAATTGCGCTTTTATTCAAAGATATAACTGCAGAAACAAAAAGCCGCCTTAACATGCAACATTGACACCTATTTATTATGACTGCCTCTGTGGCGCAATAGAGTCAGCTGCTGCCTGGGAATCAAATGGTCGTGAGTTCGATCTTGCACACCTCCGTTTTTGAGAAGTAAACTGCTCTTAGTCTTACTATTTTAGAATAAAAACATACACTTGATTTCAGTCTGTAACAGCTGGTGTAATTTATGATACTTGTAAGGGTTAGCTTTGTTTTTTTTTGTTTTTTTTTTTAGTCAGTTTTATTATCTCAGCCGTGTTCACCCCACCCCCGCATCTGACACTGCTGTTTTCACATAGACGCACTGTAACAGAGGTAAACTCAGCTCCCTTCTACGTCGGAATGCACATACCATTGCTTGCATACTAAAGTGTCAGCAGGCACTTTTCGTGGCATTACACACATTTTTGAGCATGCCCTCTCCACACTACTTGTGACTTTAGGCTTTAGGAAGTAAGTAAATAAATAAAGGTAAATCGTGTCATAAAATGATTTCTTCAAAACGTCAAATGTTATTTATTTGGCACGCATGTGAAGCCGCGAAAGTCGAAGCGCAATATAGCAAGGGATCACTGTAATAGGATATGACCTGTTTTAGCATCAACTTATAACCAAATATGCCCATAAAAACATTTCACATGTCATTATAAGTCTTCAATTACTTTATTCTAGACACTTCATTATGGAAATGTCCTTAATACTAAAGAACATTAAAATTGGTCTTTGTAAAGTAAATATACTGTTTGAAGTTTTATGTAAATCCCATAATCCCATTATGTTGGTGAGATAGGACTCTCCCACATAAACTAGTAGTGTAATGTAGATTACTACAACAGAGTGATTATAAGTAGTATTAGTATTAACTACTTCTGTGATATCCTTCTATCCATCTTCCTAATCCACTTATTCAAGGCAGGGTCATGGTATAGCTGGAGCCTATTCCAGCAATCATTGAGCACAAGGCAGAAGCGACACCTGGACAAAGGTACCAGCCCATTGCATGGTGAATATACACACACAACACACATACTTAAGGGGCCAATTCAGCATCTCCAGTCCACCTTTGGACTATAGGAGGAAACCTGATCACCCTGAAGAAACCCATCCATCCATCCATCAATTTTCTAACCCGCTGAATCCGAATACAGGGTCACAGGAGTCTGCTGGAGCCAATCCCAGCCAACACAGGGCACAAGGCAGGAACCAATCCTGGGCAGGGTGCCAACCCACCGCAGAGAAACCCATATGGACACAAGGAAATGTACATACTGAACACAGAGAGACACTGGATGCAAACCCTGGTCTCTTTATTGCAAGGCAGCAGTGCTACCACTGTGCCACCATACTACCATTCTGTGTTATTGGCCTACAAAATGTATTCTTCTGTTGCTGTTGATTTTGATACTGGAAAGCTAAAGTAGAAGATGTTTAAAGATAGAGATTTTGGACACTGGTTTCACTGATTTTCTTTTAAGATTTCTAAGTCTACAGCAAATGTTCATTGTTTACACAGTAGGTAACACATCAATTTCCATATGGATAAAGTACTTTATTAATGGTTTAGCAAATCACTTTCTTTGTCTCAGAATTCTGACATGCCCACAAGATTAGAAACCTAAGCTTTGTACCTGTATAGTTTTCAGATAAAGTTGTCTCCTTGGCATGATCAGACCATGGTCTCCAGTATGCACTGCGCATGTTTGCAACAGAGTGTGATGTGGCTGGCAGGAGAATTAGCACCTTCAAATACAAGGGTAAGACGAATGATTGTAAGAAAGAGCTGTTTGTTCTCGGTGAGAAAAAAACTTAAGCAATACCTATGGTCTTGTTCAAAAGTAGATGTAGAAGTGATCTATGGATAGACCAGCAAACCAGTGCAATGGCAGCAGCATTGGAGATGTTGTACTGGACTGTGACAGTGAAGGAGTTAAGTCTTCCCCATCCCCACCTATGCCCAACTGCTGTAGAAAGTGACCAAAAGAACAGGACTATAAGTACAAAAGGCTAAAGTCAGGTTGAGATGCAGAACTGCTTGGGTTCATGCTATGTAGTATAGTGAATATCTCAGTAAAATATGAGCATTTGCCAGTTTGACCATGTATTTAGAATGCCCACAGGTACCTTAGTCAGGAAGAGTATTTGTGGTACAGCCCACAAATTACAGACCCATGAAAAGCTTGGAAAAGTTTTATTTCTCACCTGTATCTGGGAGTATTCTGGGAGTATCTGTGAATTTTCCAGGATGAACTAGAAAATGTTTCTGAAAATAAGGTAACTTTGTGCATCTGACTACTAAGGTCCTCATAAAAAGTGAAAGTGAAGTCAGTATCCAGTATCACATTCTTAGAGAGTATTTACTGGCTACTATTGTAGAGAATATATATATATATATATATATATATATATATATATATATATATATATATATATATATATATATATATATATATATAAAACACAATGAACAGATTTAAATTTTGATGTTTCAGACAAAACCATTATTCTTTGTTGGAGGCACACTTGTTAGATTGTTTTTAGTATGCTTGACAAGGGGATACTCTGCCTATCTCTGGAAAATTTAAGGGAAAAAATAAAAAGGCAGAGCTAAAAATGACTTATTTATATGAGGAAAAACAATAAAAGAAAAAAGAATTATTTCAAGGATAACTATGAAATTTAAAAAAATGAATTTATTTTTTCCTGCAGGAGAACACAACAAACAATTAGGTGTTCAGATTTCGCTGAATGTTTTTAAGAAACAAAATGTTTTAAAGAAGCAAAATTAGAGCAATTCTAAATTAGGATTAAGTGTTGCTTGGATAGGTTCTCGTCCGAGCAACTACATGCAAGTGCAGGAAAAATTATGGATGAATGAATAAAAATAGAATAAGGCAATTTGTTTTTATTATTTTTATTTTTAGGTGGTTGTTTTTTAGATTTTGACACTGAATATGTTTGGATTGGCACTATCACCTTATTCTTTTTCCTTTTGTCCCTCTACAGACCAGCTGAAGACCCTGCCTCTCAATAGTTCAGCCCCTGTTGATGTCACTTCTGGCACCCTCTGATGATATCATATCCAGAACCCATCTACCTGCCACGTTAGTTCCTGTTCCAGCCTTCCTGACTTCACCTCTTCCTCCTTTCAGCCATATTTATAGAGCAACTTTCAACATGTTAGTCAGTTCTGTCTTGGACTCCTATCTGTAAAGACATATTTATTTTTTTTCTTTCAACTTTTTCAAGTACACAGGGTGGCCATCCCCAAACCTATTTGTGACACTTTTTTGTTGTTATTACAATGGACATTTATGCTTCTCTAAGTGTAGCAACACTTTTGGTGGGAGCTGTGTGCTCCACATGCAGCTATCAATATTAGCTTTTTAGTTCTTTGTGCTTTCTCATTCATTTGAGACTGTTAGCTTTATATCAAGCTATGCTCTTGCAAAAACTGTTGACAAGATGTAAAATGTTCAGTAACTTTCCCTGTTAGCATTTTTTTCAAATCTGAGTCCACAGTTTGTTCCTTGATTTTGACAAACTTTTTGCTTCTGAACTGGAGTGTACATTAGTCTTTACTCAAGCTATCATCATAAGTCTAATGGACAGACTGAAAAAGTTTGTCATGCTTTCTACCTTTATTCTTATTCATGGGCAGCTAACCTTTGCCATGATTAAAGAATTCTCTTCTAAATTCTTGAGAGCTCTATTTCCATTTGCAACCATATGCCAGTTGTTTCTCTTGGTAAAATGCAGCTCATCTGATGTGTTCATAAGCTTAAAATGTGTTGGTAGATGAATTTACTTCTTTAAATATTTAAGTAGTAGATTTTAAATTTCTGAAAAGAGTTGATGTCCCAGCCTGGTAAAACCCATTTTAATGAAGAAAGATTGGCAGAAAATGAAAAAGGTCAAAGAAGGATGGCTCATCTTAAGTTATGTGTGAGCTTTTCAGAAATTTTCTAAATGATGTCTGCGGGTCAACTGATGATGGACTTCTGGGCTAAGGCATCTTAATAGCCTGGGGATCAGAAAAGGCAGCGCTGGGGTTGAGTGGAAATGATAACACTCATTGTCATAAAGGACATCCATCTGCCTGAGGATGGGAACAGAAATGTTACTATAGAGTCAGTATCATACTATTTTATTACACTATAAAACCAAATTGCTGTGCTCCCAGCAAAATGTTGGAAAGGCTTTTGGGGACATCTGGTGTTTCTTTAAAACTAGAATTACCAGAGCCTACGAAAAAACTCATAGATCCGGCCCACCTTAAATTCGTTCGCACCTCTCCATCAGCATCTTTTGTCCTATAAATGTGCAGATAAAGACAAGCAGCAAACAGCCTGGTATCCCATTCCCCCACCGTCGCAGAACATGCACAAAGTTCTCCCAGCTCATGCCTTGATTGATTATTTGGGAGTGAAGTGCTGGAGGTTTAGAGTGGAAATAATAGATTGTTATTTGGAACACGTGCATTTCATGTGTGTTCCATTTCTACAATAATCTGTGTAAAGACATTGTTAAAACAGAACGCTGACGGAGAGGTGTGAACGGATTTAATGTGGGCCGGATCTATGGGTTTTTTCGTAGGTTCTGATAATTCTAGTGTTAAAAGGTTATACCGGTTTCAAAAGCAGACATTCCTTTACTATAGACCCACCATTATATGTTATAGAAGTCTATTGTCATACTTGCCAACCTTTAGAGATATACATTTGCACCAAGGACTATGGTCCACCAGCTTCTGTTAGTAGCCTTCTCTATCTCTCTCTCTCACTGTCTCAGTCTTCAACCAAATATGATTTTCACTGTAGCTTATTTCTTAGGAATATTCTCACGCTTTCTTACCCTTGATTGACCAATGTGTTTTCAGCCCCTGGTGATTTACTGCAGAAACTACTGCAAGCAGGAAATCAGGCTTAACAAGTTTTAATTAAATTACTATAGCTATAACCAAAAACAAACAGAATGTGATGATCTACACAGTAAAACCTGTCTTATCCTATAGTTTTGAAAACAAATGAAGACTAGCAACACATTTTATATTGTGTTTGAATTCCAGGTACCAATAGCTTATAGCAATTTCAGTGACTTGGGCTCTAGTTCTGAGACCGCTCTCTCTGGTCAGCTCCTTTGTCTGACCTTGTATAAGTATACTTAGTGATCCTGTCCCGTTTGTTGGGACTCATAAATGTAAAACTTTACTCTCATTCGCCAGACTTTCTTTTAGGGAAGGGGTTAAAGTTACACTGCACATGTAAAATCCGTTTTTTTCTGGAAGTGCTAGTTTTACCTTTTCATCTGGTTGTCTCCACATTTCTGAAGCATCCTTCACACTGAGAAGCGGTGCTTGGTAATCTTACAAGAAAAGTGGCACACACTCAGAGGCAGGCATCTGAAAGCACGTCAGAGGCAGAACACAGTTCTAAAGTGCTAGAGTTTATTTAGAGCAGTTGTGGGTTTTTGGTTTGTTTAATTACAATGAGATTCCAATAGGCCTCATTGTCAACTTAGACAGAACTTTATTTGTCCTCAGGAGGATATTTGGAGTTTTTACAAAAGTTGTTTAAATAAGTAAATACATAAATAGATAGATAAATAAATACATTTACACATAATATGATCTGACACACACCAGAATGACTAAAAAGAAAATTCAAAAAGAAAGAAAACTTCTGACTTGGCAAGTCACAGTCACAATAAAGCATTATGCAAGTGTAATCGAGTAGGTTAGAGGACAAACAGGTGAAAAGTGAGAAGAGTGAAGTGCAAGGAATCCTGCAGTGGCGTTTTATTGTAGCCTGAACAAAACAAATCTAATCATTTCTAACTAAATTTCTTTGTAGAACAAAAGGCCGGAGGACAACACTTTACTCTATGTCCAAAATTTATTGATAGCTCATTGAATCACCTAACAACTTTGTAAAACATCTGTTCATAATCTTATAGTCATTTTATAACTGCTTTCTACTGTATATGTTCTGCTATACAGAATACAAAATAACTACAGTACCCTTTGACTAGCATTTATATTCCAGATTGTTCTGATACAGATGACCATTCCACCTTTGTCTGTCCTTATACATAACATTATGCCAAAGAGAAGAGCACTGAAGCTGCAGGTTTTGCTTTACAGCTCAGATTGCTTTCCATGTAATCAATATCAGAACAATAACCCCAATCTCTCTGTACACATTTCTGCTGAATGGCAGTGTGTACTTTTAGAAGTACATTTTAATGGCCTATTTTTAATTTATCCATAAACATTCAAACAGGCAATGAATAAATGTTTAGATGTGCAAAGGTCACTGAATGACAAGGATGCTGGAACATTAAGCAGAGACTGCAAGTTAAGCTGCAAAACAGAGGCACTTGAATTTTTGGTACAGAGAGAGATTTTCTTAAAACTAAATAAAATCTTGACAAGGCAGATTTTCAGTAGAAGCTGTAAAAGGTTTTGTTTCACAGATTACTGAAACAATAAACCAATATTATTTTCAATTGCACTTTTCTATAGTAAACATTGGCTTGAAGAATTTATACAACCACAGTTTTTGCACATTTCATCATAAAGCTTATTGGGGAGCAAGTAGGCAAGAAGCGAACTAGCAGTGTTCTGGTTTAATGATTAGTATTTTAACCACTTGGCCATATTACTTAAAGCATATTAATTTATGAGACATATTCTGTATGGTGTAAACATCTCATCTTTCCACAGTATCGTCTTACCACCTCAGTTTGTTTAAAAGGACTAGATATTACAATCCCTGATGATTCAGCAAAGCACTTGCCTTGTGTGGGGTTGGGGATGTCTTCTTTGTCAGGACGACATTGATAATGACCACCAATATGACATATCATCAGTTGTATACCCTGACCTAATAAGGTGTATCTGCCTTTTACCATGAGACCCCCTCGGCTGAGACAGGCCCACCACAGGCTGATCAGACCTGGTGTGTGTGTCAAATGGTTACTAGGTGGTCACTTGACAGCTCATACTGTATCCTTTCGCTTCAGCTACAACCAGTGGCTGCTTCTTTCAGCAACAGTGGCGAGTTCCTTAACTAAAATTACAGTAAAATTCAGTTCACATTCATTCATAAAATAAGGTGTGAAATGAAGTATCAGCTTTTTACTGTTATATTATCTGAATACCTTTTAGCAAATTAGTTAATTAGAGTGTATTGAAATTTTAGGAACTTGATTGGATTGTATTGTATACTTTTTTACGATTTTTTTTTTTTAAGTCATTGCAGAGCGCTTTTGTTTTGGGTGTGTAAAAAATAGGAAACGTCAAAAAGAGTTGGGGACATTGCCCCGTATAATGTCCGTCAGACGTGATGAAAAATGAATGAAATATGATCAAAAACCAAAGCATTTGGCAGAATACAGTGTTGAAATTAGGATTTATATACATAAAATGGCAACAAGATGTGATTTGGCCGGAAGTGACATCAGTACAGAAAGGCAGAAGTGATGTCATCATGGAATAACCAGAAGTGATGTCATCAAGTGGGAGCCAGGAGTGACATCATTATAGCAGGACTGGAAATAACAGCATCCATGAGAGCCAGAAGGTGACGTCATCATTAGGAGCTGGAAGTGGCATCATCATGGTAGGATCGGAACTGACGTCATCCATGGGAGCCAGAAGTGGGATTTGTGTGGAGCAGCCATTTTGAGAAATCAGAAGTACTGAAGGTAAGTGTGTGGGATTGTTATTTATCTTCTTTGGATTTGTTAAGAGAGAGAAAGAGGTGTTAGTACCCAAAATCAACCCCTCATCTCATGGTAGATCACTCACCTTAGGGCTTGTTGGCTGCCTCCTAAGCACATATGTGTGACAGGTGTTATCATTTTGTGACATGAAAATGACACCTTTTACCATTCACGGGCTTGAACATGATGCAAAATGTGAGATGTTAATCACAATACTGTCATGGAAGATGGCAGAGTACTTAACAGGATGTAATTAAGAAAGGAAAAACTCCTGTGAAAACTTTCACTTTTTGTTGACAGTGGCTTCTGGTTTTGTTATGAATTTGGTGATCTAATTATTCAGTTAATTACAATTTTGATTTATTTTTGTATAGGACGCTTTACTGAGTGCAGACTCTAAATGCTGTAACAAGTCCACAATCCAATTATAAACTTTACAAAATTACATAATGAGTACACATGATGGCACAGATTTGTTATCCTGACTAACCTTACTGATCTTTGCTAGACGGCAATTCTAAAAAGATTATTCTTATGTCTGAAGCCTAATGCTTAGAAATAAAACTTAACTTTGGAAATGAAGAGAACATGTAGCAAACGTTTATGAATTTCATTCTCATTCCTAGTAGTTGCCTTAACATCACTAACACTTTTGCCACTGCAGTAAATGTAACTTAGCAAACTATTAATTAGGAAGTGAGATTTCAAGAAAAAGAGTAATATTAAGTGTAAAATATTACCTTTATTTTATTTAATAGACTAGCAAAATACCCGCACTTCGCAGCGGAGAAGTAGTGTGTTAAAGAAGTAATGAAAAAGAAAAGAAAACATTATGAAAATAACGTAACATGAATTTCAATGTAATTGTTTTGTCACTGTTGTGAGTGATGAGTGTTGCTGTCATATATATATATATATATATATATATATATATATATATATATATATATACACACACACATATAAACATATATATATACATATCCATATATATACACACACATATATATACATACATATACTGTATATATATATATACATATATACACATACATCACACATATATATATATACACATACATATATATATATATATATATATATATATATACACACTCTTTGGGGTGCGAGCAACTGTTGCTGGGGGTGCCAGAATCCATCAAAGAAGAAAAATGAAAAACATTATTTGTACAAAATCTTAATTTATTTATCCATTCCTAAATAATTAAATGGGCAGGCTATTTCGTATCAGTGCAATACGCTGCTTGTTAAAACGGATGAGTCCCGCTCTTACGTGCAAGTCTGCATGGATATTATGAACTATCGTATCTGTTCAAGTTCTATTTAAATTTTAAATAGAAGGAATTTTTATTTAGTCGACATAAATATCTTTGGTAGGAATGTAAGTTAAATGTAGGCATCATTGCATAAATTTTTCTTCACTATAGAAATGTAAAGAGTAAATTTGCCTTACATTCCAACCAAAGATATTTATGTCGACTGAGTAGAACTTGAAAAGATATTTTTTCGAATGTGATCGCGCAATTCAGATCGAGTTGACGCGCACTACATCAAGCCCGCGTGCTATTGTGGTTTCACCTGCGTGCCTCAATACGTCACCCTCCCCTCGCTCTTACTTTTTACCGTTCATCTAATGATTACACTGAGTATGGCTTTACCAAAACAATCATTGATGGCGAATAAAGTATCCATTATTCATAAAGCTTCAATTGGTGATCTGTCTTTCTGCGTTAACGCATATTTTTCATACGTCTCAAACCAAGGGGATGCAAGGGTAAAATGAATCGGGAAGCGCTGATATATATGTATGTGTATATATATATATTGAAATAGTTTTACTGTAAAATAATGCAAAGAGTACGCGACACGTGTTTCGCCCTAATTTTGGGGTCATCAGGCGTACATGCTCAGTGCACCCCCTCTCAGGAATCTAACCTCGGTCGTCGGTGCAAGAGGCGAAGCCTCTTCCATTGCGCCACAGTGTGGTTTGTCTATTGTAGAGTATGTAGATCGGGGTATATATAAATTATATATATATATATATAGATATATATACATATATATGTATAATCGCAGCGGAGTAGTGTGGTAAAGAAGTTATGAAAAAGAAAAGGGAACATTTTAAAAATAACGTAACATGATTGTCAATATACAGTAATTGTTTTGTGAGTGTTATGAGTGTTGCTGTCATCAAGGATTTGATTATCATTATTTCTTTCTATCAGGTTCGTATTTTAGGATGTGTTGTGTTCAAGTTACATTCCGTGTTTGTCAATCGTTGTAAAGATAACAGGTTTCATTCATCGATTTGTTTCTTACTGCATCAATAAACAGCTCGTCTTCCTCTTTATCTGAGACCTGACACACTGCATGCACGGGTTTTTTTTTTACACTGTCTTCCTTTAGCGGGACATTGACTTTTTCCACCGTGTGCTTTGTTTCCGCAGTAGCTGCACTTATGAATATATTTGTATGTGTCACTTCATATTTTTTTGCTGCCTTCTCAATTGTGTAATTCGTTTTTTGTTCAGCACTCTTTGAAACTGTTGCTTTTCGTCTGTGCACTGCGTCAGTTCACGTGAGCCGCTCGGTGTACATGCATCGAAGGTTCCCAGCTGTGCTGTTGCCATCTTGTGCGATGTCCACGGCTGTATTTAATGTTAGCTAAGACCCGCCACTTAAAAGTTTCTCTCACAGTTTCGCTGAGTTTGTGCCAAACAGCACCCTGACTATCTCATCTTCATCTGCATAAGCACAGTCCTTCACCCGTGAATATTTAGCGGCAGTGTTTCTATTGGATTGCCGCTGACGGACAGCCTTATATGGGCAGGCATTAAATTACGTGGGAGGCGTAACTCCGCCTCCCATGGCTATCGAGCAGAAGTCTATTATAGTATATGGACAAAAAAATAGGTTCCAGTTATGACCATTACGTGTAGAATTTCGAAATGAAACCTGCCCAACTTTTGTAAGTAAGCTGTAAGGAATGAGCCTGCCAAATTTCAGCCTTCTACCTACATGGGAAGTTGGAAAATTAGTGATGAGTCAGTGAGTGAGTCAGTGAGGGCTTTGCCTTTTATTAGTATAGATAAAGAGAATAAAACCTTAGAGGACTTGTAAGTGAAAGACTCTGCTGTGTTCTATAGTGGAATTTTAACGTACTGGGGATTTGACCAATTTAATTCTTCTGCCAATGTATGTGAAAGCAACAATTACATAAAAATAGAAACAATAATGACAATACACACAACTTTCTAAAGAGATAACTGAACCTTACAAGAATGTTTCAGCAGTCTTAAATTTAAGACAAAAAGACTGACAAGGCTTAATATGAAGAAAAATCACTATATTAAAACCAAACTTGTTTTTTAGTTACAAAGCAGGAGTAGCTGGAAATTTCAGTATTACGTTTTAACATCTATGGACTTTCTGCACTCTTTTATTATGCCTTTGCTTTAATGTAAAAGCCATGATGAGCTGAACTTTTTGTTGGGGGACACAGTGTGACAATAGGATAAGAATGGTCCCTACACCACAGGCAGTGACTTTTGAAGAAGTGCTACAATGATTTTTATAGCGATGATTGTGGTCACATCATAAGCTGTTTAATTTAGCCCCAACCTTATGAATTCTGAACTGTGTGAGTCTGCTTTCATTCCGTAGAGAAACATAATTGTGAATTATGATAGCTAGCAGTGTAGCACTGAGAGACTTCTCTGAAATGGCCATTTAATTTCTTCTTGTTAAATGAAATGCTCAGTAACACTCATTTGTTAAGGTCTTGTTATCTGTGACATGTTTTCATGTATATAGCTATTGATTTACTTTGATTTTGTCTATAATTAGGAGTACAAAGTCATTCTCACCCTCCCATAAGTCCACCTAACCATACTTACATGAAATGAATCACAATACAATTGCTGAAAATGGCAGATGTAAGCTTATCTTGCAATATATTCTTTAGCTGCTTTTCCATTTTCTTTACACTGTAGTCAATATGCTCAGATTAACCCTAAATAGTACTCAGGATGAAATATAAATCATTTAAATAGGAATATAATAATGAGTTGGGAGGCATCGTGGTACAGTGGCAAATGCTCCTGTGCCAGAAATTAATTGTCCCAAGTTAGAATCAAGTGCCCCCTTATTGCCCATATGGAGGTTGCACATGTGCACTGTGTCTTTTCCTACAGCTATGAGTTGATTATTTTGCATTAGGAAAAATAAAGATGGCGAGTATGTTAACTCATATTAGGGCTCACATCTGGTTGGATGTGCTGTTTTGTGTGTTGTTACTGTTGTTCCTGCTGTCTCATTTTGCTTGCAGTTATTGATCTTCTGGTGTTATAAATAGTTTTTTATGATCGTCATTATGCACACACTCATTGTGAGGACATATAGTAGGTGTGCTCCACACTTAGCAGGTGTTCCGGCACAAGTACATTGCCTCATAATTTCACAAATGACCTTTTTCACCTAATACACACCTCAGATTGACTTTTAAAGTGTCAGTTTTATGAATAACCCAGAAATGGAGTTGCTGTCTTAGTGAAATTCACTCCTTTCTTTGTTTACCTGATTGTTTTTACAGTCATTTCATTGTTTTCTTTGTTTTTGTTTGTATATTCTTTATATCCTTCTTTCAGTGCTATGTTGTTGAGAATTGCCCTTTATGAGCTTGTTTATTGCAAGTATGCCTCCATGTCTGACAATGTGGAATCAGATGAATAAATCAAAGGCCCTTTGCAGCCCTTGAAACCAGCTTTTCTTTTTTATTTTGTTCCAAGTTCCAAATAATGTTATTAATTTTTATTTCATCACTGTATTGCTTTTTAATTCTCAGTGGCATGGGATACCAATTTGTGTGTGTGTTGTGCTTAGTCCTGACTGTGACCAATAACAGTTATAGTTCTTTTATGCTCAAAAACAAACTGAATAGGCATGTCTCCCACTTTCAGATAAGTTATTTAACATATTAAAATCTTGACTTATTATCTGTAAATCATTTTTAGATAGAAAATATTTTAACATGGTACTAGAGAAATGTAAATAAATCATTTGAAGTCACTTATTTTTTTCCCCCTGTGAGATGGAGTCTAGCCACGTGCAATGTAAAACAGCTGTATAAAATCTAAAGATAACAATATTTTTGTCAACAATGTAAGAAAATAAAGAATTTAGCAACTTGGATATGTCCACTGGGCATTCCTGCCAAAGGTCCATGAAATGAAAGGTAACATCAAATATATTGTAACTGACCTTTTTTAACTTGCACCATTAACCTACACACTAAAGCTGTCCCGAAGGCTCATAACTTCACAGTACAATGTGATTCCCCAGAAAATGGATTGACTATAATTACAGTGATTTGTCTCTGGCCAAAAAACTGGACTTAAAGTTGATTAAAGGGCTCGAGCTGATAAACCATTTTTGGCAGCCTTGCTGATTAGTCTGCAGGCTCTAGTGATTATATTATGATTTGCACTAAAAAAAAGACATAAAAATATATTCTGGTCTTTATTTTAAATATAGGAGCTTTCAGGAAAACAAAGGAAACAAACTTAAATTGATAGGCATCAGAGTTTGATGAATATGCAGATTTATGATTTTTCAGTTAATAAACATCCACATATTTAATTTGCTTATTCTTTATGTAGCAATTTATATAAAAAATATTTATAAGGGTATAATATACAATATATACTTTATCTTAAAGAATGTTGTCTAAACCAACTATCTTGTGGCCAAATTAAGACAATTAAGAGAATGCAAAAAGGGACAAGTAATATTAATAATGTCTGAGACAGGTACATTCTTTCTCCCTCATATAAAAGACTAGAAGATTTAACCTGAAAATATCAGATTTTTTTAATTGCTTAAACTCCATTTAAAAAACCATTTGAATAAATTTCATTAATGTTAAAAAGCAAGCATGCCCCATTAAATGTTTTTTTCTTTTTCAATATATGTAGACATATCAAGATTTAATCCTCACTTAAACAATAATTATAGGTATAGGTAATATACTGTAACAAACATAATGTCACTTTTACATTTAAATTTCACATGAATGTGTGCATCTGTATGTCTATGTCTTCGCTTTAAAGCATTTTCCTTTCGTATCTCTGACCTTTATTCCTTTGAGCTTGCTGGCATTCTACACCTATCCATTTTGTTAAGCACCTTGTTATTAATTTTGCTTTGGAAAGAACCCCTTCTTACTCAATGGATCAAGTCGAAGTAATAAACATTGATAAGAGCCTGTCAACTCAGTTATTTATCTGGTTTTCAAGGAGCTCCCAGCAATGAGATTTATCGAAACTCTTTAGCAACTGGTAAATTATTTGCCCTTCTGCACAAAATTTACATTGAAAATGTACAAAATACAATTTAGATGCATGCAGGACAGCAACAAAATATGCTCCAAGGAAAGTAACTCTTCTGTATCCGCTATGTTGGTATATGATTTTCTTCCATGAAGGGTAAATAATCCGGAAATGTGACTATTTTTTCTATTTGGAAGTTTCATTGAGACTGTGGATTTTGACATTACTGCATGGATTAGTTTAAGAACATTTTTTTGTACTTTTTCTCTTTTTGCTAACATCCTGTTTGTTTTGAATTACCACTGTAAAGGAAAAAAAAACACTCCACCACTGATCTGCTTGGGTATGACTCCTGATACTCAGAGTCTGAGTTTTGCCAGGGTTATGAGGCACGGGGCATTACAAGTGGTGGCAGTGACATGATCAGTGGTGAGAGACAGACTATGTCTTTATATTTTTGGTTTCAAGCACCAACAATGATTGATTTTTTTGTTTGTTTCTCTTACTTTTTGTCCATACTATTTAGATTATATGGATTTGTTGGGGATTGAGATGAAAGAACACTGAGAGTATGTCATTACTGCTGCGACAGTGTATTTGGAAATAAGAAGCCAACAGTAATTACATGGAGTAGTGAATGGAGAGGTTACAGGGCCAGCTTACCCAGTTAAGAGGAAAGGTAAACAGGGTGCAGAACATCTGGGGCCTCATGTATAACGCCATGCGTAGAACTCGCACTATAACATGGCGTAAGCACAAAAGCCGAAATGTGCTTACGCACAGAAAAATCCAGATGCAGGAATCTGTGCGTATTCCAACTTCCACGTTCTTCCGCTACATAAATCCTGATCAGCGTGAAAAGTAACGCTCATGCACGCGCTTTATGTAACGCCCCAACTCCTCCCAGAATTACGCCTCTTTGAATATGCAAATGGATATAAATCACCCTTAAGCTCAGCCTTCTGTGAAAAGACAATGGGAAAAGCACGGGGGAAAATATAAGAATTTCAGTGAATACCAAGTGGAGGCAAAGGAAAAACATACTATTTGTTCAAATAAACCGTGGTATAATCAACAAAAGGAAGTTGATGGAGTGACATAGCGTGTTGAAGAAACTTGAAAGCTCACGTTCACAAAATCGCACAGTGCCGGAAATAAAAAAGAAGTCACATATCAAAGTCGCGTGAAAAGGCAAGTTGTAGCCCACTGTCTGAGTGTCATATGAAAGCTTATTAGGGTACAGAGAAAAAAAGGCACACAGTGGGGAAAAAGCACGAAATGTCAACTTCAATCTCGTAGTTTATTTTGTCATTAAAGTAGAACATCATAAACTTCATCTTAAAATCGTTTAATTAACCAGTTTCTCAAATCACATCGTAATTAAAGTAGCACGTTAAATGCTTTGTTTTGTATTTGATCTTCTATGTGCTCTATGTGTGTGAATCACTACTTGCTTCTTAAACCGGCTCTCTTCCTCCAACTGGACACAGAATCCATTACATTTGTGATATTACAGCTATCTGAATAACTAAAATACTGAGATATATATGTGATATAATTTTCATGATGATAGGAGTTAAAGCACGTTATTAAACATGGATTTCACGGCGCAGTGATTGTGGGCGACCTTCGATGAAATAATTTATTGCAGCAGTAATCAGGGGCGGCTCTTGGCTTGTGGTGACACTGGGCAGAGGAAGAATCAATGTCAATAAGGTAGCTTATGCACGGTGGATGGCCATGTCCGTTGTGGACACTGCATAGCTGCCTCGTGCTCATGACACAAACATTTAACTTTTGCCAAAATTTGTCGCTGCGTTTTTAGCTGTGTTGTTATTTTCTCTTTCTGTTTTATATTCAATATATATTGGCGTACCCGCCACTGCAGTCCTTGCTTTTCTTTCTCCAAGTAACCAATCGCCACACAATCAGCTCTGTAATAGACGTTAAGCCATCTGTAAGCTTAGAGCGCCGATTCTTCAAAATGTTTAAGGAACATTGAAATATCTTCGTAGTACATGTTTAATTATTCTATCCTTCACGACAGTCACATTGAAGAATACAGATTATTTAAATGAAGTTAAAGTTTTATCTGTATAATATAATCAACATATTTTGCTGCATTTCATCTTAAAAATGACATCATATGTAAATACATGCTTTATAAAGTGGCTCAGGTTGTGCAATATTATAACTAGTGCAAGTTTACAGTGGAGTGATTGTACTTATAAGTACAAACAGTTCTACAAGGAGCAATTGATTAAGTGTGTTTAAAGTTCTTGGGATGAAACTGTTTCTGAACAGCGAGGTCCGTACAGGAAAGGCTTTGAAACGTTTTGCCGTGGTTGAGACAGCGTGTGCTTGACGCTGTATACCGATAATTCTCTTTCCGATCAGCTGCTGTTGTGATTCACACTCAGATACAGTGATATAAATACTCCGAGTGGTGCAGTGAGAGTAATATGGAAAAAAATGATCTGCTGTGGCAACTCCTAACGGGAGCAGCTGAAAGAAGAAGAAAACGAAGAAGAAAAATAAGAAGGTGCAGTGAGAGTAACAACGCTAAAGCAGTTATTTGGAATACTATGGCTATTCCCTGGACCATTATATTGTTACAAGTTAATTACAATCAGATGCATGACACTAATAAACAATATGCGGTTAGTTTCAGTGTATTTATAAAGCCGCGTCAGGAAGATAAGGTGTAACCACACAGGAACAGTAGCACAAAACCAAGCGGAAAACTTGCGTACGACAAGGTAAGAGGTACCGTGGAAAAGTGCGTGGCTTTACACCAAGTGTAGGTTTTATACATCGCGATTTGAAGGTGGAAAAGTTCTTATGCAACATTTCTGTGCGTACGCACCGTTTATACATGAGGCCCCTGGACACCAGCCCCTAGTACACCTGAAGTTGGGAAAAGGAGGCATGTTTGAGTGAGTATCTATCAGAGCAAAGTGAGAAGCAGAATCAGAAGTTTGCAATAGAAAGTTCTGCTGTACTAGATGGCAAGAGTTCTAGTGATCTGGGGCCTCATGTATAAAAGGTGCGTACGCACAAAAATGTTGCGTAAGCCCGTTTCCATGTTCAAATCAAAATGTTTAAAACCTAAATTTGATGTAAAGCCACGTGCATTTCCACTGTAGCTCATACCCTGGCGTACGCAAGTTCTGAGCTTGGTTTTGCAAACTGACGGCAACTAGCGTCAAAGCAGTGCTACTGTTCCTGTCTGGTTACCCTTTCTTTTTTAGATCCACATCCCTGACACGGCTTTATAAATACATTGAAATTTACTGAATGTCGTCTATTAGTTTAATGCATCTGATTGTAATTAACCTGTAGCAATATAATGGTCCACAGAATGGTCAAGCTATTCTAAATACAATAGTTGCTTTAGCGTTGTTACTCTCACTGCACCTTCTTCTCCTTCTTTCAGCTGCTCCCGTTAGGGGTTGCCAAAGCAGATCATCTTTTTCCATATTACTCTCACTGCACCACTCGGAGTATTTATATCACTGCATCTGAATGTGTATCACAGCTGTACAGCAGCTGACTGGAAAGAGAATTATTGGTATATAGCATCAAACACCCACTGCCTCAGCCATGCTGTCTATTGAACTGCTCTCATACGGCAAATGCATCAGAACCTTTCCTGTACAGACCTCGCGGTTCAGAAACAGTTTCATCCCAAGAACTATGAATGCACTCAATCAGTCCAGCAAGTGCTCCTTGTAGAACTGTTTGTACTTATAAGTACAATTACCTCACTTTAAACTTGCGATACAGTTATAATATTGCACAACCTGAGCCACTTTATAAAGTGCATATTTACATATGATGACGATATCATATTTAAGATGAAATGCAGCAAAATATGTTTATTAAATTATACAGATGAAACTTTAACTTAATTTAAATAATCTGTATTGTTAACACTGGAATTACCAAAGCCTTTGAAAAAACTTGTAGATCGATCCCACCTGAAAAAACTTCGCACCTCTCCATCAGCATCTTTTGTCCTCTAAATACAGTTTACAATACAATACAGTTTATTTTTGTATAGCCCAAAATCACACAGGAAGTGCCGCAATGGGCTTTAACAGGCCCTGCCTTTTGACAGCCCCCCAGCCTTGACTCTCTGAGAAGACAAGGAAAAACTCCCAATAAAACCTTGTAGGAAAATGGAAGAAACCTCGGAAAGGCAGTTCAAAGAGAGACCCCTTTCCAGGTAGGTTGGGCGTGCAGTGGGTGTCAAAAGCAGGGGGTCAATACAATACAATATACACAACAGAACAATTCCTTAAGACAGCATAATAATAAAAATTTTAGAATTACGGTTTAACAGTAGATGATATGACATAATTAGGTTTGGATATTTTTAGAGTCCTGGAGACCTCATCCATCTAGCTGCATCTCCATTTGGCCATGCCACGGCTGAAACGTTGCTCCGATGAAAGGACCCTCTTTCCCATGATTCCTGTGATCCTCCATCAGGGATGACTTTACCATAGGCAGGCAAACAACTTGGCAGGTGGGCCGTGGCACCAATGGCCACATTTGGGTACCGAGAAAGAAACAGAATAGGTGAGGGTTAGTATTTAAATATAATTATTCATGTTACTTATGTTATAGTGCTAATGACTAACAACAGAGATGCAGTATGTACAGTTAATCAGCAGCTCTAGTCAGGATATGCTAAACTGAAGTAGTGAGTCTTCAGCCGGGATTTAAAGGCTGAGACCGAGGGGCATCTCTTATGGAAGCAGGAAGACCATTCCACAGTTTAGGGGCCCTGTAACTAAAAGCTCGACCTCCCACTGTTATTTTATTAATCCTTGGAATCCTAAGCAGACCGGCATCTTGAGATTTTAATGTGCTCAGGTTTGTAAGTCATGATAAGTTCAGACAAGTAAGCGGACCTTGGCCATTTAATGCTTTATATGTTAAAAGGAGGATTTTGAAATCTGCCCTAAACTTAACTGGGAGCCAGTGTAAAGATTTAAGAACTGGGGTTATGTGTTCATATTTTCTTGTTCTTGTAATAATTCTTGCAGCGCATTTTGGATTAACTGGAGGCTGTATAGAGAACAGTTTGAACAGCCAGTGAACACCGCATTGCAGTAGTCAATCCTACTAGAGATAAATGCATGAATTAATTTCTCACAATCCTGTTTATTTAGAAAGCGCCTTAATTTCCTAATATTTTTAAGATGGAAAAAACATGTTTTGGACGACTTTGTAATATGCGCTTTAAATGACATGCTAGAGTCAAAGATAACTCCTAGATTGCGGGCTGATTCAGTAAAATTAATTGGGATTCCAACTGAGTTAAATGACGACAAAATATTGCTGTGATCAGCGTCATTCCCTCAACAATTAACATCTCTGTTTTATCTGTATTTAAAGACAAGTAGTTCTCATTCATCCATTCCTTTAATTCACTAACACAACTAATTAAAGACAACATCGGAGAAACTTCATTTGATTTAAATGAAAGGTATAACTGGGTGTCATCTGCATACGAGTGAAAATTAACATTATGTTTCCTAATGAGAGATCCCAGTGGAAGCATGTAAAGTGAAAACAGTAAAGGTCCCAGTACTGAGCCCTGCGGACACCATATTGAACTTCTGTGTATAATGATGGAGTACTGTCTGCACATTTCTGTACATACTGGAATCGATTTGATAAATAAGAACTGAACCAAGCGAGCACGGGGCCTGTAAGCCCAACATCGTTTTCTAGCCTGTGCAGTAAAATAGAATGGTCAATGGTGTCAAATGCTGCACTTAAGTCCAACAACATAATTACAGTGGAATTTCCTTCATCAGAGGATATCAGAATGTCATTTACAACCCGTGTTAGTGCCGTTTCTGTACTATGACCAGTGCGAAAGCCAGACTGGAATTTCTCAAATAAATTGTAATGCGTAAGGTGTGACTGAAGCTGACTGGCGACTACTTTCTCTAGTATTTTAGAGAGAAATGGTAAATTTGAAATAGGCCTATAGTTATTTAGTATGTGTGGGTCTAGGTCTGACTTTTTAAGTAAAGGTTTAATGACTGACACTTTTAGTGCATCAGGTACGGTGCCATGCAGTAATGAACTATTGATAATGGTTAGAATAGGCGCTGCAAGAACATCCATTGCACTTTTTACTAGTTTTGTTGGCACTGGATCTAGGGAACAAGTAGTGGGCTTCATTTTAGTAATTAAAGTTAAGACTTCCTGGTGAGTTACAGGATTAAAATTATTAAAGTGCTGAATGCAATGTGCGACAGGGTCTGCTAAGCTAGTATTTGGTTTGTACTGTGATGCTGAGATCTGGGATCTTATATTTTTAATTTTCTCATTGAAGAAGTTCATAAAGTCTGTACTGCTAATATCTGTTGGTATTTTGCACTGTTGATCTGAATTCCCATTTGTTAATTTAGCCACTGCTCTAAAAAGTACCCTAGGATTTTTATTATTGCTATCTATTAATGTAGAATAGTATTCTGAGCGAGCTTTAAAGAGGGCCTTTTTATATTTATTTACACTCTCTGTCCATGCAATTTGAAAGACATGTAGCTTTGTTGTTCTCCATCTGCGCTCCAGTTTTCGACACTCTAATTTAAGAGCTCGAGTATTTTCATTAAACCAGGGAGAGTTTCTATGTGCTTTGATCACTTTTGTTTTTAGAGGAGCCACTGTGTCCAAAGCATCTCTCAAGGTCACATTATAATGTGATGTTAGCTGATCTAAATTGTTTTCCACGTTTACATTTGATGTTAACTGATCTAAATGGTTTTCCACAATTACACTCGACTTACTTAAATGTGTGGATAAGAAGCAAACAGCAAGCAGCCTACTATCACAGCACAGTTGTCTCAGCTCAAGTCTGTTTACCTGCGTGTCAGTTGCTTAGAGTTGTATAGAGTGAGAAGTCAAGCAAAATGACACCTTTTATAAATACTATATCGTTATTTGGAACACTTGCATTTCGTGTGTGTTCCGTGTCTATAATGATCTATGCAAACACATCGTTAAAACAGAAACGTTTTTCATGTTTTGGTAATAATTGACAAAATGTTGACATGAAGTGTATAATGTGTGAAGCCTGAATTCCAAATATCAAAGAAACACTTTCACAAAAGGTACAAATATAACAGAACAAATATGCTTTTATTCAAAAATATAACTGCATTAAAACAACCCGTGTTAGGGTGCGATATTGATACACATTTGCTATGAGCGCTTCGGTGGTGCAACGGTATTAGCTTTTTGACTGGTAATCTAAACTTCATGGGTTCGATATGAGTCAAGTCTAGCTTATGATGCTGCAAGTTATTGCGAAGCTAGCCCTCACGATGCTGAAGAGAAAAGTTGATTTTAAAAATAGAGCCTTTAAAAACCGATGGGAGGCTGAGTATATGTTTACTGACATTGCCGGTAAACCCGTGTGTCTCATTTGTGGAGCTAATATGGCTATAATTACAGAAATTAATCTATGAGACAAAACATCAAGATAACCGGAAAGACCTGAATGCAAAGCAGAAGATACATAAAGCAGAACAGTTAAAGAAGAATCTGACACTTCAGCAGACGTTTTTTACCCGTGCAAAATCACAAAGTGACTTCAAGTGAAGCTACTTTTATGGGAGACACAAATGCACCAGTGCAGTGCCCCACTTTCCCTGTTGCCAAGTAATGTTGAACCAAGTCGGCACAACGGCGTTCCCAAATACGCACTTTGCTGATAAACTGAGTGCACGGCGCTTTGGTGACTTTGAAGAACAAAAAAAGAATTTTGAGTTGTTTCGCAACCAATTTGCCGTCGATGTGGAAACTGCACCTGTGCAGATTCAGACGGAGCTGATTGAACAGCAGTGTAATGGCACACTGAAGGCAAAGTACGATACTGCAGGGCCCGCACAGTTTATTCACTCCATTCCCGCAGAAATGCTCCAGCTCCGTCTACATGCTGCTAGAACCTTGTGCATGGGTAGACCGTGTGTCTACCCGGCGTGGGTAAGCCAATGAACCCCATTCGGGCTGCAAAATAAGACCCACTAAGTGCGACTCATACGCTCCCACTGGTTGCGTCCCAACCCTTTGTACACACCCCCCTCCCACCTCGCTACTACCGTGGTCGGGTGTCTTGGTGGAATATACAGTATATAGAATAGCAGCCAAAACTGCACAGAGCAATTAAAAGTCTATGTCAGTCACAGGTACATCTGTACCGTGTAAAGACGGCGACTCAAGTGACGAGTTGGATGTGGACACATGAGCGGGCAATGCATACTGAACAAGAAATCAGCAGACTAGCATGACGGACGGAGCTGAATCGACATCAATCTCCTTTCCTCCCGTTCCAGTTTTCAGTTTCTTCAGACGATTGTGTGTTTCAAGTTTTCAGTCACTTCAGACGATTGTGTGTTGGTTCGTTCCGTGCATTGTTACAATGTTGCTTTTCTTGCTGATTTATTACATTACCGATTTTTCAAATGTTAATTTTCTCCCTCTGCTTAAAAATCATTAAAAAACTGGTCTGATTATGCGGCGTACGGTACGCCACGGGTTGGCTAGTTTACATTATTACTTCTACCTTCCCTGTACAGTCAGTTCAACATGTTTATTATTGTTGTTAACAGGAGTCTCAGACATGGCAAAATATGTGTGAGGCCTTCAAAAAGATGTCAGATAAGATCAGGACCTTCATCCTTCTGCTCAGCAAAGGCACACCATCCAACTCAGCCAGCCCTAAATAAAATAACCGCACATGGAAAAATGTGCACCTGGAAAAAAATGCACATGGAAGAATACGCATACGGTAAAGTGCGCACGTGCAAAAAAGCACACAGCGGCAACATATAACTATTACAAACATAAAATATACTCCACCTATACTGCTAGACATTTTTATTATAATAAAACAATGACTGCTTTGCTCTTGTACAATGTCTCCGTTCTTCATTTTCATTAACGAATGGCACTTTGTTGATCGATTCTCATGGTACCTCCAAGTATCTATTTCATTTGTTGTGCAAAAACGCAGATATTCAAATACCTTGTAACTGAGAATTTACTTGCCTTTCTGACTGGTCGAAAATTCCATCTCGCCTATTCAAAAACAAAATGTCAACTTGCCTTGCTCAAAAGTTAGGGAAGATTAAAGAAAACTCTAACTGTGTGGCCTATTTATAGGACAACCTTTACTTACTTGCCGTAATCAAAACTATACAACCCTAATTTGCCTACCTGTGGAATAAGAAGGTATAATATAACTATTGTAAAGAACAATAATTTCCTAGAAATGGCAATTTATGCACAACAATGACAGTAATAAAAGGATTGATGACTATTTTATTTTAAGGCCCATCCAATAGCCCACTACCCTAAAACATACAAGCTTATAAATACATTTAGTGAATAATTATTCAATTTCGTTTATTAAATATAAAATTGTATAAAATTTATATAAAACTAGCAGAATACCCACGCTTCGCAGCGGAGAAGTAGTGTGTTAAAGAAGTTATGAAAAAGAAAAGGAAACATTTTTAAAAATAACGTAAGATGATTGTTAATGTAATTGTTTTGTCATTGTTGTGAGTGATGAGTGTTGTTGTCATGTCTATCTATGTATATAAAGCAAAATACCCGCGATTGGCAGCGGAGAAGTAAAAAGAAAAGGAAACATTTTAATAATAACGTAACATGATTTACAATATAATTGTTTTGTCATTGTCATGAGTGTTGCTGGCATATATATATATATATATATATATATATATATATATATATATTGTGGTCCCCGGCCTGTGCCTCCTCCAGACCGTGAGGGGGCGTCCGTCCTGGTTATGTTGGGGGCCTTGGGTACAGGGCTTGGAAGCCCAGCCCTGTAGGGACCCGTGGCCACCGCCAGGCGGCGCCCAGTGCCGGAATATCCCGTGTGGTCCCCTGCCGTGGCTGGAGCCTGGCCGGGCGCCAGGAGGACCAGAGGAGGGCTTGTGCCTCCTCCAGACCGCGAGGGGGCGATTGCCCTGGTTGTATTGGAGGCCAGGCGGTGCCCAGGTGCCTGAGGAACCCTGGAGCCCAGCACTTCCGCCACACCAGGAAGTGCAGGGGGGAAGACGACAGGGGACACCTGGATGGCTTCCGGGTACGCAGCCGGCACTTCCGTCACACTGGGGTGTGGCTAGGACTGATTGCCGAGAAGCAGCTGGAGCCCATCCGGGTTCCCATTTAAGGGGCTGCCTCCCTCCAGTCAGAAGCGAGAGTTGGGTGGAAGAGGACGGAGCTGAGAGTAAGGACGGGAGGTGGCCAGGAGAAAGGCATTAGACTTGTGAGGCCTGGACAGTTGGGGGAATCGGTGCAAGAGGCACTGGGGTTTGTGCACGTAACTTTAATTGTAAATAAACAAGTGTGTGGTGGAACCAACGATGTCTGTCTGCCTGTGTTCGGGTTCAAGTTCACAATATATATATATATACATATATACATATACACATATACAAATATAGACATATATATATACATATATACACAGTTATATATATATACATATACAGTATATATACATACATACATATATACATATACATATATATACATATACATATAAATATATATATATATATATACATATATACATATACATATATATATATATCTTTTATTACAGAAGATAGTCAGAAACAAAAGCTCAACATTATTGCTCGCCATAAGGTCATTTCAATAAATTGGTACTTTTACAAAATAAATAACCCCGGACGGCGATGACCCAAACCCACCCAACCAATTAAATACAAACACACCATTATTTACAACACAAATGACAATACGTAAATTCGACATACAATAAGCTTTTTATAAATTACCCATAAATTCCCCACAAACTATTTACATAAATTACATATATCACAGATAAAATCACGTAAATGTCCTGGCCGTCGACGGATACGCTTTGTCCTGCCGGAGGTGCCATCACTGTGTCGGGCTCAGTCCTGTCAATGTCTGACTCGGTGCCGGGGTGGAGGTTGGAGAACCGCTTGTATTTTCGAGTTGTTGTTGTTCTGGGGCCAGTGGGTGGTATGGTGCTAAACGGTCCTTGTGCAGCACCACCCGTCTGCCTCGCCCAGGCATTCGACTCGGAAAACTACCTCCGATATATATATATATATATATATAGCGGTCAATTCCTCCCCGGTGCTGCCACCGCCTGTAGATTACGCCATCGTGCAACTCCAAGTTGCCCAACTGAGAGTGGAGTATTTTGAGTTCAGGCCCCTGTGACGACACGGTTTGCCAGTCGGGACGTTCTTGTGTCTCCAACCAGCCCTTTACCTTTCTAGTGCTTGATCGTCGCCTGTAACTGCCTCAATTGGTCAATAGTGTGGCTCCCCTACTCCAACAGTGTCATCTATCCTTGCGGATGCACATATATACACACACACACTGAGCTGCATATATATACACATATACATATCTACATATATACCACCTGAAAACCCACAGTATATACATATATATACAAATCTACATATATATATTAGGGGGCCAAGTGGGACTCGATTAAAAAAATTAATCCAATTAATTAGAGGCTGTGTAAGAATTAATCTTGATTAATCAGGCGCCCAACATAACGCTCGAGATGGCATTTCATGTAAATTTGCCCCAAATCGCAAATGTTTTTTTTAAGTTAAAAGGGTTTTAGTAGGCAGACAGAATCAAATAATAGACATGGACATGAATATTGTAAACTCAAGCTGTTTTAATTTCTGAAAAAAAAAATGCTTTTAAACTGCATTTGAATTCAAAACAAAAAACAAAAATATCATCCCTGGTTAAAATTGGGCAGACTTAAAAATAATGTGGTAGTTTAAGTACTTTAAGTACATTTTCAGAATCGTATTGTCTTTAAATAATAATAACCAAAATTTCAACATGAAGTGCAGTTTGTCTTCTTAAAATAATAAGTCAGAAACATAAAAGGTAATTTGACCAACTTAATCTTTAAACTCTGAGTAACCTCAGCCAAAATTATTTTGTACATTAGACTAAAACATTGATCAATGTGATCATTGAACATTTTGTAATTAGATGTAATTAGAATTACTAACGGTCACGGAAGTCCAATGAACCCCAGTAAGCTTTCTGTAATGCTTCTAATTTTGCTTGCTTTACAGTGTGCACAAAACCATGCTTTTATCAAGGCTTCGCTCGGGTAGTCTTTTGAAATGAAATTTTGCTCCGATCAGTCGTAGGTACACGCTTTATTCTGACTCTAACATTTTTGTAGCTGTGATGTGTGCATCAGTGTAATCGATGTACCAGGAAATCATGCATTGACAAAAGTTCCCCTTTGCTTGGAATTGAAAGTGTGATTAAATGCGTTATTTTTAACGCGTTATGGAGTACATGCATCGAAGCTTCTCAGCTGTGCTTGTGCTAAGAAAAGTAAACATTTTAAAAATAACGTAACATGATTCTGCGTTAACCGCATATTTTTTCATACGTCCCAAACCAAGGAGATGCGAGGGTAAAATGAAACGGGAAGCGCGCGTACATACTCAGTGCATCCCTTCTCGGGAATCGAACCTCGGATGTCGGCGCTAGAGGCAAAGCCTCTACAATTGCACCACAGCGTGTGGCTTGTCTATTTGAGAGTATGTAGATCGAGGTATATATATATTCACAGTGGAGAAGTAGTGTGTTAAAGAAGTTATGAAAAAGAAAAGGGAACATTTTAAAAATAACGTAACATGATTGTCAATATACAGTAATTGTTTTGTGAGTGTTATTGAGTGTTGCTGTCATCAAGGATTTGATTATCATTATTTCTTTCAATCAGGGTCATATTTGTAGGATGTGTTGTGTTCAAGTTACATTCCGTGTTTGTCAATCGTTGTAAAGATAACAGGTTTCATTCATCGATTCGTTTCTTACTGCATCAATAAACAGCTTGTCTTCCTCTTTATCTGAGATGTGACACACTGCATGCACGGGTTTTTACACTGTCTTCGTTTAGCGGGACATTGACTTTTCCACCGTGTGCTTTGTTTCCGCAGTAGCTGCACTTATGAATATGCTTGTATGTATCAGACGCTTCATATTTTTTTGCTGCCTTCTCAATTGTGTAATTCGGTTTTTGTTCAGCACTGTTGCTTTTTGTCTGTGCACTGCGTCAGTTCACGTGAGCTGCTTGGTGTTCTTGCATCGAAGGTTCCCAGCTGTGCTGGTGCCATCTCGTGCTATGTCCATGGCTGTATGTAATGTTAGTTAAGACCCGCCACTTAAACATTTCTCTTGCAGTTTCGCTGAGTTTGTGCCAAGCACCACCCTGACCATCTCATCTTCCTCTGTCATAAGCACAGTCCTTCACTTGTGAATATTTAGCGGCAGTGTTTCTATTGGATTGCCTCTGACGGACGGCCTTATATGGGCAGGGACTAAATTACAAATGCCGGTGGCAGCCTGTCTATGAACTTAATTTAAACTTTAGGGTTACACCGTGCTTTGTTTCCGAAGTAGCAGCACTCATGAATATGGTTGTATATGTCAGTTGCTCGCTTCTTATTGTTTCGCTGCCTTCTCAATTATATAATGCATGTTTTGTTCAGCACTTTTTTGAGCTCTTCCTGATTTTCTACGTACAGCGTTGATAGTCAGTTCACGTGATTACGTGGGAGGCGTGATGATGTCACATGAAACCCCGCCCCCCATGGCTATCCAGCTCAACTCCATTACAGTATATGGAGAAAAATAGCGTCCTGTTATGACCATTACGTGTAGAATTTTAAAATGAAACCTGCCCAACTTTTGTAAGTAATCTGTAAGGAATGAGCCTGCCAAATTTCAGCCTTCTACCTACACGGGAACTTGGAGAATTAGTGATGAGTCAGTGAGTGAGTCAGTCAGTCAGTGAGGGCTTTGCCTTTTATTAGTATAGATTTTTTTCTTCTTTGCATATACGCCTTTGCCGTATATGCATTTTTCCATGTGCGCATTTATCCACGTGCAGTTTTCCCCGTGTGTGGTTTTTCCATGTGCTCAGTTTTCCATGTGCAGTTATTTCCGTGTGCTTATATGACTGTGTGCTTTTTTCTGTGCGGATATTTCCTGTGCGCTTCTTTCAGGTCACCGCTCCTGCCTAGGCAGGCTCCAATATGGGAAGCTAGTTAATTGGAACTCTCTGGCTTGTTATCAAAAAGAAACAACAAATCTTTATAAAAATGAATATTTATCAGAGAAACCTGAACAAAAGCAATACATAAACTGCAAACAACTCTCAATGATAACCTGAGGAAAGTCATCTTATCCACCAGAATATAAAGGCAGATAGAGGACCCAGCAGCAGTGACATCAGGGTGGCCCTGCCTCTTAGGGTTCCACACGCAGAACACTTGGATTGGTGTAACATTTAATGATACAATACAACAATATTAAATAACAAGCAAACCTAAAAAAATCACACAGGAACTTGAAAAATAATTAAAAACAAAAACAACATTAAAACTAAAATTATAGATAAGTCTAAGTTGTAATGTAATAATTATAAATATTAGACTCACAGCATTAGATGGATAAGTAAATCCTATTCTGAAACAATCAGGCCTAAACTTCCTTTTTTGCTGATAAGGAATTCTGACCCCAAATCACAGTTTACTTATTTAGTATCTGTATGGAAACAGTAACTCTCATTCCGTCTAATATCACACTCACCCATGATGTCATTGAAAGACAACCAAAAATGGGAGGAATGTGTAAATCCCGCACCAAGTGTGTATGTGCCTTGATTTTAACTCAGGATTAAGAATCAACGAGAGACAAGTGCTAACCACTGTTCTAAAGTACTACATTTCAGTGCAATTAATAACTACACAGAGCTTCACCTGAAAAATATATTCTATTTACAATAATTGATTTATTGATTTGTATAAAAATACATTATTGAAGTAAACTATGTTTTGGCAGACTCAACTTTTAGCCTG
This sequence comes from Polypterus senegalus, assembly GCF_016835505.1. Taxonomy (NCBI): domain Eukaryota; kingdom Metazoa; phylum Chordata; class Cladistia; order Polypteriformes; family Polypteridae; genus Polypterus; species Polypterus senegalus. The sequence goes on along the minus strand of NC_053154.1, from coordinate 118,874,123 downwards.
CTGTCTTCATCTTATAAAATAAGCTTAATATTTCTAATTGACTTCAGTCATTTGCATTAACTTTCTACTAATCAATAAGAAACCCTTCTGCATTTGACTGCTAAATGTTTCCTCATCCATCCATCAATATTTTTGTGATCAACATTTTATTTAAATATGGTGATGGAAAGAGATAAGAATATGCATCAATTTGGTAAATAATAAGAGCAGTAAATGGGCCTAAGACAATCTTAACACACAATGCCCACCCAATTTCTACACCAACACCCTATTCCCAAACCCAAGGTGGACCCTGTGTTGACTTGGAATGAAATGGAATAGGAGGTACAAGCTATCATAAAAGGCTCATAAAGCAAAATACTTAAAGTTAAGGAGTAGATTAGCTGGTCACCTGACCCCATTATATTTTTTAAGTTCTGGAGCTGGATGACCTACAGCATTGGTCCATGCTGTAGACAACTCAAGATAGGTAAAATAAAGAAATCAAAGACATTTATGAGATTTCTAGTGAAAGGCTATGAAACGTTTTTGCTATTGTTCCAAAAAAGAACAACCTCCAATTGGGATAAAAAAGGGAATTAGAAGGTAGATCTATGGTAAGAAGAATCGAAAGAACACAGAACAGAAAAGTGGAAATTGCAGGTCGGAATGCAAACATTGGTGAGCACTCCCAGAACACGTTATATGTAGATAAGTCCCAACCACTTTATGTGAATCTAGATAATAGTAAAGGTACTGTGTTTGGTCCGTAATATGTTTAGAAGGAGTATGTGATATAAGCGAATAATAATAATAGCTTGTTGATAATTTTTGGGTTTTGGAGGACAGAGGCTTCCTTATAAGGGTATGAAATAAATGACAGATGTTAATTTATCTGCATGGAAACAGAAGCCAGTCTGATCAAGAAGGATCAAAAAGCTTGCACTTGAAGTGTTTGATAGAAGTTTTGTGTAAGAGTTAAAAGATGTAAACACTATCCCCATCCATCTAACATTTAACACTGTTAAAAAATGTATGAGATTATAGAAAATTTGGCACACTGGTGATTTTGTCCTTTGGTATGGTGTTACAGACAAGGAAACTTTATTCTATTTATTATAATTTTCTCTGCCCCTCTCTGCATATTTTGTGACTGTGTGATTTTACTTTTTTTGCACTGGTCTTTGTTGCTATTCTAAACAATGTTGTATTAGTGTTCATTATGAAAAGCATAATATTTCTAAAATAATTTGTAATTGCACGTAAAGAAAACTGAGAAATTATTGTTGATTGAACATTAATATAGTGAAATATTGAAGGAGAACATTTTAATGTGGCTAAATTAATACTCTCAGAACATAGCCTTCAATTTAAAAAATGATTTACAACCAATAAGAGTCATAATAAATGCAGATGATGTGGTTAGTTATGTACTTAATTACAACAGAGTAACTGAGTTAATGCATGACACTCTTTTTTTAACATCAAACTACTCCTAAGAAACCTTTGCACTTAATGTTGTTTCTAGCTATTAACAATGTCTTTCAGAGACTGTCAAGCTCTGTCACAGTTTCCTTGAAGTAAAACTAACTTCCTTGTTCCAAATTACACCCTTTCACACTCCATCATTGAAATTCCCCCTCTTCCCCTTCTTTACTGATCTGGAAATGTCAGGGGGTGTGGAAATGGAGTAAAACCATTCAAGCAAGTATTTTTTTATGTCAGCTGTGCTTTTTTATTTTCCTTGTAGACATTTCTTTGTTGTTTGCCTGTGGTCAAATTTGTTCATATCTTCTCAGAGAAATTACAATATCTCTGATGGTATTTGCTCCTGGTTAATATTTTTTTGCAATTATTACTGAAAATGGAGTAATTTTTTATTTGCTTATTTAAGTTTGTTTTGTACTGACAGATGTCTTCAATTAAGTATCCAACTGTTTGCAGTGGGCACTCAGATACTGCTAATGTGAACAATAAGGAAAGGAGAAAACTAAGCACTCACCCTTTGATAAACCTGGTTTCATTTTGAGTTTTTGTTTATAAAATTAATAGCAATAGACATATAAAAAGAAAGCTTCTAATATAAAATAAAAATTATTTACAAAAGATTTTAATAATAGAATTTGAGCATCACAAAGACAGTGTCTGGCTCTATTCTGAGTACTAAAGCACATTTTGATGCACCTCATGGCACTTTCCATGATTTCTTCAGTCTCAGCAGTATCTGTTTTCTTATAGCTGCCAGAATCCACTGTCTAAAGAAATTAATATGAGACTTGCCAGCTGCATTCAGAAAGAACAAGGTCAGTGGCTTTCCTGGTGCCTTATGGCTTTTTTTTGGGTAACACAAAAAAAGCACAAAGAGACAATGCTTCTTTTTTCCCATTCTAAAACCAAGGGACTGTGTGAACAACTAAACACACTCTAAAATATTTATTTAATTTTTGATTCTCAAATAAATGTTCCACTGTTTAATTATTTTTCCTTACAAACATTCAACAATGTTATGTTGTACAAGCCCTTTAAATGTTGTAAACATTTTTGCTCAAAATGTTTTAATAACCCATCACTGTTTTCTTCTTAATTGAGTAACATGAAATGTTAGTATTAAATAAAATAACAATTGTTTAATAGGCGTCTCCTCAACAAAGGAGAAAGCACAAAAAAAGTGACAAGAAAGAAAAAGATACTTATATAAGCTGCTCTTGATGAATTTAATAATTATGTTAAAACAATAAATATGATACTTCATTATAACCTATAGTTGAAAAAAAGTCAGATTTTTCAAGCCTAAACATTTCATATTATGCATATTATTACATATGCTATACCTCATAAAGATAGGTAAATAGTACTTTATTTGTTCAAAGGGGAATGTATCTTTTTACAGCAGCTAAAGAAATATTATAACAAACAACTGCAACCCTTCTCGAATACACACAAAGAATTACAAAAATGGAGAAAAGCCTTCTAACTTGGCTTAATGATAAAGTAGCAACCAGAGTGAGGCATATTGTAACAGGTATAAAAGAGCCCCAGTAGCGTTTCTTGACACACTTCTGCTGAATAATTAATTTGTTAGAGTGACAGAGAGAGGATGTGCAGCCTTTTTCATAATGGCACTCGGTTTTGTCTTCATTCTGTCCTCCACTGCTACCTCCAGCAGGTTAAGAGGATGTCCCATAACTGAGCCTGCCTTCTTAATCAGCTTGTTGATTTGGTGGGCCTCACTTAATCTGATTTTAATAGTTCAGAGTTGTAAAACAGTTAAATGATGGTACTGCTCACATTAAAGAAACAGAGTCTAAGAAGATAGAATCTGCCTTGCCTTTTCTTTAATAGTTCCTCTGTGTTACTGGACTAGCACAGCTTGACACTGATGTGGTCCTCCAAATCACCAACTCTACATCCTCTTTCTGAACGGTGATCGGGCATAGAGGCTCCTTCATGCTGTGAAAATCTATAACCAGTTCCTTGTTTTTGCTGATGTTAACATACAGAATCATCCAGAATTTTTGTATGATGATCAGGTGGGGTCTGGCGGCTGTGGGGCATCTGTTGGTGAAGAGAGATTTACTGATCTTGACTAAGCTGATGATGCTGTGATGTTAGCAGAGTCAATGGAGTCTCTGATCGAAAGATCGAACGAGAAGTCTGAGTGTCTAGACTTGTGAGTGAGGTTACATGAGGTCACTGAAAAGGAGTGTGTGGCGCTCCTGATATCTTTGCAAAAGGTTGAAGGTCCACATCTTTAGAGTCCTGGTGTTTCCTGTTTTGCTATATGGTTGCGAGATATGGATGCTATCCAGTGACCTAAGATGAAGACTGGACTCCTTCAGTACTCTGTCTCTTCGGAGAAACTTTGGGTACCGCTGGTTTGAATTTGTGTCAAATGAGTAGTTGCTGACAGAGTCCCAAATGAGGCACATTAACTGCATTTGTAGGGAGCATCAATTACAGCACTATGGCCATGTGGCGTGATTTTCTGAGGGTGATCCAGCTTGCAGGATCATTATTGTTGAGGACCTGAGCAGCTGTGTCAGGCCAAGGGGATGCACACGTTACACCTGGCTGCGGCAGATAGATGGTCATTTCCAGAGTGTGGGAATGGACCACGTGTCAGACTGAGGGGTTGACAACCAGGATCCCAAGCTGTTCTGTCATGTGGTGGGTGAAGCAATGTGCTGTACCCGTGCATGCTTCCCAACCTGACCTAACCCAAGATACAGACAATTCTCTTTGTATCAAGAAACAAAGTTCTCCACCTGACCTCTACACTTTGTCTCATCTCCTTTATCTATTCACACAATAGTATATATATATATATATATATATATATATATATATATAGATTGCAGAATCGCCAGAAAATTTCTTAGATAGGCCATTATCTAGGACACTTTTAGTTGATCCACCTGCATTTTCCTTACTCCAAAACAGTGATGGTTGTCTCAAAAGACACTGGAGAAATCAGAAAACATAATCCTCACTGTGCTGCCAGATTTGTCTAGATGAAAATAAGCCTTATGGAGTGCATAATTAATGGCATCTTCCACTGCATTCTTTACCTGACAGGCAAACTGCAGTGGTCCCAAGTGGACTTTCACAAAGGAACACATATAGTCCAGGATCAGCTCCTTGAAGATCTTTATGATGTGTGATGTAAGTGCCATTGCTCTTAAGTGATTAGGTGAAGAGGCATCTGCATTCTTTGTAACTGGAACAATGCAGGAAGTTTTCCATAATGTTGGCATTTTCTAAGCCTTAGTGACAAACTGAACAGGTGAAAGAAGACACCACAAAGTTGTTCAGCTCAGGACTTAAGAACTGAAGGACTTTCCTACCCAGTTTATCATGAGTTAATGGACAGCCCATGTTGATGCAATAAAAATGGCATGGAAGAGACTGGTCATTAGAAGAGGAAATTATGGTAGGAAGGAAAATCTGTTACAAAATTGGTTTAGGCTGCTAGCTTTGTTCTCATTCCCTTCCAGCACCTGATCACTAGATTGCTCAAGTTCAGTAATTAAGTATATTCAATTCCAAACATCCTTCATGCTATGCTGAGTGTGTTTGCTTTCTATTTTAGCTAAGTAAGCTGCCTTCCTTTCACTCAGCTTTTTCTTCAGCAGTCGCTGTGTGCCCTTTAGAGCCTCTATGTCACCAGATTTGAAAGCTTTTTTCTTATCATTCAGAAGACATTTGAGCTCCTTAGTAATCCAGGGTTTGCTGTTTGAAAAGCTGTGCAGTTTTTACAGGTATGATAAAAACACCAACAGCTACAATAGCACTAAATATGACTATGAAAGATACATAAGTCCATTAGTATTGGATATTTATTAGAAATATTAATTAAACAGTAAATGCATTTCAAATGTTTGGAATAGAATTTGTGTGGATACAACTGCCAAAGATCTCAAGGGATTCAATCTTCATAGGCTGAAAAGAATAAATAAATCACTTTATATGGGGATTACTTTTAGCAAGGTGCCAGGGTTCTCATTCTGGCTCAGAGATCCAAATTAAGTGCTAAGTAGAATAGAATTTTAAATTAAATAAAGTTTGTTATACTTTGTAAATGCACATAAATTGAATATTGTTTTTACATTTTTAGCAATAAGTCAGACATTTTATTTTTTCTTATTGTTTATGGTGAAGTATAAGCTGGCATGTTATACAAGAAATCACTCCAAGAATGAAGCATAATCTAATCAAACATTATTAAGGTCACAAATCTGTCTATAATATGTATGGCAGGAGAAGACCTTTTTTTAACATTTTTTTTTACATTTTCAGTATTTGCTGCGATAGAATTCTTGACACATTTCACCACTTTAATGCTCATACTGTATGTTCTTAGAGGTTTTTGCAGTAGTTGTGAAGAGATATAGTATTAATTTACTATATTTCCTAATTCTGATGCGTCATAGATCAATTTTGTTTGCTAATGTCAAGTCAAATGTGATGATTACATAATGAATCACTTAAATGAAATAAACTCCTTTAAACACAAATAACTTACACATTGCAAAATATAAATGTAACTTGTGTCTAACAAATTGAAAAATTGAAATAATTGCAAAAATGTTTTTTTAAGTTACCTTTAGGAGTTCTTCAATAAGACTCATGCATTAATCAATCTAACATTCACACTACCATTCTTAGAAAGATAGCAGTGATTTACAGTTAACTACTAGCCTAACATGCACATGTTTGCAAAGCAGAAGGAAAACAAATGAACTCAGAGATAAACCACTTCCGACACTCAGAGATTGAGCAAATTCCACACAGACAGTAACAAGGCTGAATCCAGACCCTGTCTAATGTGGAGAGAGTGAGAGAAAGTTTCCTTGTTTTATTTGAGAGATACAGAAAAAGAGTCAGGCAGGCAAGGTTTGATTTACTAAGACAGCAATATAAAAAATAAATAAAATAAAGGACTGTTCAAGTTATGAATCATTTAACAGGCAGAGATTCCAAAGACAATTTAACCCAATAAGAATTTAGAGTAGCAAAAAGTGAAACAGATTAGATTCTTAAATTTGCAAAGCAAAGAGAAGACTCTAAGCAAACCTGGAGTAGATCTCACATATCTTTGTTATATATCTTTTTTTTAATATCTGCAACTTACTTGTGCCTATTTTAAATGTATGCTATTTGTTTTTTGGATTTTTAAAATATATTATCATTATCACAATCACATTTATTCAACATAATTTTAGGATCTTTGGTTTTCATTGTCATTGCCAATGCATACAGTCATGTTTTTTATAGTTACAATGCCCATTGCCAGTGACGTGACACTGAAGATGCAGAATGAGCTATGTCATCACATTCTGCCTATTTAAAATAGTGGTGCACAGCTTATGGCTTGCTATTGCCAACTACTAAAAGCACATTACAACCTACACAGGCCCATGTTTACACTAATTACAATGCCCATTGCCAGTGAGAGCATGCACAGAAGACTGCACTCACCACAGCTATGCAATCATCACACCTCTGCACTACACTGAACAAACAGTGGTGCACAGCTTTATGGTTAGCTATTGCCAATCCTGCTAAAAGCACCTGAGTTTTCAACCTGCTAGGCCCAAAATTACACTTTTAAAGTCAAAGGTTGGTTGAGAGCATGCACAGATTACTGCAGAGATGAAATGTACAAAATCTGGCAATGCAAAATAAAGTATCTTTAAACATAAAGAATGTATTCAAATAATCAAAAAAGAATCCAATTAATAATATCCAAAAACAGAAGAATTGATCCAGAACCTGACTTATCAAAGAAAAGAAATACTCACAAAACTCCACTAACAATCATTAAACCCCCACTGGGACCTCCATTCTGGTTTTTACATAAAGAAGGGTTGCAACTGCGACGTCAGTGTCACTACCTCCTGGGGTTCCACCCACAAAAAAACAAGGAATGGCAGAGTATTTAAAAACACTCTACATTAATATGAAATAATAAACATAATGGAAACAACATAAAAACATGAAAATTAATAATTCAAAAATACCCTAAATAATAATAAAACAAAAATATACTTAAGCTAGTCAATAAACCTTGGCTGAAACATAATACAACCTAGCCTTTGATCACTTCTGTCAAAAAGACATTGTTAATGATGGTTAGGGACAATTTCACTGCTGGAGTGCACCGATCACAATTTTTGATGGTACCTCGGTTTCTTTCACATCATATTTTTCTGTGGAATATTTTTTTTTTCTTTAAGTGCACTTTTTTTTACACACAATGCTGCAAACAGTCATGACAGCCATGGCATCATGCATGGCATTATACACTCATGAGATCACCTCAAACAGCACACAGCATTGCAACTGAGAAAACAAAAAGGGTACCGAAGATTATGTTACTAATGTAAACTTCAGAAAATAGATAAAATCAAATAACAAAATGACTTAAATCATAAAAATATAAACTCAAAAAAGGCAAAGATAGAACTAATCCCTGCGGATGTGTGAAATATATGTAAATTGATTGTAGTGTTAAAGTGATGGATTGCCCCCATTTTTCAAAATACTATGAGTCCAATACCTTGAGGCGAGTGTGGCAGAAATGGCTAAAAAGCCCCTGTGCTGTTGGTTCAAGAGTCAGGGGTGAGGAAAGTTGTTGCTTTTGTGTATATTGCAAAGTGTTGGCTGCTTTAAAGTTATGTTTCAACCTTATTAAGCCAGGGTGCCTCCTAGTTTTAGGGAGTGCTTCAGCACTGGGGTGAGAGATAGATTTTGGCAAGTACAGAGCCATTTGATTATTTACCAGAACTACTTTTTTTTTTCTTTCCATTATTTTCCTTCTTATTTGGCAGCTTTGGACTATCTATATGTTCATCACCCTTGCTTGAAACTACAGTGAATGAAAGTTTTAGTTATTTATTTAATTTCTCCTTTTTGGATATGACTACTTTGTTTATGCTTGATTGCTGCATATTATTTTCATGGATTGTTACCTTTTTTATAGCACCTTTTTCTTGTTGATTTTTTTTGTTCTTTTTCTCACAAAAAAATGGTTTCTAAATACTTTATGCTTAATCTGTGTTTTAGGGTATCCTGAGCGCCATGCGCTTATGAACTACTGGCGGACACTGATGTATGCTAGTGAACCATGACAACCTTCAGCATCATCTTGTTTTGCAGTTTGGTGTTAGATGTTTGCACTTGAAAAATTGTCTTGCCATTCAATATTCCTAGCTCAAGCAAAAATAGTTTAATGTGTTGTCATACATGTGTATATAGGGGACATCTTAAAGACTCCTCATGTTTTGATATTTCCACCCTGGATGGTCGTGCTGATGAGGTGTTCACTGTCATTGACTGGCTGTTCTTTTTTTGCCCACAATTCTGAGTCTCGTTCCCAAGAGTACCCATGAGCCAGTTCAGTTTCCCCCAGTGGCTCCTTTTACCCAATTACATATAATTACCCATATAGCTGAAAGCCACTGGAACCATCCAGAAGGAAGTGAAAGCATACTTGAGAACCTGAAAAAAACTTTGTTTGCACCCTTGAGTTCTTGTGCTTTTGACATCTTTTCCCACAGTACTGATTGGGGTTCTCCTTTCGGAAACCCCACATCTTTTTCTTTGTAACATTCTTATTTTTGAACACTCTACATTGTATGTAAATACAAGCTTTGCCTATGTTCAAATATATATTTATAGTAAATATAGAAAATATACAGTACCTATAAAGAGTATTCAGTACTTTTATTGTCATACAGCACTGAATCAAACTTAATTTAATTTGGCTTGTTTGACACTGATCAACAGAAAAAGACTCTTTAAAGTGAAAGTGAAAACAGATATTTGCCAAGTGGTTTAAATAAGTTACAAATATAAACAACAAAATAGTCAATCACATAAGGATTTACCTTTTTTAATCTGACACACCAAAATCATCACTATTGCAGGCAATTTTAGAAGTCACATAATTAATCCTGTGGATATCACCTGGGGTTTGTTTCCTGCCTTGCACCCTGTGTTGACTGGGATTGGCTCCAGCAGACCCCCATGACCCTGTAGTTAGGATATAGCTTGTTGGATAATGGATGGATGGATATCACCTGTCTGTATTCAAGGGGTTTCAAATGATTGTGTATAAATACACCTATATCTGGAAGGTCCAGCTTGTGCTGAGTCAGTATTATGGCCTAACCTACACAGTGAAGACAACAAAACACTCCAAGCAACTTATAAGCAGACCAGGAGATGTAGACAAGAAAATCACTCGGAATGCAGTTACAGATAATTGATTGTTAAGAAGTAGGAGGCACAAATATAGTTCTGCCTAGAACAGTCTGCCCCCAAAAATGAAAGAAGACTAGTGAGGTAGGCCACTAAGAGGCCTATGATAACACTAAAGGAGTTACAAGATATGGTGGCTGTGGTTAGAGGGACTGTGCATAAAACACTGTCACACACGTGCGATTGGGAGGCAGCTAAAGGGCCTGAATAATAGTAGTGTCATGCCAGACCAAGGGGTGGCAAGCTGCATGACTTTCTCTCTAGATTCCCTGCAGACCATGGGAAATCCCACTAGGTCCCGGCGCCATTGATAAAATCACTTCCGGCACCAGCGCCTTTGATGATGTCACTTCCGACAACGCCCACAGATGATGATGTCACTTCCGGTCTTGAAGACGTCACTTCTGGGTCCAGCACTATTGATGATATCACTTTCCACTCCCGATGACATCACTTGTAGTTTCAAGCCCGATGACTTCACTTCCTGCACTGGCCTTTAAAGCTGCCGTATTTTCACCATCAAATCAGTTCTGGTTTTGACTCTAACCTGTGAGTATCTCAGCAAAATTATCCATTTGCAGCCAGAGCATTATACGGGTGGCTGCACCAAATCTTTTTTATCTCTGGTGGTTGCTTTTGTGACAAACACATAAGTAAATTGGTGTTCCATCAGTAGTAGCTTTATGGGAGAGGGGCAAAGAGAAAACCACTGTTAAAAATAATCAAATCATCAGAAGACACATGGGAGATTCTGATGTTTGCTGGAAGAAATTTCCATGCTCTGATGTGACAACAATTGAGCTTTTTGGTCATCAGACTAAATGCCATAGCTGGAGTATGCCAAACAGTGGAGTGGACATTATCAAAACACATCTGGAAAACTTATGACAGTAGAGTAAAATGAATCCTGGAAGAAAACCTCATATCATCTGCAAAGAACCTGCACCTTACAAGAAGATTTGTTTGCCAGCAAGACAACAGTCCTTAAACATAAAGGCAGGAATGGCTTAAAAGCAACAAGGATAACATGCTGGAGTGGCCAATTCAGACTCCAGATCGTAGTCCAATTGAGAATTTGTGGCTGGACTTGGCCAGGCTGCTTACTCACAACCCCCATGAAACCTGACAGAAATAACACGGTAAAACAGGATTCACAAAGATCACACACTTCTTCAGCAATTAACATTACATTTGCATTTTTTGATATAGAAAAAGCCTGGAGTACTTGAACAAAACTCATGCAGAAGTGAAAAGAATTTGTAAACTTCACCACAAGCTGTAAATACTGTGAGGCATTAGTGCTAGCCCATTGGAGTACCTAAATTATAGAATAAAAATATATTTGATTTTCCTAGGACTTAATGTTAAATATTAAGGTTAACTCATATAAACACTGCTAATGTGTATGGTATATAATAAAAAAACTAAAAATCGATAGTCATTTGGAAAAAATAATCAATTTACGACCTTCCATTACACTGATTGATTGAGCATCTGTCAGAAAAAATGTTTGGTTTTAGATAGCCAAATGTAAGTGGTGTATACTTAAGTGAGGAAAATTAGTGGGCATTGGTGATGACATCATGTGAAATGGTCCGGAATTAAAAAAAGGTTATTATTTAAGCTGTAAATGGCAAAGCACCACAACTACAATGTGCTGACTGACAGGACAACAGATTAAGCACGGAGCGTTTCATTAACCCAGCAGCTACAGTATTTTAGGAAGATGTTGACACTGTGCCAGCACATGTCTTTAAATCATTTTGCAGATTTATGGGCTTATTTTAGTGACTGGGGCAAGAGTTATTGCCCTTGCTTATATAAACAAAGATGGAAATATTAAAACAAACTGCTATAAATTTTCTATCTATAACCATGTGGTCTTGTGTTGTTGTGGTAGCTACTGAGATGACAAGCTGCTTTGGCAACATTGTTCAAGCCTTTAGCCCTTCAGCTATTTTTGTTTATTTTTTCTGTCACCTTTGTGAGGCCATAGCTGGAAGTCAGCTTTGAGTCTTTCAGGTCAAAGCACAATTTCATTCGGAGGAGTTGCATACATGACAAAATTACCAGCAGGCACTATTGACAGTTTGTTAACTGATTCCTATGTTCCATTTCCCCTGAAAATGTAAGATTTACTGATCAGCATTGAACTTTAATATATTTGCATGAATGTGGAGTGAATACTAGGACTTAACTTACATTTTTGTTGGATGTTTATCATTCAATATACTGTACAGTATATAATTTCATATTTATTTGAGTGTTTACAGTTGAAAGGGGAATTGATTACATGAAACCATATCAGTACCTCCTGAACACTTCACTAAACTGTAAAGCTTTAATAGGTGGATATCATTCCAGAGTTTCTGAAATGTTAATGCCAAAACTACATATAAATACTGAAATTTCTATTTTATGATTACTTATTTTTATCGTCAATCTTGCATTTTTGCTACGCATGTTGGTTTACTCCTTTTCTTTTCAACTGCATACATTAAAAGGACTTTTAAAGTGAAATAATTCAAAGCCTTAGCATTAAATGTTTAATTATTGTTATGGGTGGTATAGTGGTTTAGTAGCTAGGGCTGGTGCATCTTAGCTCCAGAGTCCTATGTATTAATCCTAGTTTGTTTTGTATGTTCTCCACATGTTTGTGTGAGTTTTTCCTCTAATTACCCCATTTTAAATATAAAACTTAGGTTAACAAATACTCCAAATCTTCACTAGTGTGAAACTGCATTAGATCAAGTGTCCTTCAGATGTTAAAGAGTGGAAGGTAACATCAGAAAATGAGAGCTGAGCAGAATTCAAAGTCAAAAGGGAATGTAGAGGGAAAAAACCAGGAAGTCAAAAAATGTGTCTAAAATCAAGTGGGGAAAAATTAATATTTTAAAAGGTAAAGATCAAAAAGGAAAACTACAGTAGGAAATCAATGAGTGCCTAACCAAAAATTGGTAAACCAAATGCAAGTAATCAGTTTGAATTATCCCAGAGCTGGAACACTAGAAACTATAAGTCCCCATCTTAAACAGACAGAGTGTGATGCTAAAATACATCAACGCTTCTTCCATGTCTGGACCCATTTATGGCTTCTGTTGACCTGGCATGATTGGTGGAGAGCACTTCCGGGTTGTCTGAGAACCAGGACACTCCTCCCCTGACAGTATTCTTGAAGCACCCAGGGACCCCAACAGGGTTACACTTTTGGACTCCCATTTCCCATGAACTCCTGTGGATGTCCAATCTGACATACCTCCAGTGAACCACTGCCACCAAACATATGGGGGATGGAGTCTTCTCTTCGTCCATCCCCTGGCACCTTCTATCTTGGCAAGAGGTCATTCTGTACTCTCTGACATGGCACATACAATTAATGTACTAGTAAGTAATGTATCACAGTTTTTTTGCCTTCTAGGTAGTTGCCTAAATAATAAACCCTCAAAATGAATATGACTATGTTACTTTCATTCTATATGCAGGTATAATAAATACTGTATAGGATTAACCTATGTATTTGTAATATAATTCCCCAGTACACTACACTATGAAACAACCCATTTGTGAATGTCATTAGGCATTTATGTCCATGCCTTTAAGATAATAAAGTAGGTATGTAAGAATCATTGCAGATGTTTTTCTATAAAAGGTTACATTACTACCATAGCTCAGTGACCTGCTGATAAGAAATTAGCCCTTGCTCTTGTAGTGGTGGTCATAGTGCAGTATTCTGATCATTGTATTTCTCTTGCCTGGCCTGGTTTTTCTTGTGCATCATTTGCAGAGCTAATAGATGACTTGGGATGGTAGAATTTGCCATGGTTCGAATTGTTGACAATAATTTTTAAACAATTGTGGAAAAACATCTGATCCCCAATCCTGCAGTGTTCTTGTACACAAAAGCACTCCAGACTCCTGCAATATGCAAGATTTTATTTAACTAAGGTGCATTACAGGAGCATAGCACACGTTTTACGTATATCGTGCTGCAAATTGCCATTATGCTAATATTTCTTTGCATGACCAAGGCTTTTATAGGGTATTCTAATTATACAGAGGCTTCATTAACATATACCTGATAAGCACACGGAATTCATGTATGGAATTCTAAGACAGTCTCAGCCTTGTTATATGATAAGCTTTTGGCATTACTCAAGGACAAAGACTGTACAGCTGCAGCCTAGAACAATAATAAATGACCTTGTGAGCCCAAGAGTCCAAAATGCTAAAGTATTACAAAAATATTTCTCTTACACAGCATTCCAGTAGAGTGAGGAATAGGATGCTGCTTTTTGGCTTGTGCTTTGTCTAAAATAAGAATATCACTGACAATTTCTTTCTCTCTTTATTTTTTTATTTACAGAATTCAAGCAGCTTGGGATGTGTTCAAAGTGACATGTCATTGCAGTATGTTTACACTTCAGTAGTGAATGTTGTGGGATGTTATCAGAAACAATTATTTCTGGTATTCTTTATCTTGTGAATATGGCCTTTAGCTTCAGTATTAAGGACAATGATCTCATGCTGTCACTTTCCAAATTTAAAGAGTGTACTATAGCTGTCAATATCTATAAGATAGCTGCCTCTGGGTCAGTATATTGTAGTTACCAGATTAATCTGCCCATAAATAACAAAAATAATTATGTTTTTTTCTTCAATTTTAATGTAATACTGAGTGGAAAAGCAGAGGCACTAAGACACAAAGCAGCCTTACATTTAAAACAGGAAAGATCGATAAAAAAATATGTCAGAACACGGTAGATTTAATGTATGGTCAGTAACATTCCAAATTTAAACAAAAATATCTTTATTTTTTTTTTCTGAATACTTTCTAAATAGTTTACAGTTCACTTAGAATTAACTGCTCCATGTATTTTTCAAATTCAGATAACAACATGAGAGGTTTGTTTTATTGTGTTAGAAATAGTAGTAGTATCATCTGTACAGAGTGACATAAAATTCTTACTTCATTGTCCAGCCAACATTTAACATGTCTCCACTCTCAAGTTTGGCAATAAACAAGAATACAATACTTAAATTCATTTGATTTATTAGAAAACACAATTTACTCCTTACCTCTGTTTCCATAACACTTGTTCAGTTATGCTTTGATTTCCTGAAAACTTCCTGTTTTATCAATTATCATGAAACTTACTAACCTCTTTCTTAATGTGGGGTAGAAAGAAATGTCAAAACCAGCGATTTAATGGCTATTTGTAACCTCTTACCTGTCCCGTGGTCTGGTCCCCAGATATTTTACCCTACTGACTTCTAAGTGGTGGCTGCTTGGTTAACTGGGACTGTGTTCACTTTCATTCCTGTTCTTTACACCCCAGTTTACCAATAATATAGCGCTTCACAAGAGTTTCTTCTCATGCCTTTAAGGGACCTCAATTAGACAAGGAATGAATAAATTAGGTTCTCGGGACGCTAGTGACAATCAGACAGAGACATTGATTTAAGCTTTTACTTAAAAATTGTATTTATTTGCATAAAAACCATTAACAGCAAATATATAGTGATACAAAGAATCATACAATACATGTATCTTAACTCTTCATTCATTCCAAGTAGTAATAACAAGATGCTAATGACCATTCCATTCCCAAATGCTAAATTTATTGTGGATGGTGTGTCTCAAGCAAAACAAAGACATAGAGAGTTTTTAAAAGCAGTAGAGGCAGGGGTGCTTTGGCTCTTTTGAAAAGTGTCTTCCTTGCCCAAAAATGAACAAACACACAAAACATCTGGCATAATGATTATGTTGACATGATTTTTTTCAGATTCTCACAGCATAGGAACATGATTCTGGTATCATTATCCAAGGCTCAAGGATAAATCTCTCAGATTCAAAGGTAAGTAAACAGAAAGTATGAAAAAAAAAGTGCCTTCCAGTTTTGTTTTATAACTCTCCCAGCATGCACTACATTGCTTTTCAACTTGACAAGACTTCAAACTAGAAGCAAAAGGCCTCTTACCTGAACAGTTTAAAGTATATGCTGTACATTTGTGGTGAAAAGTCCTGAGAAAAAAGAGTGATGGCTAGTCTAATGTCAATTTGCGGTACACATGCCATGTAATGATGTCACATGTCTAGCAAAAACTTTGACTACCAGAGGTCAATGACACCAATAATGGGAAGTGACTGAGAAAATAAAATGTTTTGAGCAGCATGTTTTTATTTACTTAGTATTATTCCTCATATGCAAGCATACTGCTTATAAGGTCTTCTTCTTCCTCCTCCTCTTCATCTTTTCTCACTTCTATGTGTGGTCAATGTGCTTGATCAACCTTCTCCCCAGTCAGACCCCTTACTCTGCTTTGTCCTCCTTCACATTTGCTCCCACTTTTGTTGTACCTCTGTTTGTCTCATTTCTCATTCTGTCCTTTTCTGTAATTTCTTAATGTGGGAGAAAGAAATGTCAAAACCAGTGATGTAATGGCTATTTGTAACCTCTTACCTGTCCCACGGTCTGTTGGGTATCCAAGATATTTAACCCTACTGACTTTTAAGTGGTGGCTGCTTGGCTAACTGGGACTGTGTTCACTTTCATTCCTGTTCTTTATACCCCAGTTGACCAATAATATAGCACATCCATCTCAACATTCTTATTTTTACCATATGTAACTTCTCCTGCTCTCCCTTTACTGCCCATGCCTCAGCTGCATACACCATTGCTGGTCTTATGACTGTTATAAGAACCTTAACTTTAACCTTTGCCTTAATTCTTTGATCACACAATACTCCTGATACCTTCTTCCAATTGTTCCATCCACACTGCTCTCTATAGTTTATTTATGCATCTAATTTTCCATCTGAATGGGCTGATCCTAGATATTTACCATACTTCTCACTGCAAGTTAACTTCTGAATCTGGATCATCAACAAACCTCATATGTTTTGTCTTCTTACTATTTATCTTCAACCGTCTATCTTCCAAAGCCCTTCTTCATTCTTCCAACTTCCTCTTCACTTCCTCTTTTCTGGTGTTACACAACACAATGTTACTAGCAAAAAGCATACACTAGGAATATTGGTCTTTTAACCCATGACTCAGCCCATTTATAACCATATCAAAGAGGTAAGAACTTAAAGAAGATCCCTAGTGCAAACCAACTCTGACTGGGATCTAGACTACTTCCCCAACACTACTTAGTATCCTTCATAGATATCTTGTACAATTCACTTATACTTCTCTGGCACTCCTTTCTCTCTCATGCACCTCGAGACCTCTTGACATGGCACTCTATTATAAGCCTTCTCCAAATCAATAAACACCAAATATTTCTGTTTTTCTCAATGCTTATAAGGTATCATCATAAAAAATGTTTTTTCAGATTTGAAATGAATTCAGGCTACTACAGAGATCTTGTATGTTTGGTTCCCAAATCAAGCTATTCTTACTTCTGTCCATCCTGACTGGGTGCATTTGTTTAGACAAAGGGAAGTGCCATTCTTGTTGAATTACTGTTCAATACATAGAACGTTTTTCATCACCTAGCATATTGCTAATCACAGGATGTGTTTGTGCATTCATGCCTTTACTCAAAGATATTTCAACAAAATTCACTGACTTTCCTGAGAGTGCAAAAATGTTTGCCTGGTCAATGGATGATGGTAAGGCTGCCTTTTGTAATTGCAAACATATACAGCATGTGGCACCAGAGTATTAAAAAAAGAGAATCTGTTTCTTTTCCCGAGGCATTCATATATCATCAAAAATGAAGGTGGCATGTTAAAATCAGTAGTGCATGAAGCAGAGCTGTGGGGAGGCAACAGAAAAGTTTACTAGCATTTACACAGGTTGAATGATGAAATCTAAGAGACAATGTGTGATTCGCCTTTAGAAAAATGCTTTGAAATTCCTCGGGCTTTGTGAAAGAGTATATAGGCTGTAATGTATAAGATGTGCACCAGGGCATAGGAAGATTTTAACTTGAGTCTCTTTGGTAATAAATTAGTTATTGGATTCCCTCACAGGTATAAGGTTTATTTCATAAAACATTAATTTCACTAATATGTGTTAGAGAACTACACAGATTTGTAAAATGGCTACTCTTTTCAACTGCTTTTAAAATCTTAAATATTTAAAGGGTAGTGCATGAAACTGCTGATGTAAAAGATGCTATCCTTACATCAGAAAGAAAATGCATAAAGCGTCATTTCCTTGTGACTACTTAGAGCTGTTTAGCAGGTTTAAATGAAATGATATTGAAAAAATTAATTCATATTGTAAAGTGTGAATCCCTATCTTGCACTCCAAAACATGAGGCTGAGTCTGAGTACTTTAGCAAAACCAGCTTTATTCAGCTTGAAACAGGAAGAGCAAGTTATTTATTGTAGTGGGATCTACCACTCTCCTATACACAGACACAGCAATCAGGCAGGGTCATGGCCAGGTTAGTAGCCAGGTAATACTGTTCCCTGCATTTATAATGTTCCTTGCATCACCCATCGATGACAGGTGCTTATAGCGCGACTGCGGTTGGCTCAGATTTTCTTCTGCGGTGAGCCGCTACAACGCTGGGAGCCCATGGTTGCCCTGGTGATGGGTAAACTGTCTTCCACGGACGCGCTGATTGCTCTTATGGATGCTTTTCAGTGTGTCGTCTCATTGGGGAGAGACCCAAAAGAGTTTAGAGACCTTACAATATTATAAATTACAGGTTAGACCAGTGGTTTCCAAACTCGGTCCTGGGGACCCACTGTGGCTGCAGGTTTTTGTTCCGGCCAGATTCACGATCGGTGATAACAACTGATCTAATTTAATTGCTGGTCTTTTTTACTCTTCTCTTATTCTGCATTCAGAAAAAAAACACAGCAGTATGGTTCTTACATTTATAAGACACAGCGAGAAGTAGTGTGAAACATTTTGAAAATAATGTAACATGATTGTCAATGTAATTGTTTTGTCACTGTTATGAGTGTCGCTGTGATATATATATATAGCAAAATACCCGCGCTTCGCAGCGATGTCATGTGTTAGAGAAGTTATGAAAAGAAAAGGAAACATTTTAAAAATAATGTAACATGATTGTCAAAGTAATTGTTTTGTGTATTTGGTGGCAGCGTGACTAAGTTATTTTCGTCTAGCTGCAACAGAAAATGTACCACGACGTCTGACACGCCTCCTTTTTACTGTTTTCTCACAGCTTGGATTGCTGCTGTCATATATATACACACACACACATACATACATACATACATACATACATATATATATATATATATACATACATATCTTCATATCTACATATCTATATACATATCTACATATACACACATTATATACATACCTATCTACATCATATATACAGACACATACATACATACACACACACAAATTATATAATTTAGTAATATTTCTGTTTTTTTCTAAAGCTATAAATGCTTAACTCTCTTTTATTGTTTTCCTATTATTTTCCCCTTTTCATGTGTAGTTTGCTCCCTTCATTTAACCCTAATAATGATAATTAACAACCAGCATAGAAGGCACCCAGGATGATGAGCGCTGCAACGACTTCAGTGTCAGACCCCCGAATTAAAAATAATCAATTAAATAACCAGAACACCTGGAAAAGCATAATGAAAATTTGGTTGAAAATATTGTTAAAGACTTAAAAAAAAAATCTTACATATTCCCCATATAACTGCTTATTACATTTTAATAAAAATCTACCAAACTTAGTTTGTAATTTCTACATTGACTCCAAAATACAGAAACCGCAAAATAATGACACACTTAATTAGGTTAAGAGACCAATGAAAAACGGAAGTTGGTTAGAACAAAAACCTGCAGGATTGAGTCTGGGAACCACTGGGTTAGACTATTGAAAGCAGATGACAAGGTGGTGTAGAGGTAGCACTGCTGCCTCATAATATGAAGAACAGGTCTTCCCTGCGATGAGTTTGCATGTTCTCCCTATGTCTACGTTGGGTGCTGCACTTTCCTTCCACATTCCAAAAAAATCCAGTTTAGTTGGATTGGCTATACTAAATTGTCCAGGGTGTAAGTTTACCTTGCGATGGACTGGTAGCCTGTCCAAGGTTTGTTCCTGCTTTGCACTCCATTTTAGAACCCCCTTGTGACCTAGTTCATATCTAGATGGGTTAAAAATAACTGACTGACTGTTAAAAGCTGTCATAATATTAAGTTAATTCAAATATTTTCAAGTAGGTTTTTCAAGCAATGATTTAAAGATTCTCAGTATTCTAGAGTAAGAGTCAATAAATACAGTTTCATTACAAAGTATTAATCTAATAAAATGAAAAAAAAGTCAATTGTAAGAATTAAAATGTATCATTATTCCAAATTTATTTGAAGCCACAGATATTAACTGATGTATCCCTTTTTTACTTTCCAGTTTTCTTTCACAGGGTATGGCACTTGCTAATGAATTATAGGATATTTATTCTTACTTGTAATTAATTAAGTTGTTTCTGTATAAAACTGGTGGTCATATATATTGATATTTTTATTTCTGTTGTAAACTGCACATTAAAATGGCAAAGGAAGCTTGAGAGATGTACTGTATAAGCTCCACTGTAATAATTTTCAGGCTCATTACATCAACCTATCAGTCACAGTCACATCTTAAACTGATGTTCTAAAGTCATTACCATTTTGATAACTAGATATGAGGCTGACAGAACTGATACAACAGTAAGTTTAATTACCCTAATCTAATGCAAAGTTCACCAAGGGGAAAAACTGCATGTGAATGGCTATACTTATCCTGCATATATTATGGGTTGTGTCAGAAAATGCATAAGGATGGGATGGTTTCACATCAAAATTAAACATAAAATATTGGTTATGCTATTAATCGACTAAATGAAACACATTCAGATTGGCATTAGGTTTATTTTATATGCAGTTCTAGTCTGCAAGGTATGTCCGTGGGGATTTGATTGTCATTATCTAGGACACATATTCATGGATGCCCCAATTGAAATTGTTGCTCCAATTAAGTGAGAGATGCTTTGCCATGCAATAAGTATTGGTTTGTTCTTTGCTATGCATGAAGAAATACTCAGAGGACATGAATAAAAAAAAATAAAATTATAAAATCTACATAGTAAAGAGTCAATGGAAAGCATGGTGACGTGGTGCTGAGCACTGCTAACCAGGGTTCACCTTCTAATTCAATCCCTTTTAGTGTAGTGTGTCCATATTATTCTTACATTGTTGTGCTTTTCTCTGAGTGCTTTGGCCTACATTCCTTGGTCAGGTGGAAGTAGGAAGATTCCCATTAGTAGAGAGCTTGACACCAGGAAAAGGAGATTCTCAATGTATAGTCTGATGTACAGTAGCTACTGTCATACAGATAATTTCTTATCGATGTCCCAGAATTTGAAATATAGGGATCCACTGAACTTAAGTGTGCTTTGGAGTTAAACCATATAATTCAACTTGTTGTGTGGCAGAAAGAGTTACCAATTAAACCGACTCATGGGAGTGAAAGGAAAACTGCAGTAAGTGGAGAAAATGTATTCCCAATCATCTGAAGAATGTGAAAGCAGGCTGTTCATGGGCTGAGATTTTAACTCAGGACTGTCATCTGTAGTTGCCAAGGAAAGGCATAGATTGGCTTTGACCCACTCTCAACAGGTAGCCATACAGGTGCAATTTGTTTCTTTTGGATGAGCAGATTGAATTGATATGACTTCAAGTTGTACAGAGGAAAATGTTCACTCTTATTTGCATATGAATATCAAATGACTATTCTGTTGTTTTGTCATTTTGGAGACTTTAGTATCAGTGCTTAAAACAGGAAAGTCCAACTTGGAAACTTCAACACTCACGGGGAGAATGATGGAGTTGCCTGGAGTAGTGTGACTGGGGAATGGTGTACTTGATTGAATATCAGCAGTACATTGTTTTCTGTGCTAGGCACATGTTCTCTATAGAAGACACTGTGATTGAACACAAAGTTTCTCATAAGTGTACCTGGTACTCTTATACCTTGGGATAAACATCAATGACTGACTTTACAGTCATGCCGTTTGATCTGTGGATGTATGTTCTGGACACTGAGGTAAACAGATGTGTTAATACGTCAATTGATATTATGTTGGTGGTGATCTGGTTAGGACTGATGGAGTGCTTGATGGATAGACCTGGGAGACCCAAATCTGTAATGAGGGTGTGTTCGAAATGACTAGTGGTTGCCTCTATTCTGTTACTTCTTGGGGAATTCAGGGAGATTATACCTGAACTAACCATGCTTGAGACCCATGTTGATGAGGAATGCGCAAAAATGTTGTTCGCACCTGTCATGGCAGCATCCCTGGGACTCAATGGTGAATGGCAGCATAAATATATGTTATTAGGTTAAATAAAGAAGCCTTCCATTGATTCTTAGAAGGGATATTTTCAGATTTGACTTAAGAGTGTTTATAGGCCAGAAGGGCAGCGGCTGCAATAATTAAAAAGCTCCATGGTGACAGTGGTCATGTCATGTCATTTTCTAACCCACTTAATCCTAATCTAGGTTTAGATGCAAGTCAAACAACCCCAGGACAGACACTATTCCATTGGGAATAGACACATTTTAGGGATGCCAGTCCACCTAACTTGCATGTCTTTGGACCGTGGGAAGCAGTTGGACCACCTGGAGGAAACCCATGCAGACATCGGGAGAACATGCAAACTCCACATAGGGAAGACCCAGGATGTAATCCCTGGTTTCCTTATTGTGAGGCAGCAGCATTATCACTGCAACACCATGCTGTTGTAAATAGTGGTTGAGATTCAAATGAAAATGCTGAAAAGCCCTGGATATTGTTGGGGTGATGTGTTACGTGCATAGTTATGTGCATAGTTGACAGCAAAAGAATTGTGGAATCAGATTGGCAAGATGACGGTGACAGAAGGATGTTTTCCAGGGAAAGCCAATGCCTGGACACTCCATCCAATAGTTGAACCTGAAATCCAATAGGAGTAATATGAATTCAAACTCACCATGAAGAAGTGAACAAGCTGCTGCAGAAATATTTAAGGAGTCATCAGAGTTTATAAATTCTGTCTACATTTACGTTGTGTACCAAGAATAATATTATTACTGTGTATATTGTAGAAGGTGCAATAATGGTATGGAGTTCTAGGGTCAATGCTCTGGTCTCTTTGGTCCCAGTGTTTTTATGATGAGAGCTGTTTTTTACATTCTTGCCATTATGTCAGTTATTCAGTGTGGGCATTGGAATCCATTGAAGAAACACGTTACTTGAGAGTCTTCCTAATGTATGGGCACTGGCCAGGGGCCCCAGGAGCATGGGGGCCCATGATGTTTCTGGTGCCTAAGTATGTTTTTTTTTGCTATCAAAACAGGGGCCCCAGTGCACTACTTTGCCCAGGGGCCTATGATGCTGTTAAGACGGCCCACTTATCTTCACTTTCCGTGTTCATGATTTTCAAGGGCAGGTTCTGAAGGAGTAGCCCAGGTTTAGAGGGTTTCCATTTCTGCTGTTTGCAGGTGATGCTGTCTTCTTGGTCTTATCTGAGTGTGATATCCACTGTACACTGGAATGGTGTGCAGTTATCTGTGATGTGGTTAGGGATGACAGTTAGCCTTCAGGTTTAAGGTCATGGTTCACTCTGAGGAAAAAATAGTTTTTTTTTCCTACAGGTAACAAGTGAGCAGCTACAATCAAATGGAAGAATTCAATTACAAGATCTAGCTCTTGAGACATGATGAGTTAAACAAGTAAGTTTCAATTAATGAAGCTGACCCTAAAATACTGTATTTTGGGGGGAGTTTTAAAAAAGTTTTTTAGGTGGAAAACAAAGAATATTGCTCCCTAAAGCCAAATTCATGTTTACCTCCTTTCTTTTCTACAGCAATGCAATGCATGAAATCTGTCAGACACTTGTTAAACCAATTCGCTGTATAACTCTCATTCACATCACTGTGGAGTTGCAGGGCATTTTTTTGTAAATATTACGTGCTGCATATGGGTCATGTGAAGAAACACCAAAATTTCCCATTATACACTTTATTAGTTTTTTTTTTTCATAGAAATATCTAACAGGAAGCCCCCATAGTGTCATGGCACCCCATTAACCAGAAACCACAATTTGCTATTTCTTGATTTCCCGTAAAAGAGGTTAAAAAAGATTTGGGTTTCTTTTCTGCTTCCAATGTAGCTATAGGATGAGGATCGCCAAGATTGTTATCATTATTGACAAAGTAGAGATTGTGCTACCAGAACGTGACTGTCAATGAGACGGCTGATGTCAAAAGGTCAACTGAAAATTGAGCTATTTCTGTTTTTGAAGTTTACAGAGCTGTATATAACACTTTTAGATGCTCAACATGTGTTGAGTTGGGAGTTTTAGGGAGAGGTTTATATAATGTAGTTGACATGCAAAATCCATGTCAAGACTTCATAGACAGCTTTGTGAACTTTTGTTTAATTAATACTTTGTTTAGGAACACTATTACAGACACTTCACTGCTTCATCTACAAGGCGATGATGACAGGCAAAATACTTAACCATTTTCAATAGTGTGGAAGAAATAAACTGGAAATATATTAAAGAAAAATTAGTTCCCAACTAACTTTCAGTTAGGAACCAAGCAAAAGGAAACTTGTTCAATGTGTCTTTAATTTCTTTTCATGAAGATGGAGCATCCCGTTACAGCAGTCTACTTAGGGATAGTACCCTGAGCAGTGGTTGTCAGCAAATGGTCACAGAACACATACTGAGAGAGTTATCCTTATAGATAACTGAATATGAATAACAGTGCCAAATTAATGCTTACACTGATTGGTTCACTAGCTTGCATACACCCTGATTGGTTCAATGGCTTGCATACCCAAATAAAAGTCTCATTACTACTACATTCTTGTCCTTTAATGTCTAATAGTTCAGCTCTTATTCTTTTATGGCAGACTGTGTATGTGACAACTGGAAAGTCATTCTGGGTACATGAAAGAACATTAGCCAGTTTCTTGAACCATTTCCTGGAACATTCTATTTGTTTACTTGACCATTTCAGCAGTTTCTTCATGTTATAAGACAAATTTATATATTTTTAATGTACACTGCACACCAAAATGATGATGCCTAGAGTTACTTAAGAGATAACAGAATAGTGTTTTAATTGGAGCTGCTATGTTTGGGTTAGTGTAGCTGCCTAATGGATCGAATGTTTGGGTATGAACCTTCTTTCTGGTTGTTGTCTGGGGAAGTTGCACAGTGTCTGCTTCAGTGTTTTTCTAGATATTTTGTTTTTCAAACACATGTATGTTAGTTTAATTTCTGATTCCAAACTGGACTTGTTGGTGTGTGCTTGGATAGGACCTGCAATGGACATGTCACATTAATGTGGGCCCCTACCTTGTGATCTCTGTTACTTGAATAAACTCTGGAATTAAGAGGAATTAAGAATGTTAAGCCATGTTATTTTTCTTTATCAAGTTATATTCAATGTTAAGACAATTTCAAAGAAGACTTCTTTATAGGTCACAGAAGATGGCTAAAATAGTGGTCTAGATTTGTAGATTCAATTGGCCATGCTTTTAAACCAGTTCTGGTAATCTGACAAGAATCAGTTCAGTTTTGCTAGTATTTTCATTTTCAAATATATAATTCCAGTTATTCGGGCAGTGACACCTTTGAGGCATATGGCGATATTCCATAAACCTAGTATGAGAGTAGACATCTAAATTCAGCTAACATTTGGATGTGAATATAGTTTGAAGCTGGCTAGAAAGGAACACAACTTTTGACCATTCATTTCCCAGTGTGCTTGACGTTTAGCAAATCACAAGAAGATAACATTAACATTATTAGTTATATTAAGAATGCTTCTTCTACCATAATTTTTGTGAGTGATGTCAAATAAGTTTTATTTATTATTGCTATATAAAAACAGACATACTGTTTACACAATTTAATTTTAAATTACCGTGCATTTACATTGAAACAGATGTTGGATTTGTAATTATGTCAGTTAGTTTTTCTAAACTGGTGGTTTTTGGCAGTTGGATCACACATTAATCATACGTAGTGTGTTTCAAATGTCTAGTTTACAGTATAGTAAATCTTGCTAATTATACTGTGGTCAAACTTATGCTGTAACTCAAAACTGGAATTCAGACATAATAATATAATATACTGCATGCACAGTGTAGTTCTTCCATAAATATAATAGTGATTCAAAGCAATTGACTCCTGCAGAACTATACGAGTTACTTTTGCTAAAATACTTGCAACATTTTGTTTTTTGATATATACACAAGAAAGTTTGATTTGACATTTTACTTTCTAGTTCTGTGTAAACCAATCTTTATGTTGCCACTGAGTCAGAAAGTGGATGCAGTTATTTTGTGAAAAGTATTTGCAGCCAAATATTAACTACTATTACTATACCACTTTAAATGACATCAACTGCAGAAATCGGACATGAACAGAGTAGTTAGTATTTTATTTCAAAATACTAAAGCATATACAGTGCCCTTCATTATGTTTGAGACAAAGACTTTTCCTAGATTTACTCCTCTGCTCCACAGTTTAAAATTACAAATCTAACAATTCAGATGTGATTAAGGTGCACATTGCAGACGTTACTTTAGGGGTATTTGCATACATTTCAGCATCATCAATGTAGAAATGACAACACTTTTTATACACAATTTCCCCATTTCAGGGAACCATAATATTTGAGACAATTGGTTTCACAGGTGTTTGTGATTACTCTGATGTGTTTCATTTGTTAATTAGTGTAGGTATATGACACCTAAGCTTGCTTCTACCTACAGACTACCTTTGGAGTCTGTAGCTGCCATTGTTCAACATTAGGACAGGTGCTGTGACAATGAAAGTCAAAGAAGCCATTATGAGGCTGAAAAACAAGAATAAAACCATTTGTGAGATCGGTAAAACCTTAGGATTACCTAAATCAACTGTCTGGAATATCATTAAGAAGAAAGAACTAATCGGTGAGCTCAGTGATTGCAAAAGGACTAGTAAGCCAAGGAAAACCTTGACTGCTGAGGACAGAAGCATCCTCACTATGGTAAAGAAAAAAACCCTTTATGTTCCTTTTACTTTTATGAGCAACAAAAGGTCTCTGGACTACAATTCCCAGATTCCCCTGCGCTATTACCTCATCGCAGCTTGGCAAGGCACGGGCAGGAGGGGTCAGTTCTTCAGATGCAGACATGCTAGTTAAATGGAATAATTTTACAGCATTTTTGTTAGCGTAGCATTTAGTGATTGGAGCATGGTGTTTTTTTTTTTTTTTTTGTTTTTCTCTTTTCAGGGGGACTTTGGGATGATGGTGGGAGCCTTGAGAGGTGGGACATTGGAACGAAATTTGACAACTGTCACAGATTACGGTCAGATGCTTGAGGTGTTAGATGCTTCTTCTCTTTGTTACATACTTATTCTTTTTGCTCATTTTTATTTTCTCTGTGAATAGGGTTAATCAGAACATTGTATCATGGAGCATTTGGTCCATGAACACACTGTAGAAACAATCGAGTATAGCTGACTTCCTGTTTAGGATGAAATTAGACATCTTTCTCTAAGAAACCCCCTTGTTACCCCATGATATTCTACAGACCTCTCAGTTTCATGAGTACTTAGAGCCCAAATTAGAAGAATTTATCTCCATTAATATTGCAGCTGCTCAGAATCCAACATTTCCATGCCTTGCCATCAAGAGTATCCTTTGTGATATCACAATTCATTTTGCTCATGACTTTATGCACAAGTCCCGTCAACTGATCTTAAATTTAGAAACTCGCCTTTCTCATTTAGAATGTTCTCACCCTAATGTTGTGGCTCAAAGACATGAGGGATTTTTTTTTTGCCAATACCAGAGCAGAATTGATTGACTTCATTGCATCCGGGCTCGTTATCATATTTCATGTTCTAAACCAAGTACATTTTTGGTCCTTAGACTGAAAAATTGTGACACGTCTTCTTCTATTCTGACTGTCAAAGTCAGGGTGGGACTCCTTACTAATAACTCTCATGAAATAAACAAATGTTTCTCTCAGTTTTATTCGAATTTATATAAATCAGATTCCACTCCTCCCTCTACAATTACTGACTCCTTTCTAAAGAATCTTTATGGCTTTATGGTTTTGCTTTGACATGCACGGCTGCCACAGGTACTGGCACACTTATCTTCAGTGATGATGTAACTGCTGACAATAGGTGACCAATGAGTTCTAAGGTGTACAGAAACAACTTATCTGCTCAAATTCCAGTAAATGCCTCTAAACTCATTGGATGGCACTTCATCCTACAACAAGATAATGTTCCCAAATATACTGCTAAGGCAACACAGACATTTTTGAAAGCTAAAAAAATGGCGAAGCCAGTTACTTGGTTTAAATCTACTTGCTGAAGAGAAAATGTAAAGGTACAAGCCCCCAGAACAAACAGGACATGAAGATGGATGCTAGAGCCTTGGTAGAGCATCATCAGAGAAGATACTCAGCACCTAGCGAAGTCTATGAATCACAGACTTCCTGCAGTTATTGCATGCATGGGATATGCAACAAAGTACTAAATACGGCTGCTTTAATACACCTCACATTGCTATGTCCCAAACATTATGTAGCCCTGAAATGGGGGACCATGTAGAAAAATTTCTACATGATGGGACTGAAATGTATACAATTAGCCTAAAATGAAAGTCTGCAATGTGCACAATACAGGGGGTCCTCGGGTTACGACACAGTCCCATTCCTACAACAGTAATGTAACCCAAATTTTGGTGCAAGTCGAAACACACCCTAGCCTAAGTCACTTACCTATCCTAACACATTTGCAAAATCATAATCTAGAACATAAAACATAACTAAGCCACAGTAAAAGGAAAATGACATAAATATATTTTACTGTACACTGTAGTGTAGTAACAGAAAAAATTAGTGTAAAAAAAAAAATCCTTACCTTTATTCCTTCTCACGTCTCAATTTTTTTTAAAGTATTTATTGGAGTGAGTGTTGTAAATTCGAAACGTCATATGTCGAGATGTTGTATCCCAAGGACCCCCTGTAATCACATTTGAAATGTTTGATTTGTAATTTCAAACTGTAGAGGGAAGGGGAAAATCAAAGAAAACCGTGTCTTTGTCCAAAAAATCTTGGAGGGCACTGTAGGTGTCACATCA
The DNA here is from genome assembly GCF_016835505.1 of Polypterus senegalus. Lineage (NCBI taxonomy): Eukaryota > Metazoa > Chordata > Cladistia > Polypteriformes > Polypteridae > Polypterus > Polypterus senegalus. Next base: position 118,845,245 of record NC_053154.1, on the reverse strand, counting down.
CAAAAAAGACAATACCACATGATTTCCTCGAAATGGACTGTTGTTTCCTTGTTCACCATGCTGCCAGGAGAGGTTCAGCTCTTTGTCACTGGATTTTATTAAATTTGGGAATGTTAAATTATATTACGCGGTTATGTGTTCCTATGAATGTTTTACACAAATGAGAATTTCTGTTTATACAGCAAAGCCAGCAATATTTTTTTGACTTTTTTTACTGAGCAACATAGTGGTGATGTGGTTTGTACTGCTGCCTTACAACTCTAAACTAATGGTTTTACATTCTGACACACTGCCTATGTGGAATCACAATACTAAAATATGCACATTAAGTCAACTGATGATTCTAAACTAACTGAGTGTGAGTGACTGAGGGTGCGACTAAATGTGCCTTTGTAGCAAAGTACTGTCCACCCAAGTGTTAATTCAGTCTTGGTAACCCTGCCACTGTAAAGCTAGAGCCTCCTGTGACCCAAATTCATAAAATAAATACATGAATGTCCCAATACTTATGAAAGGCCCTAAATATACTTATAGGTGGCACATTATTGGATAGGTGGCATGCAACCACTTAACTCAATGTTAATGTTCCATGTTGGGAATAATCAGAATATCTAATCTGCTAATTAAAGCAGTGACATATTTAAGTTATTTCTGATGATGTGAGAAGTTTTTTTTTTGTATAGCTCAAAATCACACAACAAATGCCCTAATGGGCTCCAACAGGCCCTGTCTCTTGACAGCCCCCCAGCCTTGACTTTCTAAGAAGACAAGGGAAAACTCCCAAAAAATTATAACCTAGTAGGGAAAAAATGGAAGAAACCTTGGGAAAGGCAGTCCAAAGAGAGACCCCTTTCCAGGTAGGTTGGGCATGCAGTGGTTGCCAAAAAGAAGGGGGTCAATCCAATACAATACACAGAGCAGAACACAAGTCATCCTCAATACAGTATAAAAATAAAAATGTTACAAGTTCGGAGCAGAAATGTTCAGAAAAATAGTCTTGGGAAAATAATAAAAGCTTTGGAGAGATCAGACATTGTTAAATTTAACTGTACTCTAAATATTACTATGTTTTATTCACCATCTGTGCTTCAGTGGCACATGCTTATGTGTGGAGTCAATGCCTGATGTACAGCAACCTCCAACTGTGCTGTGTGTGATAAGTTACATCTGCACTAAGAGATGTGCCAAGAATCACCTTAACATGCTGAAACTGACCTCTGAATGACATTTGTCTGTGTGTAAGTTTATTCAGCTTTTTAAGCAAGCAATGCCACTCCTGTACAAAATATTGTCTAGTGTAAATTTAATAAACAGACACACAGACAATGGCCTAGGTTGCTTCTGCTAAAAGAGGTGGTGTCATGGTTAAGATTCTCTGTCAGCCTATAAAAATGAAACCAAAAATGCATGACTTCTTGAAACTGTGATAAAGGTGGTTAAGAAAGCACCTTGACCATATATGCATTTCAAAGTAGTAAGTATAATATTGAGGGTATGGAATTAACAATTAATAATATAAACCTTTTGATGCATAGTAAAGACAATTAAATTAGAAAATTTAGACAATACATCTGTACCCTATATTAAGATACTCCTCTTAACAATTGAGCAAGCTGGATATATTATAGAGTATATTATTAGATTGCTTTAATTTATAGAATATGCATTTATTATTAAGTATTGTTTAACTGCAGTTCATTTTCATGGGACTGCATTTAACATTTTAGATTTTTTACAATTTATGTTATAACCTATGCTTAAATCCCATTTTGACTCAACATTTTGGTGTCACATGAGAGGAACCAAAACAGAAGTAAAATGTTTGAAGTGAAACTTAAAACCAAACTGTATATAACTGACAGACATAATATCCTTAGTGGCCTTTATACAGAATACAGTTTATCATTATTAAAACAGAAATACAAAAATTTTAACTTACTGTAACAGACAATGTTTCGTTACTTGTAGATTACAGATTTTGCCAGAAACAATTTAATAAAATTTAAATCTACACAATACATACCTCTTTAATATTAGACTACAATTTAACCAAGATTTGTCCATGGGAAGGTTAAGTGAAATACAGGTTTTGAAAACTGCATAAACATGTGGAACATGTAGGACTGGATAGTATAGTTTATGTGGAACTGATGAAAAATTTCCTCAATATAAAGGTTGTTTTGGAAGTATATTTTGTATCTTATAAATAAACAAACACTTAATGATAAAGATGTGGCCACATTACATGAAGTCTAGTATTGCCCCGAGAGCCCATTGAAAGATTCATCAGGTTCTTCAGGACAGACAGGAACCTATTGGATTAGGACAATTTGATAATTAATGAATGGACAGATGAACACCATGAACAGTGCAGAGATCTAAATGAAATGAAGCAATGATTTCTTGATCTCAAATGCTTAATTTTCATTTGACACATGAATAAGTTGGAGATATGAAACATTCATGAACAAAACAATTTATATAAATGTCATTAGTGTGCTTTTGTGGATGCAGCTTCACAATTTATACAGTATAATATGATATTGAAATGCATCATGAATGTTGTTGGTGCTCTATTAACTCTTCTGGGACCCTAAAGGTTTTCATTAATTCATGAAGTTCACAGAAACAATGCCCCATCATTTGGAGATTTTGTTTCTGTTCCATATTAAGGCCATGTCACATTACATGACTTTTCAGTCACAGACTTCATTTACATAATCTTAGTGAGTCAAAACAAATGTGTTGCTTGACATACTCAGCAGTTCAGTCCAAGCAGTCTGCGTCTTGACAAGCAAGTTTGATTTTGCCATAAGTCATAGGGTTGGGCTCTTGTGTATTTGAGATTTGACAGCCAATGAGCTCTTAACCAGAAGTACAATACAGCTATATGGAATAAGGAACATGGGTGCTTTGGACCTCTAAATCAGAAGAGAAGCTCGTCTGTCTAATGTCTTGTGTTTTATATACCACATCCTCTGTCAGGCAGCATGTCATTGACTGTCATAAAAATGGTTGACCTCACATTGTTACTGCAGCTCAGTGGTGTTGAATCCTGCATTGGTCACTGCCTGTGTGGATTTTTCACATTCTTGCCATGCCTTCTTGGGGTTTTCAAATGGTAGTCCATCTTTCATCATAACAAATTCACTTTAAATTGATTGGTATCTCTATATATCCCCAGTATGAACTAGTGTAATTGTTTTCATGGATTAGAGGGCCCTTTTGAAGACTACTGGTTAATTCATACTTTGTTCCTGCCTTACACCCAGTTGTGCTAGAGAAGGTTCTAGTACCCTGCAGTCTTTAAACTCAACTAAATGGGCTTAGTAAAAGAAGGATGGAAATATGCGCTGATATGAACAGAATCCTTATTTTTGCAAGTGATATATAATGTGCTTGCTAACAAGACCCAGTTCTCAAAAATAATCTACTGTAGTTGTCTAATCAGAAAAGTAGTCAATCAAATTATTTTAAATTACACAAATATACAAATTGTAAAAATAAAACCTGAGCAAAGCTCTTACTGACACTAAATATGGTTTGCTTTTCCAGTTCAATTATCCGTAAGACATGTAAGTTTTTTCTTCACAATGCTTACTGTGTACAGGCACGATTTCTGGTTATGTAATTTTGTAGTAAAGTAAATAAAGAGAATATTGCAGTTGTAATATGTTGGTTAGGGCACTGGACAAGCACAAATTCCTAAATTCAGTCACAATCACTGAGCAAATCCCATAATCTGCCACAGCTTCAAGCGAACAAGTACATTACCCATTGTGAAATATCAGAAAAGCACTGTTGGATGTTGATTATAATGGAAAGGCAAAGTATAAAGTGATGGCACAATATTTAGCTCCACTGCTTCACTACCTTTTTGTCTTGCATTTCATAATGCATTATCAAGTCTACAGTGTTGAATACATTCACAGCGTTTAAAGGCCACTAGACAAAGTACAGTCTGCAAGTAATTTACATTTCTTGAAGAGGTGTGTTATGTGGTTACTTCTGTACAGTACAGTCTCCTACTGAAAAAAAAAAAAAATTTTTAAGAAGTTCACTTGAAGTGACCCATCTGTGTTCACCCTGGTGGCATGGAAAACTCTGAATCCCAGGTATTCTGACCAGGAAAAACTATTGGAAATGAATGGATGGGTTATTGGATAGATATTTTAGAGCTGACCTGTGGATCAGTCTGGTGAAACTATGGAAGTCCTTTATGTTACATACAGCATGACCTCCTACTACATATTTCAGTGGATAGGCAATCTGTGGGTTACAGAGAACAACAAGGAATTGTACAAAAAATAAAAATAAAAACAATTGTATTGCTTGGCGAAAAATGACAGAGCGCCTTATATGCTTGACACCACCGTTCAAATGAAAGATAACACCCCCATAACTTCTGTTTTTCATAAACCAAAAAACAGACAGGCATACCTGAGAAGGCATAGCTTCCAACCCAAGCATATAAAGCAATCCATCACTAAATAATGATGGCACACTGAGAGATGTATTCCCAGAACCTCACCTCCTGGCATATAGACAACCAACAAATCTGCAGCAACTAATTGTCTGAAGGTCCCTGAGTGCCATGATGCGATAATGGTACATCTTCCTGCCTAAAAAACATGTAAAACGTGTGCTCACATTTTTAATATAGATCGTGTAGTTATACCACATTGTCGACTAGAACTTCGCATAAAGGGATCATTTTCCTGCAGATCATCTAAAGTGGTCAACCTAATTCCTTCTATGAAATATCCCAACATGGCACTCTATGCGGGAGAAACTGAACAAACACTCCACCAAAGAATGAATTTACACAGGTTCCACATCAAGAATGGCAATAGGGATGTTTCTATAGGAGTTTATTCCAGCAGCCATGGACACTGTTAGAAGGACTTTAAAGCCACAGTGCTTATGGGCAAATTCAAAACACAGCAAGAGGGAAAGGTATGTGAAGTTGAACTGATGCTATAATTTAACACATTACAACATGGTTTAAATAGAGACAAGAGTCACCTCTCTGACTGACCTAAAGACCCTGACTGCAAACTCACATTGTATGGAAAACTTATCAAAATCTTCTAAAGACTTTGTTAGGACAGTTATCTTATCCAAAGATCTTGACTATACATTGTTCTCGTCTCTTGCTAAATTAATCTTAGCCTTAAGACATCTACTAATTTTTTACATTTAAGATGTCTCACTTAAAGGTTTTCCAATGTTATTTGTTCTGGTGCATACATAAACACAGGGAACTCCAGTTTCTGTATTACATCTTGCCTGAGGAAGTGGCCTGAGTTGCCTCGAAAGCTTGCATATTATAATCTTTTTAGTTAGCCAATAAAAGGTGTCATTTTGCGTGATTTCTCATTGCTTTCATAATGGCTAACACAGTCAACATCCTACTACTAGAGAACAACAGAGAAACATTATGCTCTCTGCCATACAAACAATTATTTGAAATAACAAGAATTTTTAGGAAGGTTTATATAGATTTTTATAGCAACAGATGCAAAAGTCAATAGTGAAAAACATATTACAGAATTTTCTTTTTCTTTCTTTCTTTCTTTCTTTCATGCATGTGCAAACCAGTGACACACCTTGAATTCCTACTGCTTTGTTAATGGTACTTTCCACTGAAAAATGTTCATCTTTAAAACCATTTAGTAAAGATGACAAGTCATATGTGCTTCACTGCTGTCTTGTTATAGTATTCAAATAATCTCACACATTATAGTTTTTGGAACTTGCTAGCTTTTGTATGACTAAGATTGTGGAATTCTGATTGACAAATTAATTTAAGGAAAACTGTTCACTGAATTTCATGTTGTCAAGTATAAAAAGAGTACAAGCTCCAAGAAACTCAGCTATCACCGTGCCAACTTGCTGAAGCTTTCTGCGCTCTGAGCCAGCATTGCTAAATTCACTCAAACAAAAGTCAGAATGTGAATAATGAAGCAGGCCAGGCTGTGCTGCTCTCTTTTGAAAGATATCTATAATTATGATCAATCAAACAAGCACACTTAAAGGAGGAATATTTGGATTTTCAAACCCTGCTGAGGCTGGCTAGTGTTTTCGTAACAATTTCTGCAATCAAGATAGTTAATAATAATCTTTAGCACATGCATATCACAATGCACAAATGTATCTGGTGTATTTAGACTTCATTGTGACAAACATTGACATCAGACTACATGTATATGGAAGCTACAACTTATATGGGTCCCTGAGTCTTAACAGTTATTCTATTTATTTTAATAATGTGCACTTTAGTGAAAGATTTGATCTTTGGCTTTTTCAGCATTACTAAAATAAACATTGACATCAAAGTATTCATTTTCCCTGCTGCTGAATGTCATGTTGTATTTTATCAACATGAAACATAAAGAGTTCTTTGCAATATATGCTTTTAGATATTTGACAGACTATTCTGATTGAAAACCCTTTTTCTCTGAATTCATTATATATGATATTTAATGTTCATGAATATGTACCTGCGTGACTATCAATCTGACTACATTCTAAATAATGTAAATTCCATTTTTTCGGATGTGCATAAATGTAATCCTATAGTAATATACATATCTGTTATTTTTTCATTTAATGTTTATAGGTACATCTCCTCATTATTGATCCTGCAAACAGCCAATTATTTGCCTAAAATTCAATCTACTTAGCATGCAGAAATTATCAACAGGTTTAATTGTTTCAAATACAGTACATAGCGGAAGATGTGTAATCTAAGCAATCTAGACCATGGCAGGATTGTTGGTTACAGAAGTGTTATTCAGAACACACCATTCTGGGATTTATATGCACTAAAATCTCTAGATATTACAGAAAATAGCACAATAAGCAAAAGATATTCAGTGAGCATTAATTCTGTTGGTGATAACACCTTTTTAATGAGATCAGATAGAGGACTCATTCAAGATAAAAATGAGACCACAACTACTCAGATTGTAGCTCTTTACAACAGGGGTGTAAGTTACCGGCCTCAGGCCTACGGGAACCTGGGCCAGGTACAAGCCATCATTGCTACAGGGTGTAGCCACAGCGATATGGTGAAAAAGCATAAAAGAAACAGACAGCAGTGACAAGTCTCAGATCATACTTCTGTGTTCTACTTTATTCTCATTTACCTAAAAATATATAAATGCGTCAATCTCTGCATAGATCAAAATGATGATCAGTTGAACAATGGTGCATGACAATTTCCTCTGCAGAACAAATAGTGTAAACACGTTTACTTTGGTTGAACAATGGTATTGTGATCAGCTATCAAAAAGTACCTGTCCCCAGGACTCATTAGGGTATACACAATTTAATCTCATAACACTATGCACCTTTAAGTTGACAGACTACAGCACCATGAAACATTCATTATCTCTGGCTATCTCTACAGGATGACGATGGCCTGTGTGCCTTTGAATTGAGGAAGAACACCGGAGCACCTGGAGGAAAAACACGTATACAAAGAGAGAACATGCACTCTCCACACAGAGAGCGCCTGGGGCTTGAACCTAAAACAATAACTTTCAAAAAAGGAATACATTCCTGAGGTATATCACTGCCTGTGGAAACGCTTAATGTAAAATTTAATAAAGATGAAAGAAATTTGTGGGGTGCAACTCGAGGATATGAAGATTTTTGAAAGGATACTATGAAAGGTCTCTCAATTTAGTCACTTGACATATGGTGCTGGATAAAGTAGTTCAAAAATTACTTAATTAATGCATCTCATTTATCTTGTCTTAAGAAAGCATTTTTCGAATAACGTTTTTAAAATAAGCTCTACCATTGTGGGATATTGAAAAACAAATTTTAACTTGGATAATTAATTATCAGTGTTGCCTTTGGCAATACCGGTAATTAATCAAATAATTCCACAAGGCTCCTACTTTATTTACTGTATCTCACCTTTCTCTGTTGTAGGAGAGGGTCTTCATCCTTTAGACTTATATATACTCAGTTATATAACTGAGGCACAGTATTTTTAAAGAACAGAATAATACAATGTATTAATAAACACAAAGAACAGAATAATACAATGTATTAATTAAATACAAGGGATATAAAAGTGTTATAAATGCATATATATATATATATATATATATATATATATATATATATATATATATATATATACTGTATATATATAGTTGTTTAAGTTTATTGATTTTATTATAATCATTACATACAAATAGATCAATTTTTACAAAAAATAGGATTGAAAACAAATCATCCCCCACCCATGAGAAACAGAGCATGACCTACAGAGTAAAACTTAAAGCTAGTAAAAATAAATAAATTGATGAGTTTAATGAGCGGATAAAGATAAATGGAGAAGAAAAAGAAATGGGAAGAGAATCTGCTTCCTAAAGTGCTTTAAGAGCTTATTCTAAAATAGTATTGATTAGATCCTGCCAGGTTTTGAAAAAGTTCTGCACAGATCTTCTAAGTGAGAATTTGATTTTTTTCCAATTTCAAATAATAGAAAACATCATTTACCCACTGACTTAAAAGAGGAGCGTTAGGATTCTTCCAGTTTAGCAAAATACATCTGTGTGCCAATAGTGTAGTGAAGGTAATCACAGTTTGTTTGTCCTTCTCCACTTTAAGCCCATCTGGAAGAACAATAAACACAGCTGTTAATGGGTTAGGTTGTTAGATTGTGACACCAGGCTGTCTGAAAGGCATTTAAAAACTTTGGTTTAGAATGATGTTAATTTGGTGCAGGCCCAAAACATGTGACCCATTGAGACTGGAACTTGATTGCTGGATCTTGCCCTGGAAACATTTTGGACAGTTTTAAGCAAGACAGATGTGCATAATATATCATTTTGAGTTGAATAATTGTATGCTTTGCACATATGCAAAGAATTATTATTATTATTATTATTATTATTATTATTATATGGAGCTTGAGTGAATTCTCTGCATTGCTACCTTCCACTCTTTTTCTTTTTCTGGTCTCAGAATGAATTGTAATAAAAGTGTACTCTTTCTAGTGAATTCTCGAGCATATAATATTAGATTAGATACCCTACCTTTTATCATTGCAGAACAGTTTAAATACCTGGGGTAAACATCATAAGTAAACATAAAGCTCTTTATCAAAAAAATTTCGCCATTTGAATGGAAAAAATTAAGCAAGACTTGCATAGATGGTCAACCCTTCATCTCACTCTAGCTGGAAGAATTAACACTGTTAAGATGAATACTCTTCCTAAGCTCCTTTTTTTATTTCTAAACATTCCAATATACATCAATAAATAATTTTTTAAGCAATTAGATTCAACAATAACCTCATTTATTTGGAACTCAAAACATCCACATATCTAAAGAGCGACCCTACAAAGACAAAAGGCAGAAGGTGGCATGACTCTACCTAACTTCCAGTTTTATTACTGGGCAGCAAACATACAAGCTATAAAAACCTGGACACAAATAGATGAACATACACAGGCCTGGTCCGCAAATGGAACAAAAATTTTGCAGTACTTCTTTATATTTCCTGCTCTGTGCCCCAATAAATGCAAGTTTTCGGCAATATACTAATAACCCAATTGTGCTTCACTCACTTAGAATATGGAAACAATGTAGCATTTTAAGATAGAGAAGGTTTTATCTGTGGCACCTCTGCAAGAGAACCACCTGTTTCAACCTTCGCAAACATATGCAGTTTTTAATATGTGGAAAAATTTGGGATTAACTTGCTTAGAGGTCTTCATATAGACAACGTCTTTGCATACTATGAACAATTACATTCCAAATTTAACATTCCAGCTACACATTTCTTTCACTATCTTCAAATAAGGAACTTTGTTAAACAGAACCTGCCCAATTTTCCTTATCTTGCACCCTCATCCATGCTGGAAAAAATATTGCTCAATTTCAAGGACACTATCTCTGCAATATATAAAATTATTTTACAGTCCCTCCCTTTCAAAGATCCAATAGGAGACTGGGAACAAGATCTCTCAATTAATATATCAGAAAAGGAGTGGAAAATAGCAATGCAGAGAATTCACTCGAGCTTGGCAGGATACAAGAGGCTGTATCTGATATCGGCTTTCCGTAACCACTGTTTAATGTTGTAAAAAGTGGCACGTTTAGGAGCTGTTGACGGCGAGAAATCAAGGAAAATATGAATGTGGTTATTTTCATATATAATCCCTTTTTTCTGTCTGAGCAGTGACATTACATTAAACCTAAATTGTAATCTCTCGAAGCGAACAATTGGAGTCCTAGATTTAGAGGTATTTGATCCACGTATGCAATAAGCTGACGCTATCTCGGTATCTGATTTAAAGCCCTCTCCAAATATTTTTGAGAATAGTTCAGCTACGAGTTTCACTGGGTTTGGACTTTCACGATTCTCAGGTAGACCTTCGATTCTAATATTACTCCTTTTGCATCCATCTTCCAGAGCTGCAAGTCTGTCTCCAAGTTTTTTGCATTCGGAATTCACAGCTGTAGTTTTTCCATCAGCGGTAGATGTTGTTTCAATTCGAGTCGTGAATGACTACTTAATGTCTTCCAGCTGAACAGCAAGTGCTCTCAATTTGGACGCATTTTCCTGAATGTGTTCCTTAATTTTTCCCAGCATACCTTTAAAGGCTGCATCAAAGCAATTATATATACGTTATTCCAAGGCTTTATTATCCTGCCGCAGCTCTTGCAGCTCCAGCCGCAGCTTCTCGTTTGTCTTCTCTCTTATCTTGAGCAAATCATTTATTTCTTTATATTTTTCTGAATGTTTTTCTTGAGCTCATTCTTAAGGTCATTTATGACTGTGACAGTTGCAGTGGCAGTGTTGTAATCACCTTCAGTTCTGACAGATCGTTTCGGCTTTCGTGCTCCGTGGGTGAAGTGGCAATCCCCATTACAGCCGATGCTCTCTGGCTTGCAAGGAATAGATTAAGGCGTGGAGTGCAAGGCCATTTCCAGTTTCAAGTGATCTTCTGGAATTGGCAAGCTTTCGTGACCTGCATCACTTGCACCTTTGCGCCCATTTTCACTCTCGACTGGAGATGATGGAGTGGAGCGGGGTCCTGGGAAGTCTGTCCTTTCGCCTGCCTGTTCCTGGTCAGTCTCTGAAAGGTCGTACCCTGCACTTGGACTTGATGCCTGTCTAGACTTGGATGTATCTTTAGGTTTCTTTCCCGTTTCTTTCTGACCCCCTTTCTTGTTACTCATGTTTATATACTGTAGTAGAAACTCCTCGGGTTGGGTAAATACAGGAAACCTCGGGATAATAAGAAATAAGAGAAATAAGAAAAAAAAATAAAGCCGCTGCTAACAGAGCTCCGCTTCAGATGTCCATCTCCCGTAACAGACATAAAAGAATGGACACAAATGGACTAGACAGCCAAACATATAATATATAGAACACATATATGTCTTCTACTTTGTCTTGGCACAGATAAATAGTTTTACAGTACAAAGTCTTTAAAAATTATGTCTGATGTTGTGTGGAGTTGGTGCTTTGTTGTTGGTCAAGGTTCAATCATAGAATTCTTCTTCTGTGATGCTGTTTTGTCATCATTCTTTCTGTTGCTAGGCCCTTTGCTGTGCCTTCTGCAATTTAGGGAAATGCATTACTCTTTCTGGCACAAGAGTTTAGATGCTGAAATTCCCTTTTTGAAGTGATGGCTGCTTCTCAGCCTTCAGACGGCTCACTGTTTAACTTGGAAAACTGGATCTCAGCTCTCTGGTTCACAAAGAGAAGAGTCTGTACAATTCAGCTCTCCAAGAAGAGCAGCTTAGTACTTCTTAGGTTTCAGAAGGTCATTTTGCATGTTTCCCACTCCCTGAGAGAATATTCTCTTAACCTGTCATTCTTTCCCTCTGTTTTCTTCTTCATTTTGAGAAATGGGGTGCATGTTGTTTTTAAGGAAGTTTTAACCTTCTGTTCTTCTATCCATTCTAGTTGTCATCCCTTGAATTATAGGTCTTTGTTTTTACTTGAGTTGCATTTAGCACTTTCTAAATTTAACAGGGGTGGCATGGTGGCGCAGTGGTAGCGCTGGTGCCTCGCAGTTAGGAGACCCGGGTTCGCTTCAAGGGTCCTCCTTGCGTGGAGTTTGCATGTTCTCCCCGTGTCTGTGTGGGTTTCCTCCGGGCGCTCCGGTTTCCTCCCACAATCCAAAGACATGCAGGTTAGGTGGATTGGCGATTCCAAATTGGCCCTAGTGTGCGCTTGGTGTGTGGGTGTGTTTGTGTGTGTCCTGTGGTTGGTTGGCAGCCTACCCAGGATTGGTTCCTGCCTTGTGCCCTGTGTTGGCTGGGATTGGCTCCCGTGACCGTGTGTTTGGATTCAGCGGGTTAGAAAATGGATGGATGAATTTAACATTCTGCACAGGGACCTCTGGAGAGATGTCAGTGTAACTCTGATGTATGACCTTTGTTATCAGATCAAGAGCTGCAGGATCCTGGTACAAGCTGGAGTTCAGTCACTTAATTTGGAATGCAAGTAGAGCAAAGTGCAGCTGGATGTCTACATCACTTTCAAATTTGCTTTCTCAACAGACCTGATATGCGACTAAAACCCAGCAGAATGGGCAATACCCACTTTGTCCTATACCATTAACAATATATAGTATTTTTCTAAATGAGTCGGCAAATAGTTTAATACAGGTTTACCCTGGGTTTCATTTAATGGTTCAATAAACTGAGTAATAACAACAACATTTATTTATAGCACATTTTCATACAAAAAGTAGCTCAAAGTGCTTTACATAATGAAGAATAGAAAAATAAAAGACACAGTAAGAAAATAAAATAAGTCAACATTAATTAACATAGAATAAGAGTAAGGTCCAATGGCCAGGGTGGACAGAAAAAACAAAAAAAAACTCCAGACAGCTGGACAAAAAAATAAAATCTGTAGGGATTCCAGACCATTAGACTGCCCAGTCATTCTACCTAACATAAATGAAACAGTCCTCTTTGGATTTAGGGTTCTCACGGAAGGACTTGATGATGTTGGTCACGTAGACGTCTGCCTTTTAACACTAGAATTACCAGAGCCTACGAAAAAACTTGTAAATCCGTCCCACCTTAAATTGCTTCTTAAAATTGTTCACAGCTGTCCACCAGCATCTTTTGTCATCTAAATGTGCTAATAAAAATCAGGCTGCAAGCAGCCGGCTATTCTATCCCCCCACCGACTTAGAACGTGCACAAACTTCTCCCAGCTCATGCCTTGATTGATTTTCTGGGAGTGAAGTGGAGTTTTAGAGTGGAAATAATAGATCGTTGTTTGGAACACATGTATTTCATGTCTGTTCCGTTTCTACGGTAATCTGTGTAAACACATTCTTAAAACAGAAATGTTTGTTATATTCTACTAGTAGATGACAAAATGTAGGCATAAACTATATAATGTATGAAGCCTGAAGTATCAAACAAATACTTTCACAAAAGGTACAAATCTAACACAACAATTGCGCTTTTATTCAAAAATATAACTGCAGAAACAAAAAGCCGCCTTAACATGCGACATTGACACCCATTTATTATGACTGCCTCTGTGGCGCGATAGAGTCAGCTGCTGACTGGGAATAAAAAGGTCACGAGTCCGATCCTGCACCATTCCATTTTGAGAAGTAAACTGCTCTTAGTCTTACTATTTTAGAATAAAAACATACACTTGATTTCAGTCTGTAACAGCCGGTGTAATTTATGATACTTGTAAAGGTTAGCTTTGGGTTTTTTTTTTTAGTCAGTTTTATTATCTCAGCCGCGTTCACGAGCCCAAACACACCCCACCCCCACATCTGACACTGCTGTTTTCACATAGACGCACTGTAACAGAGGTAAACTCAGCTCCCTTCTACATCGGAGCAAGAATGCACATACCATTGCTTGCATACTAAAGTGTCAGCAGGCACTTTTCGTGGCATTACACACATTTTTGACCATGCCCTCTGCACACTACTTGTGACTTTAGGCTTTAGGAAGTAAGTAAATAAATAAAGGTAAATCATGTCATAAAATGATTTCTTCAAAACGTCGAATGTTATTTATTTGGCACGGACATGTCTGCATGCACTTACAGTCCTCATGTACACAGGCAGACAATACAGATGCCAAACACGAAACGATCCAGGACAAAACAGGTAACCCAACAGAAGGCAGGTAGAGAGACGGGAACTTGAAACACAAATTACAATAACTTTTTTTGCTTTTGGTCACCGTCCCCCTTTGTAAAAGCAACACTGACATCCTTTGACCCCAATAGCCCCAGAACCCTCAGCAGAAGACCAATCAGAGCTACTGCAGGGACTGCTGAGAGTCGCAGTTTCAAATTCTATTGGCTACTTTCACCATCCTAAGCCACATTTCCTCTACAATTGCTTCCTGTTCTCTCTACAGTACAGTATTGCCATGAAAAAAAGCCATAAAAATTGTGGTGGATATTTGCAGTTTCCGCTAATAATTATTAGATAGGTTCTAAGGAAAAATCCGCGAATGACTGAGGCCACGAGCTGTGAACCGCGACTTCGCGGGGGTCTACTGTATATATAAAATGTATAATATATACAGTATATATATATATATAGTAATATATATATATACTGTATGTATATATATATATATATATATATATATATATATATATATATATATATATATATATATATATATATATATATATATACTGTATGTAGAAGCAACAGTCTGTGCATATTTTATAGGTAGAAATCCATAAAGGGTGAAAATGAATCACATATCTTAAAATAGTCCTGAGCATTCGACACCTATCAGGTATTATCATTAGAGGAAAATGATTAGACATACAGGTGTCATAGGCAATATATAACAAATGCCAAGGCGATGGTAGGTGGGTATAAGAGTGGGTGGATTGTAAGGTGGGGTTCAGAGGGTCTTAGTCATAGTAAGCATTTTTTTTTTATTATTTGGCCATTCTTCTTTTTAAGCCAGCATATGCTGGGTTCATGTCCAAGTGTATGTTAGTGGCCTTTTCATTTGATAGCCACAATTCAGCCAGTTCTCTGGCACTCTTAGTATTTACAAAGGGGTGGGGGAGGGTTTGTTCCCCATGGAGTCTATAGCACATTGGAGAGTGCAAAAACAAAGAGCTCAGCAAAATGGCTTTCAAAACTATTGTTTATTTCCAGTACAGAAATTCAACATGTTGGTAACATAGCTTTTTAAAAATGTATTTTTTCAGTACTGGTATACCATGCAACCCTAGAGCAGACAGAGCATTGAAGTTCCATTGACAAAAATGGAATATCATAAAGCAAAAATTGGATTTTAACACGTAGTCCTTTATGTATTTTGTGAGTTGAAGTCCCACCAACAAAAGGACACTGATATAGACTTAAAAAACATAGTGTGATCAAGAGGAAGTACAGGTAGCCCCCAGGTTATAGACATCCGACCTTTGACTTATGAACGGGGCTTCAGCTGCGACACATGCGCCTCAGTAACTGCTGCTCCGTCATCTTCGGCCTGGGGACGCTGCAAGCGGTGGCTGGATGGAGGCTGGAGGGGGGCAATTTCATTGCTCACACAGTGTAGTGTTCCTCGGGCGGCTGCCATTGGCAAGCGGTTTCACTGCCCGTTCACCACAAACGGCTGCCCCTTTTGTTCTCAGTGGGTGGCTGGTAATGCTGCAAGCGGTGACCCGGTTGTTGCTGAACGGAGGCCATTGCGGGTGAACGGGGCAGCGGGGGGTAGCATTGTAGTGTGCCTCGGATGGCTACCTGTTGAATGGGGGTGATGGTGGGCGATTCTTTGTTTCAGTTAGCGGATGCTGCAGGAACCATACTGTAGTGGAGGTGAATGTGAGGTGGGCTGGTGATGAACCACCCCTCACCATCCCCATTCATTCTCAATAGCAAGCCTGCTTGTTCTGTTACGCACATAGCAGGAAGTTGTCTCTTGTCAGTACATCAGACGTGTTGACGATGGGTGCCTTCCTGCTGTGATAGTGTGTACAGTGCTTTGCAGAAGAGCTGACCTTAACCTTTTGTCTTCACCCTTCAAGAATGTCTCTGAAAAACAAATCTGATGCAAGTGCTGGTGATATAGTAAAGAAGAGAAAAAATATCACCATTGAAAATAAAGTAGAAAGAATAAAAAGGTCAGAGAGACTCCATCATTTATTGGCAGAGCATTTGGTTACAGTCAGTCAACAATAGCATTTATTAAAATAATGTACCTGTTCCGACTTACATACAAGTTCAACTTAAGTACAAACCTACTGTCCCTATTTTGTACGTAACCCGGGAACTGCCTGTAATATGTATAAGAAAAGCATGCTGGGAGGTGATGCTCAACCAATTCCTAGAAGCTGACATAATAGGAAAATAAAAGCAGAGAGTAAATGAAAATTCACAGGAAAATAGCATTGTGCCAGAAGAATGGAAAATATATATAATGCATGGAAGGCCTTCAGTGTCCAGTCCATATCATTATTTTCATCAACAACAAACAGACATGTAAATGCATGTTCAACCTAGATGGCCAGTCTAAACAAATCTAAACATACCCCTGGTAGCGTTATAATAAGGGTACTGATATACTGATATATTTTATGATAGTACAGTACATCTACAATAAACCTAGGATACAATGTTAATCTTTTGGAAAAAGGAAAATTCAACCCTTTCTGTGATGTAACCATAAGCAACCAAAAATTAAAGTAATTTCATACACATGTATTTATAGAAATTATACACATGTAAATTCATGCATGTGCATGTGCCTATAAACATACGTGATCCCATGCAAACTTGTATTAAGACTAATGGTTACACAAATACACATACAGTATATTTAATATATTAAATTTCAATATATTAGCTGAAAAAGTGACCAGAAAGAAAATAAAATATATAGTCTCAGCAAACATGCAACAAGACCAAGTTACAAAATGAGTCTTCTTTACATTGCCAAGACATTATATAACTCATGTTCATGTTTTAAAGAATGTCATGATTAGTATTTTTAGCTCTTTTTCTCCCTCTTCAGGATAACTAATGTATAGAATTAGCCATTAACTATTACTTTCAGTTTAACTGGAAATCTGATTTCAGCTTTGTGCAAGCTTTGTTTGATGCTGTAAAATGCAGCTCATTTTGCAGCAGTTGAAAGAGAGAAATCTGGGAATATGTTCCTTCTATATCTATCTTCAAACACTGCTAAGTTATCACAAAGAACTTTGCATGCAGATTCTAAAGCACTTGCTTTAAGTCAGCAGCATTCTCCGTTTTGTTCATATGTTCCGTTTAACTCCATCAATTTCTGCTAGATTTTCTTGTAGATTTACATCAGAGTTATTGCTTAATACTAGAATTACCAGAGCCTACGAAAAAACTCGTAGATCCTTCCCTCCTTAAAACGCTTCGCACCTCTCCATCAGTGTCTTTTGTCCTTTAAATGTCTTGATAAGCAGCAAACAGCAAGCAGCCTGCTATAACATCCCCCACCCTGCACAGTTTTCTCAGCTCAAGTCTGTTTACCTGCATGTCAGTTGCTTAGAGTTGTATCGAGTGAGAAGTCAAGCAAAATGACACCTTTTATAAATACTATATCGTTATTTGGAACACTTGCATTTCGTGTGTGTTCCGTGTAAATAACGTTCTATATAAACACATCAATAAAACAGAGACGTTTTCATGTTTTAGTAATAATTGACAAAATGTAGACATGAAGTGTATAATGTGTGAAGCCTGAATTCCAAATATCAAAAAGAAACACTTTCACAAAAGGTACAAATATAACAGAACAAATGCACTTCCATTCAAAAATATACTATAACTGCAGAAAAACAACCCGCGTTAGATGCAACATTGACACACAGTTGCTATGACAGCTTCGGTGGTGTAATGGTATCAACTATTGACTGGTAATCAAAGCTTCATGGGTTCGATCCTGGACGAGTCTGTTTTGAGAAGTGAGCTGCTCATATTCTTACTATTTTAGAATAAAAACATACATTTGATTCCAGTCTGTAACAGCCGGTGTAATTTATGGGTCTTGTAAAGGTTAGCTTTGTTTTTTTTTTTTTTTCAGTTTTATTCTCTCAGCCGCGTTCATGATCCCAACTCCCACCCCCCGGCATTTGACACTGCTGTTTTCACATAGACATGCTATAACAGAGGTAAACTCAATTCATGACAACGGTTCTACATCGGATCAAAAATGCACTTTTGCCATCGCTGTACTTTGTATATGAACATGGGAAGCTCTGCATTCTACTTGTGACAGTAGGAAGTAAGTAAATAAATAAAGGTAAATGGGAAAATAACATTTGATCTGGCTTTTATGTAAGTAACATATAAATGTTAATGTTTTGGGCACATGCACCGTCCTTTGTATGTAAGAGCCAGATCGAACTGGACATTCTCTGATCTGGAGGGATAAAAGCTGACACACAAACACTGGTGAATCTACCTTCTTCGGATCTCACCATCACTTTATTTTTTTTTATTCAGTTTTATTGAGTGTTCCTGCTGCACTGAATAAGCTCACGCTTTCTGGTGCACGATATCGAAGCAGCACAGAGAAAAAAAAGAAAGAGACAAATATATGAGACAATGGGTATAAAATTAATCAGAAAACACCATCGCACTAATGCCATATTATTTGAAAACGAACAGTGTCAGATCGGGTGTGAATTTAAGCTGGCACTGTTACTTAGAGTCAGATCAGGAGGCGGGGGTGTTAGAGCGTGATCATCATTGAGAGAATAATACTGGAGCGTAATCAGTACAGCCCCCCAGTATTATTGTCTGAATCACGTTCAAGTTTCCAGACACACATCCCCCCTTCTGATCTGACGCCGTTTTCATATAAAGACGTGGTACAAACTTGTTTTGTTACACCCCCTCTTTATTTGAAAACCGTGTCAGATCTTCTGCGCGAATAAGACTGGGAAAACTGTGGACATAGATGTGAGTGTTGTGCGTGACCGAGAATGACTGTGGATGTGAATTTTTTTTATTCAGTTTTATTCTTGAGTGTCCCTGCTCACACTGAATTAATAAGCGCTTTCTGATCCATGATGTCAAAGCTGTATTGACAAAAAAAGAGAGACTTAGGTATATATGACATTTGAGAATTCCCTGTAAAACAGTGTCAAATTTTGCCAGGGAGGTGTTGTGGGAGCGTGAACGTGAGTGAGAATAAAACTAAAAAAGAGAGGCAAACTTTAACAAGTACTATGCATTTACAGCGGCTGTTACAGACGCAAATCAAATGTATGTTTTTATTGTATAATATTAACAATAAGAGCAGCTCTAAACTCAAAACGGTAAACATGAGAAGCTGCCAGCATCCATCCCACAAGCTCTTGATTGGGAATCAGCAGTTCTTAGCATTGCACCATGGATCATAAGGTGCATACTAATTCAGTGTGAGCAGGGAACCTCAAGAATAAAACTGAATAACAAAAATTGACATCCATAGTCATTCTCAGTCACACACAACACTCACATCTATGTCCACAGTTTTCCCAGTCTTGTTCACGCACAAGATCTGACACGGTTTTCAAATAAAGAGGGGGTGCAACAAAACAAGTATGTACCACATCTTTATATGAAAACGGTGTCAGATCGGAAGGGGGGCGGTGTGTGTTTCTGGAAGCTTGAACGTGAATCAGACAATAAAACTGGGGGGCTGAACTAAATAAGCTCCAGTTTTATTTTATCAATGACTATCATGCTCTAACACCCTTCTGCCGCCTCTCCTGATCTGACTCTAAGTAAAAGCGCCAACGTAAATTCACACCTGATCTGACGCTGTTCGTTTTCAAATAATATTGCATTAGTACGATGATGTTTTCTGATTAATTTTATACCCAATGTCCCATATATTTGTCTCTTTCTTTTTTTTCTCTGTGCTGCTTCGATATCGTGCACCAGAAAGCGTGAGCTTATTCAGTGCAGCAGGAACACTCAATAAAAACTGAATAAAAAAAAATAAAGTAACAGTGAGATATGAAGAAGGCAGATTCACCAGTGTTTGTGTGTCAGCTTTTAACCCTCCAGATCAGAGAATGTCTAGTTCGATCTGGCTCTTAGATACAAAGGACAGTGCATGTGCCCAAAACATTAACATTTATATATTACTTACATAAAAGCCAGATTGAATGTTATTTACCCATTTACCTTTATTTATTTACTTACTTCCTACAGTCACAAGTACAGTGCAGAGCTTTCCATGTACATATACAAAGTACAGCGATGTCAAAAGTGCATTGTTGATCCGATGTAGAACCGTTGTCATGAGTTGAGTTTACCTCTGTTATAGCATGTCTATGTGAAAACAGCAGTGTCAAATGCAGGGGAGAGGAGTTGGAATCGTGAACGCAGCTGAGAGAATAAAAATGAATAAAAAAAACAAAACAAAGCTAACCTTTACAAGTATCATAAATTACACTGGCTGTTACAGACTGGAATCAAATGTATGTTTTTATTCTAAAATAATAAGAATACGAACAGCTCACTTCTCAAAACAGACTCGTCCAGGATCGAACCCGTGAAGCTTTGATTTTATTCTAGACTATACTGCGTGGTGCAATGCTAAGAACTGCTGATTTTCGATCCGTGCTATATAAAATCATCACATTCAAATATTAACAATTCCCACACACCCTTTCTACATTCACGACATGTGTACTTGTTGCAGTGTACACATCTCTCTGTGCTATGGTTTCTATTACACTGAATGAGCACCTGACATTGTACTTTCTTCCTTATATAAATAACATTCGAGTATAGCGCGTCTCAAAATAAATCACATTCGAGTATAGCGCGTCTCCAAATAAATCACATTTGAGTTATAGCGCGTCTCCAAATAAATCACATTTGAGTTATAGTGCGTCTTTATGTGAAAACAGCATTGACAGATTGGGGGGGGGATCGTGAACGCGACTGAGAGAATGGAACTGAATTTAAAAAAAGCTAACCTTTACAATTATCATGCATTTACACTGGCCTTACAGACTGACTGAAATCAAATGTATGTTTTTATTCTAAAATAGTTAAGTACATGCAATATTATTTGAAAACAAACAGCGTCAGATCGGGTTTGAATACACGCTGACGCTGTTGCAGAAGGCATCAGCTTATTCAGTGCAGCAGTTTCAACGCACAGTACATGCAATATTATTTGAAAACGAACAGCGTCAGATCGGGCGCATATTCAAGCCCGATCTGACGCTGTTCGTTTTCAAATAATATTGCATTAGTGCGATGATGTTTTTACATATATTGTCTCTTTCATTCATCTTGCTGTTTGTAATCAGTGACCGCGTGTTTTTTCCCCGATCTTGCCAGTTCGCACATGTTGCTGTATGGTGCTGTTTCTTTTGTACTCCAGGACATGCAGAGGACAGAATAGTACAGAGCAGTAAGTTCAGCGTTATATGCAATCAGACAGACAAACAGGCAGAGAAGGCACTAGATCTATAAATAAACAGGGAAGGCACTGTATAATAGATATATAAAAAACAGCTAAGGGGATAGATATATAGATAGGTAGGAAGGAAAGGCACTATATGATAGGCAGACAGGGAAGCTCCTATATAATAATAAAATTACTGTTATTACTATATAGATAGACAGGGAGTTCAGGCAGGCAGAACGGCGAAGGTTAAAAATAAATAAATTTTATCCCCAGAGGGGAACCTTTACAAGTATCATAAATTATACCGGCTGTTGCAGACTGAAATCAAATGTATGTTTTTATTCTAAAATAGTAAGACTAAGAGCAGTTTACTTCTCAAAAAGGAGCGGTGCAGGATCGAACTCGCAACCTTTTGATTCCCAGTCAGGAGCTGATTCTATTGCGCTACACAGGCAGTCATAATAAATGGGTGTCAATGTTGCATGTTAAGACAGCTTTTTGTTTCTGCAGTTATATTTTTGAATAAAAGTGCAATTTTTGTGTTAGATTTGTATCTTTTATGAAATTATTTCTTTGATACTTCAGGCTTCAATATCACAAGACCAAACTGGATTTATTAGGGGCCGACACTTATCTTCAAATCTTCGACGCCTGTTTAATGTAATATACTCACCAACTAAATCAAACACCCCAGAAATATTATTATCATTGGATGCAGAAAAAGCATTCGACATGATTGAATGGAAATACCCTTTTACTATTTTGGAGAAGTTTGGGTTTGGCCCGAACATTTGTGCATGGATTAAATTACTGTATACTAACCCAGAAGCTTCAGTTTGCATCAATAACATTTGCTCAGACTACTTTAAACTAGAACGTGGCACAAGACAAGGATGCCCTTTGTCACCACTGCTGTTTGCAATTGCCATTGAACCACTGGCAATACATTGTCGAAATACTGATCAGATAAAGGGGATTAGCAGAGAAGGACTGGAACAGAAAATCTCATTATATGCAGATGACATGGTACTGTATATATCGGATCCAGAAAATTCTGTGCCTGCAGTCTTAGCAGCACTCACAGAATTTCAAAAGCTCTCTGGTCTCAGAATTAATCTGATTAAAAGTGTACTCTTTCCGGTGAATTCTCAAGCATATAATATTAGATTAGACACCTTACCTTTTATCATTGCAGAACAGTTTAAATACCTAGGGGTAAACATCACAAGTAAACATAAAGCTCTATATCAACAAAATTTCGTCGCCTGCATGGAAAAAATTAAACAAGACTTGCATAGATGGTCAACTCTTCATCTCACACTAGCTGGAAGAATTAACACTGTTAAGATGAATATTCTTCCTAAGCTCCTTTTTATTTCAAAACATACCAATATACATTAATAAATCGTTCTTTAAGCAATTAGATTCAACAATAACCTCATTTATTTGGAATTCTAAACATCCACGCATCAAAAGAGTGACCCTACAAAGACAAAAGGCAGAAGGCGGCATGGCTCTACCTAACTTCCAGTTTTATTACTGGGCGGCAAATATACAGTCGATAAGTACCTGGACACAAATAGAAGAACATACACAGGCATGGACCGCAATAGAAGTAAAATCCTGCAGTACTTCTTTGTATTCCTGCTCTGTGCTCCAATAAACACACGCTATCGGCAATACACTAATAACCCAATTGTGCTCCACTCACTTAGAATCTGGAACCAATGTAGAAAGCATTTTAAGACGGAGAAGCTTCTTTCTGTGGCACCCTGCAAAGAACCACCTCTTTCAACCTTCACAAACATATGCAGTTTTAATATCTGGAAAAATTTTGGAATTAACTTGGTTAGAGATCTTTATATAGACAACGTCTTTGCATCCTATGAACAATTACATTCCAAATTTAACATTCCAGCTACAAATTTCTTTCACTATCTTCAAATCAGGAACTTTGTTAAACAGAACCTTCCAGATTTTCCTCATCTTGCACCCTCATCCACGCTGGAAAAATATTGCTCAATTTCAAGGATTAGACTCCATCTCTACAATATATAAAATCATTTTACAATCCCTTCCTTTCAAAGATCCAAGAGGACACTGGGAAAATGACCTCTCAATTAATATATCAGAAAAGGAGTGGAAAGTAGCAATGCAGAGAATTCACTCGAGCTCCATATGCGCAAAGCATACAATTATACAACTCAAAATTATATATCGAGCATATCTGTCTCGACTAAAACTCTCCAAAATGTTTCCAGGGCATGATCCAACCTGCGAACTGCAACCAAGTCCCAGCCTCACTGGGTCACATGTTCTGGGCCTGCACCAAATTAACATTATTCTGGACAAAAATTTTTAATTACCTTTCAGACAGCCTTGGACTCACAATCCCTCCTAACCCATTAACAGCTGTGTTTGGGGTTCTTCCAGAGGGCTTAAAGTGGAGAAGACAAACAAATTGTGATTGCATTCACTACACTGTTGGCACGCAGACTTATTCTGATAAACTGGAAGAACCCAAACTCTCCTCTTTAAGTCAGTGGGAAACTGATGTGTTATATTATTTAAAATTGGAAAAAATCAAATACTCAGTTAGAGGATCTGTACAGACTTTTTTCAAAACATGGCAGGATCTAATCAGTAATATTTTAAAATAAGTTTATAAAGCACAGAGAATTTATTAATTTAGGTATTTTACAAGCCTTAAATTTTACACGTTTGGCTTGCTCTCTCTCTCAGGGTGGGGATCGATCTGTTCTTAACTAATTTTTTTTGTAAAAACTTGATTGCTATGTATTGATTGTAATAAAATTAATAAATAAAAAAAAAAAAACTATTACAAAATTGAAAAAAAAAAAAAAAAGATACTTCAGGCTTCATACATTATATAGTTTATGCCTACATTTTGTCATCTACTAGTAGAATATAAAAAACGTTTCTGTTTTAACAATGTGTTTACACAGATTACTGTAGAAACGGAACAGACATGAAATGCGTGTGTTCCAAATAACAATCTCTTATTTCCACTCTAAAACTCCACTTCACTCCCAGACACTCAATCAAGGCATGAGCTGAGAGAAGTTCGTGCATGTTCTAAATTGGTGAGGGAATGGAATAGCCGGCTGCTCCTAGCTTCTCTTTATCAGCACATTTAGAGGACAAAGGACACTGGCGGAGAGGTGTGAAGGGATTTAAGAAGCGATTTAAGGTGGGACAGAATTCTAGTGTTAATACCATTGCACCACCGAACCTGTCGTAGCAACAGTGTATCAATGTTGCACCCTAACGCGGGTTGATTTTCTGCTGTTATAGTTTTGAATGGAAGCGCATTTGTTCTATTATATATGTACCTTTTGTGAAAGTGTTTCTTTGATATTTGGAATTCAGGCTTCACAAATTATACACTTCATGTCTACATTTTGTCAATTATTACTAAAACATGAAAAACGTTTCTGTTTTAACGATGTGTTTACATAAATCGTTGTAGACAAGGAACACACATGAAATGCAAGTGTTCCAAATAACAATATAGTATTTATAAAAGGTGTCATTTTGCTTGACTTCTCACTCTATACAACTCTAAGCAACTGACACGCAGGTAAACAGACTTGAGCTGAGAAAACTGTGCGTGGTGGGGGATGTGATGTGATAGCAGACTGCTTGCTGTTTGCTGCTTATCAACACATTTAAAGTACAAAAGACACAGGTGCGAAGTGTTTTAAGGTGGGACGGATCTACGAGTTTTTTCCGTAGGCTCTGGTAATTCTAGTGTTAAAGTACCCCCTGATTTTTTTATGTCTTGGTTCAGATAATCTGTTCTGCTATGTCTTCCTGCTATATCCTTCTTTATATCCTTTGTGGACTATGGCCGGACATTCATCCTGGCCAATACCCCCAGGCCGCCAGATGGAGCCCTTCCTGCAGCATGGAGGTGCACTGAATTCTAGCAGTGCATCATGGACAGTGGAGTTTTCCTATACAGCCCTGTTGGATAACGTTGGGGCCGCCAGGGAATGCAGCAGGGAGAACCAGAGATCTGTATTTTCCTTACAACCCGGAAGTACGTCCCAGTCACATGGACATGACGTACTTCTAGGTTAAAGCAGAGGAGTTTTTACCTGACCCGGACTATAAAGGACTCTGGGAAATCCCAGACGACAAGCTGAGTCGGGTGGCAGGGTGACAACGCATCTGGGAGAGTGGAGGATTGATTATTGTTATTGTGTATTGTTATTGATTTATGCATATAGTGGAGTAGAAGGTGCTTTGTTCACTGTACTGTCCTAATAAATATATTTGGACTTTTACCTGGTGTCTAGCATCTGATCTGAGGGTTCAAGGGGACGACAGCGCCCCCTATCTGTCACACCTTTATCATCATTCATATTATGGTATGGTAGTAATGGGTAATCAATACCTTCAACTCATATAGCTTGACTTCATTTCCACCTTCTTCATGCACTGAGGTCAGAGTTTTGTTTCCAGTTGACTCACAGGGGGTGTTGATAGCAGGGATAAAGTGGCCATGCTCGATTCAGATATGCCACTCACTTCCATTTGTTGTCAGCCAGAATGAATGCTGCATTGTGAGGTCCTGGCTGATCCATTCCTTTTCTTGTCTCTTCAAGTCCATGCTTTGGCAGGCTGAATTTTGAACTTGGGATCCCATGGACACAATTCTAATGTGTTTACATTGCTTGTATTGGATTCTCATTTTTTTATTGTTTGCAAATTTTATCATTTTATGTGTATGTTATTCAAAAGGTATTCTTGTGTTATGTGAATTCTGGACTTCCATTTTGGTCATTTTGGCAAATGGTCACTAGGCACATGATGCACATCCTATCAGACACAATACATCACTTCAGTTAGGATATACAAGACGGCCATTTATATGGCAACAATGTTCGTACATATATACAGTATATACATAACATGAAAAAAGTTTCTGTTTTAGTTATGTGTTCAACATTTCTTCTTTGCATTTCCTGTCATCCTACATTTATCCAGATCATTGTAGACACAGAACACAAATGAAATGCACGTATTCCAGATAAAAAATACATTATTTGCCCTATACAATTACCTGACACCTCACATTGAGATAAACAAACTTGGGCTGGGAGAACTTTACGACTGACTTCAGCTGTGTCAGTGGGGGAAGGGATAGCAGGCTGCTTGCTGCTTGTGCTGATTAACACATTTGCAAAACAAAGATGCTGATGAAAAGGTGCAAAGGAATTTTAGGTAGCCCAACATTGCCATTTTTTCGTAGGCTTCAGTGATGCTAATGTTAAATACCTTCTGCATATCGTATCGCAGAATCAGGCTCTGACCTGTCAAATTTGTAGGGCATGAAAATGAAAGGGGGGACCAGCATCAGCCGTTCGAAGTGCTGAACATGTTTGTATAGCTGATGTGCCTACGCCAGTGTTCACCATTGAGGACTGCCACTTACGATGACAAGAGGTACAAACTAGATTTTGTCACACTGCGACTGCTACTGCTGCGTGAAGTCAGCCAGGCAGTTGGTCCATCACGTATTCATCGAGCTTCCCCCGCTCCTGCTAGGGACACCGAACAGGCGCCAACAACAGCCACGGCACACAGCAAAAGACGTTTTATATTGATTCATGTGTGAAACCATTGCTTTGTGTGCTTTTCAGAAAATTGAGTTTTTCGGAAAAAATATTCAGCCCTCAAAGAGTTAAAGAAGAAGACTGCAAGTGCAATTGGCCAAAATGAGTTTACTCTGCAGGGTGGCTGGGCTCTTCCTGAGAGACAGGGTGAGAGGCTTGGAGTAGAGCTGCTGACCCTCTGAAATTGAGAAGAGCAAACCAAGGTGGTTTGGGCATGTTATACAGATGCCTCCAGGGTGCTACTCTGTGGTGGTTTGACAGGTATGACAAGCTGGGACGATACCGCGGGAAAGATCCTTGACGTGCTGGGAGGATTATATCTCCTAGATGGCCAGGAAACAGCTTTGGATTCCACAGTATGAGTTGGCAAGTGTGGCTGAGGTCAAGGGTTGAATGAATGTGTTATGTTCTACCAAAAATATGGTGGACAACAAAAATGGACTAATATGGAAAATAAAATAACAAACATAGACAAAATGCTGTCTGAAAATCACAACATTTTTTATTCATATTTTTGGTACATATTATAACACACAGAAAAAGTCAGTATTGAATGCTTCATATTAATTACCAGTGGACATTCCTTATGTATATATGTTCCAGGATATCTGAAGAGGTTTGTTCATTAATATTTTGTGGTCCTGAAGATTAACAGCCAATACCTGAAAAAAATGGAATGCTTCATAGGATATACTCCATTGCTCTGAATGTACAGTACAGTGTAAATAAAATATAATGAAAAAATCCGTCTTAATAAAAATTTACTGTAAATCAGTGTACAAAGTTATAATAAAAGCAACATTATAATTACTTTAGGTAAATGGTAGTTAAACAACAGGCAGAAATGAGGCCAGCTAAACAAAAAAGCAAGTGTCTGTACTAGGCAAAAAGGTAATATGTACAAGATTTGATGATTTTCATGATATAAGTGGTGAAACATAAGCTGTAGCTGGTAATCTCTAGTTGCAAAATAAAATGTGGTTGCTGCTACATTCTTCTTTTAATATGACACAAGGAAAAGGAGTTAAGAAGTCACTGCATAGTTGCAGGTACAATAACCGAATCAATAATACTGTGGTCTAATCACCAGAGGATATAAAACAAAACAGAGACAGTATTGACATTAGCCAAGTTATTGCTGTGAAAAAATCACTATTAATTGCATCAGAGCTATATCCAAACTCTAAGATTTAACTTTTGCTGGATCTGATGCTCAGGCTTTCCATTGGAGTTGCTTAGCTAGAAATGCAAACAGGTCATTAATCTTATCCTAAAAGGATTACAGTCATTTTACTTACCTCTGTATCAATATTATGGGTGAAATTGAGACTACGTATTTCTCTTCCATCATAAACTGCATTCACCTCCTTGATGAGAACGTTTCCTGAGCCCCAAACATTAAGATGTCCTAATTGTAACTGTCCTGCAGTGTTGCTTCCACTGTCATGTTGGATATTATTAAACAGAATGTTCTAAAATAAAGAACAGAAGAAGAGGACCATATTCAAAGATCATGAAAATAATTAAATGAGAACACTAAAGAGAAAATTGCTCATTAGACATACAGTACCTTGTTCACGGCAAAATCGGCAAGAAAGTAGTCTCCTTTTTCATAGGTATCTGCACAGAAAAATGCAAAGTTATACAAAATATTTTAACTTTTCTAATTACTTAAGTATGAATTGTCTTTAAAGCCTCCACCATTTTGCAGTTTTTCTTCTACGTAAAACCGTGGTTTGTTTTCTGTCTTTATGTGCTTTACAAACTTTAAAACAAAAAAGCTTTATTACTGCACTTACTATGAAGTAGAAATGGTGGTTTATTATATGAAAGTTTGGTAGAGGCCATATATACAAGGGGAACTGGAATAAGGAAGAAAAAGACTGAGAGATAGTAAGCATAAACGGAGCTACAAAAAATATAAAGAAATCAATAACCGAGAATGTGTCTGAACCAAATTACAAAAACCAAATCACAAAACCAGAATCAAAGTCAATATGAACAATGTAAAGTTCTTACACTAGCTTGTTATGGTTGCCTCATGTAAACATGTCAGATAAAGTCTGTTATGATCACAAAGGCACATGACTACATGACAACATACAGTTAGGTCCATAAATATTTGGACAGTGACACAATTTTCATAATTTTTGCTCTGTACGACTTCACAGTGGCTTTGAAATAAAGCAATCAAGATGTGATCGAAATGTAGACTTTCAACTTTAATTTAAGTAGTTTAACAAAAATATTCTATTAGACTTTTAGGAGTGACAGACATTTTTCTGAGTACACCCCCAATTTCCAGGGGCTCAAAAGTATTTGGACAATTAACTGACAAGTTGTTCTATATCCAGAGAAGAGCAGTTCCCTCATTATATCAATAACTATTAAGCAGGTAGAAAGTCTTCAGTTGATTCTAAAGTGTGGAATTACATTTGGAAGCTGTCACTGTGAACTCATGATATGAAGTCCAAAGAGCTGTCCATGCAAGTAAAAACAGTTCATCATTAGGCTGAGAAAACAAAACAAACCCATTAGAGAGATAGCAGAAACATGAGGAGTGGTCATATCAACCATCTGGTACATTCTTAAAAAGAAGGAACACACTGGTGAACTCAGTAACACCAGAAGGCCTTGGCAACCATGAAGATAACTGTGCTGGATGATTGCAGAATTCTCTCTTTGGTGAAGAAGAACCCCTTCACAATATTTAGCCAAACTAAGAACACTCTCCAGGAGGTAAACCTGTCATTGCCAAAGTGCACAATTAAGAGAAGAGTTCATGAAAGTAAAGACAGAGGGTTTACCACAAGGTGCAAAACACTTGTAAACATCAAACATAGGATGGACAGATTAGACTTTACCATATTTTTTTTTTAAAGTCTTTCCAAGTCTGGAACAAATTTCTTTTTGGACAAAGGAAACTAAGATCAATATGTACAGTATAAGAATGAAGGAAAGAAAAGGCTATTGAGAAGAAAAGGAATGGCTCATGATCTGATGAGTATCACATCATCTGTGAAACATGGTGGAGACAGTTTTATGGCATGATTGTGCATGGCTATGAATGGAAGTCAGTCACTGGTATTAATTAATGATATGACTGCTGGCAGAACTATCAGGATGATTTCTGAAGTGAACAAGGCTGTACTGTTTGCTCAGAAACAGCCAAATGCTGCAAAACTGATAGGACAACGCTTCACAGTACAGATGGACAATGAGCCAAAACATACACACTGTGACAGTAAACCAAGTGCGTTTCAACACAAAGTGGATTATTCTTCAAAGGCCAAGTCATTTAACTGACTTTAACCCAATTGGACATGCATTTCAGTTGCTGAAGATAAAACTAAAGGCAGAAAGTATAACGAAAAAGCAGCACCTGAAAACAGCTACCGTAAAGGCCTGGCAAAGCAACAGTAGGGTGGAAACCCAATGCTTGGAGATGGCCATGGATTCAGACTTCAGGCAGTTATTGACTGTAAAGGATTTACACCCAAATATTGAAAATGATCATTATATTTATGATTATGTTAGTTTGTCCAAATACTTTTGAACCCCTGGAAATCGGAGGGCTATGCAGAAAAATGGCTGTCATTCCTAGATGGTTTATATATTTTTACTCAACCCTTTAAATTAAAGCTGAAAGTCTACACTTCAATCACATCTTGATTACTTCGTTTCTAATCCATGTGATGGCAATACAGAGCCAAAATTATGAAATTGTGCCATTGTTGTGTCACAAATACTTAGGGACCTGACTGTATATGACCCTTGTCTGGCCATCAGAAACAATCATAAAGCAGCAGTAACCTGATAAAAGAAAAAATAAACAGAAAGAAAATATGTCCAGAAATTTTGGAAATGGGATCAACCACAACAAACAATACAATTTTAGGATGACTAACAGATTTAAAAACGTGTGGCAGAAAATTAACTTTTGCTTTAAATAAAGTATAGAAACTTCATCCATTCCTCTTTCAAAAATTTTCAAACAAGTTATGGCAAATTATATTTGACGATTAATGTGATTATTTTTTGCCCTGTTTTATATTCTATGAGTTTTTAGTTATTTGACTAATTTCAAAACATAACTCTGGCAATTAAATCAAATGGCTAATAGATTCTTGAAATTCAAGGGTGGATAGCCTCACATTTTACACCTCTTAAAGGCTCCATGTTATTTGAACAGAGATAGCTGTCTCTCCACTGTTAACTGATAGGTATTGCTTTATAACTCAATTAGTTTGCTTTCATGATACTGTACAATACAATGAAAAGCATTTGCTGTTAGTCCTGCTGCAACACAGGCTCAAAAAGTTAATGATATGATACATAGCACCATGAAATAATGCAGCAGGGCAAAGATTATTAAGCAAGCAATAGCAATGAAAAATATTTTAGCATGGCAGAGTGCCTACCAGCATTGACTCAACAGACTTTTGCTCATTTCATTGCACTTTAAGGTAGTTCGCTATCCATAGAAGGACAGCTTGCTTTAGCTACACTAGAATGGTGACAGTGTGACTGTAGCAGGATTGCACTCTTTAAAGGCTGGCAGTAAAGCTGTCCATGTGAATAACTGAATGCCAGGTCATACTGCTGCTGAATCAGCACTAATGTCATTCCCATTCATTGTATACAATTTTACACTACTGAATTAATACAACTAAAATCTTGTTGTCCACATTGGTAATCAACAAAAATACAAATGAAAGAGGATTAGAATGTGGTGTCAACTTCGTACTAGATGTTTAGTCAAAGCTAGGTCTCTAAATATTGATTTGAATTATTTTGCTAAAAAGGATTCTTCCCATTGGCTTATTTAATACTCTACTCCTGGCTTTATAGGGAGGCAAGGTCCTTTTGTGCATTGTGTAAGGTTAAAAGTAGCTTCAGTGCTGTTTTCACAGTTATTGAGTGCACTGCATATCATAATGACATTGAGTGATGCCTTCTTCCATCCCACAAATAGTACATACAACTGCTAACTGTAGTAAATGAAAAAACATAATGTAGAAGGGTGCTATGGACAGAGCAGCTACATCATACAATTGGAGCATTATGTAAGGCAAAGTATAAATGCGTGTTTGAAATCTGTTATCACTTATATACAAAGTGATGAAGTTTTTAATTATTATTTTGTCGAAATAATTGGGGCAAATTTAAGATGTATGGCTTGTTCTTGAACATCAACATACAAATGAACTTAGTTTACTGTAACTTATTATGTGACCTCTGAAGAAAATTAATTGAACCAGGACCTATTTAGTTGCATTATAGCAAAAAAGTGAGTACTTATCTACTCTGTATATATGAAATCCAATTTTGTAGCACAATTTTATGTGACATTTCTATGTCACTTTTTGTCATGCTTTAAATCTGGCTTATTTTAAAACCTATTTATGTTTGGTATCATTCTTTTCAGAATTTATCAAACTTTAATGTGATGTTGTTAGATTTTCAGATTCTTATTCCATTTTTAAATTATAAACTAAAATATCAAGAACTCACGTGTACGGGCTTTTAAATGTTCGAAGCGCTGCTCGAGATGCAGATCACACAATTAATTTTGCACTATCTGCAAAATGTTCTCACATTGAAATTATATATATTGTAGCAATGGACACTTCTTCCTGATTGGATGCTAGTGACATGAAAGTGCGAACTGTGATGTCACAACAGTAACCACCTGCAGCACAGTTTTGAGTGGTGCCCCTTAAAAACACAAGGATGCTTTAGTGCTTAATGGTAGTTAATTTATGAGCTACCTTGCTTTTTCTCCCTTTTTGCAAATGTGCTATCCATAAGGTGTCAAATGTTCTTTCATATACCCTCTCAGGTATTTAAGTAATAACAATGCTCATTTCATGACATGCTAGTTGATATTGGTTTGACAATGTTAGACCTGTGAAGACTTTGGCACAGCTTCATAGCAAAGGTCAAATGCTGGTCAAATCACAGCCAATGTTCTTCTTTTACTAACATCTATCAACACCACCTTTCCTTCACTTTAAGGTCAGACTTTGTGAAGATCCTGGGTTTCTGTTACGGAGAGGGTGTGGCATGAAGATTCTGTGTCCTCAGAAAAACAAATTCTCCAAGTAACTTTATATGGCTTTAACTGGAGCTTGATAAAGTATAGAGTAAAACAGGCAGTAATTTACAAGGAGCTGTACTGGGGCAAGACTAAACTGGTTGAGAATTTAGATATTGCTAACATTGTTTAAGGAACACCACCTGCAATGAGATCAATCCTAACTACAGGCACCAAAGACTATCCACAAACTCATCAGAGCCAAGAATCTTTATATATAATATGCTACTGTGGCTATCCATTCGTCTGTCCAGGATTTTAAATCACCAGTAGCTTGCACACCGTTTGAACTATTGACCTGAAATCTGGTACACATATACTATGTGACATCTGCTATCCACTTTTGGGGAGATGATTGACCTCCAAGGTTATTCTTTTTATTTTATTTTATTGTATAATTAACTCTTGGCAGCGGCCAGCTGGGTGGCCATGCGGCGCATGCGTATGGGCGCCGTTCTCATCCCTACCACCTTCACTGTCACTTCCCCTACCTCTTCATATCTTAAATCATTCTTGAGACAGATTGAAGACTTAAGTGCCAGCTTAAGTGAAAAATTAAAGAAAATCTACTAAGTAACTGCAACACAAACACTGACTTAATCAGTTTTAACATGAAAAGATGCTGATGGAAGAAGAGAAGAAGCACTAGAGTGGAGAAAAGAAAAGCTGCCCAGGAATTAGCAAGCGCATCAAAATCTGAGCAAATGAATGCTAAACATACTGAGACAGAGTATGAAAACTATGAATGCTCAAGTTAAGTGTATTCACTGCATATTATCATGCAGTGTGCCATCACTGGTACTACATAATGTGTTAGCATAATCACTGCTACCAAAGATAAAAAATCTTTGTGAAAACATAGCTTTTGGAAGACACAACTACAGACAAAAAGATCTAGCATGGGTAGTTTCCAGTGAATGATTTCCCTTCAGTATTTTCATATCAATGCAACTAAAGATATGGCCCAGGGTGCATTACACAGTAAGAAACATCTCTGTACCAAATTTTGGAATGTTACTTTGCACAGGCCCTGTTGGACACCCTGGAACAAGAACCAAAAAGAACATGTGTCAAGGAATGATATAGTGCACAAAGTTTTATTGTCTAATGAATAGTTTTTGATATATGTATATATTCTATGCATTTTGTATAAATATTATTCCCTAAAGTTAGTGTTAATATTCCTTCAAAAGATATTTTTGATACTCCTCCAGGTGTCTTCTTTACAAGTGACTAGGAGCTCGATAAGGCAGGGCATTTCCTGTTTCAGACAGGAAGCTGGCATGAAATGTCAGCATAGTGGGAAAAATGTATAATGGGTGGAGTATCCTGTCCAGTACGGTTGGTGTTCCCTTTTCCAATAAGGAAGACAAAAGAAGTCAGGGGCAGTGGGAGACTGCACTCCATCTGCATGTCATTTCTCAGTACACTTTATGGTACCCTTGGTGAGCCCTATTTAGACACCCACAGGGCAACATGGGCATTATGGTTCCATAGGGATGCCCTGTTGGGTTCCATCGGTGCCACTGTGGTAGGTGTGACAAGAAGGATCCCCTATCTTCAGGTGATTCTGCCCAACCTGAAAGTTCTTTCTGAAGACTATGGTAGTACTCTGAACCCCAGTAATACTCAAGTATTAGGTTTAAAGGGAGTCCTCCATGTTGCCTGGGGAGTAAGGTGTGGAAGAGAGACAAAACTCACTGGAGAGACGTGAGAAGAAAGAAAGAAGAAAAGAAAGAAGTATGTTATATAGTAGAAGAATCCTGTGATAAAAGTATTTTCTTTTTAATAAACATGGTGATTTGAACCCCGGACTCATGTTTTGGTTACAAGGGTTTGGGGCTCAGGCAGCCTCCTGGTGGCTGCAGTATATAAAGTATATTATTGACAACTATTATTATATTATTGGCACTAATGGATACAATGAGGCTATTAGAAATACACTGAATACATTAGAATTAAAAGTCAAGACGGAGGTAAAAAGCTTAGGGGTAACTGTTGACTGCAACCTGAATTTTAAATCGCATATTAATCACATCACTAGGACAGCATTTTTTCACTTAAGAAACATAGCTAAAGTTAGACCTCTTATATCATTGAAAGATGCTTAGAAATTAGTTCATGCGTTTGTTTTCAGTCAACTAGATTACTGTAACGCACTCCTCTCAGGACTACCCAAAAAAGACATAAATCATTTACAACTAGTGCAGAATGCTGCTGTTAGAATCCTAACTAGGAAAAGAAAATCCAAGCACATTTCTCCAGTTTTGATGTCACTACACTGGTTACCTGTGTCATGCAGGATTTACTTTAAAATTCTGCTTATGGTTTATAAAGCCTTAAATAATCTTGCCCCATCTTATACTGTATATCGGAATGTCTGACACCTTATATTCCAAATCGTAACCTTAGATCTTCAAATGAGTGTCTCCTTAGAATTCCAAGAGCAAAACTTAAAAGGAGTGGTGAGGCGGCCTTCTGCTGCTATGCACCTAAAATCTGAAATAGCCTGCCAATAGGAATTCGCCAGGCTAATACAGTTGAGCACTTTACAACACTGCTGAAAACACACTATTTTAACATGGCCTTTTTATAACTTCACTTTAACTTAATCCTGATACTCTGTATGTTCAATTCATCATAATAACTATTCATGGTGGCTCTAAAATCCGTACTGACCCCTACTTTCTCTTCTGTTTCTTTTTTCGGTTTCTCTGTGGTGGTGGCCTACTCAAAGCTTCATGATGCTCCAACAATGATGGATGGATTAAAAGTCAGAAGTCTACAGGACCATCATCATCAAGTCCTTCCGTGAGAATCCTAAATCCAAAGAGGACTGTTTCATTTATGTTAGGTAGAATGCCCAGAGGGGAATGGGCAGTCTCATGGTCTGGAATCCCTACAGATTTTATTTTTTTCTCCAGTCGTCTGGAGTTTTTTTTTTTTTTTTCTGTCCACCCTCTGCCATTGGACCTTACTCTTATTCTATGTTAATTAATGTTGACTTTTTTTATTTTCTTACTGTGTCTTTTATTTTTCTATTCTTCATTATGTAAAGCACTTTGAGCTACATTTTGTATGAAAATGTGCTATATAAATATATGTTGTTGTTGTTGTTATGTTGTAGCATTGGACAATTACATCAGCCAGAGATGAGTCACCCATAGTAAGAGCTAGAATTCCATCACCAGCGGCAGGGGCACCTCTTAAAATTGCAAGACTACAAAATTGCATTCTTTTTCTATTTTTGTGTGGCTTAGGTTAGTGGTACCTTTAATGATAGCATGCTATTAAAAGAACATAAAATGAAAATACATCCATTGGATCAGCGCTGGCAGGTGCAGTACAGCGCTACTGTATATACTGTATATTGAAGTAGGACAGGATGTTGTACAGATGCCTCAAGAATTTAACTGATGAAATTTAGGTACAGATTTAATTCAGCAAGGTAAATGCATCATAACACAGATGTGCTTGAGAGGCAGGCTAAGAGCTTAACCAAAGACGGAAAACAAGAGCAGGTTTATTTGAAGTGCACTAACCTTTCCTCTCCCTCTCCTACAGATCTCCCAAAGAGAAACCAGCATAAAGCTCCACTCCGTGTTTCCCTTTCCTAACCACGCCTTCTACCAAGGTCACTTCCAGCCTCAATTACTGGACCTCACCTCTTCCTTCCTGGCTACTATAAAAGCCTAGCACCTTTCCTTTTTAGTTGTCCCTTTTTGGACACTGAACCAGGTGTTATTCTGGAGCCATTTATTGCATTTGTGAATTTTGTTGCATTGTACGCTGTACAATATATGGGGCAGTTCCACAAACCTTTTTCTGCCTTCTTTGTGTCTTTACAGCATGTATGCAAAAGCTGTAGCTGAAAACTGATCCATATGAAGAACGCAGGTTAATTTAGAAAACAATTCTTATACATACCAAT
This sequence comes from Polypterus senegalus, assembly GCF_016835505.1. Lineage (NCBI taxonomy): Eukaryota > Metazoa > Chordata > Cladistia > Polypteriformes > Polypteridae > Polypterus > Polypterus senegalus. The sequence continues at coordinate 118,808,176 of NC_053154.1, read as the reverse complement.
GCTGTTTCCATCATCCCAATAAAGAGAACCTTGAGCAAATCCATTATCGTCCAATGCAACTGTCAGACCCATCAAATTCTTTCGACTATAAAACAAAATAATACATTTTATTTTGAATTTTAGATAAAATTTTGATACCAAAAAGTAAACATTAGTTTCAATAAATAATTTCTATTAGGAATTTATTGAAGAGTTGGGTTTACTTATATAATTCTATTGCAGATTCTCATTCTGCTTAGCTTACTTTCCATGTAGGTTTTTTTTCAGTCCACAGATATGATTTCATGCTTATTGGTACTCATAAATAGTCCTGTTGTAATTGGAAATGCATAAACTATATGCATGCATCATACAATAAAGTGGCAGTTTATCCACAGAAGGTTCTTGCTTTTCATTTTTTGCTTTCTCATTAAGTTGTGTCCCCTTATATACATGACTTTAACTAAGTGGGGAAATAAATAGATTAATAAGCTTATTAATACAATATTTGTGCAAACTGAACATATTTGCCTTCCTCAACCTTTCCTTATTAAGTTACCATTCAACAGTTGTTCTACTTGGTTCTTGCCATGGAATGACATAGCCCCCCCGGATATGAAGATTGATGTGATCCAAAGGTGTTGGCATGTCTACCCATTGACCTCTAATTCCAGTGGAACTTCCCTGAAAAAAAATAATATGAAAAAAAGAATAGGTATTAATATTAACAGTATTAATTTTCTAAATAAATGTCTTCACTAAGTACAGTAGTTGATTAGCCAGTATAAAGACATAAAAATATATAAACATATTAATAAATGCCACAAATCTAAGGACAATATTTTAAAACAAATGTAGTAAAACTTAATTTAAATCAATAAGATGAATAAATCTTATATGTATTAAAACAGGAGAAATAGCATGAAATTAAAATTTAACCTCGGCCAAAAACCATTTCACACAAGAAGATTGATAGTCTTTCACATGGCAAATTTAGAAGATTTTTCAGTAAGTTAAGAGAAAATGATGTGACTCCTAATAAGCTATGAGTAAAGACAAGAAGAAAGGCAATCAGTCATGAGGAACTATCAGTTGATTGGTATTATCCTGTTAAAAATTAAGTGACTTTAGATTTACTTCTAACAAAATATAATGCCTTCTTCTGCATAGAAGTTTGAAACCACTGTTTAATCTTTCCAGTGAAAATACTTATTTCAATATTATATCTATTTTCTACAAGTCACATCAGTTGACTTTATTGTGAAACATTAATGTTAACAGTTTTCTGAACTGTTCTCTGATTGTGGCAGTGTGGTGCATCGGTTACCACTGCTGCATGCCAAAACATCTATACTTAAATCACATGGCTGATCACCATCTATGTGGAATGTGAATGTTCTCCCTGATTCAGCATGGGGTTTTCTGTGGTTATTCATTATTCAAGTTTTACTTTACACACCAAAGACTTTAATGTTAAATTTTGTTTGAGTATAAGTGTGGAAATATATGTGCCCCGAAATCGAATGCTGCCTATAGTCCTACACAACCCAGGGTTGGATAAAGTAGATTTGAGAATGGTATGGTTTGGGGCAATACACATTAAATATAAAAAATGGTCATAGAACTTTCTATTTATTTATTTATCCTGTAATCCAGTATATATGAAGAAGTGTGTCCTCAATCTTCTTCTTTCCAGCCAATTTAATATTTAAAAAAAAACACTACGCAGCCCTATTCTGGGAACAAATTTATTTCAATACAGGTACTTATTTGTGGAATATGAAAAAAAAATAGTTAATCACAAACCTTCATCCACCCATTTTCTATTTCACTTATCTAGTTAAGGGCTGTGGAGATTTGGTGCACACACTGGCGACATTCGTGGCATAATAGGAATCGTTCTTGGATACAGTGCCACTATACACATGCTCACACTTACTCACACAGAACTCAGACGAGAATGATCTTTTCAATTGAAGACTTGCATCCTCCTCATTCATTGATCAGAAGTCCAAGAAACTAATAGCTCACTAATTGACTACCATGGTACTTCATTTCATATCAAAATGCAGTGAGTGATCTGAGTGACATGAACAATTAAGAAAGAAAAACGAGTGAAAACATGAAGTGCTTTATCATCAGAAATATGGTGCTGTGACTTAATAACCAATGAATGGGAGAAAAGGCAGCTCTTAGATTCAAAAGATATTTTGAACAATCACCCCAGTCATTTACAAGAGGATTTCCCAGAAGTCATTAATTTAACATTTCAGGCCAAAATGCATGTGTTTGGAATACTATGAGTATATGACTAGATATCTCACATTTTCATTATGCGACACAAGTAAATCTTTTTTAAATGGCTATTTTGATATTGCTTGTTGTTTGTTCATTGTTGGTCCCCACAGAAGCCTATGATATCCAGATACATATTATTGCCATTCTGTGTAAAAACATGACATAAAATGTTTTTTCTAGTCATCACTGCAAACAACACTGGGTATGTTACAGAATAAAAAGTATTATATCTGAGTGGAATATCCTTTTAAAGACTGAAAAACAACAGATTATGCATTATGAGGTAAATATATAAACAAACAATTTACAAATTGCTTCCAGGCTGCCAAATTGGGGTTATGTATGTGAAAAGACAGTTAAATGATACGTAGGAACTTATTCTTGTCTAAATTAGCCTGATTTATGTTTTTGGGTCCAAACCTAACAAACTATTAACACTTTGGTTTGGGAAATGACACCTCTTTGTTTCCATTCCCCCTGTGAAACTACCCACTAACAATGCTAGCAAGATTAACAAAGCTTCATAATATTTTATTCTGAAAAAAATCAGGAGTTTGCAGATATCTATACACATCTTTTTTTTGAAGCAGTGTGGGTTTTCACAGGCTCACTGAGGTAGATCGTTCTTTTCTAAATTGTCCTCTCTCACTGAAACAACTTTTATTAGTCTGAGGAAGCAGAAAATGTAAAGCCCTGATGGAATTTCTCTAGAAATTCTTTGGAGCTTTTATAAGCAGAGGTTTCATCCTCAATTCTTAATGTTGAGTTCAGTGATTGCCACCACACTGGTCCTGATTAAACCATTTGATGTAAGTAGGGTGAAAAGGAAAGAGAATGTCCATTGATTCAGGAAATCGTATTATTAAAAACTGGAATTTGGTATTGTCAGTTGAGGTGGGGCCCATGGACCCCTCCATCTGACCTTTTATTTGTTATACTTTTAATGCATATAATTTGATTGCTCTTAAACTGCATTAAAGTAACTTAACCTTAAATGAAGTGTAGTAGATGGATGAGTAGGTAAGGAATGTGGGGGAGTTGCAACCAAACTATGTTCAATGGAGAGACCCCCAGTCTCTACCAATTAGGGTAGAATGCTTGATACATGACCATCTTTCATTACATGGGAAACAAAAAAGTAGGGTAATTTTAGATAATATTTGATGCCTTGTACAGAAATAATGACCATGCCAATATTTTAAAAGAATTATTGAAGGAATGGACCAGAGGAAAGTGGATTGCTGGCAAGAAGGTTTTAAGGGGTATATGATACACTGACTTTAATTAATTTTGTATCTTAAAACATGTTCATTAGAGTCAAATCACCTAAAGGACTCGAGGGCAGATCATATGGGGAACTGACAAATAAAAAGTAAAATATCAGTATACAGTGACAGGAGATAGCATGTACGACCTGTGCAGGGGGATAGCCAAGACATTAAGGAGAGGCTGAATGGAACAGGAGGTAGTGTACAATCTTGTGTGGTTCCTTTACAGATTTTGAAAGGATTGGAAATGTCATAATTGGCAGGAATAATAGCAGCTGGGTAAGAATAAAGAGTTGCAATCATGTTAATGAATTCTGTTCCCAATCCTATAAAATCCAGTACCTTCCAAAAATTGTCCAGTTGAAATGGCCAAATTCCTTTTTACCATTTAAGAAAGTAAGTACAGCAGGTGAAGACAGAGCTGAAGCAATGCCTATTATATAGAGGAAGCAAAAAGTAATGAGACCTGATAAATGGAGTCTAATCTATGTGGAATAATTTATGTAGAACCATTTGGAGGCAAGAATTTATTCAGTGCATTCATGAAAGAAACTGTGTGGATGTTTGAACCTGTTTCTTCAAAAGAGTAATAAGGGTCATGTTAATTGAAGTGTTCATATCTGTGGTGGCAGGCTGGTTTATTACATGAGCTTACATGGACTTAAGTCCAGGAGGCTAAGAAAGAGGGGGGTGTGGGTTTGGGGCACATGGCTATGACAGAAAAAATAATGACCTAAACACAAAGGTTTTCATATTCTTCTATTGTGTATCAATTGAATGTGTTCAATAACAATTTGATTGCAAAAAAGACATAAGTTCTTGGCAAATTTTGTAATGTATTTCTAAGTATGTAAAGTTTTTTAAAAATCATATCACTTTCATTTATAAGAAACAATGAAAAATAAATGCCTGGAACTCAGTGGATTTTAAAGTGTGTTGAGCAAGGGAAATTATAAGGGTCTCCTGAAGTGGTTCACTGTTCTGTAAAAGCATGTGTAGTAGTGGAATATAATGACACACAGTGCTTCAGTAACACGTTGTCACTCTAACACTTCTATTCTGATATTAGGTTCAATACACACATTCGTTTTTTCAGATTTGTGCCCTCACTCATTCTTTCAATTATCTTTAGACATATACTTGTTATGCGTATGCCTTATTATCAATAAAATTATAATAATCATAAGGCTAAAAGTATGCACTTTTTTAAAAAAAAATGAAATAGAACAATAATAAGCTGATTTTCTAAAGTATGGATTTACATGCTTGCTTATTGAAGATGTGATCTCAATTATTCTTTTACATATACTTGGCATGTATATATCTTATTATAAATAAAATGATAATAAACCTAAGGCAAACAGCGTGCACTTTTTAAAAAAGTGAGAAAGATCAAATAACAGGCAAATTTTGTAAAGTATGGATTTACATGTCTGCTTATTGAAGGTGAGCCCTATTCACTGTTTGTTTTGTGCTGAGAATCTCTGGCCCATGGCAGCTTAAAACCTGTTAAACTTAAATGACTTTAGAAACAAGGCATACCACACATGCTAAGAAAAATAATTGAATTCTTTTGTTGTAAGAACAGCAAATTACATGATCAGCAGGAAATCTTAACTAAAGAAAGGAAAATTTCTGATAAAGAACAAATGGTGAACAAAATTTACAATTGCAGAAACCCTCAGACAACTGTCGAGAGCCTTGTTCGTCTAGCTGCCGTTGCAATAAACAAAGTCATGCAAGGTGATAAGATGAAAAAAAATCTCCTTTTCTGTGATATGTTTGATGATCTGGCACAAGACATTAAAGGTCAGCCGATTGGATGTGTCTTGCAGTGCGAAACATTTGCTAAAGGAAGAAATTAAGCAAGTGTTATCTTTTCTGCCAAGCTATACAAAAATACCTAAAAAAGATAAGAGATTTCTTTTACCTTTCAGTTTTCTCACTTTCACCACACCACTCATTGAAAAGCTGGGACAAAATCATGATGTACTTTTTAGCTTTTACTGTTTTTTTTTTTGCTTTGATTTAGATTATGAACTGCTCTTTTTGTTTTCATGCTTCCCAAGTTGTTTATGCAGTTGTCATTTTGTTTGCATGCTGCTCCATTTCTATTTGTTATTGCACATGCAATTTGTTTTTGTGCTTTCTGATGTGATTTTTACATTTTCTGATTTGTTTTTGAAGTTTAATTTTTTTGATTTGCTTTTGCGTTTCCTATTTGTTTTTGCACATTGCAATTCAGGGCCACTGCAGGAGTGCCATATATGACCTTCATGATACAAGGGAGTGCAGAAGTAAAAAAGAATTCCTGGCCTAATTGGCCAATTTGAGATTAGTTCCCAAAGTTTTTTGGTTTTTATTTTTCCTTGTGTTTTGAAATTGTGAGGCTGTATGTAGTTTATAAAGTGGAATATGTTTTGTTTAGGTTTGCGCTCAACAATTACTTTGTTTCAATTTCACTTGTCATATCAATAGTATATGCTTGATTTTCTTCATCCTATTCTGTTATCCCCTCCAGTTGTGTTATCAAATGGATTTGGTGTAAGGGGCACAGGAACTTCATAGCCCTTTCCTTTTCACCCTACTTACATCAGAGTATTAACACTCTTGGAGATGCATTTGAGGACACAGGCCACTGTACATTCCAAATCCAGAGATCCAGATTATTTATTTCCTTCTCCTTTTCTTTTATCTTCGACTGAGATCAGTTCTAAAGACATATCATGTCCATTTCCCTCTTCATCCACGCATTTTGTTTGCTCATTCCATTTCTCTCATTAAGAAAACAGTAGCCACCTTATATATTGCCCTGCACGTAGCATCTGATAAATCTTTCAATTTAATTTCAATTTGGCAACATGATCTACAGTTCCATATTAACCAATCCATTAAAAAAAAAAAAATCACACTGTCGTCCAAAATCCTCAGTCATAATCATATCCAATTGCAATTTGTGCATTTGTGTGTATCTTACTCCCTAGCACATTGCTCCTGATCCCTTTTGTAAATTCCATTAACTAAAAGTTCTCAGTACTTTTCTGTACAAGTTTTGGAGCCATCCATCTATGTCTCCCCAGTGGTCCTTTGTTGCCAGTTCCCTCTATAATTTTTTATTCTTGTCACTGATTTTACCTTTTCTCTTCACATCTTTCTAATCCTGGATCTTTCATCCTTCTCTTCCATTCAGTATAGATTTTATTTTTCTACGCATCATCGATGCCGTGCTGGCTCTGCCCTTGCATGGGAGAGTGGCTAACCTTGTTTGCTTTGACTACTGGAAATCATCTCTTTACAGCTTAACTCTGCTTGAATTTTTAACCATTAAAATCAATGAGTCATTCAGCGTTAATATTAAGTGGCACTCTGATGTCAGTCTGGTATGCTGCAAATAATGAGAATATGATGTCTTTAAATCTTTCTTCTTTTATTCTTTCTAAATAATGTCCTCCTCTTTAGCTCAGCTTTGCTCCAATCTCTGTGTTTCATTAATTTTTAGCACTCACAGAATGTGGGGGTTGTCAGCATGGGGGAGTGAAAAGTAGGTGCTGTAGGTGATTTCTTCTTTCTTTTTTTGAACTGTTTAAAACAAATTCTGTCTACTTATCTTATTGAACTGGTTTATTTTATCATTGTTTTCAATAAAAAATCTGATCCTAAAAAAGAAAAGTGAAGTGGAGCCAATGACTATGTCTAAGACTCAAATCAAGACTCCTGAAACTGTAAGGTAGGTGCGTTAACCACTAAAAAAACACGCTTAGTCTAACTGCACTGTCACTCAGATCCAAAGTCTTTTCCTGCAGCATCAAAAGTTAGATATTGTGGCGGATGGCCAGGGCCCATGCCCAGCTGGGACACCCCTTCGACACTTGGTCCAGGGGAACAGCCATAGGCAGTATACTACTTCCCCCAGAACACTTGGTGGCAGCCCCTCTGGGTTGCATCGGGGCCACAGACATGGGACTTCGGAGCTTAGCCCTATTGGGCTCTGTGGCCACCGACAGGGTGAGTTGCACAGCTTCCTGAGCCTGTGTGGGCGTTAATACAGCCACATCCGGAAGTGCAGCCACATCTAGGTCATCAGTCACTATATCACTATAAAGGGAGCCAGCAGCCACCATCTGGAAGCCAGAGTCGGGGGGAGGAGGAGGAGGACAATGCTTGCCAGGAGGAGTGGTGGTGAAGACTGTATTTGCTTTGTAATTGGACTTGTGTGCTTTGTAGGACTGTGCTAGGGCTGAGGGACACAGGGAAGATGTGGCCCCCAGCTGAAGAAAAACAGTGTTTATTTTTATGTGTGCTTCCGTGTCTGTCTGTGTCGGGTTCGGCGCCTACATAGCACCTTTGTCACAATATAATGCAATTATGGAAGGGACAACTGCCCATTACTGGGTACACTCACTTATACAGGGACAGAGTAGAACTGCATGTCTTGAGGAGTGAGAGAAATGCCAGATGATCCTCATTTTTGTTCAAATAACAACAAAAAGCAAAGTAGTTTAATAACAACATTTGCAAACAAAACAAAACTCAATAAGACATTGCCCTACATTACATACTATATAATAAGGATTTTACCTGTATTAATAAGATCATTAAAAGGAATGAGATTTCAATATTTCTTGAGCTTTTCCATCTCTTTCAAAATCCATGATGCTCAGGATTAATGGCATTTCTGCATTAAGGGATACTGGGCCATAGCTGCGCCAGATGTTATATGCAAAATAACTTGTTATTAAACTTTTTAGAGCAACCCTCAGCTTTGCCTTCTGAAGTGATTTTTGATCAATTTTTGTTTCATACACACAATGTAATTACTCACCCTGAAAAGTATTGCTTCTGGTAGTATGTGAATTTTTCGTCATACAGGAAGTCTGTTTCTGGCTCAGGGAATGGGGCAATTGGTCCAACAGTGTTTTCTATACACATGGGAATGTGTGTGTGTATGAGCAATTAATTTTCCAATTTTTGTGATGGGGCTTGAAGGTTAAGTAAGGATTACCTGTGGTCATTTCTTTTGTAATCGTGTGTTTGCCTTTCCAGTTTGAGTGTTTCTTATAAATGAAAGCGATATTATTTTTTAAAAACTTTAAGCACTAAGAAATACATTACAAAACTTAAAAGAACATATGACATTTTTGCAGTCAAATTGTTATTAAATATGTTCAATTGATACACAACAGAAGAATATGAAAACCTTTTTGTTTAAGCCATTATTTTTTATGTCATAGACATCTGCCCAAAATCCACACCCTCAACACCTTGAACTTAAGTCCAAGTAAGCTCATGCAATGAACCAGCCTGCCACCACAAATATGAACACTTCAGTTAAGATGACCCTTATTACTCGTACGAAGAAACACGATAAAGCTCTTTCTGAATGTTCAAACATCCACACAGTTTCTTTCATGAATTCACTAGATAAATTCTTGCCTCCAAATGGTTTTATATAAATCGTTCCACATAGATTAGACTTGATTTACTAGGTCTCATTACTTCTTGCTTCCTCTATATAATAGGCACTGCTGCAGCTGTGTCTTCACCTGCTGTACTTATTTTCTTAAATGGCAAAAAGGAATCTGACCATTTCAACTGAACAATGTTTGGAAGGTGCTGGATTTCATGGGATTTGGAACAGAATTCATTAAATGATTACAACTCTTTATTCCTACCCTGCTGCTATTATTCCTGCCAATTTTGACATTTCCAATCCTTTCAAAATCTGTAAAGGAATCACACAAGATTGTCCATTATTCCCTTTTCCATTCAACCTCTCCTTGAAGACTTGGCTATCCATTTTGCCAGAAATCCACTCTCCTCTCCTCTATTTCTATTCTATTTTATTTTGTACATTGTAAAACAAATTCTGCTTGCTTATCTGAATGGATTGGTTAATTTTATCATTTTTTCCAATAAAAAAATATGATCCCACAAAAGAAAAGCGGAATACTTAGAGGATAGTCAATGACGGTGTCTAAGATTCAAACCAAAAACTGTGAGGTAGCTGTGTGAACCACTGAACAAACATACGTAATCTAACATTTCCAGTTTGAGTGTTTCTAAGGTACCAAACTCATATAGGCAGAAAACATCCAGTACCATTGCTCCTTTATAGGTAGCCAAATGAATTTAAAAAAGGAGATAGATATCAAGACTGTGCTAAATTTGAAAAAGCACACGAAGTAAGCCTATGTGTGCTCCTTCCACTTCATGGAAAAAGAGACAGCAGTATGATGCTACTGGTTAGAAACCTCTTGCAGAAAGAACAAGGTTTGTAGGTCGAAAATTGTTTTTCAAGTATTGGTTGGCCTTGCTCTGATCAGCAAACACCTGTCTGCATGATATTTAGATATTTATGTTGCCAGACTTTGCAGTGTACAGTTCGTGTGTTACAGTGTGTGTTGTCTACTTCAACTTCCAGGTCATTCCAAACCATTCAATATTATGTTGAAATGTTGCCATTTCAATTTGAGTAGTTCACTACAAATATGTTTTTTAGACAAGAAAATGGCTGCGAAAATCTCACTTTGCTATTACAGCATTTCATTTTATATGACTGAATTTTGTTAGATCATAGTGATAGTTAGGATGCGTCAAAACATTCCAACTCTCTCACATGATATAACCACATTCTGCATTCCAGGTGTACTTGTGCATTATTGCAGATTTTCTAGACTTGGTCTTGGTAATTGTGAAAATTAAGCTTCTTTGAAAAAGTCTTTCTTCATATACATGAATATCTGTAAAGCACTTTTTCACATGACATCTTATTATTAGGTAGAAAATTATATATGATTCACTAATACACTATTTATAGGCATTATGTTTCTCAATTAATACTTTTTATATTAAGATAAATAGTAGTACACAATAGTAAACAATAGTAGTAAAATAACATTTTTACTAATAAGGCTATTTAAATGTTACTTACAGTATAGTAGTCATACCAGCGTGCATCTGGCATGTACCCATGGACATCTCTGAGACCCTTAAATAAGGACATTAAAAAATATATGTTTATTTCTTGTGTATATCAAATATAGTGATTATAATGTTATAGTTCACAAAAACTACATGCATTTAGATGTGTTGAATTTTTAACTTAAAGAAATAGTAAGTGTAAATATTTTTAAATTTACAAAACACTACGTGAAAATTATGTTACTGCTTTACCATTAATAACCTTCTAGTATACACCATTATCACTTTAATGTATGTACTTAATACAGTGTAATAAAAGGAAACTGTTAAACCTTTTAAAAAACAGCTCTATTTGACCATTTAGCCTGTACATTACTAAATATAAATTATGCTCTCAGACACTTGTCAAATATTTATATGGGTAACTGAGGTTGAAGGCCATTTTTCAGTCTTTTAAAATATCTATTTGTAAACCTTCACACAATTCACACAAAAAAAATTAATTATTGCATTTATATATTGTCTTCTCTATAAAAGAAAACTAACAGCAGTCATACCTCATCCATTGCAGGGCTTATTAATAAAGCTGGACCCCACATGAACTGCTTGTATATATCCCATGTGGTTTTGTCTTTAAAAAATCTATGGACAGAAAAATATTTAAAAAACATTTGTTTGTTTATTTGGTTATGCATCACAGGTCATGATTTTATAATTGTCAGGAATGTACTGAGTTTGTGTTTTCAATTTATGTAATGTCAAGTTGAAGAGTGGCATAATAGTTATTAGGTGGCACAAAAATCTTTTTATCCTCTGAATTGCCAAAAATAAATGAGTATCACAATCAATGCATTTTTTAGTGCTGATTTTCACATTTTCATTTTAAATTTGGGCCATAGTTGATCAATTTCCCGATAAAAGCTCAATTTAATAATTTGGTTTCATACTGATGTATTATAGAGTAAAACTTTTATTCTGTCATTCAATCTGCTTGAACAGCACTATGTTTAACTGTTCTCCTAAAACACCACAATTAAAGATAATGGCTGTAGAACTTGAAACATGCAGTAGACTGGGTGAAATAAGTATATTTCAAATGTCAAGCTCAAATACAACACAATTTCAGTATTTAATATTTATAAAGTAAGAATAAAGCATATACATACTCATGAAGGACAGGTCGGATCACCGTGCTGCCTTGGCTGTGTGCTTGAAATAATAAAGTATAAAGATACGGGAGCAGAGTATATCGAATTCGAAGGACCTTCCTTGAATTGTTTGCAAAAGTTTCATCCCAGGCTACTGGATCTTGTCTCTGTTGGAAATAAAATGTAATAAAATTCTTTAAGAATTGCGCTTGTCTGTAGACAAAAGAATTTATACCAAGCTGTGTTTTATTAACTAACTGCACATGTTATGGAGGAAATCAAGAAATACAAAGATAATTTATTTAAAAGGGAATCAAAGCAATGAATCTATGCAGGACTCAGGGTATTTTTTTCTGCTTAAATGTTTTGAAAAACATTAACATTTTTCAACACTGATGAATCTTTTAAATTATTATAATTTATGGGAACATCTGCTGTCTTCCTTGTATACCATCACTGAGTTTAGGAACGGTGGTTGTCAGGTAAGTTCATTTAAAATTACTTTGCCGAGTTATACAATGCAATATTTTAAATTCCTTGAAATGCATATTATAGCAGTAGAGCTATATTGTGTCATATTTTGAATCCTTATATACTACAAGAAAAAATAATTATATTACTGTTGATGCCATGGTGGTTAGCACAGCTGCTTCACATGTTGACTTGACCCCAACTATGAAGAGTTCTTTCTAGGTAATTCAATTTCCTCCTGTATCCTACAGAGGTGCAAATTTGATTGACTGATGGTTCTAAATTGACCTATTATGAGGCAATCACTTCTATCTGCTGTTCCACAGGGAACAGGAGCCTGAACTAGAAGCAGCAAACCGTAAAGCAACCTGCATATGTCCTACTCAGGATAGGCCAAGAAAAGTGACAGTTTAAAGTGAGTAACAGTGAACTTCATATTGTGCTGTCTGAAGTAGTCTGGCCATTCACCTTTTTTAAAATCTCTATTTAGCACTGCTCAGTTTCTCTTTTGTGATGGTAAAATACATTTTTCAGAAGGGAGCTGAATAACTGTTTCCTTGCAATTTTGACAATTAGAAGAATGACAGATTGCATCCATATCGAAATATAAGAGTCAGAAAATATTTGCCTATGCCTGTGATTTTCTTTATAACATTTTTAACTTGTAGGCAAAACAAATAGTCTGAAAACTAGTCACTTGCTTGGCTGAAAAAACATTTTCTTCTAGTGTGTTCATGGTACTTTTTTACCACCTTTCTTCTGTTTGAATCCACATTTGCCCAATGCTAGTACACAATAGGTGTGTAGCTTAATGAATAAATAGACAAATGTTTACTTGCTTGTTACGTTTTATGGCTTTTTTCAGTTTCCTGATTTCAAGAAATGTGATAATGTCCTTAGGCATCATAAGTGTTACGTGATGGTTCACCCAAATCCATATTATGGACTTAATATTTTGTACATTTTCTGGATTTTTGCTGCTGTCAGTGCTAACTTAATTCCAGCTCTGAACCTATTCTCAATTGCCGGGCCATAGAGGCTAGAAGGGATTCACTAATGCGGTTTAAGATTCAAACATTCAAAGGTCAAAATTGCTAGCTAGAAAGAAGCAAGGCTTCTGTAAACTATTCTTTGAATTACACTAAGCAGAATCAATGGGATTGCGCCCTGTTATTCTCTTCAGGCAAAAAAGCAGGCATGTGTAAAATAGCTTACTGAACCTAACTAGGAAAATAAAACACATAAAACTTAAAAAGCCAGGACAGCAATCTTAATTCATGAGCAGACCTCAATAATTTCTTTTATCAACTTGAACTTGTTTCTTGAGGCTATAGCCATGTGTCCAGAAGTAAATGTATATATTTTTCATTCATTAGACGCATTTTACTTTTTTCAATGATTATACATGATCTCAAACTATAGCAGGAAATTTTTAATCCTGGATATGTCTCTGGTGCTTTCTTAGAAGTGACCATAGTAACCTATCTAAAGACCAGCTGGCAGGGTCTGTCTTTTTGTTTTTGTCATTGTCCTTCAGAACTCTCAAGGGATCTTTGGGCAGTATTATTTTGTGCCAGGTTGTGAATTTTTATTGATATGCTCATGTGTGATGAAGCCATTTTCCTCTAGGGTCCGATCCAGTTTCTGTTAGCTGTATCACTTTCTGATATTAAGTGTTAGGTGAAGCAATGTGTCCTCAATGTTGGCAAGTACTGACTTTGACTTTTTACAATATGTATGATTTTAGCTCTCTTTAACATAATTCATTTGTTGTACTTTTGAATGAATTAGTGATATTATGGTACATTATGTGTCCTTATGTTACATTTATTATAGGATACATGGACATTATCTTTCTTTCTGTATGGTTTAATTAACATCTGAATAATTTAAAAGAAGGTTTTAAAAGGTCTGTGTTTGCAGTCATAAATCTGTGAGATCACACTTTGTGCCGGAAGAGGGCAGAGCAACAGCACACTTTTTATTTCCTTAAAGTATAAACCCAAAACGGTTTTGCATACGCCGTTATCCTTAAAACACCTAACCTTGGAAAGCTAGAAAGTGTTTTAGGCCACGTAAAAGTAAAGATGCCATTCCAATTCAACTTATGTAGTTAATCAGACCATGATCTATGAGCAGTGCATACTTTACAGAGCAAGTATTTCCATTTCGTTTTGCTTCTAACTGAAAACATTAATTTGACAGTATTAGCCTTGAAACAGCTTTTGCTGCATAAATAGTCCATTAATAAAATTTAACATGTATGAGACACTGTGAGAACACTTGCAAAAGCAGCTCTAGTTACAGAATGTTACTTTGCATTTGTGTATATATACTTTTTTTTTTTTTACTTTTTCTGTAAACCCATAATCATCATTGCACATTTTTATAAAGTAGCACAACCAATGTAATGTTATGGTTGTACTGTTTACTGAAAAAGGAACAACACAATTAGATTATTATGAAATGATTAAACAGCATTTGAACTCTTAGATTAAAAAAAAGAACTTAAGCTGTATATATACACACCACAGAAAGCAATAGTGCATGAATGGTGAAGGGTATTGTGCTGTAACATTCAGAATCATGCCAGACTTGATCATGAAGTGCTGTTGATGCCCTTCTATCTGATTAAAATGCTTCCAGATCCCCTGAGGCTTTTACAACCATACTCAGCCAATTAAGCAATTAGCATGCAATTATCAGCTACCAGTGAGCTGTGCTCTGCAGGGCCCAAAGGACACTGAAATATACAGTTTTTAAGACCCTGCCGGAATTAAAACAAAAATGAACTACACAAAATCAAATTAAATATTTACAAAAATACTGTGCCTTGGAACTGCCCCTGTAGGGGAAGAATCACTCTTCTTGAGTGTTAAGTTTACTTTCACATATTATTATGATATTGAAAAGAATGTTAAATATACCTCTTTTAATGCAGTATTTGCACCCCATCTTCAATCTTTTTTTATCACCGGTAAGGACTAGAAATTATTGCTATTGTTACTTTATCACTGTCAGACTTAATTTAACTCTTAAAAAATGTTTTATTGATGTTGATTTTATGGCATATGTCTACATAAAAAGGTTCAGAAACAAGATGGACTTTAAAATTTTACACAATACTATTAAAAATATCTTATGTTAAAAGAAGGCTATCAAAAAGTAAATCAGCTGAAGTTACTAGATATGTAGGTATGGTATGACAGTGCAGGTCGGCTCCATCACCTACTCCCGTTCTGGGAGCCTCTTTTACCTGACAGCATCAATAGTCATGACCAGATGAGCCAGCAGATGGGTACACTCACACAAAGCAAGGGGATGGTGAAAAACTGCAAAAGTGTTTTTTATTAAAAATCCAAGTCCAAAACAAGGCGTGGCCATCTACTTCCTCCACTAACCATGGAGCAAAATGCACTTATGCATCCTGCATCTACACATGGCGCAATTATTTATTTAAGATCGGAACAGTGCCACAGACAACACGTTACAGTCCTGTTTGAAGGGAAATGAGAACAAAACAAGCAAGCTTTAGCAATGTCTTGACAAACAAAGATTTTAGGTTTTATTAGTGAAAGGAAATAAACAAAAATTAAATTTTTTAAGAGTCTAATGTCGGAAAAGAAAATTTTGGTGATGTCCAAATGGCAAGAGAAAACCCTAGCAAACACTGTCAATTGTAGTGATGGCGATGAAAATGCTAAAAAATCTACAATCATTCCATCGCCAAATATCGAAAGATAGGCCAAGGTCCCAGATTTGTGTGATTCACAGGTCACCATATGAATTGGTATTAACGTTTCCAACTTCTGTTATAACAGGTAAGATGAACAGCTTTGCGGCTCTTTAGTACAAAAGATACAGTATGTGGCTGGAACGCATGATATTGAAAGATGCAATTTTGGCAAATTTACTATTATCTTACAAGGAATGGTAAAAACAATAATCTGTCTGTTTGCTGTTATATAATGCAACAGGTCAAAATTCTAACAGATGTTATTTGGGTGTTTGTGCCTTGCAATGACCTCGTATCTTACACTTTTCAAAAGATGGGCAGTCATTTTAATTTCATCATTTGTAAACAGATTTAAGTTAATGTTAACAAAAATGATTCAAGTTACATATGCAAAAAAGGACAAAAAAAAAAAAAATCATGACACTGTTTACATTATGTTGTGATGTGAAATTTTTCATACAAATTGATAAATATTTTGTATGTCTTTATTTGTAACTTAGACAAAGCAATGTAATATTAGTGTTACATTATTGATAATAACAACAATGGTTTGATGGTTTAAGAACCCCTTCACCCCTTTTAGGTATTTTATGACAGGATTGGGGGAAGTGCCTGTGCCTCAAACAAGTTTGCTTAATATTTCTCTGCTATACTCTCTAAGTCAACCCCCACAGAAAAGCCAGGCTGCCTAACTTCCAAGCTTTACCTTAACATATGGTTTGAAGGGCAGTTGTGAAATTGTTCTATCCCCCCATTGGTCTGAAGTATGGCTGTTTGGAGTTTTTAAGTACCATGATGCCCTACTGGCTCTAGGGGTTGGACAGAAAACCTACAAATTTGCTTGCTTTACCTCACCCTCTCTCTCTTACCAAACTGATGAAAGACCATCACACATCATGAACTGAAAATGACAGCACAACGAAGAGCACAGCTCGGCAACCATATTGAGACAGGCATGTGGCCTGTTCTGAAGAAAGCTGACCACAAAATGATGCCTTAACTAGAGACATTTTTAAGTAAATAACAAGTCTGTGTGCTGCCTGAAACTACACATCAACATTTATCAGGTTGTATGGTTGCCAATATTCAAATGTACTTTGCATATTGTTATTATTTATTAATTTTAGCAATAATACATTATTTAAAGTGTAATTTAACTCCTGCTGGTCTTTTACAACCCCTAATCGCCTGAGCTTATGGATGTAGAAGGGAAGGTGGGGAGAAGTTATATGGTACAGTATTTTATAAACAGTGGTAAGTCTGTGAGATTTCAGGCATTCTGACAAAGGCTACATATTAATAATACAAAAAGGGGAAAGTAGAGTAATATATGAAGACAAAACCCATTAGTAATATATACTTAATAGAAAAAATTTGGACGTGAGCATCAGTAGGCTTTGTGCCATAGGAACCAAGTTACTTGAACTATTCTATAACATTTCAGTATTTACTGCTCTGATGCTGATCTTTCTGATCATAAAATATAGGGTGGTCCAGATCTATTTATGCAATTTTCATTACGCTATAACTTAAGTTTATTACATAGAAAATCACCCGAAAAATCCCGAACCATTGAGAAGTGTGCGAACTGACGACATGAAGAATCGTCTTTGCGCCGAACTGGAATAGTCCCTACATAAATCAAAGTCATCCAGACAATCTGGATCTGCATAATTAGATCTGGACCACCCTGTAGGTCATTACAACAGCAATTGACAAGAGGAATTCATAATTAATTGCAGAATTACAGTATTTGAGGGTTCCTCTAGAGTGCCTTTTTCTTTTGCACGATTTGGCTCAAAAATGAATCAGCACATCATCATCTCATAACAGGCTTAAGTCTTGAGTTTGGTATTTTTCCATCCATTTTTGACGAATCTAAAGCTTTTGCTTCTCCCCCATAGACGAATGATAGACACTTGGAATAAGCTACCAAGTACTGTGGTATACAGTAAGACTTTAGGGACTGTCAAAACAAGACTTGATGTTATTTTAGAAGAATTAAGTGGATAGGACTGAGGAGATTTGTGGGGATGAATGGACTGTTCTCCTCTAGATTGTTCTAATGTTCTAATGAAAAACATCTGTCAGTGTCTGTTGGAGGATTGAAAAAGCTCTTAAAAGTATCAGCGTGTTATTTGCTTCCACTTATTCTGCCTCCTTTAAATCATGTAGTCATATCCTCAAAATGCTTTCATTATCATCTGTTTCTTGAAAAATATTTTAATTATTATTAAACATTTGACACAGGTCTGCTACATAATACTATATCTGGTGACAAAAAAAATAATCTATTGGTTCTTGTACAATTCTACCAACATGTTGTAATAATTCTTTTTTTATGTTTTAATTTTATTGATTTTATTGTAATCATTCCATACAGATAGATCAATTTTTACAACAAATAGGATTAAAAACAAATCAACCCAGCCCCCACCCCTGAAACTCTAATAATTCAAATAGTCACAGTTGTTTTCCTTATTGCACAGTATGCACTAATCAGTTTTTGATTGTATCACATATCTGAAATACAGTTTCCATATGTGGTTTAGTATTCTATATCTTAACAATGTAGCTTGCAAAATGATAAAACAGTATATACAGTAAATGAAGAAGTACTATAGGGAGCAACCAAGGCACTGTGTTTGTACAAGCCAGAAAACCTAAGAAACCATTCTACAAACAGAAAGTTATTTAAAAACTGTTTCACTTGGCTCCTGCAGTGCAAGACATAGCATAATAATTCTGTATCTGCAAGTGGTTCACATCTGTATGGAATGTTTTGCTTCTAAAAGATAACTTACCTGGTGTTTCATGAAAACATTAGTCTTCAGAGACAGCTAATACTTTGGATGAAACCACTCGCACAAATAAATTGTTCCTTAAAATCATGACAGCGCTGCAGCTGTAGGAATCTATCAAAGCAGCATGCAGCAGTTTTCATTTTTCAGGTTTTTGATTATCATCTTGTCCCTGTTAGGAGTCTGGAAACTCTGTGTTATTCATTCCTCAACTGCAAAGCATTAAAGGACTGTTATGCTATTAATTTCTCTGTAATTATTATGCTGTGTCTATTCAATCATTCAGACTCATCAGAAAATGTAATAATTTCTTCTATTATTATAATGTGGTCCCTCCTACAGAGGGCCAATTGAAAATGTTTCATGCTCATAAACAGATGGCCTGAATGTTCTTGTCTTCAATTTATTTAGAATTTCACTTGTGAACAATTCTTTAAGTTTGGTGTGGCTTTCTTGTTTGCAATATCACTGGCAATGAACTGATAAGTTGGCATGAACTCTGCCC
Source organism: Polypterus senegalus (assembly GCF_016835505.1). Classification (NCBI taxonomy): domain Eukaryota; kingdom Metazoa; phylum Chordata; class Cladistia; order Polypteriformes; family Polypteridae; genus Polypterus; species Polypterus senegalus. The sequence continues at coordinate 118,789,049 of NC_053154.1, read as the reverse complement.
TCTCTCCATACTTTCAGAAAATGATCATTTGTGAATATCTGATCTGCCCAAGAACATCTGTAAATCACCAGACTTGGCTAGCAAATAACATTCATTGGACATGGATATGCATTTCTACTTTTACTCAAAGAGCACCTCTAACAGATAGAAGGGCATATGATGACAAATAATGTGAAAGAAGCAAAAACTTAGACCTGGCTTAATTAAGCAGCAGGACATTAAGTGACGATGTTTTATTTAGTGCTGGTCAGAACAAAACAAAAAAATAAAAGTCAAATCCATTGACTAAACATAATTCATGACAGACAGTTGCATTTAATGATTTGGAATGTAAATCATTTTACCTAAAATAAAATAGATGTGTGCTATGTGTCAGTGTCAGCTCTAACTGTCTCCCAAGTGAAATATAGTAGAAGATCAGTGTTTTGAAGAAAGAAATTCACAAGCATATATTTCTAGAATGATCAGAGTTATCTATCTGAATATAACATGTGTTGTTTAAAAAAAAAGACTAGAAACAAATATCATATATTTTAAATAATACATCTATACCCACAAAAGTATGACACTGGATAAGCAAAACTATATTCAATGTACTGTAATTTTCACAACATATGAAAACTAATGTTTTCTGAAAATATATATTTCTTTATACAAGAATTATGTATGTCTTCTTTGTTCAGTACCATAATTTTTGCAATACTGCAGGCCTAAATGCTATCTGCACTTTTGTAGCACCTATTTATATAAATATGTAAGAAACATGCACAGAATAAAACTATTCTCCTTGATCATCAAAGAATCCAGGAATACAATAATCCAGACAGAAAATATATATTTCATTGATTATGTCTCTGGCTTGCAGACAGGTACAAACTGAAAATGGAAATAAATATAATCTGTTACAACAGATATGAAAACACAAGTGTAACAGTAAATTAGCACAATTGTTCTCAAACCAGATTTCAGTCTTATGTTAACAAGGCTGCCACTGAATTTACTTTCAGAGAAATATAGATGACTGAGGGAAGGCTCAACTATTTAGCTTCTGCCCAAGCCTCAATTCTTTTTCCTCACTTAATTAAAAGTTATATGGTTGAGCATCCACATTTCAGCTTAGGTAGTGAAAAAAATAAATGTATTTCTGGCCTGAAATTAAATATTAAAAGGAAAAATGGTCACTAAGGACCATGTACTGTATCTCAGAATGGAGCACTGAAGATTATAACATTTTTATGGTCTGTGGTATAAGAAAAATGCACTTCTCATGAGATCCCAGATGAGTCCGCAATACCTCTTTATAGTTGAAGACTTATTTATCAAAGTTTGCATCTGTAACTGTACACTTATATATTTTGTGCACACTCAAACACGAAGCATACATACAGTAGTGCATGCCAATATTTATTCAACTTCCTTAATTATAATAAAAGCCAGTAAAAGAGATCTAAGATATTAAAAGTAAATTAAGTTATGTCAGTCTACTTCATACAGTACATTGATCGCTGCAGAAAATGACATTCTAAATGCTATTCCATATTCCCTTTTCTGCATTCAGTAACACACCATCTTAAAGGCATTTAAAAGCAGAAACATGTTTTTTCTTACCTTCACCTCAGTTGGCATTTAATAGCTAAGGCACCAGAGACATACTGTGGTCTGTTGTCATGTGTTATATATAAGAAGTGAAAATAGTCATTATTTGCCTATACTCTATTTTTCTCAGAATGAAATTAACCACCCTCAGTTTAATACCAGGTTGAAGTACAGTATATTGTCATGTTTACACACCTACTTGCAATCTTATATATAAATGTCTACGTGTGGAAGTGTGTGTCTCTGTCTGGCCCGGAAGTGAGAGGTGGAGTTGGGGTAAGGGCTCCACCTCCGAGATTACGCAACCAAGGCCAGCACGTCGTCAAAACGAAACCTCCAAAGAAAGTCACTCACTTAGCAGTGAGCACATCGGCAAAACAGTATCCCTTTTACTTTTCCTCCCACTGCTAATCCAAAAGTGAGGCGAACACGTTGGCAAAATTAAACCTCCTAGGAAAGGTGCCCAGAGTAGTTAATTTCAATTACCTGAAATCTCTACATTTACATTTTTTTTCCGATGATTTCAATAGTTTCTAGGACCCTGGGCTTTTTACAACACGGGCTTACTGAGCTAGTTATTTTATAATCCACAGGATTTGTAGTGCAATTAATCAGGATAAATTAAATCAAAATAAATGCACACACCTAACCTCACTCATGTAGGTTGAGCTTAAATTTGCCAGTCAGCCTGATATGCAATCTTTGGCATGTGAAAGGAAACATTCAAACATGAAGAGATCATGCAAACTCAACAAAGACAATACCAGGAATTGAACCCTAATCAATGAAGCTGTGAGGTAGCAGTATTAAACATTGTACAATACTTAAACATTTCTGTGATTACAATTACCTTAAACAATGTTGATAAAAATCCAGTAAAGACCTCAATGTTGCTGTGCCATCTACTTACTTTACTTCCTTTTCCATTGTGATTTCTTGAATATGGGTAGAAAGCTCCAACTTGCATCCAGCGCATGCACATTTCATAGGTTGCATCTTTGAAAAATCCACAAATGTCAGCGCCAGTCTAAAAACATTTTTAAAATAATTTTTAAGGAGTATATTTGTAGTATATATAGAAAATACCAGATAGTTATACATTCACAAGTAAAATTTTCCACTTACATAGGATATTCCAAATAAACTGAATTCCATCATACCTGAAAAGATTAAGAGAGCTGTTAACATACAATGTACAATTTTATTGATGTTTGTTAATATTATTACATCATATACTAGACTAGCAGACCACGTGCGGTTCGCTGCAGTCGCTGTAGTTGGAATAATTATATATCTACATGCGACTTATTGAGCTTCTTTATATACAACATTTTTGGTTTGTCCTCCTTGAGCCAAAATATATAAATTTTCTCTATGACTAATTCGTGAACATGCTACATAAAAAACAGAAACGGGAAAAACGGCAAAACTGCCGAGAACAACAGTAAATAAGATAAAGTAAAAGTCTACCAAACACTAAATGAGATAAAGTAAAAAAAAGGGCAACAGCGCCGAGAACAAGAGTAAAAACCAACAGTAAATGAGATAAAGTAAAGTCTACTAAACAGTAAATAGATAGATAGATAGATAGATAGATCTACTAAACACTAGATAGATAGATAGATAGATAGATAGATAGATAGATAGATACTTTATCAATTCCTAAAGTACAAAAACAAAGTAGAAAGTAACAGTAAACCACAACACCGCCGTGTCTACTAAACACTAAGAAACAGTAAGTAGAAACACTAAAGGAAAAAATACTATTCAGTAAGCACTGCGTCTAGTAAACAGTAAATCAGTAAAGGAAAGAGGACTAAACAATAAGGAAAAAGAATGGCAAGACCGTGACAGCTGCGGAGCTTAGCTTGGAGTGAAATGAAGGGAATGAAATGACGTGAATGGGAGGGGAGATGATCACGTGACTCCCCCACCCGCCTTAACTCTCCATCCCTCCACAAACACACAAACACTGTCTCTCGGATCCCAACTGTCCTTTATATAAATCAGTAAAGGAGAGAGGACTAAACACTAAGGAAAAATAACAGCAAGACAGCGTCAGCTGCGGAGCTTAGTGGAGCTCAGCTCGGAGCGAAATGAAGTGAATGAAATGACGTGAATGGGAGGGGAGATGATCACGTGACTCCCCCACCCACCTTAACTCTCCATCCCTCCACAGACACACAAACATAGTCTCTCGAATCCCAACTCTCCTTTATATGTATAGATTAGTCTCCCATTTAGGAATTAGCTTAATATGTTTTTAAATATTATAACATGAATTTCACACTGTAAGCAACAAGACAGAAGAGAAGAAATGAATGGCCTAAACTTTGTGTTTTTTTTGTGATCAGCACTTTATCAAGTAAAGACAAATTGACAGGATATATCAATAAACGGACATAGCATATAAAGTAACCCAACCCACCCACTCCCACCCAGCCTGACTCAAGGGATAAAAAAAAACAAGGAGTTACAAGCCAAGATTTACACAACTGAGCAGCAGCAGACCAGGATTCAATTAATTTGTAAACTTTGTTATATTCATATAATCATGTTCTAACAAAGAACTGCCAAATTACTATTATGTCAAATACGTCAATGTGGATGAATTGCTTTGTATGAGTGTAACATACAATAATGACAGTCAAGTTGCAGTATGATAGATAGATAGATAGATAGATAGATAGATAGATAGATAGATAGATAGATAGATAGATAGATAGATAGATAGATAGATAGATAGATAGATAGATAGATACTTTATTAATCCCAAGGGGAAATTCACATACTCCAGCAGTGATAACAATGAAGGTAAAACAGACAGACAATAATTTAGTATAATATTAACGTTTACCCCTGGATAGAATTGAAGAGTCGCATAGTGTCGGGGAGGAACGATCTCCTTAGTCTGTCAGTGGAGCAGGATAGTGACACTAGTCTGTTGCTGTAGCTGCTCCTCTGTCTGGAGATGATCCTGTTCAGTGGATGCAGTGGATTCTCCATGACTGACAGGAGCCTGCTCAGCGCCCGTCGTTCTGCCACGGATGTCAAACTGTCTAGCTCCGTGCCTACAACAGAGCCTGCCTTCCTCACCAGTTTGTCCAGGCGTGAGGCGTCCCTCTTCTTTATGCTGCCTCCCCAGCAAACCACCACGTAGAAGAGGGCGCTTGCCACAACTGTGTGATAGAACATCTGCAGCATCTTATTGCAGATGTAGAAAGATGCCAGCCTTCTAAAGAAGTATAGTCGGCTCTGTCCTTTCTTACACAGAGCATCAGTATTGGGAGTCCAGTCCAATGTATCATCCAGTTGCTCTCCCAGGTATTTATGGGTCTGCACCGTCTGCACACAGTTACCTTTGATGATCACGGGGTCCATGAGGGGCCTGTTCCTCCTAAAATCCACCACCAGCTCCTTGGTTTTGCTGGTGTTAAGTTGTAGGTGGTTTGAGTCGCACCATTTAACAAAGTCCTTGATTAGGTTCCTATACTCCTCCTCCTGCCCAATCCTGATGCAGCCCATGATAGCAGTGTCATCAGCGAACTTTTGCACATAGCAGGACTCCAAGTTGTATTGGAAGTCCAATGTATATAGGCTGAGCAGGACCGGAGAAAGTACAGTCTCCTGCGGTGCTCCTGTGTTGCTGACCACAATGTCAGACCTGCAGATCCCAAGACGCACATTCTGAGGTCTGACTGTAAGATGGTACACGATCCATGCCACCAAGTAGGAATCTACTTCCATCTCTGTCAGCTTGTCCCTAAGGAGCAGAGTTTGGATGATGTTGAAGGTGCTAGAGAAGTCCAGAAACATAATTCTTACAGCACCACTGCCTCTGTCCAAGTGGGAGAGGGATCAGTGTAGCATATAGATGATGGCATTCTACGCTCCCACCTTCTCCTGGTATGTGAACTGCAGAGGGCTGAGGGCATGGCGGACCTGTGGCCTCAGGTGGTGAAGCAGCAGCCGCTCCATGGTCTTCATCACATGTGACATCAGAGTGACAGGCCAGAAATAGGTTGTGATACCTTTGGGAATGGGGTGATGTAAGATGTTTTTCCAAAGCCTCAGGACTCTCCCCTGTTCCAGGCTCAGGTTGAAGATGCGCTGTAGAGGACTCCCCAGCTCCAACGCACAGGCCTTCAGCAGTCATGGCGATACTCCACCTGGACCCACTGCTTTGCCGGCACGAAGTCTCCTCAGCTCACTGCTTACCTGGGCTGCTGTAATTGTGGGTAGGGGGGAAACTCTCTCCTATGCTGGTATGCTGGCTCCTATGCAACCCCTCAATGTTCTCACTATAAGATCCCTGCAAGATATCCCAGTCCGTAGTTCCAAAGTAGTCTCTCAGAGCCTGCTCTGCCTCAGGGGACCACTTCCTGAATGAGCATGTGGTTGTAGGTAGCTCCCTCACTCTTGGTTTGTAGTGAGGCTAAAGCAGAACCAGGTTATGATCTGCATTCCCAAGCGCAGGCAGCGGGGTGGCACTGCATGCGTCTTTAACATTTGCATACAGTAGGTCAATAAGTCCTATTTCCCCGGGTGTTACAACCAACATACTGGGAGAAGGCAGGTACCTATGGAATGGTACCTAGATTAATCACTCTTGGATGTGTTTGATCTAAAGTGTTAACTACATTACTTTAGACTTCTCTGATATCTCATGAACTTTGAAAATCTAAAAACTAATAAAAATGGAATTCATACTGAATGTTTAAAGATTACTTGTTTAAAAAGCAAATTTGTTACTATTTAAAGGCAACCACCATCCGGGATGTTTTGTTTTCAATTTATGTTACTCAGGTACCATAAATAAGGACTTGCATCCCATTAATTAATTCTGTGATCTGAGGGTCATGATATGTTGTTTTGAATTAGCTTGTAGTATCAAGTGCATTTTTTCTCATTCGTCACCTAGTTAAGTTTTTTTGATTTGTTTTAATACTGTGCCTATGCAACACATGTCATAGAATTATGTGATTCATTTGAAAAACTCAGGGTCACGGGAGGCCAGAACCTAACTTTATAGGGTTTCTGTCCATCACAGGACTAACTCAAACAACCATATGAGTTTATAATTTTCAATTAACTTAACACACACACAACTCGATAAAACACTACATGATTAGGAAGAACAAGCAAAATCTACTTAAAGCATAATTCATGCCAGTATGCATCAAGTGTCTCAGAATTACAGTAATCATAGGAAATGCACTAAAAGTTTGATTAGGAAAAGAATTTGTCCTACCTCAAAGGGAAACATGGGAAGTTTGTAGAAAGTGTCCAACTTCCACTCCCACTGAGGAGAATGGAGTTGACGTTTGAAAATTAATGAGATCATAATTTTATGGCACCCTGTGCCACAAAATAGTGTTCATGGTGACATTTTGTAGTTTTCTGATACCAACACTAAGGCTTCACCACAACGTTAATAATAATATTCAAAACAGTGGAAGAAGAAGATTAAGAAGAAGAAAAACATAAGATGGAATACTGCACTAAGCTGCATGTAATAGTTGTAATAGTTTGATCACTACAACATCAAGAACAATACTGTAAGGAGCATTGAGATGGAAAGACTTAGACACACATACTGAATTGGACTTAATCCTGTGTGACAGATTAGGGTTTTCTCGCACCCTTGTACCCTCAGACCACACGCCAGACACCATATAAAAAGTCCAATTATTATTTATTATAATAATAATGTGCACAAAGCACGCTCCTCTCCACAATTCTCAAATAAACAAACAATACTCAAATAACCAATCCTCCACTCCCAGATGCTTAGCCACCCTGCCTCCCAACTCAGCTCGTCTGTCTGGGATTTCCCACAGTCCTTTATACTCCTCGACCCGGAAGCGTTTCACCCTCTCTGTCCATGTGACCTGGAACACTTCCGGGTCAGATAAAAAATCCTTTTTTCTTCACCCAGGAAGCACATCGTTCTCTTTGTCCATGTGACTATGATGTACTTCCTGGGCGTAAGGCAAATAGTCTCTGGGCCTCCCTGCAGTGACTCCTGGCAGCCCCCATGGTATCCAGCAGGGCTGTGAATAAAGACTCCAATTCCATAATGCCCTGCTGGTCTTCAGGGCACCTCCATACTGCAGGGAGGGCTCCACCTGGCGGCGTTGGGGTATTGGCCGGGATTAACAGTCGACCATACATCACACCTGATAACACCCACGGCACTCGGGTCTCAATCCAGGTGGTTCATAGTGTAGTGGGTGCAGCAATGTGCTATCAGCGTATGCTCCTTCTGCTATCAGGTACTTTTTTTAACAATAAATGATCCATAGTCATTACTTTCAGAAGAATCCCATTCCTGCTGTTATGGTCATAGGAAGTGCATTGTAAAGTTGCTGTTACTGAATAGTCAAAGCTATTAAGCCACATTCGCTCTTTCGGTTTTCCCAAACATCTTCTAGAGTCGTGTTCCATGTTCTTCTCCATAATCGCCTTGAATCATCTGCAAGTCTCTATTTATCTAATGCCCTAGGAGTCTCAGCCTATCTTCTTAAGCCTTCCCAGGCTTATAAAGCGTGACATGAATGCCCCAGGGGTTTGTGGAATGCAAAGCCCATTATACCTGCTTGACATTTTGCTGACAATCACCCATTCTGCTCCACTTATCTTCAGGATAATATGCTGACTCCTACAATGTAGTTTCCATCAATGACCACCTATGTATTGATACTGTGAACCCGCTTGTGATTCACATATGAGGGCTCATCCATGCTAGGGAAAATGTTCTTTATTTGCATGCTGATTAGCATTAATGCAGCTTACTTTAATATTAATTCACACAGAATCATGAGAATTGTATGAATCTGCGTATTGCCTCGCACATTATTAGGTCGTTTGAAGTTTAGTGCAAAAATGGAAAAATGGTTAAAATGGTAGATACCCAAATCACACCTATTACAAACCTGTATTTCCTCTTTGGCTAAAAGAATACTGTTACTAACAGTTTCTTTTTTGTATTACAGCACATGGCTTTTCTGCATTGATGTAGCCAATTGCATGTAGATACATAGGTATGTTACAAATTCTATGCCATCTCTGTTAAATTGATATCTTTTTATGAATTCATTGTTATTCAACATTTCCAAAACATCTAGCAGTTCCTAAAAAGTTTGTTCACTAAATTAGGACAAATAATAAAATGCTTTTATTCCTACTCCTAAGAGTGAGACCAAATTTACGTACATCACTTTGCGATTTTTGAGCCAGTTAGGACTGTTTTCCTACTCTGAGATGCTTAGAACCATATTGATTGGCTGCAGCACAGCATTCAATAGAGCTCTATAATCTGTACGATATAATAACAACACACTTGTGTGTTTTACTTCTTTAAGAAATGCACATAGCTGTGTTAAAAGAATCTATTCTTTTATTACCTTTCATCTTTCTACTATATTTCAATGTACTTTATTGCTTTTCATTTTATTCATTAACTGCTTAAATATACTGTAGTAGCAATAACAAGTGAGCAGACCTACAGTACATGAAAACAAAAGTGCACCCTATTGTTTAGGACAAACTTATTCTTTGTCATCAACAATTGTAATTTGTTCACCTTTAAGTCACGTTGTTTGAAAAGAATTTTAAAGAAATAACATTCCAAAACTAATTTAATTTTTCAGAAGATACGTTCTTCTTCTTTGTAAATGAAATACTTCTCAGGTGCTTCTGAAAAAAAAGTACACTTCCTAGTATTGCAGAATAGACAGCAAAAAGAACCTAATTACAAAGGGAATTCATGTATAGGTAAGAATTGGCCTTGTGTAAGAAAACCGGTTAATTGACTACTCTAAACTGGACTGGTGTGAGTGAGGGCATAGGTTTGCCCAGAAGATGACCGAAGCTTCATCCAGAGGTAGTTCCTGCATTATGTCTAATGCTGTTTTGATAAGCACCCTGCAAATGTACCCTCAGATTAAGCAGGTATGCCAAATGGTATTTTCTGCACATCAGTTGTGATGATGTAGATACTGGATATGATATAAACTATCTGGAATATTAATGTGCCCCAGGACCACTTTATTACAGCATTTCATCACACCTGTTTTTAATCTTTAAGACAGTCTGCTTTGGTTTTCTTTGACTCCTGGATAATGGCTTTATTTTTAAAATGGGTGGGAACCTTACATTCTATGAAGGAAGTATTAAACATGTAAATAGAAATGCAAAGAAATTGATCACTATGGGTTTTTCAAACACACCTTGACTCTCCATCTGAATCAGCTTTTACATGAACATTTACTCATTAAACAGACTTTTCTGTGCCATCCATTGGGAAAACTAAATGCAATGCAACAGGAACTTATGTCTTGTGCTTTTACAATCAAGTGAGTTTAGAAAGCATTAAGTTTATTCAGGGGACAAAATGCATCAGTGACATCTCTGCATTAAGGGCAACTTGAGAAGCAGATGGCATTATTGTACAAAAATTAAATAAGAAGTGAATCGTTTCAGTATAGCATATCATTAACACGTTTATAGTGAATTCAGCCATCATCGTCCCATTTTTTCCAATTTTCCGTGAAATTCTACTTGCTGCATGTGATTTTTTTTGTGCTTGCCACCAACAATCTCTGTTCTAGACCTTTGCTCATATGTGCTTATGTTTAGTTCCACCATGAAGCCTGAAGATTACAGCCCTGATTGACTTTTTGTGACACAATTTATGAGGTACATGTATTTGCACAACTCACTATTCTGGAGTAGTCATCATCATTATTCTCTATAACATTTATTAATTATGTACAATACTATTTAGAACTTTGCTCAATGATGAAAGTTCAATTTTTATAAATATTTATTGACATTTCTGACTTTGGTGTTTAATATATGAAGGTGATATTGAGATATCTTTTAAAATTGTATAGCAAAGATCTTCATTAAAAGATCTTTATTTCATGTGATATTTATGGCAGTATTTGGCTGATATTTTATTATCACTGGTGGATGCTTGTAGCATATATACAGTATGAAACACACCCTCTCATATGAAACACTCCCTCACTCTCTCATGATGCTGTAATGTTATATGGTTTCTTTCATGCAGCTCCAGTGATTCATCAGTACCATCAGTACTCATTACTCAACTTGGTCATCTAAACCAAGGCAGGATCCTTCCAGAGACATGCTGGATCCACTATTTCTTTTACTCTCTGTCTCTCATACACATGCACACACACACACACACACACACACACACACACACACACATGCACACATACAGTACAGACACATGCATATGCACTTCACCCCATCCAACAGTGTCTCATTCTCCCTCTACCTTCCAGATCAATCCAAAAATGCAACTGGTAAACATCTGTATAAGGTCTCATATTCTATGTGTTTCATCGTTTCTTTTTAGGATATGATATGATTGTTTTCAAAGGCACACAGTTGTCCACTCATTTCTTCATAAGTCTGGCTAAAACTTGAAAAGGTTTAGGAAACATCACTTGTAACACTAGATCAAAAGTCCCCAAATATAACAATCATGAGAATTAATGGCAAAGACAAAACTTGTAAAAAGGCTACTTAAATATTTTGGGCAAATAAAGCAGAGATGGTGCAGTGTTCATTTATACCATCTAATAACTGCAGGAGACTGGACTCAAATCTTAGCTCAGTCACTTTCTGTGAAGGGTTTGTGTATCCGTTCAGTGCCTGTGTGAAGGTGGGTTCAGTAATGAATGGAATGAAGCAAAAACAGGTTCATACCTGTATATTGCAGAAGCAAGGCTCACTTGATAGATAGATAGATAGATAGATAGATAGATAGATAGATAGATAGATAGATAGATAGATAGATAGATAGATAGATAGATAGAGAGATAAACCATGTTGAAAACAGAGTTGCTTAGTATATCAAATAATGGAAATGATTTCATTCTGAATAACTGAAGATTCTGAATAACAGCAGGAATTGTTAGTAATATGAATTTCCAGGGTCAGAAAAAAGCACCTGTGATGGACAGCCGGGTCCCATGCCCGGCCAGGATGCCCCTGCTGCATATGTTCCGGGGGAGCCACCATGGACAGCTCAATACCTCCCCCGGGACGCTTGGTGGCAGCCTCCCTGGCCGATGTTCGTTTCTCAGTCTCCTGCATGGCTCCATGGGACATGGAGTCCTTCACAACCTGGGAGGGAGCTGGGGTGGCCGCTAGGGGGTGCTGCAGAGACTCGAGAACCTGGCTGGACGAGTCATCAGCCCCACCTGGAGGTGCAATTGGGACCAGGTGGTCAAGCACCTGGATCACTTCCGGGTGGGCTATAAAACGGGCCAGCCTCCACCACTGAAGAGCCAGAATCGGGAGGAAGAGGACGAGGTTGCCTGAGAGGAGTGGTGGTGCCAGCAGAAGGATTGCCGTGTTTAAAGTAAGGTGCTTTGGGACTGTTTTAAACCTGTGGGGTTCACGGGGAAGACGTGCCCCACAGGGGAAGAGTGTTTGAACTGTGTTTAAGTGTTTGGGACTGTGTTGGGCCTGTGGGACACGGGGAAGACGTGCGCCCACGGGTGAAGAGAAAATAAAAAGATTTCTGTTCAATTTACACGTGTCTCAGTGTGAATCTGTCCCGGGTCGGGCGCTTTATATAGCGCCTTATTCACACACCAAATAACAAAATTACAACATATCCAAAAAGCCTGTATACAGGTGCTGGTCATAAAATTAGAATAGCATGACAAAGTTGATTTATTTCAGTAATTCCATTCAAAAAGTGAAACTTGTATATTAGATTCATTCATTACACACAGACTGATGTATTTCAAATGTTTATTTCTTTTAATTTTGATGATTATAACTGACAACTAATGAAAGTCCCAAATTCAATATCTCGGAAAATTTGAATATAAATTAAGACCAATGCAAAAAAAGGATTTTTAGAAATGTTGGCCAACTGAAAGGTATGAACATGAAATGTATGAGCATGTACAGCACTCAATATTTAGTTGGGGCTCCTTTGGCCTGGATTACTGCAGCAATGCGGCGTGGCATGGAGTCGATCAGTCTGTGGCACTGCTCAGGTGTTATGAGAGCCCATGTTGCTCTGATAGTGGCCTTCAGCTCTTCTGAATTGTTGGGTCTGGCGTATTGCATCTTCCTCTTCACAATACCCCATAGATTTTCTATGGGGTTAAGGTCAGACGAGTTTGCTGGCCAATCAAGAACAGGATACCATGGTCCTTAAACCAGGTACTGGTAGTTTTGGCACTTTGTGCAGGTGCCTGGTCCTGTTGGAAAATGAAATCTGCATCTCCATAAATTTTCGTCAGCAGCAGGAAGCATAAAGTGCTCTAAAACTTCCTGGTAGACGGCTACATTGACCTTGGACCTCAAAAAACACAATGGACCAAACACCAGCAGATGACATGGCACCCAAACCATCACTGACTGTGGAAACTTTACACTGGACCTCAAGCAACGTGGATTCTGTGCCTCTCTTCCTCCAGACTCTGGGACCTTGATTTCCAAAGAAAATGTAAAATTTACTTTCATCAGAGAACATAACTTTGGACCACTCAGCCGCAGTTCAGTCAAGACGCTTCTGACGCTGTCTCTTGTTCAAGAGTGGCTTGACACAAGGAATGCGACAGCTGAAACCCATGTCTTGCATACGTCTGTGCGTGGTGGTTCTTGAAGCACTGACTCCAGCTGCAGTCCACTCTTTGTGAATCTCCCCCACAGTTTTGAATGGGTTTTGTTTCACAATCCTCTCCAGGGTGCGGTTATCCCTATTGCTTGTACACTTTTTCTACCACATCTTGTCCTCTTCGCCTCTCTGTTAATGTGCTTGGACACAGAGCTCTGTGAACAGCCAGCCTCTTTAGCAATGACCTTTTGTGTCTTGCCCTCCTTGTGCAAGGTGTCAATGGTCGTCTTTTGGAAAACTGTCAAGTCAGCAGTCTTCCCCATGATTGTGTAGCCTACAGAACTAGACTGAGAGACCATTTAAAGGCTTTTGCAGGTGTTTTGAGTTAATTAGCTGATTAGAGTGTGGCACCAGGTGTCTTCAATATTGAATCTTTTCACAATATTCCAGTTTTCCGAGATACCAAATTTGGGACTTTCATTAGTTGTCAGTTATAATCATCAAAACTGAAAAGAAATAAACATTTGAAATACATCAGTCTGTGTGTAATGAATGAATCTAATATTGTTACGCCTGTTTATTGCCCCCTTTGCTGGCTTTGCATGAAGTGAAATCGCTGGCTGGGCAACAGGTGATATTAATCACTGATTAAGCCTCTGCGAGTGGTCCCGGGTTCAAATCCCGGACAAGCCCCCAATTTTATGTTACGGCTGGCTCGTAAGTCGCAACATAAAACTGGCACAACACCACATTTTTGGGGAAAACTCCATTTATTTACCCAAAATAAGAAAAGTTTACATAACAATATACAAGTTTCACTTTTTGAATGGAATTACTGAAATAAATCAACTTTGTCATGACATTCTAATTTTATGATCGGTACCTGTAATTTATAACCTTACAGAAAATAATATCTGCATCTGTTTGATTATACATAAAGATAGAAATGGAAAAATTCTGGATGTGGTCTATTGCAGATATGAATAGGTTACTTTCAGAAAATGAAAACATATTAGAAATGTCTGTCAAGCTCATAATCCCAGAAAAAAAATATTTGCAATTTTGTTTGATTATAAGAATGATTAATCTTTATATGATAGAATAATACAACAAAGCCTTAAGAAGTATTCCAAAGAGGCTTAATACTTTTCTATGAGCTGCAATTGTAAATAAATTTTACCTCTTGAAAAGGCCAACCCCTGGTCACACATGTACGCACATTGAGCACTCATACTAGAATTCAGGGATTAGATAATTTGGGGGTAGCTAGGCTTAGCACATACTGTATTGTATCACATGTCATGATATTATAGCACCTCATACAACACTGAATGAAATGTATTTATTTTTTGCCTTTTCCTGTATTTTATTCTGCGATCACTTTGGGAAATGAACAAGCTCATGAATAATAAAAAAAAAAAAATGATGGCTGAAATTCTCCCTTAATAGAAAAGTACATGATGGTGAAATAGTAAACAAGAAGCGGAATGTGGGAAAAATTCCCTAAATATCAAAAGCTATGGAAAATTTAAATAGCTTAGCAGGTGATTGATTATTTTGCCATGAGCAGAAGATGATGGGGAAGAGATTAAATTAGTCACAACATACTCAGAAAAAGTTCAAAAAAATATCATGTGGCTGTAGTTTGTTGTTTGTCCCATTTAAAAATGTGGGTTGAAGAGGGATGCAAGAATGCCGCACAGCTTTAGTTATGGATAACACTGAGGCCATTTACAGACTTTTTGGGGCCACTGATTATCAGAACTGGAACCAAAAAAGTTTCATAACAGACAAAATTGTGATTTATTGTTAATTGATATATAGCTTACGTAACTTACCTGAATTATATACAGTATAACATGCTTTAGTGTATTGATAAAATGAACACATGACATATTGCTCAAAACTGAATCTTGCAAACTGCAAGATATTTAGCTCTGGTTGACATATTATCTTAAAATCATGAAAACTTAATTGAGCAATGTCTGAATGTAAGCATTCACCTCACCATATTCTTGCTCCATTTCCGTGTAAGATCATACAAACTACTTTTGTAAAACTGTACAAAGCATATGATATGTTTGTCGTATTTTCCTAGTATGTAAATGTTAAAAAATTGGTGAGAATTCTGCCTTCCCAGTATTGTGATTATGACATAGTGGGAGGCCTAATGTACCTCAATAATCCTTACTGATAGGGATCCTGTTAAGACTGGTCTAATGAGAGATACCAGACACGGAATATTCCATTCTTGGCCCACCTGATAATATCAACAGAATGCAAAGACATTCTTGCCCGAAAAAGGAATACGACAACCTAATAATGGAGTTTGAATGTGAGGGCTGAGTAGCCAGGTGAACTATATAGTCTGGCCAGGCCTAATCCAAATAAAAGTTGCATGTAGTCACAGGTACAATATTAGGCAATAGGCAACAGTGGGACGGAGCCAAGCATACTTGACTTTGGGATGTGGAAAAATTTCTCTGTTAGGCAGGGAGGTGAAGGTCTTGCAGGAGGGTAATTTGGGCAACATATTGTCAGACTAACCTTTGCATATGATATTGGTTTTCAACTATACATCATAACCAAAGGTTGCTTGTCTCCAACTCTGGAGATAATATACAGGAGAGGACCCAGCCAGGTGTAGGATACTCACAAGCCCTAGTTTGGTGCCAAACACTTGGATTTGCAAGCATGCATCAAAGAACTATTCTGAGTGTTTTAAATAGTTTTTAGAAACTCTGGATTCTGTGCTTGACAAAGTGCTATACACTGTAATCCTACTAGGAGACATAAACACTCATTCTAACTATTAATAAAAATGTCTGGGTAGGCTTGATTGGCAGGAACAACTTACCTGATTTGTATCCAAGTGGTGAACTATTCTTAGATTTATGTGAAAGTCTTGGATCCTTCACAATGAACACCATATTCAAGCACAAGGAAGCTAAAACGTGTACCTGATACTAAAGTACATTGGACCAAAAGTCTTTATGACCAGAGGCTTTATATTCTGGACACTCACATAAAACAGTGATGTTGAGCTGTGAGTGTCAACGAATAACCTCTTGCTTCTGATCTGGCTCAGACAGAAGGAGAACTAAACATATATGGAAAATGCAGCTAGTGAGTGTTTGTTAGAAACAACTAGCAGATACTTCTGGTTGGGATGAGTCAAGCTTTCACCTCTGGAAGAGAATCTTGCCTGCATTTTGGGAGAGGTGAGGGAAACAGAGTGACTAAAAGATTATTGGTGCCTGTTATGGTGACTGACTGCCCTAAGACCTGTTGGTGAACACCAGTCATAAGGTATTCTGACTTGTTGAAGAAATAAGAGTTGCATGCAGTCGTAGCACATGGGTCTCCAGAACAGGACAGAGACACACTGGCACACGGAAATGAAGAAATTACAGCAGTGGCAAAAGTGAAATTCAGAATGTGGGTGAGTTTGGTTAGGTCGTGAAGAATGATGTTAAGACATCCTCAAAAGGATTCTGGCAAACCATTTAAAGACCCACGAAGTGTAGGCAGGACATCACCTAGATAGCTCTTTGCAATGTTAGGGAAACATTATCCTCGACTATTGTTGAGAGTTAGAAGGAGCACTTAAGTAACTCCTGTACCTGGTGGTTATGCCCTTCTTAGATGAGGCAGTGTGAGAATCCGAAGATGGGGCTAGCTCCATCTCAATGGTGAAGGTCAATGCAGTGAATACAAAAACACTGTATTGATAAGTGATAAATGTAGTGTGAAATCTGACCATAACTGCAGAAAGCACTGGATACTGTTGGGGTGTTTTAACTACCAGATCTCTTCAGTGTTGTTTGGAAGGTGAAGACAGTGACATGGCAGACAAGAATGTTGATCTCCATTTTTAAAAACAGGGACAAGGGGGTGTGTTCATTTTACCAAGGGATCATACACCTCGGCTACCCTGAGAAATGCCTGAGTACTGGAACAGAGGTTCCAGTTTATGGGGCCTCTGGTTTGCATCTGTTCAGTCTAGAGAATATGTTCCCCTATTGGATTTATTAGACTGTAATCTCCAGCATGCACTGGAACAGTGTGCAGCGGATAGTGATGCATCTTGGGTGTGAATCAGCATATCCAAATCAATATCATGGAAAACAGTTGCTTGTTCCCTTCTGTTAAAGGGCGAAAAGCTGCAACAAGTTGAAAAGTTCATGTAAGTTTAGATTTTAAGGTTAATTGATAAATCACTGTAGTTGCAGGTGTTTACAGATAGTTTCCAGAAAGTAGAAATTAAGACCTTGAACAAAATCTTTGATTTGTCAGTCAGTCTGGATCCCTATCCTCACCACAAGTTCTGCATAGTGATCAAAAGAATGAAAAAATGAGTCTAAGTAAATGAAACGAGGTTCCTTTACAGGAATGCTTAGCTCACTTTTTGTGTGATACTTATCACACAGGAGGACCTGTGATAAGTCAAGTTCATTGGCTGTTGAAATAAAGAAAATGTAGAAACAATCACTCAGCTTATCACGGACACGGGAAAAAAAATATTACAAATAGTTTTCATTTACTTGTTTTAGCGCCCCTTTATAGATAAGAATGGCAGCAGCACAAAGTTTCACCAACAGTTTGCGGGCCACAATGCTCAAAGGGCTGCTTTGGGGCCTACAGATGATCCAAGAGCAAGTCATGGGGCTTGAACTAGCCGACGCCATGGCACACGTCTGAGGCCATTTTTCGAGCATGCTCACAGTTTCTATTGGCAGAAAGTGGAGGCACTCTTCCATAACTGCTGCAGGAGAGTAGGCGAAAGTGTTACATTTAAAATCAGAGGAACAGGTCAGAAAGACAAAGAGCTCAGTTTCAGAGTAGCTGGTAAAGGGAATTCACACATGTGGTAAAGAATGGAAATGAAAGCGAGTGGAAGTACACAGCACTCACCTAACAGAGGCTGAACGGATAGCCATCACTTCACCAAGACAGACAGGTACGCATGCGCGAGTGCAGGAACTTTTAAATAGGGTGGACTGCACCTGAGTAAGTGTTCACGTACTGTGCACGTCCTGACAGGGGTCATCATTTGACCAGGTCTTCAGGTTTAAGTGTAGATCTGTGCTACTGATTTTCTTAGTTTAGTAGTAGGGATACATTACCGACCTTTGTGCATGTAGTAGGTGCTTAGTTTTCCATTTTTTAGATAAATTTTTCAGTCTGTCCTTTGTGAACTATCTTGTAGTTGGACAAAGGAGGAGGAAGAGTTTGTTTTTTTCCGTTGTTGTACTCACTGTAAATATTACAAGCAGCACTAAATTTTCTTTTTGGAACTGTCTTTGCATTGAACTTTGTAAATATTTTTGCAAGGCATTTGTTTCTAAAATAGTTTAGACATTGCTGGAATAAAACAGAATCTTGTTATTGAATAGTCTTTTTCAGTTTGAGTCTCTCTTACTCCATCCCCTGGTTGCTCAGTTTTGTCTACTGACACCCCAAGTCAGGAGTTGCACAACAGTGTCCTTACCCAAAGTGTCACAGGACCCTGGGGCAGAACATCCTACCTTCAGTTCAAGATGAGTCAGATGAAGTGTTTTGGGCAAATACTTAGAATATCCCTTTGCACCTCCCACAACAGATGTAAGGGCAAGGCCCACTAGGGCAGAAAACATAGGGACAGACCCAGCAGATGCTGGATAACATCTCTCAGTTGGCACACATGTTTCTAGAAATTCCCCAGAAGATATTAATAGAAGAAGATGAGGATAGGGTTTATTGTTAGGCATGTTTTTAACACAGTCCTCATCAGGATAAGCAGAGTGAAAAGGATGAAGATGAAAGTGAATTAACACAATTATGCTTATTTCTTTAACTTTAGTTGTACTTGTTATGTGTTTATAAATAAAATAAACTTGAGGTTAAAAGGCCATTGTATACCACTGCATCTAAAAAGGTTCAGGATATGCTCTTTCTTCTCGGATAAAAAAATGCATTTTTTTATCTTTGTTTGATTGCACTATCCTTGAGTTATGGAGTGTGATGACCTTGTTGTATTTCCTGTACCTGAATTTCTGTATTCTGTAAATCAAATCAGAACTTCTACACCAGAAATAATATGGTATTACTGTGATACTTGTATTATGACACTGCCAATGTGCCAATCCAATTTGCACTTATAGCTACTGTGATAACAATTTAATGAGCCTCATGTGTTTAGGAAACTGATATTCAATGGCAGAAAAATGATGGGAATTGCCTTTATTTCTTAAAAAAATTATATTTTATTATTAGTTTTCACATATTATACTTCACAGATCACTATTGCAACTCCTCATCCAACTAACGTCACATGATTTTTATTTATTTGATACATCTTTAATATGGCAGAAATAGTATGATTTAAATACAATTTTAAATCATGAAAATATCCATATTACTGTGAAAAAGTACTTAATGCAGGAAAAATGTGACTGCTTTAAATTTACCTAGTTTACATATCATTTTTTTTCTTTTATAGCAATAAATTGTACTTAGAATAGAAACCTAAAAAAAAATTAATACCTGTCTTTAAGATCCTGAAATGCAGTGAGGTGACATTTATATATAAACTATAAAAAAAGTTTCTCCTTGAGCTCTTCCTTGATTTTAGCACTTTTTTCATATGTTTCCCTAACACATTCACTGCCACTCATTCCTGACCTCCTCCTGATACAATTGTCCATGTTGATGTTTTCACAATAACATGACAGCAGAAATTTGGCAGGTATGTCACTCTTGTAATTTAATGAACGGAAACCCCGAAATTCACAGTTATATTCTCATGATGATATCTTTATTGTGAAGCAAATTCTATATTCCGTTTTGACAGGGAATGTTATATGTGCAATGCATTTTTGAAAAAGCTGTATTTTATCTGGGGTAAAGAAATTATGAACTTGAGGAGATAAATCATTCCTCATTGTAAAACAAAGAGCCATATTTTATGTGTGTCTACATTTGGTGCTTAGTCTATTTTTTAGAAGCTTGCCGAAAGCAAACACTAATACACCTGTAATTATTCTGATCCAAATATATTGCATTCAGATTAAAAGCACATATTTTACAGTGGTATGCTCATTTTTTAAACATGATATTGGTAAAGTTACAGGGGCAATGATCCAGTGAAATGGTTTCTGAATGAATTACCAAGCAGCAGGAGAGTCTGTGACTCATTCATTTGGCAAGGTGATTAACAATTCAATGTCAAAGCAAACAAATAGAATCTGGAAACAACTGCTTTGTTGACGGTGTCATGATGCAAATTGTTATTGTAATATATTAAAATTAGAAAAAAAGGACATACCAATAACAGATTTGTAGATCTGATCCCAAGCCGCTGTGTTATCACCAAGCCAGTGACCTACCCACTTTCCACTAGATGGAAAAGTTGATCGGGTGACAACTATTCCTCTCTGTCCTGTCACCATGTGCACAGCACTGTTTCAGTAAGGACGAATAAAAAAGAAAATTTGTAATGAGATGACCATGGCATCCTCTATCATTTTTATTAATAAAGCCTAGTGAAAAAACAAGTCAACTGCCCAGATTACCTGTACATTTACAGAATTAAAAAAAACCCTCAAGGAAACGTCAGTGCTTACTCATATGTTGGCTTTGCGTGGGACCAGCCATAAAGGTTATGTACATCGTAGTGTCGAACTGGAGTTCCGTCTTGTAAAGTCTGTTCACTTTCCATGCACAATGTTTTATGGGATAGTCCTAAATGTTTTGATTCTAGAGCTAAAATAAACATTATAATGTCAGAAAATACAAATATGTAAAATCAAAATACACTATATACTGTCGTTCTACTATTCACTTACGTGGCATGTAAGGTGGGTTATTTAAAAGATTATTACTGCAACCACTGGTTGATCCATGCACAAAACTCGCTGGCTCATTCATGTCCTGAAAATAAAAAGCAATAACTGCAATCAAGTTTTGGCCCACATCTTTGCAGAATTGTTGTAATTCAGCTTTATTTGAGGGTTTTCTAGCATGAACCGCCTTTTTAAGGTCATGCCATAGCATCTCAATTGGAAGGTCAGGACTTTGACTAGGCCACTCCAAAGTCTTCATTTTGTTTTTCTTCAGCCATTCAGAGGTGGATTTGCTGGTGTGTTTTGGGTCATTGTCCTGTTGCATCGCTTCAGCTTGAGTTGACGAACAGATGGCGGACATTCTCCTTCAGGATTTTTGGTAGACAGTAGAATTCATGGTTCCATCTATCACAGCAAGCCTTCCAGGTCCTGAAGCAGCATCACACTACCACCACCATATTTTACTGTTGGTATGATGTTCTTTTTCTGAAATGCTGTGTTCCTTTTAGATGTAACGGGACATTTGTTCCAAAAGTTCAACTTTTGTCTCATCAGTCCACAAGGTATTTTCCCAAAAGTCTTGTCAATCATTGAGATGTTTCTTAGCTATAATGTTCTTTTGCTTAACAGTTGCCCAGTCTCTTTCTTATGTGGAGTCGTGAACACTGACCTTAATTGAGGCATGAGGCCTGCAGTAGATGTTGTCCTGGGGTCTTTGTGACCTCTCGGATGAGTCGCCTCTGCGCTCTTGGGGTAATTTTGGTCGGCCGCCACTCCTGGGAAGGTTCACCACTGTTCCATGTTTTGCATTTGTGGATAATACTGTGGTTCGCTGGAGTCCCAAAGCTTTAGAAATGGCTTTATAACCTTTACCAGACTGATAGATCTTTTAACAGTAATTTATTTCTGTGCCAGTCATAACCTGTTGAAGACAAGTAACAGAAAACATTTAAAATGTTTGCTATCTCTTGCCCTGGCTGTTCTTTCAGTGTCTTTCATCAGTATTCTTGTGTGTCCGAACCTCTATTGCCCACTACATCCTCTCATTTGCATTCCTGTAAATTTCTGCTTCTCAGACTCTGTCTTTTGGAAGCACCTTGTCTTGTGCTAACAAGAAAAAAAAAGCATGTATCCTCTTATTGTTATAGTTTGAATCTTGTATTCACAGTCCATTATTCCCTTCTTCAATAACCATCTTTTCAGTGGCGAAGCCAGCACGGAAGCAGATAGGTTAGTGTGTATTCATCTCAGGCTGAACTGAGACGGACATGACAAAAAAAATTATATTTAACAACACTCTGGTACATCCTAATATAAAGCATCATAAATAATATAAGACAATTCAGATTTGAAGTTTAAAAAGGACACATGTAAACACATCACATCAGCATAACACTATTTTCCGTCATACTCTCCTGCTAGAAAATATGAGAGCACACATCAGGCACATTGAAGTGCACAAAACAGAGAGAAAGAGTTTTCTTTGCTTTAACTTTGATTCCACTCACATACAGTACTTATTTACTTCAAGCCAACTGAACACTACACCTGGTCAAGCTTGAAATGGCAAAATACATGAAGAAGAGCAAAGTAACTAGGTGGAGAGAGACAGATCAGCCGGTTAAGAAAGCAACTCTGCAAATAATACAGAAAACAGTGCGATCGATGCAGATGAAAACTGTAATAACAACAGAGAAATAAACATTGCAGCAAATAATTAAAAATTAAACTGTCAGTGGCCCATAACAACTTAACAGTAGTGACAATGCTAACTTAGCACACTCGTTCAGATTTAACACTCAACAAAGGTACTCCACCGATCTACGCAGGTTTTAAAATCAGATTCACACGCCTATGTCATAACAGCTTTCAAAGATCATATGCTAAATCTCTCAAACTTGTGTGTTTTATGTGGTGAGTGTGGATTACGATTGTGTGGTGGTAAGGGTGTGCTGCTTGAGGCGAGTCCAATAATGAGTGTTCCCCCCCAAGTTCAAAAGCCTTGCTTTATCATTGTTTCTCATCACTACCAAACCTTTCTTTCAGATGGCATCCTTCACGGCTCTAAAAACCGAACAATATGAGGAAGTAAAATCTGGGCTGTAGTGTGCATGGGGAAGAACATTTAAATTGTGATGTTTTCATACTTGTGTGTGTTTGTTCACTGTTGAGCTAAAGGAAGGTTTCAACAACATTTTTTGTGATGTCAATCTCTTGTAACATTTTTAAGAGATTGTATTTACAGACTCGGCAGTTTTGATCATGTGGCAAAATGTCTACAAAACCATGTCTTCAGCAACCAAAAAAAACAGTATCCATAAAAGTCAGCGTCAATGGACTTTCCCAGCTGAAGGGGAAACCTTAGAATTCTTATAAAAGAATTTTTTTGATAATGCCTTACTATCTTTTGATATCTAGCTGAAAATGATAAATGTGTTTTGTTCTATGATGAGAAATCTAAATCCTCTTAAAGACAGCGAACATCTCAACCCACCTCTTTCCACCAAGTTGAGCCCAACTTGCAAAAACTTTATCGAATATCCTTGAGGCAAACAGGACATTTTAAATTAACAAAAAGAATATGTTTAAAATATCTTGTTACTTTTGATTGAAGTGTATAGAAAGTGTAGCAAAATGTTACAGGAAACCCTACTACACATTAACAACGAATACCTTTAATTTCAAAATGAAGGATAAAAGTGTCAAAAAGAGTATTTTTTACTTATTCAAACATTCACTATTCACTCAAATGATTTAAAATGTGAGTTAGCAATACTAAAAACACAAAGAATACTGCTAGGTTTATTTACTGATACTGTACATGTTCCATTTGGCTATGAGCCCTACTGTGCTGTACCCTCTGCTCACTCCAGATTATCTCTGAAATTCACACCTTAACTTGATTTTGGTCAATTTTCAAGTAATTAGATGAACTGTGTTTGTGTACACATTGAAAGGAATGCATTTAGCAGCCATACCACAGGCACTTTAGAACACGTAATCCACCTGAAGTTAAGCATGTTCATTCCTGACCAGTACTGCACTTGGATGGGAGACCAGCTATGAAAAGCTTGGGTTTCTACCAGAAGAATTGTTGGCCCTGTGATCTGTGAGTGGATCTCAATGCCTTAGTAGAGTGATGGGAACACAGTGCTATAAATATGGTGCCGTCCTTCGGTTGAGATATAAAATGGAGGTCCTGACTCTTTTTGGGTATTAAAGATCCCTGGGCATCCTTCATAAAAAGCTATGTGTATTTCGATTTCCAGGCTAAATTGCCCACTATGGCCCAGTCGTTCTGGCTCCCCAATCATTCGCTGTCTCTAATTGACCACCTCTCTCATGTCTTAATCAGATATTGTAATAGCTAATGTGTGGCAAGCATACTGGCAGAAAATTACAGCCACTGCATTATCCAGTTGGATGCTGCACATTGGTGGCGGATGAAGTGGCTCCTCACTCTCTATGTAATGTGCTAGTAGTAAAGAATGTAAAGAATTATAATTATTCATGAACATTTTATGTTTTTTTTCTAATAGTATTGTATAGGTAAAACAAAAGGTAGCTGCTCTCTGTTTTCTTAAGTGTATTAGTGGGCAGGATCTTCATAAAAGATGATTATTAAAATTGTCCCATTCCTACATTGATCAGATATAAAGAAATCAGTGAAAACAGCATATTCTATGCTATTCTTTAAAATAAATGTTTCAGTTAGAAGGTGAAATTTATCAAATAGTTTGAATCACATCTAAATATTTATAATGCTTACAATCCATAGGCCATCAAACTTAAGGGTTTTGTTGTAGTAGTCTTCAATTTCTTTGTGCCACCACTGAGCAGTTATATTCCGGAAAAAGTCTGGAAAGGCTGCGTAGGCTCTATAAAGCTGTACAAAGAGATTTGAAAATGATATACATTTAATGTTGAATTTCATTATGGATATAGACTCTAGCAATGTTAAACAGTACATGATATTTACATTCCTACCTGCACCTGCATTTCCCAGTCTAAAGATTCATCAACCACAACACCGGGTATATCTGGCCAAACCTAAATATTCAGAAAAGAGCATGCTTTAATTAAAACTTACATTATAGTGACTAAAAGTAAAAACATATGTTATGCATCATGTTTTAATTCAAGACTATTTTTTGACTGTGAGAACATTGAGCTGTCAAGCTGCCTAATTTTTCTCACAATGCTATTGAAAATGCACCATCTTCAACAATCATTTAATAATCAACACAGGCACTTCATTAGTAATACAATTAGAATCTAAAGACAGGGTATCTTTCAAGATGCCAAACTCGCTGCATTTAACTGTACTGCCACCAAATCAGCCCAGTCAAGTATTATGTATCAGGAAATCACTTTCCTAATGTTGAAAAGCTTGTTGTTGACATAAACTATATTGATTGCCACAAATAAGTGATGGTTAAACATTGAAATTTAGACAAAAACTATTTAACTGCCTGGTAGGAAAAAACTGAAATCAGATCCATGACTAAAGTAAACTTTAACTTGCAGAAAATCCAGTATCACCTTCCTAACATTCACATCTAATATTTACTTGTATAACATGACATTAATAAGTACCAATGAGGACCATACCCTTTAAGCACTGGAGGCAATTATAGCTCTTTATCTTATAGTATATGCTTATAATAGGCTATTCAATCTCCATAACCTAAAGCCACTTTACACTCAACAGACTACTAACAGCCTTTATCATCAAACTGCCTATTTTTCTGACATAATGAGGAACCCTTTTCTTCCAAGGGCAACTTCCAACTTATCTCATACCAAAAACAAAAACGAGGAATTTAACATTAGTGAGCCTCTTAACATCACCAAACTGCTGAAATTTTTACTAAACAAATATGAGATCATGAAAAGGTATGAGAAAATATCAAATCTAGCATTAGCCTTATTTTTGCACAGCATACCTTTCCCCAAACTATGTTATTAGTGCCCGGAAATTTGATGAAGACATCGTCCTGAATACCTCTGGAAAATGGCAAATATGGTTTTGTTTCATTGCCAGAAATTGCTGGATCCTGATGAGACAATGTAGCAAAAAGATTAGATCAGTCATTTGTTAAAACCAAATTAAACAATGAAACATTTTTTAAATATGAAATAAACTAATTAATGTTTTGTCTAAACCAGGGGTGGGCAAAGTCAGTCCTGGAGAGCTGCAGTGGCTACAGGTTTTTGTTCCAAACCAGTTGCTTAATTAAAATACAATCCTTGTCCATTATTCAATTTCATAGCTTGTTAGTGCTTTAACTCTGCCATGTCAAGTCATTCTCATATCCTACATTTTTTTCCTTTCTAAGGATATCATTCAAATGATTTGAAGTCTAAAACAGATGAGTAATTCTTAGTCCTTCACTTTTATCTCTTCACTTTCCTTCCAAGTATTTAATTAAGCCAAATAGTGCACACTAATAAATACACACAGGTGTACAGTAAATGGAAAAAAGATAAATGGAGAAATGCTGGTCTTTGTTGTCATTTGCATGTTATTGCAAATTAGATGCAATAAAAAAGCAAGACAACAGCAGTCCTTCTATATAAAAGCAGTCGGGATTGTCCTTCCGTCCCGTGAGTGCTACGCAGGCGCGGAGTTTCACACACGCCCCGTCCATTTTGCAATGCACAATGGGATTTGTAGTTTCGTTTTTCCAGGTAAAAGATGATTTTCTACTCCAGACTGTACGATATCTTCTTCTTATTTCTTACTATATAAAAGCGGTCGGGATTGTCCTTCCGTCCCGTGAGTGGAAAGCGTAGCGGTATTCCGCTTATCACAGACTTACTACTTGCAGCTTGCGGTACGAAGCGACATGATGTGAGCAGAGTTCTGGTGCTCCCATCGTTCCCTTGCTTTTGTGCGCGATGTGCTGGAAAAATAGACAAAATTATGTCTCTGGAAATAATTAATGAGTGAGACAACTAAAATGAAGCAGAAGTGTTACTTGAGCAATAGGTGCTTCTTATTAAGAAACTGGGTTGGAACAAAAACCTGCTGCCACTGTGGCTCTCCAGGAATGACTTTGCCCACCTTTGGTTTTTGAAATAACTATTTTAGTAACACGTCTGACTTTTTCTGAATTATACAGTGATAAGTGTTCCATGCAACTGTGCTGATTTTAAATAAATAATTGTGCCCAAGCGTGCTGGTTGGGAATGAGGTTTAGATATGTGTCAACAAGCTTTGTTCTGGTGACGGTTTGACTGCCTTGCTGATTGCGTATACACATGCGAATACGAGTGTCAGTCAGGTGTTTCTTTAATGCCTCAGGGGGAGCACCGTCTCACACTCGCGCCCATTAGGTAGGTGATATACTGTAAAATAGCCATCACTGCAGAGAAGAGGATCAAAAAGAAGTAAAAGAACAGAGAAGGAAAAGGTCAGAGGTTAAATGAGGGAGTTGAAGGCTGGAACACGAGAGTGCCAGTGCAGAGGAAAGCAGGCAGGCAGCTGGGAGGAGAGCCCCTCAGAGGACTGTAGAGCCGATACTTGAGCTGAAGTGGATCGTTTCTGCTGAGCGTGTTCAGGGAGCTGGAGTGCGTGCATCCTTTCGTGCAAGACTGAGAAGGGCAACAAGATTTGGATAAGGGAGGCTCAGTGGGTACACCCTGCAGGGACTACATATGGCAGTAGGGACCCAAGCCTAGAAGAAATGAGGTTCGGCACGGCACCCTGCTAGGGCCACAGATGGCTGAAGGGACCTGAACCTGGAATTGAAGGCTTGCTGTGCCTGTCACTTGACGGTCTCCTCTGCTGCTAGGTCCTGTGCGGGGTAAGCAGAGGAGATGTCAATTTTACAGGAATACACTGGGGACTGAGATTCTAGAAAAGTTTCCCGCCCTACAGATTTTAACCTTGCCCTTAGCGATTATTTATTTAAACTGATTTTAACCACCACTGTTTAACATTTTTTTTATTCATTGAAGATTGCACTGAACTGTTTTGAACACTGTTTATTTGGAATTGTTATTAATGAAAGTACTATTCACTTTTCCACCTACCCCTTGCTGCATGAGACTGTGTCCTCATTTACCCGGCTCATCTCGGTTATGATTATCAACGGTGGCAGATTCAAGAGGCTCCCAAACAGAAGTGGAAGTGTGTTTTCTGCGACCCGACATTTGCGCGATAGACATGAGCGCCGACAAAATAGCGCAGATTAAAACGTGGCGTCAAAATCGCGCCGACAAAATCACGCAGACAAAATCGCGAAAGTTTAATTAAATATGAATTACTAGTTTAAAGCATATATAATAATGTTAATTTTAGAAGTCAATATTATGAGATGCAGCATGCCATCAGCACGGCATGCAGATAGTCCTTAAGATCATGCCCTGCATATGTAGGAAGAATTGCAGCAAGACGTCTTGATAGTTGAGTGTATTTAGACTTGCTGGATGCCTGACTGCTGGTAATTCCACTTTGTATACGACGCGTTATGCCAATCCTCGACTGAGTTATTTGTTTGCGGCATGCCATCAGCAGTTATAACAGTTATAACCTAGCACATAATGTGTACATAATGTGCACGTACGCGTCCCACTCTCTTGGCCTCTCTCGCGATTTTGTCGTGGCAATTTTGTTGGTGTGCATTTGTCGAAAACCAGTTAGCGGGTTTGTCGGAGCTCATTTTTCCGTCGTGGTTTTGTCGGGGTGCATATGTGTGCGCTTTTGTCTGTGAACCGTGTTGCCAACCCACACCGTCACATAAATAAGGAATTTAGTTAATCAATTAGCCATAATGTTATCCTCAATTTACATGAGATCTACTGGTAAAAAATGTAGATGGTGAGTCATGTAAGTATGTTCTGATTCAGGTAATATTTCAATGCATTTTCATCAGAAATAGGAATACCAATGGAAAACGTGGTTCTAGGTGAAAGCAAAAGCAACTGTCACATATAAAGAAGAGCCTACAGTACACTAATAAATCTCAAGTTATGCTTAGGATAATTTCCTTATATTGATCTATAAAATAATATAAAAAGGAACTGTTGATTTCTACTTCGCAAAAGTTATCATCAACAACAATATTTTTATAGCATTTTTGCTGGTGGGGTTCACAGCAGTATCTTACAGAGTTGGAAAGGCCAAATTTTACAAACACTAACCTCAGTTCTATTTAATCAGTTCTCAAGACCAGCTTGCCCAGATGAGAGATATAATCCCTCCAGTGTATCCTGAGGCTACATTCGCATCTCCTACAAGGTTCAGATTGAAATGCCACAGCCACTTCAACTACCCAATTTGATCTGTAAAAGTGGTTGCTTTTTATATTTCTGTGGGCTATAGGCATCATTGTAAAGCTTTAAAAGACTGTGAAACCCTAGCTGTACAAACACTTGCAGATACTTTACTTTTCCCTCATCAGGTTTTTCCCTCACATTTTGGTTTATATACACAGATTAAAAATGCTTTTGTTCAGATAAAAATGAAAGATTACTCTTCCATGTATAACACCAACATATGTTATAGTATTTTTCTTATAGATCATGTGGCAGATGTTAAAGGATTTAAGCCATAAAATAGGCAAGGGGTAATCAATTGTGTGAATATTGTTAAAAAGTACAAAGTTAAATTTGTAATCATGAGGAAAGTTGTAAAGCTGAAATTCAAAAGACTTTTTGAAGTAAACTCAAAGTGTAGACTGAAAAGCACCTGCATTTCTTCATTCTTAAATAGAATGGCAATCAGAAAGTCACAAATTGGCTCATGGTCATTGAAACTGGTGCACTATTAAATTAAACTGTGCCAGTGCAATGGAAAAGCAGAAAACGTCATCAGAGGTGTGACAAAAATAAACACAAGGAATCTAAACATGAAAATATTCACAACATGCGCATATTACTTAATGTTTTTAGGTCCTTTTTCTGTATCACACTTGATTGTTCAAAATGAGAAGATAATCTTAACATACTATGATAATTGTTTTCTAATTTTTTACACTCTCCATCTTGGCTCATCAGGCAAGTAGAAACTTTACATATAGGCATCTGAGCTTCTGTTTTACCTCGCATAATCGATACTAATAAAAGGCAAATCCCTCACTGACTGACTGACTGACTGACTCACTCACTCACTCACTGACTCATCACTAATTCTCCAACTTCCCGTGTAGGTAGAAGGCTGACATTTGGCAGGCTCATTCCTTACAGCTTACTTACAAAAGTTGGCAGGTTTCATTTCGAAATTCTACTCGTAACGGTCATAACTGGAACCTACTTATGTACATATATACCAGCCATAGCCTGCAGCTCGGTCGCCGTGTGAGGCAGTGTTGCGTCCCTCATAGTCACGCCTCCCACGTAATTGAGTGCCTGCCCATATAAGGCCGTTTGTCAGCGGCAATCCAATAGAAACACTATGCCGCTCACGTGAACTGACTGTGAACGCAGTACGCAGACAAAAAGCAACGGCTCCAAAGAGCGCTGATCAAAAAACGCATTACACAATTGAGAAGGCAGCAAAAGAATATGAAGCAAGTGACGCATACAAGCATATTCATAAGTGCAGCTACTGCGGAAACAAAGCACAGTGTAAATCGTAAGTTTAAATTAAGTTTATAGACACGCTCATGCTGCCGTTTCTCATGCCTACGACAAATACCATATTTGCGAGATACAAGTTTAATGAGAAGACACAAGGTATAAACGAGATTTTGGATCACTTTGTAACGGAGTTAAAATTGCTGCAGCTCGAAACCTTTAAGTGCCGGGTCTTAGCTAACAATAAATAAAGCCGTGGACATCGCAAGATCACACAAGAGAGAGGCTCACGTGAACTGACTGTGAATGCAGTATGAGTGATCACTTCAATGAATGAAACCTGTTCAAAAAACGCATTACACAATTGAGAAGGCAGCAAAAGAATATGAAGCGAGTGACGCATACAAGCATATTCATGAGTGCAGCTACTTCGGAAACAAAGCACGGTGTAAACCTAAAGTTTAAATTAAGTTCATAGGCAGGCTGCCGCTGGCATTTGTCATGCCCACAACGAATACGATATTCACAAGATACAAGTTTAATGAGAAGACGCAGGGTTTAAACGAGACTTTTGATCACTTTCTAACAGAGTTAAAATTGCTGTAACAAAGTTTAAATTGCTGGTATGCCAGGACCAGCTAACATTAAATAAAGCCATGGACATCGCGAGATCGCATGAGATAGCAAAAGCACAGCTGAGAAGCTTTGATGCATGTACTCCGAGCGGCTCACGTGAACTGACTTTGCAGGACTGGGTAAGGTTAAATTAAGTTCATAGACACGCTACCGCTAAATATTCGCAGGCAAATCCACAACTTAATACCGGGAATGCCTGTTAAACATCTTAGATTCATAAGTACCGATTTGGGTAGTTCAATGAATGAAACCTGTTATCTTTACCACGTTTGACAAACACGGAATATAACTTGAACACAACACATCCTCCAAATACGAACCTGATTGAAAGAAATAATGATAATCAAATCCTTGATGACTGCAACACTCATAACAGTGACAAAACTATTACATTGGTATATATACTGTATATATATATATATATGTAGATATGTATATATATACAGTATATGTAGATATGTATATGTATATATGTGTGTGTGTGTATGTATGTGTGTATATGTATGTATGTGTGTATGTATGTGTGTATATGTATGTGTGTATATATGTAGATATGTATATATATGTGTATATGTATATATATGTAGATGTATGTGTATATATATATGTATATATGTATATGTACTGTATATGTGTATATGTGTATATGTATATATATGTTTATATGTGTGTGTGTCTTTATATATATATATATATATATATATATATATATATATATATATATATATATATATATATATATGACAGTAACACTCATAATAGTGACAAAATAATTACATTGTCAATCATGTTACGTTATTTTTAAAATGTTTCCTTTTCTTTTTCATTACTTCTTTAACACACTACTTCTCCGCTGCGAAGCGCGGGTATTTTGCTAGTATGTTATTATAAGTAAAATACTGATAATGTGTTATTATAAGCAAGAGTTCCGATTTTTTTTAGATAATGCTTTCAAATCATCAGTTACTTCTTTAGTAGTGGCAAGTGAGTTGTGGTAATGGCACAACAGACATGGAAGAAGAATAAGCTTCTGCACAAATAATTAGATAAAGCCACTGTAACCAACAGTCATGTATGACTTTACAGGCAGGTATAGGGGCCAAGTAGGCATTGTTTTATGTTCCTTTTTATATTTTGTGTTCTTATAAATCATACCTTCATATTATGTTTGCATTAATAAACCAGTATTTTTGATACAGCTGAGTTTGGTGCCACTTTTTTCCATTAACAGTTATCAGACATTAATAGGGCACTTAATATGCATTTGAAAATTACATGCAACCCTTAACACTTTATGACTTAATGCACTGATAATAAAGTGCAACAGTAATAAAACAAAACTATGGAAAACACAATAAAAGAATACAGACTATTGTAATGTTTTAAATATGTGAAAAACAAATCTTCATATCAAAACATCTCATTTTTCCAGAAAAGGACAAAAAAGATATTAATAAAAGCTTACCAATATAATAATTATTCTCATTCCCTCACCCCTCATTTTATTGATCAGATCAGGAAAACCTTTAAAATCTTCACTAAGAGTAAAATCCAGTTGTCTCTCCATGTAATCAATGTCAGCATATTGCACATCCTGAATAATACAGGCAAGAAAAAAATGCAGTGATGCAGTTAATCATGAACACATTATCTTTTCAAGACCTTTAAAAGTTGACTAAAGGCTTGACTCAATTTCTTAAGCAAAAGACAATTTTGGAAAGGGAACAATTATGTAAGATTAGGATAAAAAAAACTTTTTCTGTATAATACAGTGGCATGAATAAGGTGGATCTGACTAAATTGAAATAAGAGTGAAAAACAGCCAATTGTCATTGTTAAATTTTGAACTGTAGTGTCTGATTCTACATGTGGTTGTTGGAGAGTGCAACAGTGGTCAGTACTGCTGTGTCCAAGATCCTGCCTTGGAAATAGTAATAAATGTTTTGTATTTCACAGGGTCTCATGTGTTTTCTGACTCACAGAGGAGAAGGTGAGGAATCTTTTAAGGTTGATTTTGACTCGCAGCTGTGGAACATGGCTAATTACGCATCTGTTTGGTTGCCATACAAAATTAGTCTTGTGGCACAGTGGCGAGTGAGTGCACAGGGACCAGTGTTATATATTCAGTTACAGTACTCATAATTTTGTCATTATGGTAAGTTAATCTACCCCTCAAATGAAAATACCGCAAGTTTTTTTAAACACACGTGGGGTGTAAATACAGACAGGTTAGTGACATCAAACATGAGCAAAGCAGATTGTGCAGCAAAGTAAAATGTGAAGGGGAGTACAAAGTCATGTGTTAAAGTTCTACACATAGCTGCTACAGCTCTGTGATGCCTTACTGGCCTCACAAAGCATCATGTGGTAGTAGTAAAAAAATGTTCACTTTAAGCTGGCCACAACAAATTTGCTGTAAAAAACACTTTGGCAAATTCTGCAGATCAACACTAGTGTGTAGCTTGTATGTTCTCCCTGTGCCTGTGTAAGCCTTCTTCTGACACCCTGAAAGACATGTAACTAAGGTTAACTGGTGGGTCTGATTTAGCACCTGATTGGGTGACCATATGTGTGCACCCTGCTTAGGGTGTTTGCTGCCTAGATAGACATAAGCCCGCAGCCTCTCTGAGTTGGATTACGCAGACCTGAGAATTTTTGCACACTATGAATGTAAAAACTATTTTGGACAAATGTCCTAAAAAATATTGTGTATTTCCTTAGAAAAATGTTTAATGTATTTACTATGCTTTTTGTTTAGACTAATCTAGTTATAACTTGCTGTATTATTGTTTGAAATTATCCTTTCTTTTGTTGATAACTTAAAAATTAAAAAGTATATGAAAGAAGGCACACCAGCATTTCCACTTCCTCTGGCAGCTATAGAAGGCGATCTTTTCTTCACCCCAATCTCACCACACCATTGAGAGTGTTCTGATCAGCTGCATCACTGTCTGTTTTGGTAACTATTATGTATCTGACTGCAAGGTCCTACACATGGATAGTGCACACAGCAGAAATGACCATTGGGACCTCTCCATCCTCCATTAAAGACACCTTTACATAGCAAGGAATTTTCAACAAATACAGTATTGTGGTTTCTTTGTCCTACTTCCTTCTTGCAGAAGATACTGTAGTATCCAAACTAATTCTTCTACCTTTTGGCTGTCTCCACTCTGTACAGTTCCCCTGTCTTTAAATCTGCTCCTAGTAGCTTATTTATATGCAGTACATTTGTTACACTTGTCATTACTGTTGTTTTTTTATACAGTAATCCCTTGCTATATCGTGCTTTGACTTTCGCGGCTTCACTCTATCGCGGATTTTACATGTAAGCATATCTAAATATATATCACGGATTTTTCGCTGGTTCGCGGATTTCTGGCGGACAATGGGTCTTTTAATTTATGGTACTTGCTTCCTCAGTTTGTTTGCCCAGTTGATTTTATACAAGGGACGCTATTGGCGGATGGCTTAGAAGTTACCCAATCAGAGCATGTATTACATATTAACTAAAAATCCTCAAAGCTATAAGATATGCTTCCCGTGCGGTGCTCGATTGTTTGCTTGTCTCTGCCTCACTCTCACCCTCTCTGACATTCTCTGCGCCTGACGGAGGGGGTGTGAGCAGAGGTGCTGTTTGCACAGAAGCTGTTTGCCTAGTGGATACGAACGCACCTCTAAAAAATGCCGGACGCTTTATCGCGGTGCTTCCAAAAACACACTTATTGATTTTTTGATCAAAAAAGCTGTTTGCTTTAATCTCGCTCTCTCTCTGACGTTCTCTGCGCCTGACGAGGAGATGTGAGCAGAGGGTCTGTTTGCTTAGAAGATACTGACGCTCCTCTAAAAAATGCCACGGCAAACTTAAAAGCACACATATTGATTTTTTGATTGTTTGCTTTTCTTTGCGAGCACTCTCTCTCTGAAATTCTCTGCTCCTGAAGAGAAGAAGATATATTTGCATTCTTTTAATTGTGAGAAAGAACTGTCATCTCTGTCTTGTCATGGAGCACAGTTTAAACTTTTGACTAAAATGTGTTATTTCATGTCTAGAGGGCTCTAATAATGTTAACAGTGTGGGAGAGTTTCTAAGGGCTTAAAATATATAAAAAGAACCATACAAACATATGGTTTCTACTTCGCGGATTTTCATCTATTGCGGGGGGTTCTGGAACGCAACCCCCGCGATCGAGGAGGGATTACTGTAATTGTTATTATTTATTACTGTCTATTTCAAATTATTACTGTCTATTGACTTATCTATTATTTAAATATCTATTTATGGCAGAGCATAGTTCTTTACTCGTCTTACACTTGTCTTGTGTTAATGTATATATTGCACCATGGTCCTGGGAACTGCTGCTGTGTATTTATGACATGACAATAAGGCCACTTGGCTTGAATTGATAAAGTCTTTATAAAATTAATATTTTTGTTTAGTTAAAATATTTATAATTAGTAATTAATCTTTCAGCTGTGTATCAAATAAATTTACATAAAAATAAAAATAAGAAACAAAAAATTGTGGTTATTACAAGTGCTACAGTACTACAAAGCTATACACATCATTTCTATTCTGACAGTTATTTCATTCATTTACGTAAAAACAAAATTTTAACAAATTTTATTGGCAGTTTTTAAATTGTAGAAGTTAACAAATAAATCCATATTTGGTTAAAATGTAATATATTTAATAATCCTTAACTATTTATTTAAAACCTAAATAAACTATTAATAAATCACTTACATATGGAATGTCAGCTTTTTTCATGTCTTCATAAAGCTCTGAAATTTCAGAATCATTCTGATATCCATAGCGGCAAAGTTGGAATCCCAAAGACCAATAAGCTGGAAGAACTGGTCGTCCAACAAGCTATTAATGAAAGAAACATTTGTTTATGTTAAAATGTTAACTTTTTATTGTATTTGTTTTTTTCCCCCAAAGCATTTTAATAATGTATTGTATATTGCTCCCGTGGGCTACTTACTGCTGTGTATTCCTGTACAACCATTTCTGGGGTTGGTCCCAAGACCAAGTAAAAATCTAGTATACCTCCAAGTGTGCGGTATGTCAAGGCGGGTGTAGGCTGGAGTGTTACATCTAATAATTAAAAAAATACGAAAAGACAGAAAAAATAATGAAATTACACAGTGAAAGAACTGAAGGCAATACAGAATATTCCATCCATTCATTTTAACCCAAATAGTTGTATATAGGGTCATAAGGCAGAAATTACACCTATTCTAGATGCTAGTCTACTGTAGGTCACAAATGCTTATACTGGGCTAACATATGCTGTAAGTATTAATCAATTAAAATTGCACTGAGTGATATGTGGGAATATAAGTGCAGTAATGTAGCAATAAGCTGGAGCGCTCTGAAAAGACCTCACGCAAAAACATGCAAAATGTGCACACTCCGTACAGACATTGCCTGGGACTCTTGAACTATGAGACAGTAGTGTTAACTATTAAACATCTGTGTCAAATAAAAACAGCACATTACCTGTATATATAAAACAGAATGTCTGTCTGTTTGTTCCTTATACAATCCTATACCCTTTAACTAATCTGGACCAAATTTAGCATAGTTGTCCTGTAGTATCATATGGATAAGATAGACTACTTTAAAAAAAATGGTACACCCGGAGTCCCAATGTGTCTTTTTTTCCTTGTATGCTACAGTTTGCAGACCAGTGACATGAGCAAGTGAAACCTTTGAATAGACTGCAGCCAGACTATCAGACAAAACAATTAGAGCTTAACATTACTTACCTGGGCAACAGCGCATGCTGCTTCAATCTACTATAATATAAAAAGTAGTATTGACCGCTTTTGCAGGGGGGTGTTGAGTAAGGCTTGGTCAAGAATGAAAGTGCAACACAACACAAAGGAGAATCAAAGGGCTGTTGCTGTCATTTCTTCATAATTTGAGCACTACGAACTGTCCTCTTTAAACTAAGATGACGAGAAAGACGTGACATTATTTATGGTTAGAACCCAGCAAAGAGTTACTACAAATTTGGAATCCAAGTGGACCTGAAAACCTGAAAAGAACAAATTCTCGACTCTCTGAATACATCACTGGATGTGCACTTCCTAACTTTCAAGATATCTACACTAAGTAATGTTAAACAAGGGCAAAGGAAATTCTCAGTGATACCAACCATCCCAGCAATTGCCTCTTTTCTATGCTGTGGTTAGGTAAACACTCCCATTTCCTAAAGCCTGGTCTAGAGAGTCTGGGAAGGAGCTTTTTCTCACCATGTGAGAAACCGTTGTCATCCTATTTTTCATGAGAAACTGTTGCACACTCTATACTGTGTGGGCAGGAGTGTTGTGAGGCAGAAGCCACTTGCCTGATCGCCACAATTTGGGTTGTTTTCTCTGCATTGCATCACGTAATCGCTTGAGCACTTCTAGGATGCCGCTTGGTCAAATGATGCAGAGGGCAGTCTACTACACACACCTTTAGGCAAATGTTGGAACTAACACCCCTCCAGACTCCAGAAAAAAATTCTCATTATTTTTGGGTGCCCCCTCATATTTATAATTCTATATAATATAATTTGTACAAGATACTCCTTTTAATATTACAGCAGACAGAAGCTGAAAGTGGGAAGTTGAGTATTTGTTCTTTTTGGGTCCAATTGGATTCCATAATTGCTTTGCTGTAATTGGTTGCTGGGTTTTAACCATGAATGGTGTAATTTCTGACTCGTCCTCTTAGTTCAAGGTGGACATTTCATGGTGCCTAAATTATTAAGAAAAGACAGCAAAGAAGGAATTAAACACTTCAATTTTCCTTTGCATTGCTCTGCACTTCCACTCTCGATCAAGCCTCACCCATCACCCCCCATGCAAATGCGTACAATACTAGTTTTTATATTACAGTACATAGAAGCAGTACATGACATTATTGTTAAGGTTTAGTAATTTTGTCTGCTAGCATGGCTTTAGTCTGTTGGAGGTTTCACTTGCTCAACGCCAGCAGGTGGCACTGGTATACAAACTGTAACAACACAGGTTAACAAAAAAAAACAAAAAAACATTCAGACTCCAGGGCTCACATTTTAAGTTCCAATGTAGTCTGTCATTTACTGTATGGTTCTTGATTAAAACAAAGCAACATTTTGCCCAGATTGATCAAACGGAGTAGAACTGTACAACTTGCCATGAGTCAGCAGGTGGCACTAGTCTGCAAATTGTAGCACACCAGAAAAAAAAGTAAGTTTTGTCTAGAAAAGTTTTAATGTCCTTAATTTTTCTTTCCAACTGGGCACTCAGATCCTTGTCAATAAATTTCATTCACTGTTCAGTGTGACTGTCTGATGCATTCGAAAACGAGATCTACTCTCAACAGTAGACATGCAAATGCCTTTAATCATGCAGTCCTTCAACATTGTCCTTCTCTAAGATGCCTACTGTGTTTTGTGAATTTTTATGACAAGATGTAACTTGCTTAAAAGTGTGTTCTCTTGAGTGGTTAACTGACAAATAAAAATGTGCTGATGACTCTAAATTTGGGGCTTGCATAGATAGCTATTTTTTCCTTTCCTGTGTAGACAAGTTGCTAGCATAATTAGCATGCTTATTTATGAAGTTCTTTCCAATGTTGTTCTCTTTGAAGATGCTCCCCTAACATACAAGCTACACTGTTGTAGAGCCAACTAAATGAAACAATTATTTCTGTTTGAAAGAATGACAATGCTTATGGAGGAATGAATGTGCTTACACTACATAAAAGAGGCCACATAGTGGAAATTTACTGAACCTAATGGAATTTACTAAAGGATAGTACTCTACAGGGACCGAATGAAAGATATTTTAAGGAAAAAATGTCCAGTAAGCTTGGTTAATATTTTAAATGACAACAAGCCCAATTAACCCATGGAGAAGGCTGGATCCATTCCAAGGGCCATAGCTTGTGTCCTAGATTGTGGCTCCACTTATTTCACTCCATGCAGCATCATTTCACTGACCTGAACTTTCCAAAATTGCTATCTTCTCTTATTCAGTTGGGATGCAGCATAACTAAATAGACTTTAACTGATCCTTAAAATGTTTTTATGTGCCAAAACAGAATAAAACATTTACAATTACTACTCAAAAGCATCTTTAGAAAATTACAAAATCAGTCAGTCAATTATTTTTTTTTTAACCAATAAACTACACTTTGAGGAAATGCCATTCATTAAGTATTTGCTCCTTACCCAAACCTTATTGTTGATGCAATTAGCAAAACATAATAAAACAGAGATTTGCTGTACTAGATATGCTGAAAAATAAAGTAAGGCCATTGCAACATATCCTACATATCCTGAGAGAACCTAATACTGCACACTGTATAATAGAAAAAAGCTACGCTAAACTGTAAAGCATTGATCAATTTTATAGCCATTGTACAAAGTGTCTGGTGCCAGTGCTACTCTCATAACAGCAGTTGAGTCTCAGGGAAACACATGGTTCCTCCCTGACAGATCATACTGTTAAATTCAACCTCATCTGCGGCTAGCAGATGTGAGCACTTGTTTTACTGTGTGAGCTCAGAAGTGAAAGCAATTTTTTATTCCATTCCCCAACAATATTGCTTCTTTTATGATGAAAGCAAATGCTAAATCTGATAGAGCACACATTTATTTCCCTCACTTCGATTAAAAAGAATAAAGGATCTCTAGGAGATGCTTTCTCACTTTGTATGACCCATTTGAACATCAGTAAAATAAAGCTGAACGTGTTTCAAATGGCACACAACCATTGTTCCTTTGCAGCTCTTGAAAGCATCTCAGCTTACTATTTGGCACACTAAAGGGCTTATACATTATATGCTACAAATGTAGAATACATAATCTTTTAATCATTAACGATACTGAGAAACTGGCATCATTTCACTATAGATAATGTAAAGCTGGATTATTTGACAAGCTATACAAACCTGAATGCAGACAAACTACATGTGTTGATTTTAAATTGGCAATTACTAAGCAAAAGGCAAAGCAAATTATACTATTTACCAATTAATAGTAATAAAAAATAATCAAAATACACTGTAAACTCCACACTCAACTGTAACTAAATGTTGATTCATCCAATATTCTAGCACAGCAAAGATGCATGGAATCTTCTATTCAAGTATCACCATGAACAATGGGATTGAAGCCCATTACAGAAAAAAAAAAAAAACAAACTCTTTGGACGTACACAGGTCTGCATTAACCACACTTGTAATACAAATCTCTGCCAATGTGCCTTTTTTTTTACTGCATATCAGCAGCCAGACCTTGGTTTCATGTAGTCTTACAGAGCTCCACATTCTCTTTCCATAGTAATATGGGCATGAGCTTGTCAGAGAGAGAAAATTCAGATAAAGGTACGACTCTACTAAAGGATCCTCCATCCATCCATTTATCCATCCATTCATTCATTTTCTAACCAACAGAGAAATACCCAATAAAAAAGCAACTTGCTTTTATCATAGTGGATCGTAGAGCTCACCTTTTCTCTACAGCAGAAGATTTCCAATATTCAATGAGCCATTTACAAAAAAATGTGTAAATGCCTTACAGATTTGCACGTTCACTACAGCTTTAATTAGCTGTATCAAAAAATAAGAACAATTTAAAATCAAACTCACAAAATAAATATTTTGCTCCCTTAATTACTATGAAAAAATATATTGAGTGGATTAAACTATCTTAATATTGGTATTAGTCATTCATAACTAAAACAAAATCTGAAACACATGAAGACGTCGAAAAAGCAGTTTTTATGTGATTCAGTGATGCTCATTCAAGAAACATTCCTATTAATGCGGCACTCATTCAAAAAAATTGAGGTTTGTAAACTCTCTTGGGACCTCCCCCAACTAGACAGCACGCCGAAGAGCATCCCGAAATGTGATCTCCGCGTTTGTATGGGGCAACAACAGGCTCACAGCTATGCTGCGTCTCTCTGCCAAAGTAAACAGAAAAGATCTCGATGGGTGATGCAAGGTTAGGAGGA
This sequence comes from Polypterus senegalus, assembly GCF_016835505.1. Lineage (NCBI taxonomy): Eukaryota > Metazoa > Chordata > Cladistia > Polypteriformes > Polypteridae > Polypterus > Polypterus senegalus. Next base: position 118,747,853 of record NC_053154.1, on the reverse strand, counting down.
TGTACATTGTAAATGCAGATAACAGGATTACTTGGTCACTGACCTGGCCACAACCCTGCCTGACTGCTGTGTCTGTGTATAGCAAAGTGGCAGATCACGCTACAATAAATAACTTTGCATTTCCTGTTTCAAGCTGAATAAAGCTGGTTTTGCTAAAGTAATAAGACTAAGCCTTGTGTTTTGGGGTGCAAGACAGGGACTTATAGAGCAACCCTGATTTTATATGATTTGCTTCTGTGGCGCTTCACTGCACCTCTGTGAGCCTGCTTTTGCCCTGCCCCAGCAATGGACAAACAATCTTCCACAGACGCTGCAATCGGACTTCGGGACGCACTTCAGGGTGTCGTTCCCGTTGAGTGGGTAGTGGAGGTGGGGGATCCCCAAAGAGTTCAGAACCCTCACAATATGAACAAGAAGAAAAGGATGATTTGGCTTCTGATTGATAACTATGCTGCACAGAACATGCTTCCACGTTTAGATAATGTTTGTGTTCAATTCCTCCCACCCAATTGCACAGCAGTGCTTCAGCCATTGGATTTGGGCATCATTCGCACCCTGAAAGTGTATGATGGCAAGGAAATGCTGAGAAACATTCTCATCAGCATAACTTGTAGGCAGGAGGAGATTAAAATTAATGTGAAAGAAGCTATTGAAATGATTGCAAATGCCTGGACACAAGTTAAAGAAAGCACTATAATAACAAATACAGATTCTCATTACAACGAAATTTTCGTTACAACGATATATTTTTTAGGTCCCTGGGAGTTCATTGTAACGGAATTTTACCTGTATATTCATTCAAGATAACTGTCTAGTCTTCACCACACAAATAAAAAAAAAATATATAGTAGTTTTAACCCACCTTTAAATAATTTTCAACCATTTTAATAACATCACAGATCAGAATTGTGGGTGCTGTGTCCCGTTGTTGAAGCAGTCGCAACACATGAAACACCGTTTCCTGTGTCTATGAATCGCATAAAACTTATTGATTGATTGATTGATGTGAGAGGCTGCTATGAAATATATAATGCACAGGTAATATTGTCACTTCAAACATTTTTAAAACAAACAAAAAGTATCCTTGCAGAATCAAGGTTGTATGGATGGAACATTTGCTGTTATGGCATAGTCTTACTAGCAAATAACAAGAACTATTTTAACATAGTTCATGCTAGACAAGAAAAATACACATGCAAACTTTACTTTATACAGTAAATATAGCTATGTGTTTTGGTTGGTGTTGCTGTTTTGCAGCCTGGGATGAAATCTTAGCTTGATCATTGTCTTTTTGTAGTTTATGTATTCTCTCCATGGCTTACAGTAGACTGGCACCTAATGCTGCAGTCAATGCTCAAACATAACGTTATATAACACCTATAGCAGTACAGAAACTGCTACCTTATTTTTAGATCATAGTCTTTATTTGTGTAATAAGAATGCCGGTTCAATGCTTAGAAATGCTGCCTGATGGATCAAGTGTCCTGCATTACAGTCCTGCATCTGCAAAATGTACATGGATTTTACTCCAGGTACTGAGATGATCTCCCCATATACCAAAGGTATCTTCATTGTCAACTGTAAATTGATCCTGTGTGGGTGTGTGTGAGTGAGAAATTACAATCTTTCTGGACTAGATTCCTGCTCTATACTAAATGCAGCCAGAATAGGGTCTGGTCCCCATGACCACTATGTGCGTTGAGTTGCTTGAGAATGGCAAGCTGACAAGATGGCTGATAGTGTGCAACACAGAAACAGTCATTTGATGCTGTAGAGAAGCACTGTAGACTCCAGAGAAGATTCATCAGCTCCTCATTTGCCATAAGGAACTTAAAGAAGAGAAAGCACATTTGCACATCGTTCAAGAAATTTCTCCTGCTTCAATTTATTTTAGTTGTACTAAATTTGAGCTAGTGACACTATGTTGTAACCACGTCCTTGTTTTACATGCTCCCATTCACAAAGCTGCAGTACCCCGAAAAGAGAACGCCTTTGCAGTTGACCTGTATTTTCCTGCCATGATCAGACTGATCCACTCAGTTCTGCTACAATCTTTGCTGACCAGCAGTGGGTGATATTGTAGCCCATTAAAATCAACTAGAAAATAAACCAGACTTGTAATACTGTGGAAAACAGCAGCAGTTTGGAAACATAATAGACAGTGCTGTATTGTTGAGCATAAACAGAGAAAAATTTAATGAATCCACTATGAAATACTGAAGGCTCACCTTAAATACACAATATTAAAGTTCGATGGTCCTACTTCTCCAAAGTTAGAAATAATAAATCCAAGAATCTTACTTTCATCCATTTACCACTTTTGACACCTGGGCTCAGTTAATGGAATGCATGTTTTAACCATCCCTTTTCTCAAACTAGCCCCAGTAACTTTCCATCCCCCATGATGCCTCAGTGATTCTCCCTCATTGACAGCTAGGATTAGTCCAATCCTCACCCAGCTAAATAGTGCAAACATTTACACGGTACAATGTAAAATACCTACTAAATTGAACAATGCAACAACTACAAAAATAGGTCAAAATAATAAATTGCCCAGAGTGTTCCAGTGCTCATTTGTCTTATCCAAGAGTAATGGAGAAACCCTACTGACAATCTTACAGCAGCATGATGCTGAAACTCTTTTTCCCTGTTTAAGTGAACTCTTCAAAATGTATGCCACATTACCTGTCACAACAGCCTTAGCAAAGTGCCCATTTTCAAAGTTGAAACAGGTGAAATCAAAACTTTGCAATAGCTGTGGTGAGGACAGGCTTTCTGACCACCATTGACCAATCTGAAGTTATTGATATATTCAAACAGATGTCCATGAGGTATGTCTATGTTGATACCAATCCAGAAACAGCTTAAAAAATGAGCAGAAAAGAAAAAAAAAGTTCTTTCCATACTATTATGTAGGGTACATAACAATCTGCTTTATGTTTTGTAAGCTTAAAATTATTATTTTTTTTCATTTTAGTTAGAGACAAGCTTTTAGGTTTTTTAAAAAAGTTACTTTTTGATGCATTGAATCATTGGTAAGATTGGTTACTACACTGACCAGAATGATTAGACTTGAGTGTAATTATATTGTAGTCCAAGAAATTATTTTGGTATGGACTTTTGTTAAAATTCTGGAATGTGCCCAAGAGTTTTGCATCTGCCCCTGTGTAAGTCTCTGCACGCCTCTGCTCCTCAAATTTTACAGAGGCACCATCAAGAGTGTTCTGACCAGCTGAATCACTGCCTGGTTTGGGAACTGCAGTGTCTCTGAGTGAAAAGTCGTACATGGCATAATGCACACAGCAGAAAAGATCTTTGGAACCTCTCTACCATCCATTAAAGACATCCTTATCAAGTATCTAAACTAGCTCTGCCAGGTTTTATAACAGTTTCTACCCCTTGGCTGTCTGGACCCTGAACTCTATGCTGCCTACATTCCTTCAGATCTCCTCCTAGTTGTTTACCTATATACAGTACATCTATTACTACTGTTATCTTTATTATTGTTATTAGTGTTATCGTTAATTTATTTATTACTTTCTATTTTAATTTATTATTATCTATTAATTTACCTACGCAAGATTGCATGTGTTTGCAGAAGAGAGTTGCTGAGTATATTGGGAGAAGGATGCAAAGGATAGAGCTGCCAGGGAAAAGGAAAAGAGGAAGGCCTAAGCAAAGGTTTATGGATGTGGTGAGAGAGGAAATGCAGGTGGTGGATGTAACAGAACAAGATGCTGAGGACAGAAAGATATGGAAGAAGATGATCCGCAGTGGCAAACCCTTACAGGAGCAGCCGAAAGAATATGATTATCTATTAATTTACCTATTATTTATCTATTTATAGTATAGTATACTGTAGTATAGTACAGTATAACATAGTTCTCTATTTGTCTTGGACAGTGTTTATCTATAGTCCTGGGAAAGATTATTTTGTGCCACTGTATGGTACAATACTGTGTATGGATGGTATGACAATAAAGCCACTCGACACTATAGAAACTGCTCTCATTAAAGGAGTTCATGACTTATACAGTACCTTAATACGGAGGCAGATAATAATGTACATTAGTTCTTGTTCTTTTAAATTTGACTGTCTTACACAGTCTTTCTGGCAGTGGATTGAGTTGATTACATTTTTATGTAACAATAGAAATTATATGTCAGAAATCCATGATAGTAGGTATGGTGTGGCACATGGACCTACTTTGGGTCCCTTATTAGACTTAATTTATATGCTCTTATTAGGCCCAATCATCTTGAAACATAAAGTGTATTGTCACAGTTATGCAGATGACACACATATTTATCAATAGTGCCAGATGACACTTGGGCTCTAAATTCTCTGATTCAGTGTCTTACTAGCATCACTGAATGTATTATAATTTCCATTATTATTCACTTCAGACTGTTGCTAAAAACAATTCACAGATGTCAACTTTCTTTGTAAATTTAATTTACTTGACATGACATAACTAAACAGTACATCAATAGGCACAGAGCATTTAAATATTCAAAGAGATATTCATAGGATATGTTTGATAAATGTAATATACATATGAGACAGAAGAATTATTAACAATTATAAAACAAGGCAAGACAAATCGCTCTCAAAAATAAAAGAAAGGAAAACCTTTAGAGAAACCAGAGAACTTATTCTTACTAAATAAACTTTCTAATTGCAATCTAAACGTTCTCAGGTTTTCAGTTCACTTTTGGTAAAATGTCATGTTATTTGACAATTCTCTTTTTAAAAAAATCACACTACGTGCTGCTTCTTTCCTACTTGCCCCACAATCATCTATAGGGAGCATATGACTTTGACTCTGACCCTGAGTGTGTCATAGCCAATTTCTTACATAATGTCAATTGCATAAATCATGGACAAGTTACTGCCCACAAAACAGTTTGTAAAGAAGTATTGAAACAGTAGAACAAAATAATATCCTAAAACCTGCTTAAACCAACTCATAAGGCAGAAGCTTTTGTTGTCTTAAGCTCTAGAGTGAAGCCAGGCCTTTCACTGTAAACATACAACTTTAATTTTTGCCATTTGTGCACATTGAGTTTAATGATCTCATGTATTAATGTAATGTAATGTTAATGCATGTATCACTTAAAACTATAACCCAATTTCAGTTCATAAAACTACTTACAAAGTCCTAAATCTGAGCTCTTCAACCATTAGTGTCTTAATTATAAAATACTTGCCATCTTTTATTGGCTCAGTTACCAATTTATTCTTTATATTGGTGGGTTTCAAATTTAATGTAGTGTGTGTTTTGCTTCCACACTTTACTCTTTATTAGAATTTTGTATTAAAAGAACTGTATGTATACAAAAACCCTCTACTTCTCTTCATCAAGGGGAGGGGATCAAGTACTGCATACAATACCCTCCATGAATTTATGAAAAAATAAGCATATTATCCTGTTGGTTGAAAGTTGTTAATTCCTTATTTGTTTGCTTTCTATTGGGCAAAGTGATTTTATTGCATCAGTTTCATTCTGAACTTTTAAGTGATAAATTTGTATTCCAGCGTATAATGTTAAATGAAATAGAGTGGTTCCAGTTTTCCTCCCAGAATTTAAAAATTTCAGACCCTTATGACATTTTCTAATGCAGTTGTCAATGTTTACTTCATGAAATGTTAGCTTCTTAAGACAAATTAATAATATAGTGCATTTAAGATTTACATTTTAGCTGCTAGTATTGTAGCTCTCACCACAGTGGTATCTATAAGTATCACTATTAGCTCTCCACACATTATTTAAAGGAGCCATACAGTATAATGAGTTTGGCATTTCTGGTTATTTGCCCTAACTTCCTTTTAATTTTAATTAGGTGTATTACTTTCTATGTGTTGTTGTCAAGTGTTAAATGTAAATATTCTATTTACATATTTTTTAAATTAATTGCTTATTTGGGAATGGTGGTGTTGTGCAGTTTGCCAAATTACAATTACAAACTAGTTTGATTCTACATTGGATTATCCTTGGTTAACACTTTGCATTTTTGTTAGTTTCTTCAAGGCCTTTCCATTTCCACTCACAATACAAAGACATGCTGTTATGTTGGACACAGAGTCTAAAACTGACGATGTATGTGTGTCAGAGTATCTGTGTGTGAGAGTATCTGTGAGTCTGTCCCAAAATGGACTTTCATACCAACCAAAGCTACTGCTACCAACCACCACTACTGCTAGAATATCTTGTGGTCCCTCCAACCCTGTATTCAGATAATGGTGAGAGAAATAGGAAATATAAATCACGTCTCTTAATTAATTAATCAATCAAATTCCAAAATCTTCACTGAGCTCAGCGTGGGCATATTTAAATGTAAAATCCCATTTTATTTAAATTGCTTTGGATTCCCATAGTGCCTGGTTTGCCCACTTTTCACATAAAATGCAGAAATTTCTAAAAGCAGTTGTAAATAAATAGTTCTAATGCTAATGTTGAATTGCCAGCAGCACACTATTTTATAGCTTCCAAGACAACAAATACCACTAAAACAGTGTTTCAAACTTTTTGGCAACATACATGAACAAAAAGAACATCTAGAGCTTAGAATCTTATTCCGAGGGATGCAGGAATTTGATATCAGTGTGGAAGAAGCAATACTGGCAATTCAAATATATGGAAGGAAGTCCAAAATTCAGGTATAGATGATGCTACTAAGTCCCACATCTTGGAGCTTGATAATCAACTTTGATGGAAATTAGTATTAAAGGAATACCCCATCCAAATATTATATTTTTTTTAAATGTTTCTTACCACATGTGGTTTGTAGTGATGGCAAAGAAAAAAATGTAATATCATGTTTTCATGTAGAGCTTGTACTTTATTGGAAGCAAGTGGTGACCAACACAGGAAAACAGCAAATAATATCAAAACATTCATGAAAACATTTTCACATTACTCGAGTGGCATAATTCAAACCAAGTTATCCAATCATATTCTTGAAAGTTAAGGCAGGACTTTTGGACAATGCATCTGTATCTGGAAGAGAGGCGTGACTTCAGATCAAAAGTGTGAGTTAATTTGACTGTCATTTTTACAATATTTAAGCAAAATATGCATGCATTTTGCATGTTTTGAGTATACAACCAGAGGACTTATGCATCACAAGTAATGTGAGTTTTTTTTCATGGATGTTTTGATATTATTTTCTGTTATCTGGCTTTGGTTAATATCTATTTCTGTTCAAGCATAAACTTTGTTAGCTCCATTCTAAATCAAAATATGAGATTAAATTTTTTTACAGTCATCATTACAAAGGACATGAAGTAACACTTCATTTTTGGGTGGAGTATTCCTTGAAATGCTAAGCTGTAGTCTGCAAACAGGATTTTGCATAGCAGTTTTTATTATCAAGGTGTGCCAGGATAACATGAAATAAAACAGATATGGCACCCTTTGTGTAACACGCTACCTGGAATGTTATGTTTAATCATAATATGTTTAATGTTATCTTTCTGAAGAAGGAGACCATAGATTTTTTAATGACATATAAAAAACCTATTCTACAATGCCAGCTCAGGGTATTCAACTAGTAATGTTATACTGTAATGTTTACTCCTATATGGTGATGCCTCTGAATAATTCAGGCCCAGCTTTAACTTCCTCACTCATTCAAAATATATGTAGAATTAACACTGTCACTGTACAGTAGTTTTCATAAACTAGAAAAAGCACTTTGATATAAAAAGCACTACTAAAAAAAGGACAAGTAACTGATATATTAAATTTCAGCATTGTTGTCCACAACAAAAAGGCTCTTATGATTTCCTCATTTGAATGTCTGATGTGAAAAATGTACAGCTTTAGCATTAATTTAGTGGTTGTTACCTAAATTCTACTCTCTACTTGAACATAATCTTTCCGAACCAAGTTAGTTTCCCCCGCCCCCTACACATGAATCTAAAATATGTTCATTTTTGTGATGCTGTGAAGTGTTGCCAGTAGTTATCAAGGATATGAGAAGCATTGTTTTAGTTCACATTTTGTAACACAGTGAGGAGTCTTTTGATATTCACTGCTAAAATGCATTCATTTATTGATTGGATATGTTTTTGATTCTACTAAATTAACATGCATTTGGAGGCAAATAACATCTTCTTAGAATTATGGAACCAGATCTGGCTTGAGGAGATCCTCACAGAATTCAGCACGTGAGAAAACCAGTGAGGGCTGACACACTTTTGCTACAACAGGACCCAAATGAGAGAAAATATACTGTTGAATGCCTCTGCTACTTAAAGATGCAAATGAAACAGCCTAAAAAAGTCTTTTAGGATCTTATATGATACAGAAGTAAATAATTAAACTGAGCACAGTGGTTTGCATTAGAGACATATTTATAGTTTAAACATTTTTAACATCCTCATTTATACTAGGTGCAGAAAGGTCTCTTACCCATTGCATTACTGTTTAGTAATAGAACTCCATGTGCGTTTGCATCTTCTTCCAGTGCCATGTAAAATGGATGACTACCATAGCAATTCATTTGATACTAAATAAGAGAAAAATGATAGAATTAATACATTTTGTAGGTAGTTTAAATTGTTTTACCACAACTAAGGCAAAACAAAACTTTTTTATTTAATTTGTTTCTTTGTTAGAACCTTTTCAGCTCCTAATCAGTACAAGTTCTACTAGCTTTATAATAACAATGGTATTTGTCTCCTTTGAATGATCATAAGCCTTACATATTAAATATCTTGAAGAAAATGTATGATAATTACACTGGACATTTTTAGCTATCTCCCTTAGCTATGCCCTTTGAACACTTCTTTTGGAATGCTCGGAGAAGGAACTTATGTTCTTCTGGCAGTGGTGTAGCGTGGGTGTCAGCTGCCCGGGGCGGAGGAAAATTTCGCCGCCCTCTTATTTAGGTATTTCAATTTAAAAGACTAAAATATACAGTAATTCTTTGCCGGCCCCTAAAGTGCCGCCCGGGGCGGGCCACCCCTGCCGCCCCCCCTACGCTACGCCACTGTATTCTGGGTATCTAAAAAAATGCAGAATAGCGAAATAAGATCTTCTATAGATTCCATCTATGTTCAGATTCAAAACATTCTTACCTGAGTTACCAAAGCACTGAGAAGAAAATTAATTCAAGCCATCAACAGAAACAAAGGATACATTTGGTTTTATACTGTGGAAGTGAAATGATTGATACTATCAGAGGTACAACAAAAGTGGGAAAGATATCTAAGAAAGTACAAGAAAGTAGGTTGAAGTGGTAAGGACGTGTGATGAGGAGAGACAATGACCATGTTATCAAAAGAGTGATGTGAATGAAGTTACAGGGGTAGAGAAAATGAGTGAGGCATAAATTGGAGGTGGATGGATAAAGTAAAAGAAGGTCTAAAGGAAAAGGAATTGACTGGTAAGGAGGTACAGGACCGAGCTGTTTGGAGAAGATCGATCAAGCACATCAACCAAGAAGAAGCTTTGGAAGTGAAATGATCAAGGAGGAATAAACATAATCTGACTATGGAAGAAGGTTTAACAATACTGGGAGGTCCAGATCTAATTATGCAATTATGAAAAGGCGAACACATTGCACCCACTGTTAAACTGACAACCGTCTCCCCGACATTTTGGAATGCAGGGCAGGTGCTGCCATCTATCGGCAACAAAAATCATTTTTTTGTGAATTCTCTATGTAATAAACTTAATAAGTTATAGCGTAATGAAAATGGCATAATTAGATCTGGACCACCCTATACATGCGTCAATTCTGAATTTTGTGAAAAAGTTTAATTAACTTGATATATGAACTCAGGAATTGTAATGCCAAGTGGATTTTTCTAGTTGAAATAAAGCCACCAAATATTCTGACAGCCTCCGAAAAGTTGTTCTAAAGAGCCTGAATTAATTACTTTTTTCTGTCCCTGTATCTGTTATGCCACCATATTATTTTTTTTATGGTTTTATGGGTGACTTCTGTATAAAGGGCTTTGTTCATATTCTCTTTGATAGTGAAGAAAGAACTTCATCATTCTGCACAACATGTATTTAGACAGTACAGTATTTAGGTCATGAACCTTATAAAACTAAATAAAAAAGTACTATTGAATAGTATCATGTGAATTAATCAACAATGTAAACCTAGGTAAGTATAAATGTAAGTATCACATGCCCTGAGATGTAGCTCAAGTTCAAGTTTACTGTCACATGCACACAATACATAGTGCACATGTACACAGTACAATGAAATCCTTACTTGTGTATTTCCAGTTGACAATATTTCAAAACAAAATGACACACACCAAAAATGTATAGGTAGCCTGCAATACAATATGTATAATATATACAGTACTTGTATTTGTTTCTACATATATCAATATATATTGCGTGTGCACATTGCTTTTTATGTTATATTATTTCTTATAATATTTTAATACTACTGGCTGTTTTGTAACCTTATGAACTATTAACAGATACTTTCCAAAATGTAATGGTGCGAGTGTCAATTGCCCTGTACCATTTATCAGATTGAAGGAGCGAGAAAGGCAATTATCCATATTTAATTATATTGTGTCTTTCTTAGGCAGTGGATGTTGTGCATGTCCTGAGCAGAAGGCAGCTGTGTGCTTATATTATTATGTGCCACCTTCATCATCCTCTGAAGGGCTTTACAATCTTGATTCAAAAAGAAGCCATACCAGGATATGATGTCGATTAACAAGCACAGATTTCACTGAGAAATGATAGAAAAATGTGAGACATCTGAGTATACAGAGGCACTGGCGAGTCTTTTTGAGGTGTTGTGTCCACTTGAATTCATTACTGATGGTCACCGCAAGAAGTTTAACACTGCTCCGCCTTTCAACGGAATTTCCTTCTAAACAGATGTCAGTGTGGTCTGCCTTCTGCATTCTAAAATCTATGACTGGCTCCTTGGCTTTGCTTCTATTAAGGATGTGATTGTTGCCCTTGTACCACTGATTCAGTAGGTAAACCTCTTCTCTGTAAGCTGTCCCATTGTAGTTTGTGAACAGGCCTATGATGGTTGACTCCTTGGCATATTTAATGATGGGATTGGAACTGTGTCTAGCCACATAGTTGGATGTGAACAATAAGAATATAAGGAGATTCAGCACGCTACTCTGTTGAGCACCTTTGTTAAAGACCTTTGTTGGAATTACTCAAACCATACATGCTAAAGGATGCTTGCTATTAAGTCCAAAATCCAAAAGAATGATGCTTGGTTTTCAGCTTTCCTGGAACAACAGTGTTAAATGCTTAGCTGAAGTCTATAAGAAGTACTTTAGAAAAACTTTTTATTATCCCAATGTACCAAGATGTTATGAACTGTAAGGGAGATGGCATCTTCTGTGGAGCAGTTCTGACAATATGAAAGCTACAAGTAATCATTGCTATCTGGAATTCTGTGCAATGTGTTCCAGCATCTGTCAAATCACCTCACCATGATGAAAGTGAGTGCCACTGGTCTGTAGTAATTCACTCAGTTCACTTTTATGACCTAAGGTGCAGGGATAATTGTTGTCCTTTTGAAGCAGGCAGTTAACACATATTATCTCAGAAAAATGTTCAAAATGTCACTGAAGATGTCAGATAATTGATTGTTGCAGGTTTTTAAAACATCTTATGAAATTCCACCCATGCTTAGGACTACATCTACAAGCAAGAAGGGACATATCCTAAAACCCAATACTTAATTTTCAAAATTTGGATTGTTTCTGAGCACCTGGTGCAAACAACACTTTTTTTTTTTGCTATTTTTCTATAACTGAGACATGCTAAACCTGCTATTCAAAAGGTATAACGCCGAAACAACCTTTGGAGTCAACATTGGCATTTGTCATAATTTACTCAACCTACCAGTGCAAAGTGTGCTGAGGGCACAGGTCTTAATACTAACAAATAATTAATCTAACTGCCTCTGAAAATCTTTTTTTTTTTTCAAGTGCAATGGGCACTACCTACCTTTTAAGGTCTACTGGAAGTTCCAGGAAGCCTAGCCATCCCAGAAAAGATGGATGGCAAAACATAGTGCTGTCCCATCCAGTTACATGAACCTTCCAGAAGAGTATAAAAGGGAGCAAGGAAGAAGGAAGGGCAATTTGATTTTATGTAAAATAACTGTGCACTTTCACTGGAATGGCTGCCTCAGGTGGGAAACTGAAATAAAATTATTTATAAATAGTCTAGTTTAATGATCACAAATTATAAAATATGCAGTGTTACTCAAATTAACCTGAGTACGGTCTGCTCATGAACAGTGGAAAAAGGAGGTAGAGAACAAAAAGAGGACTGCCAGAATTATCAGTGTGGACAACAGAGATCACACATTGAACAGTGAATAAACATTCAATTTTTCAATACATTGAAATGTTTTTGGATTATACAGTTAAAAATGTTTTACTCACACCAGGTGGCTGATCTTTAGCAAACATGCCCCATGTAAGCCAGTTCAGATCATGACGAAATGAAGTATGTTCTGTTTCACCAAAGCCATAGACGTACTTGGAAGGAAATCGAGTTGAAATCTGAATGAACATGTCAGTGAAAATAAACCCTGGAAGAACGGAATCCCATCTGGAGTAGTAAAGCACAAAATATTTTACACAAACAAGCACACACATACTATAGGCATTTATTCATCACCATTTATAGTGAATATTATTTTATGTCTAAAAATGGAAAACAACTGAAGATTTTTTTTCTACGCACATGACTGTTCCAGTGCTCTTGCGTTTCACTTTAATTCCAAATGTTTCGTTGCTGATGGAGACATCATAAAGCTGGTCTACTGTATTGACTTCAATGCTGGGCACATTAAGCGGGATGGGTACCTCATATCTTTTATTTTTTGGATCTGATATCTAAAGAGAAAGAAAAAGAATCCTCCATTTCCTGGATCTCTCAGCTCTAATTAAAAACATTAGCACTAAGGCATAATTCATTTCTTGAGGTACAATACAGGCATGTGATCCGCAAGATGTCCAAATTATAACCTTACTCCTTTAGTCCAGCTATATTGGTGGCTAATGTACTTTCAACCCTAGGAAAGATACTGATCAACATCACAGAACATTCTCAAATGTAGCTCATAAAGACATTAGTGACTCATGTCTGTACTGATATAGCATTAATATTTTTTTCAAAAGTTGCTACAGGCGTTAGCCAGCAGTGCAACAGGTCATATCCAGTTATCAGAAAAGGAACCAGTTCATTAGCCATGGTGTTCTGACACTTGTTGTTTCTCTTTTGCAGTAAAAAGTAAAAAAAAAATTGACTGTGGTTCATGGGGAGACCCAACTTGAAATTTGATTCTTTTTACAGGAGAACAATATTGCTTTACTACCTAGGGTTTTAAAGGATATTCAATGGTTTTACTTTATTTATCACAAGTATACCTTGTGATATATGTGAACAAGTCACCAGACTTACAGAGCCCAAATTAGAGGGGAGACTGGGAAAATATGCTGACGTGACACCTCAGACTCACTGATTGTAGTCTAATTATACAACTGGGAGGACTGTGATCCAGAATACTTCCTCTGAGCCCACCACTGATCAGTCAGTATCACACCTCGATCTCTAGGGTATTTTGCTCCAAAGAAATGTCATCAGCATAAAACAGGGAGTGTAACTGATGCACCAGCTGTTCGGTTTTCATTGTTTCCATTACCTATGCTATTATACATGGTTGTCTGAGGCAGACCCATTACAATTTTTGAGCCTTATGCTGTCTTCTCTTTGCAGTCAGAGACCTAAAAATGTAATCCACTGTTTTATAAAAGTAATAAAAAAAAGTTTATAATATTACCTTAAATTGTAACATATAGTTGGATAGATACTTTATATCAACTTGAAGTACATCTATAGGTGGTGAGGAACTGCCATATGGTGACGCATATGCAGTATTTCTTGTAATTGTGGCACGAATTCCTTGGGGAATGTGTTCTGCTTTACTTACAATATACCCATAGTCTTCTGGATAAAAGCACCATGGGACTTTTGGAGTTACTGCAGGCTGCAAAATTAGAAAAAAAATTACATTGAAAGATAACAGAAACAAAACACATTTTAAACAAGTCACTTATTAATGCATAAATGACTTTATATAGTGCTGGTCAAAATATCCACTATCTAGAGTCTCATAGTGCTTGAATTCATAGTGAAAACATACTTTATACGCAATAGTATGGTGCCTGAAAAGAAGTACTTTAGTGTAAATCCTACTTACACATTTGCATTTTGGCCTTAAAAGGCAAATAATCATTTTATTTTATACACATTAAATTGTATTTTTTCATTGCTGTTTTGTCTTTTTGAAGAATAATGCTAGTAACGAATTTGATTGACTCCACTGTATAGATGTTAACTACTATACTATATAAGCTGGGTATTTTTAGCTTTGTCAATTATCTTAACTTTTATTATTAGCAAGGCAAGGTGAGCTATGTTCTACTTGCATTGCTCCTTCCTGTTGTAAATACTTTAGTACTAGCAAGGAAATGTTGACTCATCACAAACCTTAACTGATTTTAGAAACTTCATTCATAAATATAGTGTCTTCATAAAAATGTGAACTATTCATTCCCACTTTTTCACATTTAAAAATCTCTCGGCATTGTTGCTGAATGCACCAGACAGCAATGTTGCCAGTGTTAAATAAACTGTTACCTTATCAAACTAGCCCATAAAAGTGGATAGATGGAAAGAATTGACCTATACATATACTCAAAGTATCAATATAACACTTGTGCTTTTGCTATGCAGGATGCAAAATTTCACTTGTGAGTCACACATTACTAGCCCTTTCCATAAAGACAAAAACAGTACAGTTAAGCAATTCTTTCAGCATGCATTCTCCTGGATTAAGTACTTTGTTGAACCACTTCAGGCGTCTATAATAGCTGGTAATCTTTCTGGAGTAGTTTTTATTAACTTTATAAAATATATTGTACCCTTTTTTCTGTTAGTGTCAAGTGATGGACAGTATCTTTTGAAGTGGTATCAAAGACTTTTGAATGAATTAATGTCACGACTATGACACAGCTTCTCAAGGACTTCGGTTTTGTTTAATTTAAAGCATTAAAGTGCTGCACTATTGAAAGAAAATCAATAAACAAGTTTGCAACTGGTAATATTGTCTATGCAATCACCAATCCATTTTGGGCCATTTTTTTCTTTAATTAAAAGCACGTAAGAAGATGGATTCTAAGCCAGCAACAGTGATGTGATACTAGTCTTTTTCAGAAGATACTGACAAACACATCCAAATTGTCTTAATTCTGTGTTCAAGCGACAAGGAAATATCATGGAAATTTATTACTAAATGAAAAGGAAGGGAACTTTCAAGACAAGCAAATGACAAAATACACTTAATTTAACTAATGTACTCTACAAACAAGTATATCATTATGTTTTCTTCTCTAAAATATATTTCTAATTCATTTAGTATGTTATTTTTTTAAGCAGGTTTGTATTTGGAAACCTCAAGAATGCAACATTATTTTAATTTCGTCAGCAAAAAAAAAATGGTCACTTCATTCTATGCAATACAGACTGATATTAGCAGACAGTCTGAGTTATGATCGTTGCTATTTTTAACAAGTAATGTTCTTTTATGTTGTAAACATATCACCTTCAGTAAATAAGTGTTTAGATTGGAGAATATTTTGGGGAAATCAGCATCAGTGTAGCATGGGTAATATTTGATGATGCTGTGAGCAGGCATAATAGCCTTAGATTACAATGTAAGACCCCCTCCTGTGTATGTGCACACACACACACATATATATGTACTATCTTATATATAAACGTCTATGTGTGAAAGTCTGTCTGTCTGACCCGGAAGTGAGAGGTTGAGTCTGGGTAAGGGCTCCACCTCCGAGGAAACAGAAAACGTGCTTAGCCACTAATAATACAAGGGAGGCGAACACGTCAGCAAAAACAAACCTCAGAAAAAAGACAAAGTCGCTTAGCTGCTAACATCGGTAAAATGGTCTTCCGTTTAATTTTCCACCAGCCACTAATATACAAGCGAGGTGAGCATGTCGGCAAAACAAAACCTCAGAAGAAAGACAGTCGCTTAGCCGCTAACATTGGCAAAATGGCATCTCTTTTACTTTTCCTCCTAACCGCTAATGCACAAGCGATGTAAGCACGTCGGCAAAACAAATCCTTATAGGAGAGAGTTGCCCATGGTAGTTCCTTTACAATTACAGTGATCCCTCGCTATATCGCGCTTCGACTTTCGCGGCTTCACTCCATCGCGGATTTTACATGTAAGCATATCTAAATATATATCACAGATTTTTTGCTGGATTTCTGCGGACAATGGGTCTTTTAATTTATGGTACATGCTTCCTCAGTTTGTTTGCCCAGTTGATTTCATACAAGGGACGCTATTGGTGGATGGCTGAGAAGCTACCCAATCAGAGCACGTATTGCGTATTAAATAAAACTCCTCAATGATATACGATATGCTTCCCTCTCGGTGCTTCGCACACTTAAAAGCTCTAACAGAATGTATTGATTTTTGATTGTTTACTTTTCTCTCTCTCTCTGACATTCTCTGCTCTTGATGCGCACTTCTTTGAAGAGGAAGATATGTTTGCATTCTTTTAATTGTGAGAAAGAACTGCCATCTCCGTCTTGTCGTGGAGAACAGTTTAAACTTTTGACTAAAGGGTGTTATTTCATGTCTAGAGGGCTCTAATAATGTTAAAAAACGTATTTAGAAGGTCATAAACAGGTTTTCTATTCTCTAACTGCGAAAATATTAGATTTATAAATAAAGAATCTTACTTCGCGGAAATTCATTTATCGCAGTAGAGTCTGGAATGGATTAACCGCGATAAACGAGGGTTTTCTGTACCTGACACTTCTACATTTCAATTTTTTTTTCTGACGATTTCAAAAGTTTCTAGCAGCACAGGCTAGAATTTATATAATATATACAGTATACTAGCCGAGGTACCAGGTTATTTTAAATAGTGACCCTGTTGTTATGGTCATCCACACTGCCTCTCCATGAATGTGTCTTCTCTCTTTAGTTCTGAATATATTCCTGAGTTCCTTGCTGGGATATAACCATGAACTATAACCATGTATGACTCAACATTACTTCAAGGTGGACAGTTTATAGCTAGTGTTAAATTAACATTTGAAGTGTATATATGGACACACCCTTTCCATTTATACATTTTAAAGAATACGATCACGATAATAGTTAATTTAAAATTGGCAATTTTGCTGAAGTTTGCAAAAACAAAAATTAGTAATTTGATTTTTTTTACAAATCACCAAATTTTCAACATTGAAAATTATGTAGGAATTTCATTGTGTATAATGTAGCACATATATTCCATGCTTGTAAAGGTCATGCCAATGTGCTTGCCAGTCAGTTAAGCTGCTTTAATCATTTATACATACATTTTTTTAAACATATTACCTTTATGTAACATATATTAGAATATCTGCGGTGGGCTGGCGCCCTGCCTGGGGTTTGTTTCCTGCCTTGCGCCTTATGTTGGCTGGGAATGGTTCCAGCAGACCACTATGACCCTGTAGTTAGGATATAGCGGGTTGGATAATGGATGGATGGATATTAGAATGTAGGCAGTTATTGAGATACTTGTAATTTGATAAATATACTTTAGTATCACAAGAAGCCAATAATTTGCATATTTTAAAACATTGCAGTATACTGCAAGATGTATTAATATATTTCTAAAGGTATATTTTAAAATACTGCATATTCTTTTAAAATAAGGTATGTAAAAACAGAAAAACATATACATTTCCATCTGGGGAAGAAGCTCCTGCTATGCTCATGTGAAGATAGCCTTCTATGGAAGTCATCCCACTTGTTGTCTAGTATATCATTGGTTACATGATTTAACAGTTATCCTTCCAGATCAAAGGAATGATTTCTTTCCTTTCTGAGAGGTGAGAGGGTTCAATATTCCAGATGTATACTAGAAGCAACTTGCAGCAGAATCACTAGGCGTGTGAACCAAACCCAGTTGCAGTCATATGTGTTAAGCCAAGCAGAAGTTGTATTTGATAATAAACGTTAGGGTTGAGTTTACCTTCCAGATGCAGTTACGAGCCTTGCAAGCTGCTTCATTTGCATTTTCTTCTGGGTGACAATCAAATCTTTCCAGTTCATTAGGATTTACATTCCATTCAATGACATAATTCTGGCCTAGTTCCAATTGAAGTCCAGTTACTATTACAGTCTGCAAAAACAACAAAACAACATTAAATATATTGAACAAGGTAGCTGCATTCTGTTGAATAATTTTCAAGTCTCTTTGCAATTATTTTTTATTTGCAATTAATTACATTTTTCAATTCAGTTAATTAATTTGAAGAGTCAAAAAGTAAACAGAGCATTATGGGATGCCCCAGATGCACACTGGCTTGAGAGACAGATGGGTTAGAGTGTGCTTCAACAATACTTCTCAGAGATCTGAATAGTTTGTAATTCAGCCTATACTGCTGGAATAAGACATATTTAGCTTAAAAACATGGCCTAAGCAATATCTAAAAAGTGCACTAGTAAATGTCACAGGATGAATAGTATTGAAATATAACTTTTAGACTTACTTTCACTACCCATTTTTGTCTTTGTTAACAAAAATGTAAAATTACACAATTCTAGAAGGATTATTAATTCAAATTATAGCAAGTTCTATGTACCTATGATATTTTTGTGATATAATCTATAAAAAAAGTCTCCACATTTTTAAGACCCTAGATAATACACTACCTCACTAAGCAAAAAGCTTTTTTATTCCAAGAAGACTGGCTGAGGCATCTTTGACACTCTTACTAATGGAGCCAAAGCTATCTGTTTAATTTGACCGTGTACTAATAAAGCTTTTAATTATCTCCTCCTATGTTTGTGGGGTTATAAATGATTATTTTAGTAACATGTTAAAAGAGAAAAGAAACATCCATACATCTTCTGTTCAGCACACTTTTCATTTCAAAAGGAAAACTGCAATTCATTCCTAGCTGTTAATTCACACCTTCCTAATCACTAAAACAGTGGCCAGTTTTCATCGGTATCTGAAACCCTCTTATTCCATGGCAGAACATGGAGTTATAGATTATTCAGGTAAGCACTGGGTGCAAAAAAAGCAGAGATGAACCCTCAAAAGTGCTGCCACTTAGTCTATCAAAAGACAGAAATTAAAAAATCAGACCACCCATTCATTAGCAAAACCTTTATGTAAATTTCCATGCAAAAGTCAGGATCTATTAAAGAAAACTTGATGGGAATACTTGCATATATTTATGGTAACTCTGACCCATCCACAACTTGGAAATGACAACACCGGGGAAATGCAGCCAAACCAGCTAAATTAGGACGCACGTGTATAATTTATATCACCAAGACATTATTATAATTTGTGTTGATTTGACAAACATTTCATTTTAGAAGTGATGAATATGATGTGCAGACTAGTTTACTACCCTTAAAAGAGGGCCAATGCTGCATATTTGCATAATTTATCATTAGTTTATGCAACCTACCTGTTGTCACTTCTCAGGGTTAGAAACAAAAGTACAGTGAAAATACAAGTGTAACTCACTTCCTGTATAGAGAAAGTTTGAAATTTTTGTCCTACAGCCTATTCATAGCCTAAAGCTTTGATACAACATACTTTGCCTTGCACTACTTGAAGACTATGCAACTGGTCAAATATGAAGAGAACAAGCTTTCAGGAATCCATGGTTGATAAGCTGATTTAGACTATCGAGAACAATTTTCTTGTAACTATGTCCTGAGAAACACAGACTGTATGACATCAGGCTGTACTTGTTGATTTCCAGGTTTTAAGAATAGGTGTCATTATTTCAACAGCAACTATGTGAGGGAATTGGCTAACAGGTCAGGAATATCTCAGCCAAGTTTCAGGGCCATCATTGCCATTGAGTTGACTCGATGAGGCAGTATAGTTAGTTGTTGTATGGTGCAAGTGTGCAGGCCAACATAAAAGAGCAATTTGCAGACATGTATGCAAATATGGTTTGGTGGCATGGGTCAACCCATGGTTCACTTATAGTGAGGCAAAGTGGCATGGACAGAAGTGAAGGAGCTCTAAGTGATTACTGGCTTGTTGGGAAGGTAACTGGCTGAACACTCAGTGTTAATATGGGGTGTGCTGTTTGATGTAACAGTAATCACATTATTATATGGTGATGGTGGCTACCTCCTCAGACACTGGCACCTTATGTCTTTCCTTGATCCCAAGAGTGCAGAGGAGAACTGCTTTAGTGCACCATAGGACTCCTCAAATGCAAGTGAAAATGTCTAGACAAATTAGGTGCTCTAGCCAATAAACGTCTGCAGCATCGTGATTGAATATGTATGAAGTTCATTAGCATAGTACATACATGGTTGTTTCTGGGTAGCAACTGAGATGTTTTCATGGTGCATTCACATACACAGATTTAAAAGAAGATTGTCATATATTAAGAGTAAATTGCATAGAAATGTGCGTACACCAGGTTTTATAAATCAGATTTTTTTAATGGTGTACTGTATGTATTTCCTGTTTTTTCATTTGTGCCTATTTTCACACTCAAATCCATGCAAAATTTTATAAAACACATCCCATGTGTCCTTCCTGCCTTGACCCAGCGATTGCTGTGATAGGCTCCAGCTGCCTAGTAACCCTACCCTGGATTAGCTGGTTAAGAAAATGAATGGATGAATTGACTAAACATTGTAAAATCACAACGACTTCAAAAGGAGGTTAAAAAGATGCTATAAAAAGAGCTGTTAAAGAAGAGATAATTTTCAGTCTTCAGTACCCTTTGAAAAACAAATTCGCTGAACAACTCTGACAGATCCCACGATGAAGCTGCACAGCACCAGACATCTCACTGCATGTCAAAATGAATAACTAAAGTCTAATTGGAAATGCCAAACATGCCATAACTGAATGTGGTCACAGTGTTTCATGTATACCCATAGACGGTCAGTTGACAAATAATTAGGAATGTTATACTAATGCTGAATAGGGCCTCCTTTTGCTCTCTAAACAGCCTCAATTCATCATGGCAT
This sequence comes from Polypterus senegalus, assembly GCF_016835505.1. Classification (NCBI taxonomy): domain Eukaryota; kingdom Metazoa; phylum Chordata; class Cladistia; order Polypteriformes; family Polypteridae; genus Polypterus; species Polypterus senegalus. Next base: position 118,726,781 of record NC_053154.1, on the reverse strand, counting down.
GGATTCTACATGTTGTTAAAAACATTTGTTTGAGATTGTGATCTATGTTAACAAGACTGTGACTAACAAGCCCACTGAAGACTTCTAAACTCTCATGTTCACAAAACCAGCTTGAGATAACTTTTGCTTTGTTACATGATGCATTATCATGCTGGAAGTAGCCATCAGACGATGGGTAAATTCTGGCCATGAAGGGATGTACATGATCAGAATCTATACTCAAATAGGCTGTGACATTCAAGTGATGAGTGATTGGTATTAATGAGTCCACAGTGTGATAAGAAAACACTGTCCACCAGTAACACCAGCCTAGACTATTGACACAAGGCAGGTTGGGTACATGAATTGGTACCAAATTCTGACAATCATCTATGTGCCTCGGTAGAAATCAAGATTCATTTTTCCAGTCTTTAACTGTCCAGTTTTGGTGAGCATGTGTCCACTGCAGCATCTGTTCTTGGCTGACAGGAGTGCAACCTGATGTGGTCTTTGTCTGTTGTGGCCCATCCATCCGTTGGTTTGACATGTCCATTATGAGATGCTTTCCTGCTCCCCACAGTTGTACAGAGTGGTTATCCGAGTTACCATAGCTTTTCTGACAACACAAGCCATTCTGGTTATTCTCCTTTGACCTCTCTCGTTAACAAAGTGATGTCATCCACAGAATTTTCTGGTCATTGGACATTTTTATTTTTCGCACCATTCTCAGTAAATTGTACATACCATTGCATTTGAAAATCCCAGGAGATCAGGAGTGTCACAAATATTTAGATCAGGCCTATCAATCATGCCACAGTGAAAATCACTAAAATAACCTTTATTCCCTATTCTGCCATTTGATATCAACATTAATTGAACCACCTGACTTGTGTCTGCATGATTTTGTGCTTTGCATTGCTGCCTCATCGTTGACTGATAATTGCATGAATACAGAGGTGTACAGGTGTTCCTAATAATTTGTCCAATGAGTACATGCTAACTTGCAATTTAAAAATGGAAATAGCATGTAATGAAATACACATATTATAAAGTCTTATACAACTCATAACGACTTAAGCATTTGATCAAGGTAATGAAAATATTGTTTCATTTAACTCTAAACACAAGATGCTGCAATTTATTCAATATGGTATAAAAATAGTTCAACAACAGTAAGAAGTATTTTTCATTTGTGTATATGTGGCTCAAATTAAATGCCAACGTTCTGAATTCAGATATCACCAATGAACTTTTTTTAATTGCGTTTCTTAAACAACAAACACACACCATGGATGTTGTCTTCTTATTATAGAAACTGTAGCATGGGACTGAAATGAATACAATTGTAATGGAGCTTTTTACAGGATAATAAAATTAAGAGCCGAACATTTTCACTGAGTTAATGTGTTATGTGCTGTAGATATAAATACAATGTATTTACAGAAGTTTGAGGATATGCAACATATAGAGTAACATAGCATAAAGTCTAAATATGGATATTGTTGTGCTACAAATGCAGTATACAGATAGTCAATGTTTAAGATACAGCTCTAATTGCAACATTCTGTTAATTTGTTTAGTAAGATTTTAAGTCAGAAATACCCTGCTTTTTACTATATTTCATGAACTATTCAAGAACATTATAAATTGTCTCAGTAGAGTTTTCAAAAGTCAAAAAAAGTTTATGTTATCTTGAAACGTAAATGACTATGATAAATGCATTCTTCACATTTGGAAGTCATTAACATTGTTTTTAGCTATTAATACTATAAATTAATTTTCAGTGTTTTCCATACTGTAAAGATATGAATGCAATTAAAAACACTTTTAATAAAAAAAAAATATGCTGAAAAAAATATATACATATTTTAAATGATATAAGGAATAAGGCAATTTAACATTAAACAGGGTATTTTTGCCATAGAATGAACTTCCTACAGTATACAACAATCTATACAGCAATTATTTGAATAAAACACAAAAAATAAACTTTTTGACCTGGCACCTACCTATAATCCATGTTAGTTATGTTAAATATTCACAGTGAGTCAAAGCATATTACATTAGTCTTTGGGATATATATTAATTTTTGTTTTAAACAGCTAAAACTTTTATGAAGACTGTTCATACAGTTCCAAAATTATAGAGCAAGAAAGGTATTTTGTATGTCAAGTGTACAAACTCTTTAAAAGGAGACAGTTAAAGTGGAGGTAAACTATTTAAAATGTGCTATCCCACTTCCATCTGAATATCTAGGATACCATATGGAGAATTGTGTTTATGAGAGTTGAGAACATGCCTAACCATATTTTTAACATACTGTATATAGCAAAATATATATTGTATTTTAATATGCTTCTTTGGCCTTTTAAAAGTTAAAACCTTTTCATTAATTCCATGCAGAATTCTAGAAGTTATCATATACTGAAATCAGCATAGTATGAAATAAAACATTCAGATTTCTAAGTATTCACAGTTTATGTGAATTACTTTACTAAATAATAAAGTACATTCTGATACAGAACTGGGTTTCATACCACCAATATAAACAAATAAAAGTAATATTCTTAAATTCATATCAATTTTGCTAGAAGCCTGAGTCAGAACACACTGAAAAACAGATAATTAATGAGGGAATGGTTAAAAATTGACGGACGGAGAAATATCTTAACAGTTTCCCTCAAACAGAATAATCAATAGATAAACATGAAGCTAGCAGCAGTAAGTAGGCAACAGCAAAGCTATTGTAAGTCTCAAGAGTTACTTTAGAGAGTTATGTCGACTGCCTATGTATGAATGCAGCTGCAACCAGTAACGTTGCCTGCATTCATTCAGAAGTAATTCATGCTAAAGGTTCAGCTTTTAAGTTATTCATTACAAGGAAGTACCAGAAGAAGCCATGCAGAATGTAATGATTAAATTCAGGAGTAAACAAAAAGTCTGCCTAGAAAAGAATACACATGACCAGATATTCAGGAGTAACAAATGACCTAAGCTAGTTCACATACTGGAAGTGACCTAACAAATATGCCACTTTATGCTGTTGTAACAGGGCTCAATGATGCCCTGTTACAGCAGTTAAAAGCAGGACATACCTTTAGTTTGACAAGATCAGTGCTTGCTTTTGCAATATACAAGACAGACAGACAGACATATATATTCTGTCCTTCTGCAGCTTACTGGAATGCACTGTAATAGTGTCTACCATAAGTTAGTGCTATATTAAAGAAGGCCTAATTGAATTATACCTTTATGAAAAGGAAAATATGCCTTTATAAAGATATGCAAAGGCATAACTTTTTAAATTTACTTGTATCTTGTAAGTTTCTTGATACATTTTATGCAGAAAGTATTAGCTTGTGTTAGGCCATTACTGTAAAAGGACATATATAAATATTTATTTGCTGTTAAACATCAAAATAAAAAATTAAACTGACTAGATCATTAATAATAAATAAGCAAAGCTACATTTTGCTTATCATTCCTGTACATTATGTCAAGTTTAATTTATAATGTTATTAATGATGACAAAAGAGTACAGAGCCATGATGCACAAAGGAATCACACAGCTGCCATACCATATGCACTTCAGAACATGTCTTCCACCTTTTAGCTAAGCATGTCTGGGCCTGGCCAGTAGTTCGATGTAAGACCCTCTAAGAAAAGCTAGGGTTACTGCTGAAAAAGGTGTAGGTGAAGCCCGCAGGGGGAACTTACCTTGTGGTCTGAATGTGGAGCCCAATGCTCCAGTGCAGTGACACTGTGCTGAACAAATGGCACTGTCCTTCGGATGTGATGTAAAATTTATGTCCCAACTCTTTGTGGTCATTAAAGATCCCTAGGCTCCCTTTGTAAAGAGTAGGGTGTATATCAATGTCCTAGCTAAACTGCCCATCATGGCCTAGTCATACTAGCTCCCTATTCTTCTCATATCTTTAGCTGGCTATTTATCTCTTACCTCTTCACCACCAGAGCATACTGGTGCAAAATGACTGCTGTCACATCATCCAGTTGGATGCTGTGCATTAGTGCTGGATGAAGTGGCTCCCTACTCAATATGCAAATATCTTTGAGTAGTGAGAAAAGTGCTACATAAATGTAAATAATTATTAAAGGATATTTAAAGCATGAAAATAATTTTAAAATTAGAATATCATTGCAATTTACAGTACAATGGTCAGCTTATGTTTAAAGTAACATATATCATTGTATATGACAATCATTTCTATGAAAAAACAAAGTTACCTAATTCTTTTAATTTGAAAAAAAAAAACAACTTTTTAATCCACTGATTCATTTGTCAGAAATTTAAAAATATACTTTTAACCAAACAGAAGCAAACAGCTTTGTGCTTACAGTTAATATTAGCAATGTTCCACCATGAAATGTAAACAAGCTGATCTGTCAACACTATTTCTGGTCAAAGTAAATTGAACAAAAGGTCACTCCATAGAAGAAAGTGGTAATCACCAGCCAGGGGACCTTTTCTTTTGTGTAAAACAACATCATTTTTGAAATTGTATAACCTTTATAAAATAAATAAAGCTTCTAGTAAAGACCCACATTAATACACAATGCCCATAAATATACATTATTACATTTCTATTAGCATCAGGATGAAAATGTAGAAGACCTTTAACACACAGTACAAAACAATAATTTCAGACAGTTAGAAAAAGAGAAGTGCACTGTAGCATTAATGTCTTAAAATGATTTGAACTTTAATTAGCTCCACAGATGACTTGCCAGTGGCACAGAAAACAAAGCCTGTTTTGTATATCACCTTAATGTATAAAATTAATAAAATCTTACCTTGGTGTTTTTGTTGTAACTGATATTTGTTGATGGAACAGAAATATTTCCTAAGTCACTTCTTATAATAACAGTTAATGGCTGAAAAGACATTCCGAGGACTTTAATTTCTTCAAATGTTATGTTGTTTGGATCCTTGTATCCATTAGTTAAAGGCTTTATTTTTAATATGCCCTGTTTGAAGAAAATAGTGTAATTATATTTTGATAAAGTAAACTGTTAATATCCATAAGAAATGCAACCCTAAACAGTAATGAGCAGTATATAAAGTTAATAGTACTGTATATAAAGTTGAGGTGGTATATGGTGGCTCTTAGGCTCAAGATCTGTGTTGGTAACTGGAAGGATGTCGGTTTAAATCCTGTTACTGTCAGAAGGGATCTCACTATGCTGGACCCTTGAGCTAGGCCCTTAACCTGAAAATTGCTCTGGGACACTGTACAGTGGCTGACCATGATTTCTGACCTCCAAAGTTCATGCGAAAAAACAGTTTCCCCTTGAGGATTAATACAGTGTACAAATATATTTATATATGACATAAACATACTGTATATATAAAATTAACATTCTTGCTGTTGTTGGATGGAAAAGTGCACTACTGCCTGTTGGGAATACAATGTATGTAAATTCACCCCTAAGCAAACTAGAATATTTTAGATTGATGAATAACCATAACTTTGTGTATTATAGCACTGGTAAATTTTAACATTTAACCAGCTTGAACGGGCTACTATTATTTTCTGGTTATTATTCTTAATTTGGGATGATTACAAAAATAAAGCATTAAGGTGTAACCACTGCTTCAACATATCAGGAAAAATGTAATAGTAATTGTAAAAAATGCATTAATAATTAAAATAATTTTACTGCATATAGAATTACTATGTAATCATACAGTAAAATTGCATTATTAGTATAGAAATCTGTAGAGTTAAGTTTTGTATGAAAATATAAATTCTTTGTAAGTCAAAAGCTAGAGACTATGATTTGGGAGTCTCATCATAGGAATGTGGTACCTGCTGGAAAACACTTCAATAGAAAAATGAAGCCTTTACTTTTATACAGGCATGCTCTGAGTCTTAAAAAATCCATTTAGGATGCCTATACTTCATGAATAAATAAGATGACTACTCAGATCAATGTAATGTATAAACTCTGAGACCATGCTAAGAAATCATATAAATTAGAGAAGAAAATCAGAAACCAGGAAAATTAGTCCTAATCCTAAATTTTCACTCTTGTTAACAATATTTTTTACTGCTGACAGTATGTACTGCATACGCATAATTTTAAGGCCTTAATTGTCTAATTTAAAAAAAAAAAACTACTGTGTAACCCCAAAGGTTTTGACATACTGTAAAATCTAAAGGAAGGAAAAAAAAACTGGGGAAGTTTTTCAGTGGTATAAACAGGAAATATAAAATATATATAGGGCAAACCAGAAATGGTTATGGCTACTACATATAGTACTTTGATTCAGGGCAAGTTTTGGAGAAAATTCTATTTTTCCCCTTTCAGTTGTATTTTGTAGTGAGCTGAAAAATTACATTGTTCTTTTTGATCTATATGCTTCCTTTAGGTCAGATTATCTCAAAGCACATGGTGAGCTACCACATCTATGCAGACAACACACAGTTGTATTTATCAATAGCACCTGATGACCCTGACACTCTTGTCTCTTTGATCCTGTATCTTACTTGTATTTCCAAATGGATAAGCATCAACTTTCTCAAATTAAATGAGGGGAAAACAGAAATCTTAATGAAAAATGGATATAGCAAGGGTTTTAGAAATAAACTTTGTCCTTCAGGTTTAAAAGTCAAGTTGGAGTTAAAGAATTTAGGGGTAACTATTGACTCTGACCTAAATTTTAAATCACATATTTATCAGATTACTAGGTCTGAATTTTTTCACTTAAGGAATATAGCTAAAGTTAGACCTCATAACTTTACAAAATGCTGAAAAATTAGTTCACACTTTTGTCAGTGTGTCAGTCAAATAGACTTCTGTAATGCACTCCTTACAGGACAACTTAAGAAAGACATCAGTTGGTTACAGTTAGTGCAGAATGCAGCAGCCGGAATCTTAACTAGAAAAAGAAATTCTGAACATGTTTCACCAGTCTGAGTGTTGTTGTATTGGTTACCTGTGTCACTTAGAATTGACTTTAAAATACTACTACTGGTTTACAAAGCCTTAAAACATCTCACCCGCCCCAATATTTTGGAATGTTTGCCCCCTTACTCTCCAAGTCATAAATTAATTAAGTTCTGCTTATAATTCCAAGAGTGGTGAGGTGGCTTTTTGCTGTTATGCAGCTAAAATTTGGAATATTTTACCAATAGAAATTCACCAGGCTAATACAGTAGAACTATTTTAAAAAACTGCTAAAAACCCTTTATTTTAAAATTATGTTTTCGCAGCTACATTTTTATTGCATTACTGTTAGTCTATATGGGCTTTGAATTATCATTTTCCTCTGGGTTCTGCAACTCTATACTAATCTGTACTATTCTCAGCTGTCTTTTCCGGGTCTTTTGTGGTGGCGATCTGCACTACCACCACCTGATCAAGGTACCATGTCCTGTGCCCTGTGTTTATGGATTGAATGGTGGGTGTTCCCGATGTCCACATGACCACCATCATCTTCAATTTCTTCCATGTGAAGCCTGAAAATCATGACTGATTTAGAACATCTAAGTTAGGTAGAATGCCCAGAAGGGCTGAGCAGTCTTTTTGCCTTGGAACCACCGCAGATTTTGTTTTTTTCTCCAGCCTATGTTTTTTTGTTTGTATGTTTTTTCTGTCCTCCTGGCTATTCAACCTTATCTTTATTACATACTGTATAACATTATTTTCTAATCTTGTTTGTTTATGTTTTATATTAACTTCCTTTTATTTAATTTTGTAAACTACAGTTTGTATGAAATCGGGCTATGTAAATCAGTACTGCAATACACAGTACTAGTGAATCATTAAAGTGGCCGTTGTTCATATCTTTGCTTTTTCATTTATTACGTAAAAATAAACTATATTAACATAAACCAGTTATAATAAATATGTTACAAAAATGATGAAAATGTATTCTGTACTTACAGAGTCATACAAGAAGTGATAATGAATATAGACGCCATTTTCTATTGTATCTGAAAATCAAAAGAACTTTATGAATTTAAGCTTATTCAAGTCTGTATCCCCAATCCTAAATTCTATAAACTGTGTATTTGTGTTTGTTTCATTAAAAACATACACAAAGATCTATCTATATGTCTGTCTGTCTATCTATCTCTTAGAATAACAAATACAAGGGGTTTAATGAATATATCATACATATCTTGAATTATAAGATTAAAAGTACAACAAATGTTAATATATATTCTCCTGTAATAAATTACTTTTTCATTGTCTTATGCATTAATTAATATTTAAGTTTTCAACTTTATAATATTGCAGGAATAAGTGATAATATAAAAAATAACATATTACCAAAAATGTAGAATTTAATTTTATTAGCAACACACCTCTGGATTCTCCATCATCCCAAAAGAATTCTCCACTTGCAGCATCATTGTCATCCAGTGCTATGATAAGCCCCAGTGGATTCCTACGACTGAACAGTAAGATAACAGTATTTATTTATCCTAACTCTGACAGTGTTCTCATATGCTGACCTATTATTGTGCCTTACAGGTCATCTTGCCTCAGTTGCAACACTAATTTTAGTGCCTTTGCACATAAACTCTTACGCCCCAAACCTAGTTTGGATTGATTTACCATCTTAACCTATAATACTGATGATCCTGACTTTTAGAATTGATGACATTTAGGATATTATCATCAGTTATAAACAAACAAATACATTAGATGCTTCTGAAAATCCATTCAAGTCAACGGTGGGTCAAAAATTACCCAAAGCATATGGCAATTTTTTATGTGAAGCTGCTGTACAAAAATATATTTAGAAATCATTTTGCTTTTTGTAAAGTTAAGTCACTTAACTAAAGCCCTTCACATTTCTGAGCTGAAAAGATGCTATTTAGGATGCTTGTATATGTTATAAACAAACTGTAAATGAAGAGTAAAATTCATTAAAGTATATTGTGTGTCAAAATTGACCCAAAGGACATGAGAGTTTTTATAATGTTTAGTAGTTCAACAAAAATGTCACATGTGGAAACATTTTTGCCTATTTAATGTTAGGGCATTTTACTAAAAGCCTTCATGTTACCCAGCTTAAAAAAATACTTTCAGGATGTGAGCAAACAATCTACTATTAATGAAGAGTAAAACCCAATAAAGTCAATAATGGGTTAAACTTGACTCGAAAGACATGCTAGTGTTCAAAATGTGTAGCAGTCACACACAAATCTAGCATTTGGAATCATTTTTGCTTTTTGGAAAATTAGGTCACTTTGCTAAAAGCCTTCACATTTTTTGAGGGGAACAAACATGCTACCCTAAATAGTAAAATTTAGTAAAGTCAGTAGGGAGTCAAAACTGACCCAAAAGGCATTGCAAGTTAAAGATTTTGTAGAAGCTGTATAACATATGTAACATTTAAATGTTTTTACTGTTTGTCATTTTAGGGAAACGTAGAAAAATGAAGAAAAAGTTACAAAGTTTCATCATGTACAAAAAGAAAACTGGGTCAAATTTGACCCAAAGATGTTGTAAGGGTTAAAGTATGATTTCTCATAGTAAATATGATTTTTTGAATATTTGCATTTGTCAATAACAAATATAGTGTGTGAGCAACTTTTTCTTTCTATGATCCAAACAAAAAAGACAAATGTTGCTTTCATATATTGACGTTTACTATCTAGCTGATGATGATAGAGCTTTGGCACAAAGTATGCAGACATATGAGAGGCACAAATATTTCATTGTTCATACAAAATTATACATAACTGGTCAATTTCATTCGAAGGTTTTAACCAAATATAATAATTTATTAACTCATTGAGGGCTGATGTCGACTTTTGTCCAAATTCACGGGTAAAGGACGGTAATCGGCTGTAAACTGCGACAAACCTTGCCCTTCTGTTTTAGTTTGTCTCTCCTTGCTAGAAGGAAAGTTAAATAGCATTTTGATTTGACAGAGATTCCCTGCGTGAGTAGCGAAGAGCAAACAATTTCTAAAATGGCATCTACATCTGGCGAGTGACTAAAGCTGATATGCAAATTAAAATACTCCATGGACGTTTTACGTATTATCGCTGAATCAGAATCTGACATGTCAGACTTGAAATTTGATGCAAGTGATCAGGAGATGGAGATCGAAAAAGAAAGTGAAGTACCAGCATCAGCCGATCAGTTCCCAGCTGATCTTGTAGTGCTGAACACGTTTGGGTAGCTGATGCGCCATGGTAGCATTCGCCTGGGAGGACCACCACTTATGATGACGAGAGGTACAAACTGTATTGCATCACACTGTGACTGCCACCGCTGTCCACCTGCTGTGCAAAGACAGCCAGTCCACCGTGCATTCCTGATGGCCATCGTGGTGCCCCTGCGCAGCCACAGAGATGCCAAACATGTGCCAACAGCAGCCACAGCATGTAGCCACAGACATTTTAGGTTGATTTATGTGTGAAACCATTGCTTTGTGTGCTTTTCAGAAAACTGATTTTTTTGGAAAAAATGTTCAGCCCTCAAAGAGTTAAACAACGAGCTGTGTAAGCCCATGCGGTAAAAAGCCTGGGTTCCTAGAAACCATGGATTCTGGCACTTCAGTCAATCAGTTGGATCGGTTGTGTATTAACGGCTTTGTGGGGTTCTCTTTCCTCAGCGGTTTCGCTTTGCTGATGTGCTCGTCTCTGTTGTCTGTCAGCGGCTAAGCGAGTTTCTCTCTCCTCAGAGGTTTTGTTTTGCCGATGTGCTCGCCTCGCTTGTGTATTAGCAGCTAAGTGAGTTTCTCTTTTCTCAGAGGTTTCATTTTGGCGACAGTCGATTTCTTTGAGCTTCATGCTGTAGCCTTGCACTTCTGGGGAGGACAGACACACTTCCCCTTGTAGACGTTTATATATAAGACTAGGCTGACCCGCCTTTTAAGCCGACCGACTTTTAAGTTGACCACTTCTTAAGGCAATTCAATATGTAGATCAATTTGACATTTTATACAAACTCATTAATTTGGTTATATTGCATTTGAGCGGTATTACTTTAATACTCGTAGTTTCTGTTATTTTTGTGATAAAATTTTTACTTTTTTTCTATATTGAGGTCGCCCTTTTGAACCCCCCTGATATTTACTACGCGGTGAGGCATTTGTACTCCATCAACATTAATTATTTCCAGAGACATAATTTTGTCTATTTTTCCAGCGCATCGCGCACAAAAGCAAGGGAATGATGGGAGCACCAGAACTCTGCTCACATCATGTCGCTTCGTACCACAAGCTGCAAGTAATAAGTCTGTGATAAGCGGAATACCGCTACGCTTTCCACTCACGGAACGGAAGGACAATCCCGACCGCTTTTATATAGTAAGAAAGAAGAAGAAGATATCGCACAGTCTGGAGTAGAAAATCATCTTTTACCTGAAAACGAAACTACAAATCCCATCGTGCATTGCAAAATGGACGGAGCGTGTGTGAAACTCCGCGCCTGCATAGCACTCACGGGACGGAAGGACACCCGACCGCTTTTATATAGAAGGATTCTCCGAAGAATAATAAAAAACTACTGTAGTGTACAGTAGTGTAATGTACTTTAAAGGGTATAGACTCACTTCAGATAAACCAAACCAGTTACTACACTATATTTTAGTACAGAGAAAAAATATACATATATTGCAATAGAAACATTTTTCATCTTATTCCAAAGTTGGAAAAGTGAACTTTTATTTGCAGATGTTTTGATTTATATATGTAAATAAACAAGTGTAATTCAATTATAGTAATATTTTTTATTTATTTTTCACAAGATTCCTGCAGTCTGAAAACTGACAAGAAAAGGTATAACAACTTTGAGAGGAAAATCAAGGCTTGAAATAATTGACATTATTTATGATTCTATAATCCATCCATCCATTTTCTAACCCGCTGAATCCGAATACAGGGTCACGGGGGTCCACTGGAGCCAATCCTGATTCTATAATAGTAAATTCTATTTATTTTGAATTTAAATTATATTGTAGTAATCATTTTATGAAGATAAACAAATTAATATGTAAACTGGCACAACATAGGCTGAAACACATGTGATTTAGAAATCCTCTTATACCTTAGTTTGAAAAAAATCAGGGCAATCTCATTTCATGCCACAATATAGCTGCTTTCCAAAAATATCATCATGTAAACTATTTGTGTTCTATTTTATTGTAATTTTTCATAACATCCAAAAAAAGGTTTAAGATACTGAAATTTGTTTTATAGCTTGGTTTTGACACATTTCAATCTACTGATTCTTTCTGCTTCATAATTAGCTAAAAGAACAATGGATTTGTTTTATTATTCCATTTTTAGCTTTTATATTGGCATTGCTAAAAAGGGAAACAGTCCTTGCAGATTAATTAGAGCACCTTGGGGGTGATATAATTGAATTGTACTGCACATGCTACATTTTTCTAGGTTGCAGGAGTTATTAATTTTGATATAAGACCTTGGAATTACATAAGCAGAGATACTATTGAGTTAATAACTAAAATGTATATATGCTTAACAAGCAAAATATATGGAAAACACACCTTAAAAAAATTCACTGTGCTCTAAAGTGATCAACATTTAGCATAATAGTTAGCAAATAAAAAAATAATAAATCCATGTTAAAAAAATCATATTTAAATAGGCCACCAATGGTGTCATGGCCTTATTTGCTTTGATAATTTTAAACAAATGTGGCAAATATATGAATATATAAAATATTAATCTATAAAAAGATCTCAAAATTATTTGTCTCATGGTAAAAATATTCCATAAAAAGAAGACTAAATGAATCCATATTGTGTACAAACTGTATAAAAACTGTATAACTCATTTTAAATGAGAAGTGGGTATATTGCTAGAGATGGATAGTTAAATTTCATTGCGACGTACCATAATTCATAGCCACTAGATAATACCCCTAATTAAAATATTATTTTGCTTAGCTAGGGCTTTTGCATTAGTAATCTACATTGTTTCAAATGCCCACTACATTCTAGACAGGGATCTATTGCAACCAAAATTTTCCACAAAAAATGTCAAGCAAGATTTAAAACCAGACAAAACCCCAGACAACATAAACTGACATTTAAAATGAAAATAATTATTTAAAATTTAAAGAAAATACAGAAATCTGGAGTAATTGCTGGTACACCAAATCACATTTTGAAAACGATTTTAATAAATATTGACCAAAACGAATATACTGTTCCACACTCAACAGTATATGATATTTCTCCCATATCCCAAAAATATGCATGTTAGGCTGACTGGCCCCTTCTCTGTGATTGAGTGTGAGTTAGTGACAGTTTATAAAGAACTGGAACCCGGTATGTGGCTGGTTTCTAGCTTGCATATTATGTTGTTTAGATTGGCGTCAGCATTCTTGGAACAGTATTGAAATGAGGGGGTTCACGTGTTTCCAGTAAGAAGCAGGTCAAGGTCTTTGTATTGTTACATGTACTATGTACTATGAAATTCTTACTTGCGTAATGTCCCTTACAGAAACAAAAACCAACATAAAATATTAGGTTCACAAAAAAAAAAACGATTGTTCACAGTTGAATCTGATACTAATAATAATAATCACAGTAACCAACACTAAACCCAACAAGAATCATAGAAAATATGTCACTTAATACGTTCATTTGATTGCAGTTTATCACATATGGTTCTGTTCTTAAATCTCACTGTTCAGAGGTTAATAGTTCCAAAACAATATCAAAGCAAGTAACAGATAACTCCTGCATCATTACCCTCCCAGCTGTTTCATCCAACCTGCCTGCACACACGCATGCTGCCCAGGTCATAGGCAACCCAACTGCCTCACTTTCCCCTGTTTCCACCAGGGTCTGTCCTAAGCTCAAAGGCTCAAAGGACTCAGGAACTGGGAAACACGTAAGAAAGTACTTCCACCATATCTTCAATCCTGTGTCTCCTGGATGATATGCCCCTCTAACGTTCCCCTTGGAGTTTTAAAAGTGCTGCTATATATATATATACATATAGCTTATATGAAAATTGTCCCTCACTTGAAGTTTTGAGTGCACTGATAAAAAACATATTACAATGTTGTCTCCTATTTGATTTTTGAGCATGCTGCAATAGAAACATTGATTCAAATGAGGTCTGCAGACAAGATCATCTTTGGATTTTCAAGCACAATGATGTTTTGAGCACAGTTTACATTTATATTTACTTACTGATGCCTTTATCCAAGTTGACTTACAACGTTTGAAATACAACTGGGTACGCTTCTTTTGTTTTTTCATTTGGAGTACAGGCAGGGGAAGTGACTTGCTCACGTCACACAATGTTAGTAGCGAGTATTGCTTCAAAGAGCTTTGTCCCCTTTGGTTGTCTGAGCATGAGGTGCACAGGAATATAAAAATGCAGGTAGTAGGATGATCAAACTGTACATAATCCTGGTAAAGTACAATTTTTAAAACAGCACAGTTTGGTACTTTTTAGTACCAGTACACATCACAACACTACTAAAAACTACAATTTCAACAGCAACAACAAGTACACAAATAAAAGTAGCCTCTTATTGCAATTGTGTGTTCTTTAAAACCCTACCAGGAAGCACATGTATGCTCATTTCCTTTAAACAGACAATACTATAAACATTCAAATCTGTGAATGTTGAGCTGCTGTGAGTGATGAAGCATGCCATGCCGAGATAAAAGTTATGAGCTGCTGATCAAATTGAAAGTGAGAATAATGTACTGAACAGCACAAATTGCTGTTGTTAAAGCAGTGAGTGATGAGAAAGTTATTATAAAGTTCAAGAAGGCATAGTGTAAATCAGCAAAGAATTGTAAAAGACCCTCTCCATATATTGTCCTCGTGTCTCTCTTCATGAAAGACTAGTCACTTATCAAGTTCTTATTTTAATTCAGGGCATTTTTCAGAAATTAAGAGCTTATTTGAAACCTGATAAGCCACCAAGTCTCCCCTCCTTTACTCTAAGACTTCCTTGTTCCCATACCAAATCTAATCCAAATAGTTTTACATAAATAAAAGAGAGGAAACAGATCTATTTTAAAACATTACTGGGAAGTTCAGTTTTTCATGTTGAATAATGAATTTTAATATCAGTTATTGAGTTTTTTTACCTGTAGACAGTAGTGACAGCTGGCTTTTGAGTGGGAAAGATGACACCGCCTCTTAGGTGAAGTCCAATTTTGTCAGCTGGAAGCAACATCTTTGTTTCTTGTTTACGCTCTGTTATCCTAATGTCCTGTTTCGAAAGAAAACATATAGGAAGGCTCTAGTAAACGCCAGCCATACAGTACCAATGATATGAAAGACATCCCGTCAGAAGGAATGCAAATGAAACATATATTATTTCTGGTAATTGTGCTCATATTTTAAATCTTGCTCACAGAACATTTTTACTTATAGCAGCTCTCTTAATCATTTACCTGAACATTAAACAATGATAATTTGGTTTGATATAGCATTCTTTGAAAATTCATAGTCATTACAAATGAACAAGCCACCGATTCAAAAACAACCAATCAGAATATCAAATTACAAACATTTAGCATATGGTATTATGCTATGTTAAAAGCTTGTTTGCAATGGAAAGATCAGAGCCATCTCTCTCAGCTGCCTTACATGTGATGCTCTCTAATCATTGCATTACATAACCTTCTTACCGGTATTTTGTTTCCAGTTGCAGCTACCATCACCGTTCACGCTTATCAGAACCCAAACTATTAAACCAATATCCAGTTTTTGAAAAATGTTCAAAACTCTTTTTTTTCACAGTTCATTACATTTGGGATACATGACATGTTTACTTTGATTGTTTGTTACCTTTTCATGTGATATTAATCGGTGCTTTAAAAAATGCTTTTTCAATAGCATGTATTTTCTGTTATGTTTTCCTTTGAATTTGTTCCATACTGTGTAACCTTCACTTCCAGTAAATGACACCTTTACCTTCATCAGATATGTAACACTACAGTTGTAGTTGTCTTCGTTATTTAATTATTTATGAAATGTTTGGTAAAGATGCACCTGCTAAACAAACTAAAGTAAACCTAGAAACTCCACCATGTTTTGATCTCTTGAGATTGCGGTATACTTTTCCCTTCCTGATATGGTTGCATTGTAACTAAGTGCATGTTTTTTATCACACAGACCTGACACTTTCACAGAACTAACATGCAGTGGTAAGTAGTTCTAACAGCTTGGACACTCTCTTAAAGGCATTTTGGCACGTGTTCTTAATGTTAAAATATAAAATTGTCTCAGGGACAATTCAACACTAAAGCACAACTACAGTTCATTTCAAACTCTAAAAGAACAAGTTCATACAGCAAAAACTACTGAAGCATCTCAAAAACAATTAAAGATCAAAACATGCTTATCGATAGTCAAAGTTAAACTATTTTTTGTTTCTTTTCAGTCTGAAAAATGTGAATTGTCCCCAGTTGTTAAAGAGGTGTTTATCTAATCCACAAATCTTTTATGAGAATATGCAATTTAAGAGAATACATTCAAATTAGTTATTTAATCTAATCTGCTCTCTTATTAATATTTTACCCGCCTTTATGGTGTGAGACTTTGCACTAGTCTTTTGACCTGCTGCTCCTCTAAATACACAGATATTTAACTTTGTACTTTTTAATATATCTAAAGCAGTTCAAGATGATTCTCACCTTGAAATGGACTATACAGTATTATACTGTATATTATATGGGTTACAAAATAACATGACAATTATTTCACCATTCAATACTACAATTCAACAACCACCCATTCTCTTAAAAACCAACACAATAAAAAATCAAATATAGGGAGGATTAAATTTTAGAAAGATTTGCCATCTAATGTATTCCCAGTTCCATTATTCAAAACAAGGATGAAGGGTCTTACGTTAGGGTACATCATGCATAATTATTTTCTGCATTTTTAAATTCCTAAATGAAAGAAACCTCAGATAACAACTGACTTAGACACAGAGCAGATGAGAGAAATAGCATCAGTATAATCCAAGTACACATTTCCACATCCTCTGTAGTATTAAATACTTGACTGTAGAATCTGTTCTGTATATTATTACTGACTGCTTAAGAAAAGATTTTGTAAATCACACTTACTGTGCTTTAGACCATTTGTTCTTTTTGTATGACAACTGCGTGCCCATAATGTTTTTGTTTATCCAATATTCTTGATATACACTGTATGATTTTATTTTGTAAGTTTTTTTTTATTTTGAACTAAATGATAATGGGTGGCGCAGTGGTAGCGCTGCTGCCTTGCAGTAAGGAGACCTGGGTTTGTTTCCCGGATCCTGCCTGCGTGGAGTTTGCATGTTCTCCCCGGGTGTTCCGGTTTTCTCCCACAGTCCAAAGACATGCAGGTTAGGTGCATTGGCAATCCTAAATTGTGCTTGGTGACTGGGTGTGTGTGTGCCCTGCGGTGGGCTGGCACCCTGTCTGGGATTTGTTCCTGCCTTGTGCCCTGTGCTGGCTGGGATTGGCTCCAGCAGACCCCTGTGACCCTGTGTTAGGATATAGCAGGTTGGAAAATGACTGACTAACTGATAATATTGCATTTGACAAGCAGTATGAGCCTTTAAATAATCCATATACAGTTAGATAAAAATAATATTGTGTCACATACAATATATTGCACTATAGGCTAGTAAAGATACAAAAAGCAGGCATTAGCTTACGCTGTATCATTTGGTTTCACCACTTGATGACTTAATAAATATCCTCAGCCATAACCCTGTACAGGCTATAGATACCATGTAAACAATATATCAAATTGTTTGAATAAATGTTTTATTAAAATTTTAGAATGAATCAATATCACTTTATTTAATTTTGAAATTCAAGCCTTACCGTTTCATATTCGTACCACACTGCATCCGGAATATAGGCTGTTACAGTGTCTGTACCCTAGAAAATGTGAAAGAAAATGCACAAAAAGAATATGGTTAAATTACACAGAAAACATCCAGTACATTTTTCTAAAAATAAGATTTAAAACATATTTAAAGATAACTGTAAAAATTAATGCATGTTAAATACTGCCTTAACATCATTATGAATAATTTTCAGATACTTTATGGCTCTCTTTTTAGAACATGCTAATGTGAGAAAGCAATGACTGATTTCTTCAAATAAATGTTTGCCTTTAAGACAATATAATTTTTTCACATTCTGCTTATATCAGCCTCCAAAGGCCAAGCACATAACATTCTGCTTTGTGAAAAAATGTGGCAAGTGTAAGTTTAACACCACATATTATATTATATTATAATGCATTACGCTGTATATTCAAATTGGTCTTTCACCAAAGTACAGTAGGTGAGTGTATAATTTACACAATAGCACTGTCATTATTTTCCTTACAGCGTTGTTTTTCTCCTCATTTTCAAGCAGGTTTGCAATTAAAACTGCCTTTTATATATATATATATATTGCTTTGCAAAATGGTGTTTGACATTTGCTGTTGGATATTATGAAATCTTTACTGCCAATGGCAATAGTTATGGTCATGTACAGAACATTTTTTCTATGCAAGATTTTAGCCAGTAAAGTTAATGAAATCCAAGATCTAACAAAAGATCAGAGAACTGTAAACCTTGATCTTATCTTACAAGATTGGCTAAGGAAATCTCACCAGGCTCTAGTTTAGATAACAAGAATGTGAGAGTAAGCCTCATTTAAATTCACCTAATTATTTTCTAATGTAAGCCTTAGTGGCCATCAAAGAATGGTTAGTTTTACTTTTACACAAAAAAGGGAAAAAAGAGACCATGATTGCCTGACCTGTCTCTTTAGGGCTTCTTAATTAGAATAGATTTGCTATGGTTTATATAACTTTCGAATACAGACCTCACCCTGAACTTGGAATAAAACACACAGAATAAATTGGAAACTTTTCCTTTATACGCACAAGAGCTATTTCTTTGTAGTTTAAATGAATGAATATAATAATGAACAAATGAATTATAATAAAGCTGACAGAATACAAACTAATCAAAAAATAAAAAAAACAAGAAAGTTTTTAATTATTTTTATAGGTTATTGCTAAATAAAATTGAAAATGTGGTTCATTCCAATAAAATAAAGCAAATGCATTATATCACAATTAATAGTAAAAAGTTAATATTTAAAAAATAATTCTTAATAAATAAATATGGGCATGATTGTGAAAGGGACTTTTTGATCTTAATAATGGCTTTCGATACTTTTTTGTCTGTTAAAATTTCACTTGAAAGTTTTTTTCCATATGTACCTTTAATGTTAATGCATGTACAGTACAATGAAGTTACATACTTTTTGCTGTATTATTATCTCAGTAAGCCTATGCATTTTACATTTGCAAAATTATGTGTTAGAGTGAAATAAATGATTTCTTGTATTGCATACAAAATAGCGGTTCATTTTAAATACATTTTTACATTACTTAAACCATTATGTTCTAATACCTTCAACGCTAACTGATAAAGCATGTTCTCACATGAACGCTTCTGATCTGTAGGGCTAAAATTGTGACTGTAAGTTCAAAGTTGGTGCCGTTCATTCTATGACCTATCCACTCTTACTGTGCTCATCCATCCATTATGGAAGCCTTTCTGTCTAATTTTTGAGTCTGTCTGAGTTATCTGGATGATAATTAGCTTCAAGGAACTGATACGTACATCAATATAATGTTGTTGAACATTGACTTTATTTTCAGTTCAACCTTTTGCTTTGCATTCATACTTAAAATAATGCTCCTACAAACTCAATGCTATTAAATACATATAACCCCCACTACGGGGGTACATGTAGTCTGGACTGCACCGGTTGACATTATCAGAAGGGGTAAGCTTGATGAAACGATTGAGAGTCTGCAAGCCTTCAGTAGTGAGAATGACCACGCTGCATTATACGACCGGGTGTCCACGCACTGTATTGTGTAAAGTATGAACAACTCTCTGTTACGGAGCGCTATTCACCAAGTTACTCAGGGACATGTGGAGGTCTTCATCCACAATGGGTGACACTAACTCTAAGTGACACCACTGCTTTAGTTTTATGACTGACAAGGTAAAAGCATCTTTTGCTACCAGTTCATTCATGTGTTAAGGTCGCTGCAATGAAAAAAAGTCTGAAGTAGTATAAGCCTCCGTAATTCTGAGTTTTTATAAGAAATCTATTAATTTATTCCATAAGGTAGAAGTAGTAAATAGCTGTGTCAAATATTTCAAATATTAATATGTGTGCTTCATTTTGAATGCTTAAAGTTTAAATATTCTTAGGACAATGCCTCTAGCACTCTCCAAGTGGTCAAAGACAATTCCTAGGAATACCAATATTGCATTGTGCTTTGCCAGGAGCTTCCATCGACTGATTACTATTTAAAATGTAAGCCAACATTAAAAGAAGCTAAGTGTACACTTTCTTGAGAGTTATTTTTATTCTTTCATACATCTGCAGAGCCATATGATGGATTTCAGGTAATCCTGATGAACCACCTGGAGTACTTGTAGGTGCTGAATAAAAGGAGCCACCTCACTCCAGTCTGGGAGGCAGAGTTGGGAGGAGGTGGACGAAGCTTGCTGGGAGAGGAGTGGAGGCGGCAGAGAAAGAAGGCAAGAAAGAAGGAAGAAGAAGAAGATGATGACAATGAAGAAGAAGAAGGGACTGAGCATTATGTGAGGTGGGGAACAAGGGAAAATCGCTGCCCCACAAGAAAAAAACATGTGTTGCCTTGGACCTGCATCTCTGCGCCTGTCTGTGTTCGGGTTTAAGGCGGCTGCACACCCTGGTATTCTGCAATATATATATATATATATATATACACACTGTGTATAAAGCTGCAGTTTCTAAAAGAACATATATTCTCAGGGACCATGTACCCACTGCTAGATACATTTAATCTTTATCATAAGTGTTTAATTTTCTGCACAAATTAAGATCCAAAATTGCATTTTTTGTGGGGTAGGGTCTAGAATGGAACTCCAAAAAGCCCAAAAATTATGCAAACAGTATACAGCATGTGGGGTTTTCCTCATACTGGTGAGTCAGGGGCGCTGCAAAAAAAAAAAAACTGATTTCAAAGCATTCATAAGTAATTCTTATAAACACATTATTTTACTCAAAACTTGATTGATTTTGGAAGACAATTATTACTTTTAAAAAATATTTTAAATCGGTACCCCGTTTTTTAAAAATGTAAGACTATGAAAGGCTCACATTCCATTGCAAACAATATACCAGCTTTGGTAATTTGTTCAAAATGTCTCTTATATTTTTTTTCTCTTTAATTAAAGCATTGACTTCAAGATCAATACAATTAATAAATTTTAGATCAATAAACTGTATTGTACAATAATATCTCCCTACACTCATTTAGATAGGAGAGAAAGTATTTAATGTAAAATAATCATTCTGAGATACTAATATATCCAAAAAAATCAGCAATGGTTTATCTTGATCAGTTTTTCTGAGGACAGTTAGACTGGTTAAGGTTCTTTTGGCTGAGCAGAATAAAACAGATTATCAGATTATTAACTAAACAGTAATGTCCCATTAGGTGTTTCCCAAAACAAAGCTGCCAGAGGGATTATTGTAATCTCATGATTATCTAATAAATAAGAAAAAGATACAACCAATGGACTTTTTTAGAACATCCAAGTCCAAGTGAAGCATGGAACCTGAAAAAACTCTTATTAGTAGGGCCTTGATCAGGATACATTTAGGATATTCTGAGATGAGAAAGATATGAGTGATCCACATTTTAGAATTAGAATTAAAGCATATTTTACACAGATTGAGGAAGAGTATATTTTATTGAATCCTTACTTAGTTTCACTAAACGAAAATCTTAATAAAAGGTCCTGTTCCCAATGGCTTTTCAATTTGCAATGTACCATAATTCTTAGCCACTAGATAATGTCCCTAATTAAAATATTATTTTGCTTAGCTAGGACTTTTGCATCAGTAATCTACATTGTTTCATATGTCCACTACATTCTAGACAGAGATCTATTACAACCAAAGCTTAAATTTGCAGCAAAAAATGTCAAACAAGACATAAAACCAGACAAAACCCCAGACAACATAAACGGATATTTAAAATGAAAAGAATTATTCAAACATTTAAAGAAAATACAGAAATTTGAAGCAATTGCTGGTAAGAGTACATTTTATTAAATCCTTACTTTCATTAACTGAAAATCTTAATAAAAGGTCCCGTTACCAATACCTTTTCAAACTGGCAGTTTTTCTTTTTTATAATAGCTAAAAAGTATAATCATGCATTACATTTGTAAATCAAGTAAGATGCTAATTTTATTTAACTCTTCACGTTATCATTAAAAATGCCTGGTGTAATGTAAAAATAGAACTTTGACATATATTGATTAAAGCAGTGCCTCAAGAACCAGTATTTGTTTTTTTATTTTTTTTGTTTCTAATTTTGAAGTCAAAGGCTTATGCTGCCTTTTCCTAAACTCCAAAAACATGATTTTATTTCCTAAATTGATGGTTTATACATTTCTCCATCTACAAAAAGTAATAACACTTTGTGGATGTTGCTTTTAAATGGGTTCAAAGTGTTATTTGTGTTTAGAAAGCTTGGTAAACACTGTTCAGTTTGTTGTGAAAAACTTATGCTTGTCTGTTAAGAGTGTTTATTCCACATATTACTACAAAATATTTTCATAATTACTTAAAACTAATCACACTTGTGAGAGATCCTGTGGTTTCTGAGAGGCTGAATTCTGTAAACCAATGATTTGCTTACTGTATCCAATCATTTAATCATGTAATAATTGTTTTTTGCACTTTGTAGTACCTAGGACAATGCCTCCAGCACTCTCAGAGTGGTAAAAACCATACTACTGCATCGTGTTTAGCTAGAAGCTTCCTTCAACTTATTATTTTATGAAGTGTTAGTCAATATAAAAAGATTAAAAGAAAATTTATTTTGTGTAATTTTTTCTTCGTCTTCATCTTATATGCTGTACTAGAAGGGAAGGATGTATTTTTTTACACACACACACACACGCACACACACACACACACACACACACATATATATATATATATATATATATATATATATATATATATATATATATATATATATTATTGCAGATAAGCCCTTGCCCAGCCAGAACCCCTATATAGTGGAAGGAGTGTGGGAAAGATCATATTCAGGGCACTACCACCCCCGGAGTGTTAGATGGCACCCCCCCAGGTTACAGCGATTACTACGATTCCCACAGGGCTCCATGGGAGTTGAAGTTTGAAGCAGCCCTGTTAGGTGTTGTGGGCTCTGTCAGGTCTGAGCCTTTTGTATCAGAACTTCTGCCACACCTGGAATTGCTACCCGAAGCAGATCACAGAAAACCTGTAGCTCTATAAACTGAGCCAGCCGCCTCTACACTGGGAGCCAGAGTAGGGAGGGAGGTAGACAAAGATTGCTGGAAGAGGAGTGGGGGTGAAGAGAGAGACAGAGAGGGATGAAACAGAAGAAGAAAGGTAATGTGTTGTGTTGTGCCATTGGCACTTAACTATAATGTGCTGCTGTGGGGAGTGAGGGAGAGCGCTTCCCCACATGAATAAAATGTGCACTGTGATTAAAACTTGTGCCTTGTGTCTGCTTGTGACGGGTTTGGGCAGCTGGAGCGCACAGGTCTGGTCACAATATACATATATTACTGAATTTGATCTTATATTTCATATTATACCTGCTTTTTTATTTTATTCTGATGAGTAGCTGACTTGCAATTGACTGACTTTACATCTGGGTAGCTTCTCCTTCCCTTGTGCTTTACAGCACCATAACAGACTGGTTTTTCACAGTTTTGAATTGGACTAAGCAGGCTATAAATAAATGGATGAGTTTATAGGTATAAAATGTCATTATGCAATACAAATATATTCTCGTTCCATTATTTTTTACTTATTTCCCTTATTTATGCTCATGAGGTTCTGAAGCCTATCCCTACAACAAGGAATAGAGGAACATGGCCAGGGTAGTTTCAACTTGCTCGTTAATAACAGTACAGTGAAAAGACATTGGGAATCGTGTAGAGTTGGCACTTATCCTAAACAAAAATTAGGAGCACCCTAGGGCAATGGTGGAAGTTTCGAAGGGGGGAATGAAGAATTTGTTTTTTCCAAAAATGATTGTCTATGCAAAATGCATTCACTACAGTTATTGACAACAGTTTCACCGTAGACATAGCAATAAATACATTGGTGCAACCATACCACCAATAGTAAGTGCAAACGTTAGTGTTTTAAGTGCAAACTATATTCATTGACAACATTAAAAAAACACATAGCTCCTAAAATATTGCTGCAATAGTTTCAGCTTGCAGCAACATCTGTCTTTAGTCTTTCCTTTTCCATATATATTTAAAGTTGCTTTAAAGGTTTAAATTCAGAGCACAATCTATGTTATTATAACTTTGATCGTGCTTCACTGTGTGGTAAATATATGCCACCTCAGCTGCTGTCACCTATAATATCAATAATCATAAGTAATAGGCTACTACTTTATATATATCTTTTTATTATTAGAACTCAAGAGGATGTTTTTCCTATTAGCTAATATTATTACCCAACTCTGTGCTATCCATGATATTGGTTATATGTAGTTCTGTCTGAATTATTATTTAGTTATCATTAACAGTTATTATTAATCAAATTAGTAAATTCAAAATATCACTGTTGCATCATTACCATGTCTGGGGTGATTTGTGAGGCAGGAGTAATTGTGCAACACTTCTTTCCATTAGCCAGCTTCTTGACATCACATACACCAACATGTGCAACAGAAAATGCTCTATGTCACAATTTACAGTGTGCTCTTTAGGTATCTCTGTAATGGATTCAAGCCATGGATAATGGCTTTCACAATACAGGCAATAATGCTGTAAACACCTCTATTTTGTGGCAGGTCCTGGATTCACATTAGAAGCAGAAGCCATTCTCTAACACACTAGCACTAACTAACTGCCATTAACAGCCTAACTAACTAACAGCCCAACTAACTAACAGCCATTGGCACACAACAAACATGACACAGGCAAAGCAGAGTGATAAAGAGCTCATATTGCTTCCTAATTTATTTATTTAGCTAACATACCTTAATATGTTTTCTTAAGAAAAAAATGAATATAGCTGTATTATAGATCATTTTCATAAACTAAGTCATGTATGAAATATGGAACAAATATCATTCAGTATTGATTTGTTAAGAAGTGCAACATGTCATTTTTAAACACGAAATGATTCTATAAAACAAGGAATGGGTGGTAACCCTAGAATCATGGTATAACTTGAGATTATAAATGAAATATGGCCTAAACACTATGAGGTGGTATGAATTAAAAATGTGCAGTTAAAAAGCTGTCAAAAATATTTATTTATTCAACTTTATTGTTGAAGAGATGCTAAAACTAGACAATGTGATATAAAGGCTGGGCCATTGGACTTTAAGCCACAAGTTGTCAGCTCAGCCCCTTCCTAAATCTGACTGTATGACTCAAAGCAATTTAATGTGTACTATTCTTAAGTCTCCTTCAGCAAAAGCATATAATCAATATACAAAAAAAGAAATAAGAATGAAAAATATGAGCTGGGTAACTGGACAGAACCTTAGTTTTAAACATACTATATGTTAAAAGTAAATGAAAGTAGAATATTAAGAAAAAAAAGAGATGATACTGACTGCAGTGCAATAATCCTCACAATAGTGAGAGCTTTGATAAATTGCATTTTGCAGAATCTGGAACACAAGATACTAATTAAACTAGCAGTTCACTTGGAAAAGTGAATTCATTTCTGTTTAAGAGATTAGTTGCAATAGAAACCTCAATCCACTGCAGCTTTCATAAGTCTGGTCTTGGCTCCACTAATTGAAACTGTACTGTGCCCACTTTTAATAACTTAAAATCCAGAAGCAGTATGTTATTCTACTGAATCACATTTTACAGTAAGTCCTCATTTACATTTAAATGAAAATCTGAAAATAAACTTGTATTACAGTATTTTAAAAGTCATCTTACAGGATCCAGGACTGGGGTGATAAGGAGACCAGATCCCCACATAAACTGCCGATCAACATTCCATGTCATGTTGTCTTTGGGAAACCTGTTAAAAAAAAAAAGTAAAAATCTTACTTTAGCAATGAATGTATTCAACATGGAAAGCTTTTAATTATAATAGCAAAAAGAATAAATTATTTTCAGTAAAACAAAGCAATAACTTGGACAAGGCTTATAGAACACCCTTGAATGAACTTTATGGAGCAGCTGGAAGGTTAGTCTTGGGTACTTGAGGAGAAGTGCACAGTATACATGAGGTATTCAGCTAACTGTTACCAGTGACCTTTAGGACAACAATGGACAAACATAACAGCACAGGCCATTTTCTAATCTATGAGATTTCATTTTGCTGCAGATTATCTGTTGCTCTGGGTTTGAATTCTAAGCAAGAACATCTTACATTGGGTCACACTCTCTTGTGCCTCTTTGTCAAGGAGGTTTAGAGTTATATTGTTGTCTTTTGGTGGAACTCCTCAGCACATAAATACAAGATGACTTCTCAGAAAGTATATAAAGATAAGTAGATAGTCCTGCAGTAATATCATTTCTTTCATCATGGTCTCTTTAAATGTTCTCTAAATTGTTTTCTAAACAGTAAAAATAAAAAGTAAAAAATGTAAACATAACCTGAACTATTATAACAACTTACTCATGCATCATTGGTCGTACAACTGTGGACCCTTTCACATGGGCCTGATAGAAGAGGGTGTAGAGATATGGCAGCAGAGTGTAGCGAATGTTAAGGTAGTTTATAGATGTCTTCACTAAAAGAGAATCTGCACCAAAATAAGCAGGATCTTGAGGCTGTCATAAACACACAGCAAATAGAGAATTTTTAATACTTAATATTTGATCATTAATATTTTATTAGACAAAATTAGATTTTGAAAATCAAAAGGTCATTCTGCACACTTGGAAAATGAAGAGGCTATGCATGCCGCAAACTTTTGTTCCAGCGTTTTTGAGTCACATGTTGATATAGGTAACAATAAGAACAGCAATGACAGCAGTAAACTATAATATTGGCAACAACTGATAGTGCCACTTGTCTTCTGAAATACCTCTGCTAGTATTATTATGTAGAGGCCATTCCCTTTCATGGTTTAATTGATTTAGATTTGGTAATGGTAAAGCAGTTATCAGAATTACAAATATGATTCACACTTTATCATGGTCGCATGCAGAATTTCTTGAAAAGATGTAATGATTTTTTTTTCTAAGCACATCATTAAACATAATTTGTATTAAAGAAACAGAAATGTGCTCAGAATGACTGATACCAGTTCTTACACAATCATTAACACATTTTCTAGCATCAAATTTTAAAAGTAATTACCCACACTTTTTAGATGTTTTCATTTTCTGATATTATAGTTCGACATTATTTTGAACATGTTCACCAACCTCTTTCAGGTTTGAGAGCTTGAGGTTACATTGAGTTGGTGTTCTTTAAGACTAATCCTGGCATACAGCTTAAATAACGCAACACTAGATGGGGTGCCAGACCAACGCTGGTGATACTCATACATAAACTCATGAGCAATTTAGATTCATCAATCTATCTAGTCCTCCAGGATGTCTTCTTTACAAGAATAAGTAATCACTGATAATGGATTGGATGGATAAATTCCAGCTATTTAAGAGCCCGATATATCTCATCCATATTGCATGGTTTCCATTACACATTGCCATAATATTTAAACGGTAAGGTTTTTCCATCTTAGCAAGAATAACTAACTTTATATCCTTCTGCATTGTGATTTCTTGCATATGGATAAAATGCTCCAACTTGCATCCAGCGCCTGCACAACTCTTCAGTGGTATCATCAAAAAATCCACAAATGTCTGCTCCAATCTAAAAGAAAGATAAAAGGACAGATAAATATCAGACAATGTAGTGTCACTGTTAAACCATTCTGGAAATCTATATTCTGATATTCTCACATTTTCATCTGACACATGTGCCTTGGACAATGGATGAAGGGCAATAACCTTTTTTGAAGTGGACATCATTACATTATAAAGCACAACCACATGCATATTTACATTTATCTAAACTGGGACAACTATATGGCATATTTTTCAAGTTTAGAAAATAACTGTTTTTAGCTACACTTTTACATGTGCAATAGCAGTAGTAATAGCACTGTGCATATATAGTACATTACATTTCAAGCTTATCACTTTCTTAAAATCTTGTAGAAGTTACTTTAAACATTAGGGTGGAGTTTCAGCCAGGAAATAAAGCATTGCAGATTGGACAAAGAATGGTTGTCACACATAAGAAACAGAAAAGGATGATCTGCTGCATGACTTTACACATTAAATACTGTAGACATCATAATAAATGTGACTAGATGGATGGAAGGGTGGCACGGTGGCGCAGTGGGTAGTGCTGCTGCCTCACAGTTAAGAGATCTGGGTTCACTTCCCAGGTCCACCCTGCGTGGGGCTTGGGTGTTCTCCCCAAGATTCATTGGCAATTCTAAATTGTGCTTGGTGTGTGCGTCCCCTGTGGTAGGCTGGTTTCCTGCCTTGTGCCCTTTGTTGGCTGGGATTGGCTCCTGTGATCATGAATAATCCACTGCATCCACTTAACAGTGTCATCTCCAGACAGAGGAGTAGCTTCAGTGACAGTCTTTTGTCACTGTCCTGCTCCACTGACAGACTGAGGAGATCGTTCCTCCCCCACACTATGCGACTCTTCAATTCCACCTGGGGGAGTAAATGCTAACATTAATTTTATTTCAATTTTTTTCATTTTTATTACTATTTAATTTAATATTGTTTCTTTGTATCAGTATACTGCTGCTGGATTATGTGAATTTCCCCTTGGGATTAATAAAGTATCTATCTATCTATCTATCTATCTATCTATCTATCTATCTATCTATCTATCTATCTATCTATCTATCTATCTATCTAGTTAGCATATAGCGGGTTGGAAAATGGATGGAAGCTAAAAATTGCAATGTGGTAACAAAAATTGCTTCTGGTTGCATTATTTTGTACCTTATTATTTCCACTCTGTATACATGGACCTTGGGAAGGCCTTGGGAGCCTTCTCATCTATTTTGGGAAACACACCACTTAAAACTTATAGTAATGTCACATAAACATATATTGGAATATAGCAATAACATTCATTGATATCATTTTCAATATTTCATAAAAGGTTAATTTGAAAGGCAACATATGATACCATTGGCTTTAAAGGTCATTCTCCTTTTGTTTTTAAACAATTAATTAATATTTAACCTATAATAAACTGAACTTACATAAGGCATTCCGAAAAGGTTAAATTCCAGCATTCCAGGAATCGCCCATTTGATATCATTCCAGTTTGCTGCATTGTCACCTAACCAGTGTCCAGAATGTTTGCCTGATCCCGCAAATGAGGACCTGGAGAGAATAAGGCTTCTTTTTCCTGGAAAAACACGTCTTATAGCTCTGCCAAAAAAAAAAACAAAACAAAAAAAAAAATCAGTCTGTGCTATTAAATATGTGTACCATTGTATTTCCATTTATCTATACAGTTCAATAAAGGAACACTGGTGCAAAACAGCATTGGATGCAAAGTAGAAATTTCCATCACATTGCAGAGCACTATCATACCACATTCAAATTTACTTTTAATAGGCAAACTGAGAGTTGATAACTACCTTAGCATTCACATCTTTGGAATATGGGGGGAAATGGACTACACAGAGGAAACGCAGACTAACATGGTGAAAATGTATAAAATTCATAGACAACAGCTAAGCTAGGGACAAGAACCTTTGACGCACTAGTGCTGACCACTACTTTTTATACTGCCTTTCATTGCAATGCCAATTAAATTAATTCACACTTTTGAACCCTGCATCGTCCCCTAGATAGATAGATAGATAGATAGATAGATAGATAGATAGATAGATAGATAGATAGATAGATAGATAGATACTTTACTGATCCTGAGGGAAATTTAAAGTATATATGTTCTTGAGCAAAACAGCTAAATTGATGCTTTGAGTATATTACTGAAACTCTGCTAGCTGTTCATTTAGGAAAATATGCAACTTAGGATAATTCAACCTTAAAACAACTTGTTTCATAGCAGTGCAAGCTGATTTCTTAAGGCTTTTTTTACATAAATTTAAAATAAAACAAATAAATTGAAATACTTTTGGTAATCCATGGATCTGCATAACATCATCTAGAAAAAGGATGCAGTACAAAGTTGTTTTACTTTTCTCAGCAGCATCTTGTATGCTAGTCATGACATATTCATAGAAATAGGAAGGACATTTCCAGTAAAGCAATCACCAATCTTCTTTAATATTGATAACTTTCATAAGAGTAGCTTTATTGAAAAGAATGCATGGCTTTAAAAAGAAAATATCAGAGGTCAATTCACTGAGCAGATTTCTTACTTACCTCTTTAGTTTCTGCTCCAGCATTATAAAAATTATGTACAGTAATGATCACTGCAGTATTTTAGATAGAAATGTATATTGGTTAAACCTCCAGATTTTATGTTGTAACTATACTGAATTATTAATTTTTCAGGCACATGATGAATCAGTTCATGTACTGTAATAATAACCACTTTCTGTCTACTTCACTTATCATCAATCATTCTGTTTGTCCTAAAGCTACCTATGGCATCATTGCAATTGGTTAATGGTGACCTTGAGAACAGATTTGAAAGTCTGTATGTGACACGGTGCCGTGCATTTGCTTTACAAAACATATTTTCTAATGAACATGTAATAAAGATGGCTACCATCATCTGTCTTATTCGTTTATTGCTTATGTTTTTCTGTTTTGGCTTGTGCTTTATTTCTTTTACCAAATAAGGAAATGCACATATTGCTTGACAATATTTAAGTTCTATGATTTGAGCTCATCTAGCCATAAATAAGGATGTAGAGAAAAGGATCTGGAGAATTTTGCGATTTCAAGTGAGATCTAAAATTGACCAGTTTTTGTGGACATCTTGTGGGCATCATAGACTGCACTTGGTGGCAACTGTGTTTCTAGAATATACAGTGCATCTGGAAAGTATTCACAGGGCATCACTTTTTCCACATTTTGTTATGTTACAGCCTTATTCTAAAATGGATTAATTAATTTTTTTCCTCCAAACGTGACGCCTGGCATTCACACCAAGGAGTTCAATCTTTGTCTCATCAGACTAGAGAATTTTGTTTCTCATGGTCTGAGAGTCCTTCAGGTGCCTGTTGGCAAACTCCAGGTGGGCTGCCATGTGCCCTTTACTAAGGAGTGGCTTCTGTCTGGCCACTCTACCATACAGGCCTGATTGGTGGATTGCTGCAGAGATGGTTGTCCTTCTGGAAATGTCTCCTTTCTCCACAGAAGACCTCTGGAGCTCTGACAGAGTGACCGTCGGGTTCTTGGTCACCTCCCTGACTAAGGCCCTTCTCTCCCGATCGCTCAGTTTAGATGGCCGGCCAGCTCTAGGAAGAGTCCTGGTGGTTTCGAACTTCTTCCACTTATGGATGATGGAGGCCACTGTGCTCATTGGGACCTTCAAAGCAGCAGAAATTCTTCTGTAACCATTCCCAGATTTGTGCCTTGAGCCAATCCTGTCTTGGAGGTCTACAGACAATTCCTTTGACTTCATGCTTGGTTTGTGCTTTGACATGAACTGTCAACTGTGGGACCTTCTATAGACAGGTGTGTGCCTTTCCAAATCATGTCCAATCAACTGAATTTACCACAGGTGGACTCCAATCAAGCTGCAGAAACATCTGAAGGATGATCAGGGGAAACAGGATGCACCTGAGCTCAATTTTGAGCTTCATGGCAAAGGCTGTGAATACTTATGTACATGTGCTTTCTCAATTTTTTATTTTTAATAAATTTGCAAAACCTCAACTAAACTTTTTCATGTTGTCATTATGGGGTGTTGTGTGTAGAATTCTGTGGAAAAAAATGAATTTAATCCATTTTGGAATAAGGCTGTAACATAACAAAATGTTATTTCCGGATACACTGTACTAAAGGTATACATGGAAGCTTATGTATACTCTATGATACGATATGACTTCTATTAAAGATCTTTGGGACTATACAGAATCCTGAAGTGCACTTCAGAGAATATAACAAAACAAAGTCAACAAATAGGTTATTAATGTGGGATGCTTAGAAAAAGGTTTTAACATAGCTACTATTACTTGGGACTACTTGGGAAAAGGCTTCTGGTTGCTTAGATTACAGACTTAGTTATATGAACACACCTACATATTGGGAGTGCTATGAAGATGCAGCCTGCTCATTGTCATGTATTATATTTAATACAGTTTTCTGTACATTGCAGCCTGATAGTTTTGTTTTTTGCCTTAACCAGTGAATATACCTGGACGCAGAGCCATCTCCAATACCAACCCCTCTTCATACACCCAAAAATATAGTATTTATAGATTCATGTTTAAAAATTTTAATAAGGACAATAAGCTTCATTTTACTCATGATTAAGTCTAAAATTAGTTGGGGAGCAGATGCATTATTCAGAAATGGAGGCACACCTATCCTGCACTGACTGTGTCATCAATTGCCAGCTAAAAGTGGAATGCAGCAACTAAACTAGCTGGAAGAAAAGTGTGGCTGTTGGAAAAATGGTGGCTACAAGAAATGATAAGAACAAATGAATACAGTAGATGTGGGAAAAGAATAGGCAGCAGAAGAGTCAAGATAGAAATGAAGCATTCAAAGGGTCTTTTAAAAGATATGTTGTAACAACAAAGAGCGACATGGGTGGTGATCTAATATGCTAGTGAGACATCTGACAGTACTGACAACATTAGCAACAACTGTACAGGCCACTTAGGTGTTTATTTACTCCTCTCTCCAATACTCACTACCACTACCACTCCACATAAGAATCCTGTTAACACTTGTCCTATGACAACACAACACTCCCACCCCACCCTGCTCCCAGGAGACACCATTCCCACCTTTGGACCAGCTGACACCTTGTCAAAACTCTGCCTGGACCCTCTATGATGATAGTGTATCCTATTGTTGGCACAGCTGTGCAGTGACCAAAAAGTTGCATTATATGTTCTTTTTCCCCTTGTTATACTTTATGCAGTGAGTATCACCTTGCTGTTTCATAACCTTCCATTGGTGGTAGAAACCAAAATAAAGGATTTGCAGACTTGCAGTGTCATCTTTTACAGAAATGTTTTCAAGCCATACTTTGGATGATTCATTTGTGATGGTAATTAATGATAATAATAACCACTTTGTAAACCTCAACACTAATGCTGCCTTATAACTATAATAAATAGTTTGAAAAAATGGTAACTATTACAGTGTGCATCTAAAGCCATTAACTGAGAGGCCTATATAATATATTGATTGTGCTATCTGAGCAATTTTTAACATGACCTTCCAAGAAAGTATGAAATCCATTTATGAAGAGAAATGACTGACAGTACACCCATTGAGAAGATTTTCTTGACAAAGATGAAAAGACATTTCAGGGGTATGTTAAGATAAATGAAAATGCATTATGTTGCACTGGGCTTACTACTGCAAACATTTGTACTTTATGTTCATCGAAGGTTCAGAATCTTCCTTTTTGCACTGCAATTTAATTATTTCAATTTAATTATTATTTCATATTTCAAAATACTTTCATGTAATTGGTTTAATGAGAAATGTATACATGTTTGTATTAATCAGGTTAATTACTGTGTCCAAACATTCATACATTCATCAGTTTTCAAATACAGGAAGAAGAGGAACAATTACTGGTCCATTTTAGAATACATTCATAGAGTCCCCACTGTCCCACATAGAAAACCCACACAGAAATCCATATAAACATGTAGAATAGTGGAAACTCTACATAGAGAATGTTCTTCAATCAGAAACTGAATTGAGGTGCAAATATTATAAAGTGTCACTATTACATGCTGTGTATTTCAAAGCATTACCTTGCTTATTTGCTAAGTACAAAACAAACAATTTACTTAATTTTCATAAAAGAAGCAGATTTTGAAAGCAATTCCCTATTGCATAAACACATCCTTGAAGTTACTTTAAAATCAACAGTAAGTATTTGTACAGTTGCAGCTTTTGATCTAATCTTGTATAAGCCTACTGAGATGTAAATTAATTCTTAAATGGTCACACCAGGAGTTGCTCTTTCTGAGGATGGAGCAAGTGATCCAGTAAAAACTCACTGCCATTTCCTGCGTACTGAAGAAATACATTTTCAAAAATGTGATGGAGTGCCGCACAACCAAAAAATAATAAAACTGCATATCTAACCCTAAAGACAAAGAAATTAAAAAAGAGCAGTGGACAGTATTCCAGCGACATACTGAGATCCAAGATGAAGGGATATGAAATGGAAAATAGAATGTTAAAGGGAATTACAAGGACAAGCACATACAGTATCTGTCAGAGATAACATGTGGCAAAAGGATTTTTATGGGACTGGTGAAGACAAGCCAGCATCTGTATAGTAAATTGTGGATCTAAGTATGTAATGGATCATCATATTAGGTGTAATGCAGGAAAATTAGTTTTAACAGGTTATTACAATAGAAATGGCAAGGTGGTGGATATACTATAAGTCCAACCCTGACTAGGAGCAGAACTCTGGCCAAGTCATTAAATACTCACAATATCTCTGTGTTATTTAGTTTGTGTTATCTTGTATCAGTGTTATCCTATATGTGTGTAACTATCTGAGATGATGTTCAGGGTGATATGCTTTATGTGAAAAGGTATACTTTGAAAGAGGTATGTGTCACATCATATGCCAATCATAAGAATTTGTCCTCTGGATTTGAAATAAAAAATGCATTATTATAATTAGGCACATTATTGTCAGTTGGGATATATAAATAAAAAATAATGACTGAGTTATATTAAACAATAGTTTTTATTCTACTTATTTTAATGAATTAAATTTTCACTGAACAAGTTAAGGTGAAGGTTTTGTGGCTAAAAATCAAAACATAGTAGAACAAATAAAGCCAATTGTGCCCACTTAATTTAAGATTTAATATAGTTATCTCTCCATGAGTATTGGAATTTGTGCAGTATTTATGTATACCATTATCATTTTAGGTGTGCTAAACATTGTAATTTGTTACTGCTATTTAACTTCACATGCAATCATTTTCACTTCAAAAATCACACATTCATTTACACCGCTTAGCATATAATTATAACCTTTAAATAAATTAAACTGTTTACAGTATTTTTTAGCAGAATATCCTAATTATTCTTACTTGTCAGTGGAGAGTATCATTGAGTAGCCATACAAGCTGTGAACATCATACTGAGAGCCCCATTTTTGCTTTGCATCCATGCAGAGAGTCTTGGAATACATCAAATTATCAAGAATTTCTTTAAAGAAATAAAATAGTATAAATGTTAGTTTTAAGGAAACACCAAAAATATTTAATAAAAAAAAGATTTTTATGATTTTTAAAAAGCTGAAGTTTCAAAGATCTTTGTAGGAATCTTCTTTTTGTTTTAGTTTATTTAACTAATCACTACAAAAATTAGTGCTGCAGCCTTAAAGTTTTAGGTGCTGGGGTTCATTTTCTGGCAACTCCACAACGTGTTTGGAGTTTGCACTAGTGATGGCTGGTGAAAAAAATTTGGGCAGGCGCTCAGCTTTCAGGGGGGACAAACTGAAGCAGTGCTTATCTAGTATATAGTGCCTTTCATATCTATCTATCTATTATATAGTGCCTTTCATATCTATCTACCTATCTGTCTATCTAGCCATTCCACAAGCACTCGAGGTCCTCATTATAGTGTCAATGCACATTTTGGCCTGTCCAGTTCCAGACCCAATCCTCTGTCAAATTGCCCAGTTCCCCATAATGTCTGCACCCACACCTCCATAATATTTCAATAACATGAACTTCTGTCTGTCCTATAACACTTCCATAGCATAAGTCCAATCCAAATTATATTCTGCCTCTGCTAATAGAATGCTCAGTATATGGCAACTATATTTTTTTCACTGTATTTTTCAATAAATCCACATCATACAATCACTAGTCCTTTGATTTTTTCATCCCAGTTTATCATTTACCACAATCACAGAGTAATTCCCGCTCTAATATTATTCTACACTTGGCTGCCAGTCTGCTCAGTCTTATGCAAGTTTGCCAGGCTTACCTCCCTTGGGCACAAATTCAACCTGTTAGATCCACAGAATCCATCTTAAAACACAACTAGGTGTCCAATCTGTTTTGTACTACACCCACAGGACAAGTATAACCTAAATCTTATTCTGGCTTTATGATCAGGACACCTATATTTCCTTGAACATAAATTTTGCCCTCCATTCCTTTAGGTATAAAAATTTCTCAGTTACTTAAATAGAGTCATTTCACCAAGCCTGACAAAAAAATTACCTTCATGCTATTGTCTACAGCAATGTTTCCCACCCGTTGTTTCAGTGGCACACTTTTTATTGCCAAAATCATCCCAAGGCACACCGCTCTTCTACTAACCACAAACACAGATGTATCTCATCCATTACTCTGGACAGGATGTGTCAATTTTTGTTCACTTCTTTGTTGTCCCTTTTGATGCCAATCATGTAGCCTTCATCTAGGTGTTCAGCAATACTAAGCCTGCCTCATGCTATTGTCTGGTTGACTGCGGGTACTTCCATACCACTTGCATTTTTCAGAACAATGTTTATCTGTCTCGTACTTCCTTTAGTATGCTTCAACGCTTTAGTACCAACACTCTGAATCAGCAAACAAGGAAAGTGAAAAAAGGCATTACATACACTACACTCAGTTAGCCAACTCCATTTGTCATAACAAGAGTTGGAAAAAGTCTGCGCATAATTTGAATTCTTAAGTCAGGTTGGTCAGGTCCAAGGCCCTTTATCTTCTTTTTTTCTTCAAGTGAACGATTTAGGAAGGGGTGTTTCATTAAAGAAATAACTGAATTTTCTTTCATTTCTGAAGTTCTGCTTGAAGTTGCCATCATAGTCATGCTCACTCATCTATAGTCATGTAACATTAAAGGTGGGTGTGAACTGTGAAACATTGACATCAACATCATATAGTGAGTCGACGATTGTCCGATTGTCACATTAGATTAAAAAAAAAATTAAAACAATACTAATTCACTGCCATCAAATGTGGGAATGTCTGGGGCACAGAGAGCTGCATCCATGGAATATTTGAAAGCAGCTAATTAAAGGGCAGCCTCAGGTCACCTACTTGCCAAAGAAACAAGGACTTACATAGACACTAATTTGGTCGCCGTCCCTCATTCCAGAAATATTGGTATTTACACAGATTTTTTTTTTTTTATTCACAAGCAGAACCAATTTTCATGAATGTTGACATGCAAATAAACAAATTTATTTAATGATTATTCCACATCTCCTAATTAACTGAAGTACAGGTTTACATTTTTTTCAGTGCCCCAGAACCACTGGTTTGCTACTTTTTCTTTGCCTGTGTGTGCTTTCCCTATATTTTCATTGACACATATAATGTGTACATTTGACTGGCTGGTAATGGTAAATTTTTCCAGTTTAAGCTAGTGCAGATACATTTCAACATGCACTGCAAGAGTGGCACATACAAGGCATTAAGCAGGTTCAGAAAAGGTATGCATGCTATTAGACAGACAGCTCATGTTAATGTCCTTGACTGTTTTACATTAATATACCGAACTGAACCATACTGTGTATGTTAATGTCATATTTAAAACTCACTTAAAACAAAAATATCAGCAGAAAACGCCTGGTGAATTAAGTGAGATTTGGAAATCTGCTTTTCATTTAACCAGCCCATTTCAATGAAAAAGTTTTTATTTATTTACATTTTATCTTTTAAAACAGAAGCATACACATTCATCTCTGTTTATTTTACTTTTGTAAGTAATTTATGAAGGATTTGTATTCTCCTTTGTGAGAACACACTAAGTTTCCTAAGCTTGTTAGGATTTCTCTTTCTTATTTCCTTCTGAATTCAGGTACTTGGTGAAAAATATACAAGCATGAATGGAAGTGAATTAGCAGTTTCGGTTTTGGATGTGTGACTATTTACACTGGTGCTTGTTACTTATTATTTTTTTATTTAAACAGTAACTATTTACAAGTAGTTAAGGAAGCAAAAGGTTAAACAAGAAACTTAACTCTTAAAATTAAAACAGAATGATTACAGAATTTAAAGATTGTCTTGGATACTGTGATAGAAATACACTGACCTAACCATGGTCAAAATCCACTAACCCTAGTTAGAGTATTGGGAGTTTGAAATTTCTTACTAATTTCTTGAAAAATGCTTATCCTGGGGTTTATTTGTCACTGTACAGAGCAAGAGGAGAACCAAATTGACAGACAAAGATAGCAATGGTGAATTTGTGAATGATGAAACTGACAGACAGAGACCATAAACTTTCTGAAAAAGAAGTCTTGGGGCCACTAATCTACAATTACAAAGTTGAAAACAAATTTAAAAAAATATACTGAATAGAAATGTGCAGTAATTCTAAGTGTTTTCATCTTTACTTAGTAAAGCTTAACAGATAATCTTACCATTATGAAAGTTTTCTTTCCATTTGAAGCAACCCCACAACTTCTAGCAGTGGTATGGGGATTATAACTGTCCACATTTTAAGCTTCACTTTAGAATGGAAATAAATTTCTAGAGAACCAAGCATTATCCAAAAAGACAGAAAACAAATATCTCCTCCAAAAACAGACAAAAGGTAATTTCGTAAAACTAATCAGACAAACACTAGATGTTAGATTTCTAGAATATGGCTTAGCTAATTAAATGGTCACAATGCTCAAGCAAAGTCAAGCCAAGCTCCTCCATTTTAATTCTCTTGACACTCCCATTGTGTCACTTTCAAATGATATGTGTTACATACAGTAGCTACAAATAAAAAGTACAGGACCCTGTGGCAAACTGCAGGTGAAACAATAGGAACTTCTGCCACCCTTTCATCTAAATTGCTGGAGAAAGGAGTGTCTGGGTTAAATCTTGAGCCATCTCTTGGTACCATGTGATTGTTTTAAATATTGTTTATTTCATTATTCCTTCAACCAGTATAGATTATAACCTACACCAAAAAATCCCTATTCTTCTTTTTCTTCATCAAGGCATGTTTGATAGCTGTTTCCCACTTTTAAATTCAGTTTACAATTTTGGCTTCACAATGTCATGGAATATACAGTAGGTATTACAGCCAAGTTCTTTTGCTTGAAACAGACAATGCTAAAAGAATCTGAGTTGTATGATGTATATGGCCAAATTCTATAGCTGTCACAAGCTATGCAAGTACGAATTTTACAGTGCATGCGACAAGAATGACTCTATAAACCTATAAATATCCACATGAACCAGAAGCAATAAAGAAAAACACATTACAGGGAAAACAAAGCTTTTGAAAATTTTCAAATAACAAATTAAGAGGGCAGTATTAAATAAAATAATTAACCATTTTAAATATGGAATATAAACAGCAGTTATAGTCTAAGGCAAGAGTTCCCAAAGTGGTCAATATCGACCCCCTGGGGTCGATTTGAACTTTCTAGGAGTCGATAATTTCAATAAAAAAATCTGGGGGTCGACAAAAGCAAAAATAGACCCCCTTACTATTGCTATTTGTTTGTTACTTCAAAATATCTATAATTCCAATAGGTACCTAATTAAGAAGTAAAATAATTCAAAAAAACGCTTTTTTAATAAAAATACATTACATACCAAACTTGCGAACGAAAAGGTAAAATGTGTCACTAAAAGAGTCACAAGTAAGAATGCATGAAAATACATTTAGCACAAACATGTCTGTGCATTGTCTTATCGAATGTATCAAAGCAAGTGCGGACATGAAAAATCGTTGCATGTCCACACTTGCCCAAGGTGGGACAAGACGACAGATATTCGATATTAGCAGAATCTATCAGTCTTGTATGGTCATGTTTTCATAAAACACTATAAATTGGTTCGTTTGATTTGAACTTTGAATATAATTATTTATTAAGGAGCAGAACTACGAAAAAGAAAATCAGAGGGCACAGTTTATTTATTCGAGTTTGAACAAAAATCTTCTGTTTCAAGTAAGTACATACTTTAATTTTTGTTTTTTTTTATCACAGGGGCTGCCGACATTGTTTGTTAATAAAAGTTTTTATTTCTTCAGATAATAATATGACTGAACCAAAAAAGAAATGCAGACAGTACAGCTTGGACTATTTGTACTTGTTTTGAATTTACATATTTATTTCCTAAATGTCAAAAATGTAAAAAAAACTCTGCTTGTATTTTTTTGCTTTAATTTTTGTTAGTGTAGGTTTCAATATTAAATGTTGCACAAGATAATGCCATATTCCGTAATCCTTTTATCTTTTTCAATCATTAATTACAAGTGATTAATATGAAAAGTTTGATATCTAGTAAAATATTTCATATCGAGTACTGTACAAATGTATTAATTTGAGTAAGTAAAGTAAATGACTAGGGGGTCGACGGTTTTAAAAGTTTTTAGTAAAGGGGTCTGTGGCTGAAAAAAGTTTAAGAACTCTTGGTCTAAGGGAACAAAGCTATCTAAGGGATAGCTGTCACTTAATATAAAGGGAAAGAACTGCAAATGGATATTTACATTTTTTTCACTTTTCATATTTTTGTTTAGTGTGAAAAGCTAGTATTGCTGTAGCCTGCCATTTATCTAAAAATAAACTTACTAGGTGTATATGGAGGGTAATTTAATGAATTTCTTTCACAACCCTTTATTGATCCTGGTTGGAAACTTGAAACTTCATTCATGTCCTATAATTGAACAGAACATAATTAGGCAGTGGTAAAATTAAAAAAAGGCACTGTATGTAAAAATAAAGGAAATAAGCTCTTACTATCCACAATGCATCATACTTCACGTCCTGGTAGAAAGACTCACATTCTTCAACCCACCAGTTAGTACATTCAGGATTGGTATAGTCAGGGAAGACAGTTTGACCTGGCCAAACCTGAAAAAGTTCAAAGATGGCAAAGATTATGTGCATCAGTGACAGAATTAAAGTTGATGATGAAACAATATAGAAAACAAAAGCTCACATACATTTCCTATTCTGAGATACCTGCAAAGAATGATGAACAAAATATACAGCCTAGTGTGTCTGAGAATAGACTACAACCTATCAAGAAGACCTATAAATTTTAAAATAAGAGGTAGCTTTTTTCCTCAGTAAACTATACCCATTTATTGCCGCTAAACCTGGCTGCTGCAACTGAAACTTAAAGAGGAGGTTGCTTTTCCCAAAAGGGAACGTTAACCTCATAGAGTCGGAGAAATGCTCCATGCCTGGCTTGCTGCAAGTAAGTAGAACCACAGGAGGAGTGTGCTGTGTACCCATGTGTCACCTTATCTCAAGTATCGGGTCTGAATGAGGATTTTCTAGAAAGCTCTACATTTTTTCAGACTCTCTAAAGAGAAAGTTAGCCTGTAGGGCTTACAGAGTAAAGGAGATACATGGTATAGAAGACCATATTTTCATGGATGATGGCATCTGTCAATATGCTAGATGAGTGTAAGAGGATGTTACAAAGTTACAGGGACTAAGCTTATAATTTATAGGTTATGG
This sequence comes from Polypterus senegalus, assembly GCF_016835505.1. Taxonomy (NCBI): domain Eukaryota; kingdom Metazoa; phylum Chordata; class Cladistia; order Polypteriformes; family Polypteridae; genus Polypterus; species Polypterus senegalus. The sequence continues at coordinate 118,685,168 of NC_053154.1, read as the reverse complement.
CTGTGGCACACCGAGTGGAAGTGCCAAGTTGCTGCACAGAAATTTAAAACATTTACTATCAATGTTTTTCTAAGACAATACGTTGATAGATATTCAAACAGTTGTGTGCATTGACAGTAATAAATGTTTTAAAATAACATTAGGTACTCCAGGCTGTGAGCTGACTAAATACTGTATGTCAAAATATGGTACCAAAGAGACACCATATGTGCAGTAATTAGTAAAAGAATGTTACCAGTTCAAACAATGCACTGTCCATGTGTGTTGGGGCGATGGTTGCAGTAAACAGACAAGATATATACACTTTATTTGACATTATTTTTAAATAATATAGACAAATATATTTTGAGTAATGGCAAGAACATTTTGCATATAAAAAATGCATCACATGTTATTGGAAATCCCTTGGATATTTACTTCAAAATATAATAATGTGGTTAGGCAATTAACCAACTTATGTTTAAGTATCCAATTGATGACTGAGTATTGTGAAGAGAGAGTACACATATAGTACCTTTTACATAATAAAATCTTTCCTCTATTGTTACTGTTTATTTTTTGAAGGATGAATATAGTGGTATAATACATAAAGTATGACTTTCCACTAAATTGTATACATATATCTGTAAGTCAAAACACATACAGTAATTGAACATCACTGGATGATTTGGTCAGCACAATTATACAGTGTTGTTTTACAGTAATAAATATCTGAAGGTGATATTAAGTCAAACAAATTAAAGGAAATAAAAAGCTGTAAAATGTGTTTTTTTCAACAGATAAGATGCTAATGGTAAAATTCCTCCAAACCACTTTTCCAAGTGATGTTATGCTTCCTAATATTTTATGTTTATATTTAACTGTCAGGTGACAGTGCTTGTTCTTCCTCTTGAGAAAAGAATTGATGTTTATAGACCCGAACTCCGAGCTGATAGATACTTAAATAGTGCTATATACAGATTAATTTACACAATAATGGGACAATGACAAGAATGATCAACGATGATTACACTGTGCGTATGGTTTCCATTTACAAAGCCTCAGCGGAAAGCAAGTTCATTTTTCAAGTACACAGTATATATAGAAACTTTGCAAAGCAGTGAAAATTAACAAATACTGTACTGATAGCTAAGGTTAGCTGCAATACTTTACTGGCATTCCTGGGGGAACCCAGGTCAAAAGACAGGCACCTTTCCACATAAAGTTATAATAAGGACAATTGTATTTATTCCTATTACTCAAAGTGTAAAATAAATACATTGTGCTGAAATTGAATTTTCCTTGGTACTATTTAACATTTATATACTATTATTTTAAAGCCTTGCATTGCATTAACTAACTGCTTACTTTCTTTAAATAAAAACTGAAAATCTGAAAACACGTACCTCTCCAACAATAGGTGTTCTTCCATCAGATTCATTTACCCAGACACCCCTTGCAGTTCCTGATTGATACGGTTTGTATGGGCCACTTACACGAGGAGATGTAGCAATAGCTGGATCCTTTTAAAAATATTATATGGACAGAAAATTATACAAAGCAATACATATTATTTCTAAGGAACTAGAAACATTTTGTAGATGTTTAAAATCCAAAACAATTGATATAATTTCCAGTTCATAGTTAAATGTACTGTATCTGAAAATATATATTTACTATGGCGTACTTTTAATGTTGTACTGTATAGTTTAATATATGTGCGTGTGTGTGTGTGTTTTTCAACTGTAACTGGAGGTATGCTAACTTTGAGTTTAACAAATATTTCTTGATTTCTTTATCTTGAAGAAGAAGCTGACTGGAATGTATGAGTACACAAAATGTATGACCATCATTTACTCTGAAATGCAAATCATATCAGATAGTAAAAATTAAGGTAAGAAATATGTACGATATAGAAAGTTGGTTAAACTGCATGTCCATAATGATCTTTGGAACATTTATAATTTTCAAATGAATAATTCAGAGAGAGTATTTTTCTAACAATGTGTGCATTCCTTAGTAATAAGGGTATACTGTATACAAAACCTTCCACTTTAATGGACTGCAAATGAATTCCGTGTTGTTGAACTGATTTGGATATAAAACAAATCTTTGTAAATATATAAATACAGTCAAGGCATATAGTAAGTTATGGTCAACACTATTACAGTGGAACCTCGGTTCACGAATGTTTTGGTACACGTACAACTTGGTTCATGACCAAAAAGTTCGCCAAACTTTTGCCTCGGTTCACGACCACACACTCGGTATACAAACAAGCCAGTTTTCCTTTCGGTTTGTGCGTGCCGATGATTTCCGCACATGTTGTATTGTTCTCGGTCAGATGTGCCTGCCCGCCTGCACGTGCGTGCCTGCCTGAGCCGATTAATGTATTTAAGCACTTGTTGAGCCACTCCCTGTACATTGTTCTCGGTCAGACATGCGTGCTTTACCTGTGATCTCTTCGTGCTCTACAGTATTTTGTGTGCTTTTGCAGTTAACCATGGCTTCTAAGCAAGTGAAGAGTGAGAGAGAGAGAGAGAGAGAAAGCGCATGCTGCTAAGAGAGAGGGGGAGGGTGCGTGCTGCTGAGAGAGAGAGAGAGTGAGCGAGCCAGCTCATGCAGCTGAGAAGGGAGCCTGGGTGTTTTGTGTCAGTGTTATTCAATGTTTTTACATTAGGTTACTATTACACTGTGCATTGTATGGTGTAATTTACTATATTTGTGCTTAATCTTTAAAAAAAATATTTACACACAGTTCGTACGGTCTGGAACGGATTAATTGTATTTACATACAATTCTATGGGGGAAATTGCTTCGGTTCACGACCAACTCAGTTTACGACCAGAGTTTTGGAACGAATTATAGTCGTGAACCGAGGTTCCACTGTAATTGGTTCCAGGAGTCATGACATTATCCAGATCTCATATTACTATTACTATATTTATTATTTTTATCAAGTGCTGTAGATTTTCTGCTGGGTGTACATACTGTATCTCCTGCAGACACAGGTACAGTAGGACATCAACTAATTATATAATGAACCTGAGCAACTGAAGTATCTTTGACATCTTCTTTGGATGATACCCACAGTCAGAAAATAAGAAAAAAGTGAAAAGTGCAAAAGACAAGCCATCAAATCATTGAGTCATGTGTCTTGCATAGTCATAAGTCATGCATAGAGTACTGTAAGCTTCTTCACAGGTGGCTTTATAGATCCTTGAATTTCTAACTTAGGCCACAGATACATTGCAATTAAAAGCTTCAAGGTGTCTCTCAAAATATATGTGGTGCCTCCTTAAAGAGCCAGTCACACTGACCACCTTGGGACAGTTCCAGGTTACAATACTTGAAACAAGGAAAAATATATCAGCAGTGCAATTTAAGAAGTAAACTAAGCAGAATTTAGGTTTAATTTACTTCCTAATGGACAGTAACAGTAGTTGTTGTACTTTTATTGGCAAGGTAATAAATACAAATATTGAATACTGGATTGCTGGATTAAAATAGCAAATCTACTGATTAAGGTATCTTTTAAATGTAACCTTGCAGCCTTCACAAGTAATCTGTACAGCATGTGGTACTCAAATTAAATAGGAAAAAGAACAAATTAAGTTGCTGCAGATTTTCTATGCGTTATTAAACTATTCTGGTAGCGATATGTTGCAGTGGCAATATGTACTGTAAAATAGTCACATTTTATGAGAAAGTTTGTGTGGTTTACTGAAAGTTAATTTATTTTTATTACTGTAATGTAAGCTAAAATTACACTTTTTCATATTTTTTTACACATTCAGTTTTCAATTGTCTGGCATCTGCATTTTTTTATCCTATTTTCATTACTCTATATTAAATTATTAAAGCAGGTTTTTATTTGAAAAATGATAGCTAAGCGCAGTATCCATATTAGATTTCTTAACGTTATAAACACATGGCATAATATGACAGTTGTTTCAAACTATTGTACTTACAAGTATAATTATATATTTTTGGCCATGATTGTGTAAATCCTCAGCAAATTGTGGAAGTTCTGCAAAACGCTTCAGATCATAAGTGAAGTCCTTCTTATCCTCCATATAGTCAATGTCAGTGTACTGGATGTCCTGCACACAATAAATTAAATGTCAATATTTTCAAAGAAGTCTGTTTTATAATTTTCTTCTCAGCCATGTACTAAAATATATCAAAACAGTCTAACAAAATGAATGATTTTCAGTTTATTGTTTACTATTATAATTGAATTGTTAATAGAAATGAAACAAGAAAAAATTACTGCCACTCAAAATATAAAAACAAGTAAAATGAAGTAAACTTACCTCCCAGATTTCATGTTAACAATTTTTCCATTCACTTCCTTTTTTTGGGGTTGGGATTTTATTGATTTTAATAACAAATAACATTCCATACAAAAAAGTCGAGTTCAAAACAAAAAAGCCCCCATCCAATTGAATTAATTCCATTCACTTTCTGATTTTTTTGTTTACATTAAAGTTTCAAGGAAGCCATATTCTGTCTCAGCAACAGTTAACCTAAGATACTCATTGTCTGGATTATGGGCAGAAAAAAGTTCCCCGAGCATCCTTCATAAAGTGCAATGTATCCCAACGTCCAGGGTAAATTTCCCTCCATAACCTAGTCATTCTGGCCCCTTAATCATCCCCTGGCTATCTCTCTCACCACTTCACTGCCTAATAGCTTGTGTGGTGAGCGTACTGGCACAAAAAATTGTGTCCATTGCATCATCCAGATGGATGCTACACATTATTGGTGGTTAAAGTGGCTTTCCACTCACTATGAAAAGCAATTTGAGTAGTGAGAAATGGCTATGTAAATGTTATGATCTGTAGGGGGAACCGCAGCTCCCCAAACTCCCAACACAACAGGCTCATACGCAGGTTCCAATGAAAAAATGTTTATTCTGTGATTACACACATAATCATTTCACACAGCACAACTGTCACTCTAGTAAACAGCACTCTTTTCCTTCTCTCCTTCACTCCTCTTAGCAAACTTTGTCCTTCTACTCCTCCTCCCGACTCTGGCTCCCAGACTGAAGTGGGGCTGCTCCTTATATGAAACACCTGGAATCACTTCCGGTGTCTCCAAGCTGTGACATGGAAGCACTTCCAGGTGAGGCTGGACCCTGACAAAGTAGGGCTCGCTAGTCTCGTCAGCACCTGATGGCAGAACACAGGGAACCCAACAGGGCTGAGCCGATGATGTCCAATTCCCAATTTGCCCTGTGGGAATCCTTGGTGATACTAAAACCCGGGGGAGCTGTCATCTAGCATTCCACGTGAGGCAATGTCCTGTGCAAGCTGTCTCCCCTATCCTTCCACACGGTGGAGCCTGTACTTTGGCCAGGTTTCTGAGTCCCCGCGTGACATCAAATAATGTAAAGAATTATGAAACTAGTTGGTCTTGTCCGTTGTGAGAGGACATCAAGACGGATTTCCATTAGCAGCAGAGTTACTTTACCTTTTTGTTTTACTAGAGAATAGACAGGTGAAGGACCAGATCTGCCAAGACCTGATACAACATTGGCTCCAGCCAAGAGCAAAAGTGGGAGCAAAACTACGAGTGAGGCAGGCAAGGAGAATTCATTGGTTCCAAGAGGATTATTGGAACTGAGCATGGCCTCTTTATCCCTGCAGTCAACTACAGCTAATCCCCCCCTCCCATGAGTCAGCCTCATCAACTCCAACTGCACTCACAACTCTGCCTAAGGATGGCAAAGAAGACAGAAACGAACTCTCTGAGCTAAAGGTAATGATTGTTGCACTCAGTGGGGAAATATATGATATAAAGTTATTGTCTGTTTTACCTGCATTTTTATCACTCTTTAATTTAATATTGTTTTTATCAGTATGCTGCTGCTGGAGTATGTGAATTTCCCCTTGGGATTAATAAAGTATCTATCTATCTATCTAAAAAGTGATATAAAGAAGGATATAAGAGATATACAAGAACTAAAGAAATAAATAAAGGTTATAAACAAGAAAAATGAGAAATAGCTTCAGGATATAAAAGACCTGAAGAAATGTTAAAGTACTAATTTTACTGCAACCTTTAAAAAGACTCAACAAAGAATTGATGAAAAAATACAGGAACATATGAGTAAGTTTAGGATTAAATTTGAGTACCAGTGAAATTCATAGCTGAACTATTCTCTAAACTAACTAGAGCGGACACTGAGATCTCAGCAGCTGACTGAATGCCTCAAAACTGAGAAGCCTGATTGTCCGTTTCAACAAACTACAGGTTAAAAAAAAAATGTCGTTTCTGAGACTTCATTCATATTTCTCCCTAGATTTCTCCTTTTCAACATCTGCTAAATGCGCAGCAATCTCCAGCATTAAATAATTTTATAATTATATACAGTCTCTTGTTTCCTGCCAAACTGAAAGTGGTTTTTGAAGGTCAATTCTACATTTTTAGTTCACTGGCTGAAGCAGAAAAAGAGCTAAGTAGACTGATCCCCAATTCATATCGTGTCTGTATATATACTGGCAAGGCAAAGAAGATTCTGCTTGCAACTTGGTGTATTTACATTGTGCGTGTGTGGGTTTTTTTTTTTTTTTTAACATTATACTCTTTGTTTATTGTATCAGGAATGTACTATCATATGTTATGTCAGTCTCCATGGGAACTATTTAATATCAATCCCTCTGTTTATTATACTGGAACAGTTTAAGATTATATCTTAGGTTTATTGTATTTGGACTGTACTGTCATGAGGTATGTCAATTTTAATCTTTTTTTTACTCTGCTGGGGAGTTTGTTTTGTTTTGAATGTACTCTGTCTCTTGGCATGTCAAAGGACCGAGACTTGTGTGATCTATTTTAATTATTCAGTGAACTGTAATATCACGAATATAATGGATTCCGTGTCAGAGAAAGAGAAAGCCCATAGAGCACACAGAAGATCAAATACAAAACAAAGCATTTAAAGTGCTACTTAAGTTACGATGGGATTTGACTAGTAAATTAAGCGATTTTAAGATGGTTTATGATGTTCTACTTTAATTACAAAATGAACTTGAGCTTTCGTGTTTCCTGACACTCTATGTCACTCGATCAACTTCCTTTTGTTGTTTATGCCACTGTTTAAACCAAGAGTTCCCAAAGTGGTCGATATCGACCCCTGGGGTCGATTTGAACTTTCTAGGGATCGATAGTTTCAATAAAAAAATTTGGGGGTCGACAACAGCAAAAATAGACCCCCTTACTACTGCTATTTGTTTGTTACTTCAAAATATCTATGATTCCAATAGATACCTAATTAAGAAGTTGAACAATTCAAAAAAACACTTTTTTGATAAAAACACATTACATACCAAACTTGCGAACGAAAAGGTAAAATGTGTCATTAAAAGAGTCACACGTAAGGATGCATGAAAATACATGTAGCACAAACATGTCTGTACATTGTCTTATCAAACGTATCAAAGCAAGTGCGGACATGAAAAAGCGTTGCATGTTCGCAATTGCTTGCAGTGGGACGAGACGATGGATATTCGATATTAGCAGAATCTATCAGTCTTGTATGGTCATGCTTTCATAAAACAATATAAATTGGTTCGTTTGATGTGACATGTACTTATTTGTGATTTGAACTTTTAATATAATTATTTATTGAGGAGCAGTACTACGATAAAGAAAATCAGAGGACACAGACTATTTGAGTTTGAACAAAAATCTTCTGTTTCAAGTAAGTACATACTTTGTTTTTTTATCACGGGCTGTTAAAATTGTTTGTTAACAAAAGTATTTATCTCTTTAGTTAATAATATGACTGAACCAAAAAAGAAATGCAGACAGTACAGCTTGGACTATTTGTACTTATTTTAAATCTACATGTATATTTCATAAATGTCAAAAATGTAAAAAAAACTCTACTCTGATTTTTTTGCTTTAATTTTCATTAGTGCAGGTTTCGATATCAAATGTTGCACAGGATAATGTCATATTCCATAGTCCTTTTATCTTTTTCAGTCATAATTACAAGTTTGATATCTAGTGAAATATTTAATATCGTGTACTGTACAAATGTATTAATTTGAGTAAGTATAGTAAACGACTAGGGGGTCGACGGTTTTAAAAGTTTTTGGTAAAGGGGTCTGTGGCTGAAAAAAGTTTGGGAACTCTTGGTTTAAACCAACAAATAGCACTTTTTCTTTGCCTCCACCTGGTATTTGCTGAAATTCTTCTATTTCCCCCCATGCTTTTGCCATTGCCTTTTCACAGAACGCTGAGCTTAAGGGCTATTTATATTGATTTGCATATTCAAAGAGAAAGTTTGAGGAGTGGCAGGAGGCGCGTGCACGTGCATAATGTTTCACGCTGACCCGGATTTATGGAGCAGAAGAACGAGGAAGTTGCCGTTTGCACAGATTTATGCATCTGGATTTTTTTGTGCCTACGCACATTTCCGGTTTGTCCTTACGCCATGTTTTAGTGTGAATTCTACGCACGGTGTTATGCATGAGGCCCCAGGTCTTAAGCTACAGTGGTGATAGCATCTAATGCTGCAAACAACTCCACAGTTTGTAATGGATCATAATTAAACAGATTCATTGAGATTTTTAAATCTAACTTTAAGAGAATATTCCTTCTCAACATTGTTACTCAATAATTGCTTGTTTCTTCATAGATAATTTTCTCCCTACCATGAAATCTTGCAAGAACAATGCTATTGTTATCTCCGACCATGCACCTCTGGAGCTTAAATCACTATGCCCTACGCACTCATTTCATAGCTGCCATCATAATCCCTGCCATTAGTTGATGAGAACTATGCAGAATTTCTATCCAAGCAAATTGATTATTTTCTAGAGACAAATGCATCCTCAGAGGTCTCAGCAGGAATACTCTGAGAAACTCTGCATTTTAAAGAGGGCCGATAATTTCATATCTTTCTCACAAAAATAAATTGGAAGCCAAGAAGGCATCAGAGGTAATCAGTGAAATTACCAGAATAGATCAAGAATATGCCAGGTCTCCAAATGAGGCACTTTATAGGGAAAGACAGATTTTGCAAACATAATTTTACCTCTTGACAACTAAAGAAATGGAACAACTCATCCTTAAATCGTGACATCATTACTGTGAACATGTAGGGAAAGTTAATAAGATCTTAGCTCAACAAATCCACAAGCAGGAAGTCCACAATAACAGTAATTACCAACACAGCCGGCGATAAAATCATTGACCATAAAAATATAACCCACACATTTAGAGAGTACTGTAAGTCCTTATATTCTACTCAGTCTGAAGAAGATAAGACACGATCTAATGAGTTTTTGATGCATTACAGATATCACAGCTATATACTATTAGTGCAGAGGAACTGAATAAATCTTGGACACTCTCAGAATTACTAGATGCTAAAATAGCAGCGGGCCATGATGGCTAGCCAGACAAATTTTTAAAATAAATTCAAATAAGTTAGCTACATGATTATTAACACTGTTTATTGAAGCTAGAGACGACCAAATTCGACCAAACTTTTTGCCAAGCATTAGTTACTGTCTTTCCAAAGAAAAATAAGGACTTACTACAATGTGCATCATACAGACCAATGGCTCTTCTGATCAATGATGTTAAGATACTCTGCAATGTCCTAGCTAGAAGGATTGAGAAAGTGCTTCCTTCAATAATGACACAATGACCAAACCAGATTTATTAAAGGCAGACACTTCTAATCTTTGATGCTTGTTTAATGTAATATATTCACCCAATAAATCTAACACTCCAGAAATTTTATCATCATTGAATACAGAAAAAGCATTTGATATGGTTGAATGGGACTACCTCAGCCACAGCAAATGCTTGAAAGCCTTTCCTGTAGGGACCTCGTGGTTTAAAAACAGTTTCTTCCCAAGAGCTCTAAACACACTCAATCAGTCCATCAAGTGCTCCTTATAGAACTGTTTGTACCTATAAGTACAATTACCTCACTGAGCCATTTTATAAAGCGCGTATTTACATATCATGATGATATCATTTTTTAGATGAAATGCAGCAAAATAAAAACAGATAAAATTTTCACATCATTTAACACTAGAATTACCAGAGCCTACGAAAAAACTCGTAAATCCGTCCCACCTTAAATCGCTTCTTAAAATTGTTCACAGCTCTCCACGAGCGTCTTTTGTCATCTAAATGTGCTGATAAAAATCAGGCTGCAAGCAGCCGGCTATTCCATCCCCCCACCGACTTAGAATGTGCACAAACTTCTCCCAGCTCATGCCTTGATTGATTTCCTGGGAGTGAAGTGGAGTTTTAGAGTGGAAATAATAGATTGTTGTTTAGAACACACGCATTTCATGTCTGTTCCGTTTCTACAGTAATCTGTGTAAACACATTGTTAAAACAGAAACGTTTTTCATATTCTACTAGTAGATGACAAAATGTAGGCATAAACTATATAGTGTATGAAGCCTGAAGTATCACAGAAATACTTTCACAAAAGGTACAAATCTAACACAACAATTGCGCTTTGATTCAAAAATATAACTGCAGAAACAAAAAGCCGCCCTAACATGTGACATTGACACCTGTTGATTATGACTGCCTCTGTGGTGCAATAGAATCAGCTCCCGCCTGGGAATCAAAAGGTCGAGAGTTCGATCCTGCACCACTCCATTTTGAGAAGTAAACTGCTCTTAGTCTTACTATTTTAGAATAAAACCATACATTTGATTTCAGTCTGTAACAGCCGGTGTAATTTATGATACTTGTAAAGGTTAGCTTTGTTTTTTTTTTTATTTTAGTCAGTTTTATTATCTCAGCCACTGCTGTTTTCACATAGACGCACTGTAACAGAGGTAAACTCAGCTCCCTTCTATATCGGAGCAAGAATGCACATACCATTGATTGCATACTAAAGTGTCTGCAGGCACTTTTCGTGGCATTACAAACATTTTTGAGCATGCCCTCTGCACATTACTTGTGACTTTAAGCTTTAGAAAGTAAGTAAATAAATAAAGGTAAATCGTGTCATAAAATGATTTCTTCAAAACGTCGAATGTTATTTATTTGGCACGGACATGCTCAAAAAATACATGTGTAATGCCACAAAAAGTGCATGAAGACATGTCCTTGCCAAATAAATAACATTCAACGTTTTGAAGAAATCATTTTATGACAAGCCTAAACTCACAAGTCTCATGCTTTGGGTGTTCATGCTTTGGGTTCTCACCAAATTAACATAATTTTATACAAAAATCTTTGAATTCCTCTCAGACAGCCTTGGTGTCACAGTCTCTCCTAACCCATTAACAGCTGTTGATGGGTTTAAAGTGGAGAAGGACAAACAAACTGTAATTACCTTTACCTCTCTACTAGCACATAGGCTTATCTCCACCTCTTTTAAGTCAGTGAGTATCTGATGTTCTACATCATTTGTATTTGGAAAAAATCAAATTCTTACTTAGAGAATCTGCTCAAAACTTTTTTGAAATATGGTAGGATCTAAGCAATGATGTTTTAGAATAAGCATCTACAGTATATCCAGGAAAAGGATACTCTTCCTTCCTTGTTCTGTATTTTGGCTCTCCTATCTTTCTCTTGCGTGGAGGTTGAATTCTGGTTAGTTAAGATTGTCTTGATTGTATGGAATGTTATTTGCTTAAAATAAAATCAATAAAATATTAAAAAATAATAATTATTATTATTATGATTACCAGATGAAAACACCAGAATACAAAGGGAAAGTGTTGCAGAAACCAGAAGTTGGTTTTCCAAAAGCTTCGTAGTGTTAAGAACCACATTAACTCGTACTTAAATAAAAGATGTTGTGAAAAAGGTGATTTCCAAAAACTGTTCATAACTAAAGTTTTACATTAAACTCATTGTTAGATACATCTGACTTGACTCATACATCAATACTAACATTAACTGGCTTCCTCCTGCAGTACAAACGGAGACAGACAGCAACAGACAGTTGCAGCCAAAGAGAGTTGGAAACAAATAGCTGGAAATACTGAAGGTACTACAAAAAATGAACAAAGTAAAGAAGTAAAAAGTCCTATTTCAACAAAATCAAACACATATGTACATGAAGTAATGCAATAATACATCTCTGGTTCCACCCAATCAGCAACATCTCATGCATTTTTGGGCCATTCATAGCAATTCATACACAGCCTCTTGCAGCATATCACATACACATGCTGGATAGGGCTATTGGTTGCTAATGCAGCCACCAAGGGCTCTTCACAGACATTCTGGCAAACTGCCTTGGAAGTGCTCATTGCATTTATCTGGGCCAATTCAGCATTTGGAGGTGGCTGTCTATTGGGTGACACATATCTACTTAAACCTGTAATTTCTCCAAACACTGTGGCTCAAGAGCAGTATAATGCTGCACATCAATGGATATGCAGTTTGGCTGAATACAGAATAGGAATGTAGAAAAACTGCTTCAGGTGTTTCCACAAATTTTTGTACAGCATCAGATTCTTACCAGGACGGCACTGTGCCATAATAGTAGTGTGTCATGCTACACAATATTGCTGTAAAAGTAGATGTCCCACTGCCCATTGTGGATGTGGAATGTGAGTAGTAGGAGGAGTGGACTATAGAGTCTGACAACAACCAAATGCCACATTTTATATTGCAGAATGCCCAAGGCTGGTGTAAAAGTAATGCAGGCTTTAGATTAATATAAAGAGTACAGTAATGAATAGTTACATTGAGTCACACTTAGCAGAATACAGCAAAGTGTCTGCTTAGGTGCTTATATACAGGGTTTTGCTTAATTGTTACTTTAATGTGACTGTTTCTCAATTGGCCATTCTTTTGGTACTGTTATTTTATCTTATTATAGGACTAATGGTGGCACTTTGAACTTAAAATGTACTCATTCAACTAGTTAGTCTTGTTTTTGGGGCAAGGTTACCAACATTGTACTTTAGTTTCATTCGTAGGATTCCTGTCTTAAGAAGCCTTTTGAGAAACCATCATAAAAGTTGCTTGTTCATTACCTTCGTACTTCTTTAAGTTATTCATTACTTGCTAAGTACTAACATTTTTGGGAAACTCACCCCAGGACTGGGAAAAAAAATTTAATTATTCACATTGACCCAAACAGGGATAACTTACAGTCTGAAATAAACCCATAATGTAAAGTGTTTAAGATGTGGGAGGAATATGAAGTAATTATAAAAAAAACCCGTGTAAAGATTTAAACAGTGTGACAGTAAGCAGGCTCAACAATATCCATAAAGTTGTCTGGTTGAAAAACTAATAACTGCACCATAGTGATATGTTCTAGGTTAATCTGTGGTATGCATAACACTGGTGGTACACCCGGATATGCAACAGAACACAAAAAATAATAATAATGAAAATTTGGGACCAGGGTTTTGCAACTCAGGAATGTAAAAAATGACAAAACATTAGTGCTGGGCGGCATGGTGGCGCAGTGGTAGCGCTGCTGCCTCGCAGTAAGGAGACCTGGGTTTGTTTCCCGGGTCCTCCCTGCATGCAGTTTGCATGTTTTCCCCATGTCGTTGTGGGTTTCCTCCAGGTGCTCCGGTTTCCTCCCACAGTCCAAAGACATGCAAGTTAGGTGCATTGGCAATCCTAAATTGTCCCTTGTGTGGGTGTGTGTCCCGTGGGATTTGCTCCTGCCCTGCGCTCTGTGTTGGCTGGGATTGGCTCCAGCAGACCCCCGTGACCCTGTGTTAGGACATAGCGGGTTGGTCAGTGACTGACTGACTGACATTAGTGCTGGGTGGCACTTAAAATGTCTGTTATACAGTGCCAATCCCAAGTCTTCATTAACTCATTTACTCTGTCTTACTCTGCTTCTGTTTCTCCAACTAGACCTTGTTCTTCTCTTCCATGTATGCTGCCTGCATAGGTCAAAGTCTACTCACTTGGAATCAGAGGTAACAACTCCTTCTTGCTCCTTACCTTTTTGAGCTGATCCATGCAAGGAACAAGACTCCTCAGAAACCATGTGCCAAGGCTCCTGGATTTTTTAAAGGTGAGCATCTTAAGAGTCTGTGCAGTATATCTCTCTCTGTCTTAGGTCTGGTCTGCCACTATTCCAGTATTGTTAGTTTGGGTAAAGCTGTTTGATCTATCATCTCTTTAGAACAGTTTTAAAGATTGCTGGGCTAACTGAGAAGCATGTACAACAATTAACAGTGAATTTTAACCATCATGGTGGTGCAGTGGTAGCGCTGCTGCCTCGCAGTTAGGAGACCTGGGTTCGCTTCCCGGGTCCTCCCTGCGTGGAGTTTGCATGTTCTCCCTGTGTCTGCGTGGGTTTCCTCCCACAATCCAAAGACATGCAGGTTAGGTGGATTGGCGATTCTAAATTGGCCCTAGTGTATGTTTGTGTGTGTCCTGCGGTGGTTTGGCACCTTGCCCAGAATTGGTTCCTGCCCTGTGTTGGCTGGGATTGGCTCCAGCAGACCCCCGTGACCCTGTATTCGGATTCAGCGGGTTAGAAAATGGATGGATTTTAACCATTAATACTACAAATGTCTAAAATATCATTTGAAGGTTCATTAATATTAATCAAGAGTAGAAAATTATTGTTTTGGACAGAGTCACCAATGTTCAACTACCTTCATCTTTCATTAAAAAAATAAATCTAGGAATAGCCTAAACCTAGTAGCACCTAAAGTTATCAAAACTGGAAGCCAAAATAAAGATCATCAGTGCTGTGCTATTAATTAAATTCAGACTTCACAAAGACACAGAAATATTTGCCAGTAATGTTTCCCATTTTTTTACATGAAGTCATACATTATTTGTTAATTATTTTTCTCCTTCTTTTGACCTAAATTCATATGTGACTGCATCATTTTTATAAATTAAAAGTATGGAAATGTTTTTGTTCTATATAAAACCATACTACTGTTCTTACAGTAAATAAAAGCAGAATTTTGCATGCATAAGAAAAATGTTTAAAAAATCTTAATGATGAAATATCATTTCTAGTTTTACTTGATAACACCTCAGTAATTAACCACTTAAGACCAAAAAATAGTGGTGCTTTCAAACACTACATTTTGTGAAGGAGGCATGCCAAGAAAAAGTTCAGAACTCTGCTCTAAGTGGAAGATGAATTGTTGCCGTACTTGATGTTGAACTAAACATCAAATGACTGTTTAGTTTAATTTTTTGCAGTATATCTGTTAGGTAAACTGCTCTTTGACATACCTAAAATGTTTCTTATATGCCATATCTTTATGTACAAGATTATCAGTACAATTAACAAGAACATGGTTATATTTTTTATGAGCTATCACTGATAAGGGCAATCAACAACCTTGAAAATGCAATACTGTACTTGGAGATTTATAGTATATATTATGTTTGTAAAGGTTTATTACATTCTTTTTGGCTGAAAATAGTATTCATATACTTTAGTATAAAAATATATTCATGTGTTAACTATGAATATGCAAGTACATTAGCTTGCAGAATTGTTTTGCTTACAAATAACTTTAATGACGTGTACAAAATTGCAACATTTCTACTAAATATTGTTCTATTTACCGCATGTGTGGAAAAGGTACAACAAAACAAAACATCTCTTGTTCTCCCTATTAAAGATTAAACTTCTGTTTAAAACAAAATAATCATTATTTCAGTCTTGGCAAATGTTTTACTAGTGAGATAAAGTTAAAATTTACCATAACCTTGAACAAGATTTTTGTTTTAATAAAACAGATTGTGAAAACAACAGACATTTATACTCTATCTCATAAAAAGAAAATTATAATAAGTTGCTACAAACATTTGCAATACTAATATAATAAGTAAAATAATCAAAGTAAGATCCTTACATAAGGTAAAGGTATTTCCCTGTTTCTTTGCACAGTGGCCTTTACTTCATCTAAAGTTCCATAGTTCCAGCGACTCAGTTGGAATCCAAGAGACCAATATGCTGGCATCACAGGTCTCCCAATTAACTAAAAGAAATGTAAAAAAAAAATGAAATATAAAAATTGAACTCTACCATACATACTTTATACAAACAAAGCAGAAACATATGCAATATATTGTAGCCTTAATGTAGTGGAGGGGTTGCTGACCCATTGATAACTCAAGGTATAGTATATTGATGGAGTTTTCTACTCCTGGTTATGTTAACTTTGTCAAACTACAAAAGGGGAAAGTGGATAAAGCCGGATAAAAGTGACCTAAAATGTACTTCCCATATGTTGTCTTTCCTGCTGAAACAGTTTCCATTGTGAACCTTACCAAGAAAAACAATACAAAAAAGACATGAAAGTATACATTGTAAGGGCAGCAGCAGTATCAGATATCATTCCATTATTAATAATGGAGTAATTGGAAATAGTGAGCCTGCCATAATTGCACAATCTCCATTCCAGTGTGGCTATAGTGAGCAGTCTTTGTAAGAAAACCAAAAGTGCCATGAAATGAGTAAAAATCCATTGGGTTAATATATTATATATAAAAAATGGTATATGTATGTACTGTAACTCATCTTAGAACATGTATAAGAAAAATGTCACACATAACCGTTTTTTATATGAATATGGATTAACCCAGCTGTTGTTTTGTTTTCTTCTTACCTCAAGGTATTCTTGAACAACTTCTTCTGGAGAATTTCCTAAGAAAATGTAAAAGTCCAAAATGCCACCAATTGTTCTGTAGGTGACAGCTGGAGCTGGCTGAAGAATTACATCTTAGAGAGAAAGATTCATATTTAGTTAGCATTCTTTGGTTAGTGAGCAAAAAGGAGAAAAAAACAAAAGCTTCCCTGAAACAGAATATATCTTTATTCAATCCAAGCTGCTTGGAAGAACACAAAACAAAACAGACCCATACCCATGGCATTACTGTTCATTAAGAAAACACCAAATGCTGTTCCGCTTCCATCTTCAAGGCATAAGAAGAATGTCTGGTGGCCATATAAATTGTGTGTTCCCTGAAAAGATAAAATAGTTTCACATAAATCTATAGATGTTTTTAAGCACAATTCTTTTAAAAATTTTAAAGAAGGCTGGTCAAATATATACAGAAATCTGAACATTATTTTTAAAACTTCAAAGAATAAATTTGTAACAGAGATCTACATATAGTGTCCCTTGCCCTGCTAAATTTATAATCCAGTTCTGTGTGCTTTGATTGATACAGATAGGAAAATGTGTTGACTCTTTCTGTTAAGTCTGTCTTTCTTTTCTGAGTGTTTTTATTATTGACAGTATGTTGTTAATCCCCAAGCTTTTCCAACCAACAGTGTGTAATATTTGTGTGGGACTGGTTACAGCTGATCGTTGCACACTGTATAAGAGAAAGGTGCTACATGAAAAATGTCTTCTGGATTTTGAATATGACTATATTAGAGTAGAGATGATGTACACTACTGTAGGTGGTGCTGGTGAAAAAAACACAACATTTTGTGTTGCATTTTCCAGACTCATTCCTCCCATTTGGGATATTATACATTGGGCATACTTTGGATTTAATATAATTAACAACGGCTTTTCTACATTTTTTTAAGTATTGTATGTGATGTTAATGTGCTACTAATCAATGACCACTAGCAAAAACAAATCTGCAATTAATAGCATGGCATTTCCTCTTTTACGACTGCACCATTTAATTGACAATTAGTTACTGGTTTTGCTAACATTCAGAGCATGTGCTGTATGCTGACATCATTCTTTATGGGAGATTGAGAAGAATTTCTCATCAAATGTGTATATGTTTAAGTGTATGTGCAGAATTAAGGTTTTGTACTGCTTTTTGCAGATATTTCAGAATGACTTCTTATTGCTGTCTTTTCAGTGGCGCAGCAGCAACAATGAGTGTGTGACTAAGAGCCACTAAAAGTATTTTGCATTTGCTTTGCAGTGTGTCAGGATCAAGCAGTACTGACAGATACGTAGGACCTGGCAGGATAATAAGTTAAGCAAATTAAAAAAATAAAAAAAAAATGTAAGCATGAATGTACAAAAAGAAGACAGGATGGCTCATTCACACACATGCTCTCACTCATACCTTCACAGAAGTCAATTTGGAATAACCATTTATTATAACCTGGAAGTCTTTGGTTTTACGAGAAAAACACCAATAAGTAAAATGGCCAACTCCTTAACTAAATGACTGACAGCAGGATTCAAACAGAACTCTGCAAGTGTAATTTAGCACTAACACCCACTGCACCACCATGCCATGCCACACCAATGGAACCTACAACAGTGGTTGTAATAGAGAGTAACCAGTAACAGACTGGCTTCAGAGCTAGGGTTGTTTTCTGCTTTGTATCCATTGCTGCTGCAGTTATTTCTGTCTTTCTGCAACTCCAATACCTCAGAAGACATGTACTTTGATGAACTGGTATATCACCATGAGGAACACTTTACAAAGTATTAAATTTAACTTTAGAATTTAAAAATGGATTTCAGCTACCTTAAAAGTTGGTCAATTTGAAAATTTCTCAAATTGATTTTGAGATTTGTCAAAATAATGTCCTGTTTATTTTTCACATATTCTATTTCAATTGTATTTCACGATACTCTACTTAAAGATATCTGCAAATGCACAAAAGATATTTTAAGATATCTTGAATGCATTTTGTACATCTCATAATGAAAACAAAGTAATTTTGTTTTGAGTTGGGGGGGAAATGGGTGGTCTTTTGGTCTTGGAAACATTGCAAGTTTGTTCTCTCTAGCATCTCGCCAAGTGGGATTTTTATTTTCTATCCTCCCTAGCCATCTGACCATAGCATAGGACTTAAAGTTATAATCATTAGACACTTAAAAAACAGTCTAGCAGTGTACTCCATGCTGTATTATGAATTTTTAATATTTATTTATTCTTTTATTTAACATTTTTTGTATTTCATTTTATTTATTTATCCCATTGTATTTTTTTCTTCTTTTAAAGCACCTGAGCTACATACAGTATCTTGTATTAAAGTGTTCTATAGAAACAAATCTCTTTGTTGTTAAGATGTCTTGAATTAACTTGGAGGTATCATAGTTGCCTTTCACATATTTATGTGTATTGGATGTTACTTCAGTGCGGTGGGTTGGCACCCTGCCCAGGATTGGTTCCTGCCTTGTGCCCTGTGTTGGCTGGGATTGGCTCCAGCAGACCCCCGTGACCCTGTATTCGGATTCAGCGGGTTGGAAAATGGATGGATGGATGGATGGATGTTACTTCAAGATAGCTTAAAATGCATTTGAGATATTTGAAAAAGTATTTTTATATATGTTGAAGTAACTGTTTTCAAATGTATTTAAATTACTTCAAAATGCCCTAAAATATATTTCAGGATATTTCAAAATGTAGTTAAAGTTATCTCTTAATAGTAGCTTGGCTTGCCTTGTTATCATATAACATTTATTGACTACAGCTTAAATTTCTGGATATCTCAAAATAAATTGCGAAGATGTTTGAAGTATACTTCAACATATCGAGAATTAATTTCATTTTCTCTGTGTGTTTGCCTAGTTTTCCCTCTGGATTCCTCTATTTGCTCCTGCAACACCAAATGCAGTATGTGCAAATTGAAGTTTAAGGGTAATTGCAAACTGGTCCCTGATTGATTGTGAGTGTGGAGGTGTATGTAAGTAGGCTTGTGATGGACTTGTGCTCTGCCCAGAGCTACCTCCTGCTTTGTATCCAGTGCAATCAGGAAAGGTTCTAGCCACCAGTGATCCTTAACTGGATTGCATGGATATGAGAAAGTTATGTAATTAAGTAATTTCCAGTTCTTTTCTGAGTCAGATGCATTTTGAAATGATTTGTCATTGATACACTGATTGTGTGTTACTTGATAGGGCCCATCCACCAGTTTTGGCAGGTTACAAAATATATTGTGCTTCACTTTTTTCTTTTGAGCTTTGTTTTTTATACATGAGTTAAAATTATTTGAAAAATATTTTTTTTTTGTTGTTTAAATTTGAAGTGCATCACATCGCCATTTTGGAAGCCAATTGAGTAGGTTAATGACTACAAGGAGATCCCCCCTAAATGTTAGTAATTTTCTCTATGACTCCCTAGTAAATTACAGTGCAGCACAGGGGTCCCTTTGTTTGAGACACATACTAGGTGAGACACAAAAATAACCGGACTGGGCTCTGGGTTTTTCCTGGAAAACTATCTGGAGGTCAGCCGGTAGTGAATCATAGAACTATATCCCCTCCTAAACGCCCTCTCAAACCGCTGACCAGCTAGGTATATCCTGTGAATAGCCCAGTCAGTATTTGCACAACAATCACTACGATAATCGAACAGCGAATCCACATCAAATTTCTTGCAAATTTTCTCTTTTTCTGTAAAGCAGTTTTTGACTGACAAAAACATTCCTTTCCTCAATCATCCTCCCTATTCACCCGATTTAGCTTCCTGTGATTTTTACTTGTTCCCAAAAATAAAAAGTGACCTGAAGGGAACACATTTTTTTCCAATGGCTGAAGTGAAGACAAAAACGACAAGCCTGTTAAAGATCCTCAAGTAAGAAGACTTCCAGCACTGTTTCAATTAATGGAAGATACGTATGGAGTGATGTAGAGATCGGGAGGGGGGTTATATAGAAGGTGACAATATTTAGAATGCTGTAATTAATCCATTTTTTTTTTTTACCAGCCTGGTTATTTTTGTGTCTCACCTCGTATTTGATTAGTGATATGAGTTATGATACTGTGGCTTTGACTCATTACTCTGTTGTCTAAACTCAGTTTTCATCTTAGGTTTTTTGGCTCTTGTGAATTAACAGCGCTTTGGGAAAGCTTACTTTATAGTTATTGTGTGAATATGATTACGGTTAATCACACTGGCTAGAAAAACAAGTCACTGGCTTTACAAACATCCCCCATTTTCTTCAATTCTTTTCTCAGTCTTTGGGAAAGCCTTCTTTTTGTTTCAGATTTTATTCCCAAAAGTAACATACTTCTCCTTTTTAGCTTCATTAAACATCATGGCAGATGTTTTTAAACACCCCTTTAATATCCACACTATAGAGCTGTTGAGACACATTGTGTTCTTAAACCTTTGTCATGGTGAATTAATTCCTGTTCCAGTAAAAGATGGAACCACGGCAGGACACAACTCTAGACAGAGTCAGTAAATTTCATATTCTAGAAAAACAAAATTACTTACCCCGTTTGGAAATCCATCTCTAGTAAATATTGGCCAGGTCTTCCAATTCATATCATGCAGAAAACGTTGATGAACATGTTCCCCTAGACCATAAACATTTAAGCTGGGCAACTTTGCAGTTAATTGCAAATATTGGTCTGCAAACTGGAGTGGCCCTATAGAGGTGTCAAATCTACAATCAAAACAGAAAAGATTATTCTGTCAGTAACAGGCCAAGTTTCCAGTTCACATAGTGATGTATTCTTCTGTTTTGAAAACTAAAGAAGTTTTAATAATATTGAAGCATTTTATTTTTGAAGCACCTTTACCCTGCTCAAATTACCTGCTCAGCATTTCTTTAAAACTTATCCCATGTTAATTATTTGTACATTCTGAAAGCATAGGATATGAAAAGCACTATTTGCTTGCTTGTGTTTGCATTTATGGTGCAAAACTCTTTGGGTTTGATGTTATTTTTTCATTTCTTTTTTTTTTTGTTTCTTTTCCTGTTCCTAAAATGTTTCAAATTTGCTTCTCTTTAATTTCTCTTTATTATTACTATCCATCATCGTTTAGTTTCTGAAGTTAGTGTGATTATGTTCCCTTTGTTTCTTGTTTTATTGTATTTAATGGAGGACAGGTGAGATTCCTAATTAGATTTCAGTCTCCAGGCCTCATGTATAAACAGTGCATACGCGCAACAATGTTGCATACTCCCGTTTCCACGCTCAAATTGAGATGTATAACACCTAAACTTGGTGTAAAGCCACGTACATTTTCACGCTAGCTCAAACCCTGGCGTATGCCAGTCCTCCGTTCAGTTTTGCAAACTGGCAGCACCCAGCATCAAAGCAGTGCTTTTGTTCTAGTGTGGTTTTCCTTTCTTTTTTAGATCCACATCCCTGACGAGGCTTTATCATGTACACTGAAATTAACCACATATTGTTTATTAGTTTTAGGCATCTGATTGTAATTAACCCATAACAATATAATGGTCCACAGAATGGCCAAACTATTCCGAATACCATAGCAGCTTTAGCGTTGTTACTCTCACTGCACCTTCTTCTTTCAGCTTCTCCCATTAGGGGTTGCCACAGCGTATCATCTTTTTCCATATTACTCTCATTGCACCACTCGGAGTATTTATATCACTGCATCTGAGTGTGGAATCACAGCTCAACAGCAGTTGATCGGAAAGAGAATTATCAGTATACAGCATTGAGCACACGCTGCCTCAGCCATGGTGCCTACTTGAACAGCTCCCATATGGCAAACGCTTCAGAGCCTTTTCTGTACTGACCTCGAATTCAGAAACAGTTTCATCCCCAGAACTATAAACAAAATAAATCAGTACATCAAGTGCTCCTTGTAGAACTATTTGTACTTATACGTACAATTACCTCACTGTAAACTTGTGAAACAGTTATAATATTTCACAACCTGAGCCACTTTAGTGTGTATTTACATGTGAAGACGATATAATTTTTAAGATGAAATGCAGCAAAAACATGTTTATTACATTATTCAGAAAAAATGTTAACACCATTTAAATAATCTATATTGTTAGTAATTAAGCATGTGAGGACATGGTGTTGCAGCGCTAGCAAGGACCTGTTCAGGGATTTTTCCTGCCTCGCGCTGTATTCTTGCTGGGGCTGGTGCGACACGAGACAGATAGATGGATAGAATAATTAAACATGTACTATGAAGATATTTCAATGTTCCTTAAATGTTTTAAAGAATCGGAGTTTAAGCTTACAGCTTATGGCTTAACACCTAATACAGAGCTTATTGGTTACTTGGAGAAAGAAAAGGAAGGACAAGAATTGGGCCTAGTACGTTTGAAAGAGACAGTAGTGCTGCAATAAATTATTTCATTGAAGGTCGTGCATGGCACAGCAAGCAACTTGCGGGAGGCAGGAACAGTCTCTGGACAGGGCACCAGCTCGTCACTATCACTGAGCCATCGTGTTCCCATGTTTAATACATGCTTTAATTAATATCAACATTAAAATGATATCAAGTATACATCTCAGTATTTTAATTATTCAAAGAGCTGTAATATCACGTCCTGTCAGACGAAGAGAAAGCCCGTTTAAGAAGCACATAGTGATTCACACACATAGAGCACATAGAAGAAAACATACAAAACAAAGCATTTAACGTGCTACTTTAGTTATGATGGGATTTGAGAAACTAGTAAGTTAAACGATTTTAAGATGAAGTTTATGATGTTCTACTTTAATGACAAAATAAACTACATGATTAAAGTAGAAATTTCGAGATTACAGTTGACATTTCAAGCTTTTTTTCCCCACTGTGTCCCTATTTTTTTTCTTTTCTCTGTACCCTAATAAGCTTTCATATGACACTCAGACGGTGGGCTATGACTCGCCTTTTCACGGCAACTTTGATATCTGACAACTTCTTTTTTATTTCGGGCACTGTGCGACTTTGTGAACTTGAGCTTTCGAGTTTCTCCAACACTCTAGGTCACTCAATCAACTTGCTTTTGTTGTTTATACCACTGTTTAAGCCAACAAATAGTATGTCTTTTCTTGCCTCCACTTGGTATTCGCTGAAATTCTTCTATTTTCCCCAGCGCTTTTGCCACTGCCTTTTCACGGAACGCTGAGCTTATGGGCTATTTATATCGATTTGCATATTCAAAGAGGTGTAATTCTGGGAGGAGTTGAGGAGTGGCAGCAGGCACTTTACTTTTCATGTTGACTGGGATTTATGTAGTGGAACAATATGGAAGTTGGCGAACTCATAGATTTATGCATCTGTATTTTTTCTGCATACGCACATTTCCGCTTTTGTCCATATGCCATGTTTTAGTGTGAATTATCTGCACTGCGTTATGCATGAGGCCCCAGGAGGTTAAATTAGAATTACATGATCAACTGGGAGCTATATAAGGGTTTTACAGCCACTGCTTCACGTGAAGTGTCATTAATCTTTTGTGTGCTTTAATGGTTTTGCGTAGTAGTTTGCTTGTCTTGGATTCTTGTGGTTTTTTGTTTTTTTGCCTCTATTTTTGGATATGGGCTTAAAGATTTAGGAATTTGCTTTGTCTATGAATTTGTTTCACTTTTCATTTACTTGTTTTTCTAGTTCTTTTTCCATCCTCCTAGTTTTTTTTCTTTTTCAGTTTTGAATTCTGTTTTGTTGTATTTTGAAATTTTTAATGTGTACTTTTTTACTCTAATATTAAAAACGGATATTCACACATTTTTTGTTGTTGTTACTTTTGGTAAGTAAAACATCCTTAGTCATTTCTGTCTTTTTGGCCATGGTTTGTGATGGCTTCTTAGTGTTTTTAAGCAATAATGACAATCTGACATATAGCAGGTGAAGGAGGTGTTCTTATTATATAAAATTTAGGGAGACTAATAGCTAGTTGTTGAGGTCTGTGGCTGTAGGTCTTCCATCACAGCAGCTTTTCTTCTATTACTGTAGCTTGCATTTCAATATAATTTATATTCACAAGTTGTACTAAAGAGGCAAATGTTGTGCATATACACTTACAGTGTCTTTCCACCAACCACTGCTTTCTGCCATGGGCAAAGTTTATCCATAATGTTTGTTCAGATTTATTTATTTTTTAAACTCTGAATATTGTTTTAAACTCATATAAGACTTTTAGATTTCTAAATTGTCATTTTCAAACTTTTATTTTATGTTTTAGTTTGAATCTTTGTTGTGGAGCCACCCTCTTAATATGAGGTAATAAATCACAGTGCAGAGGCATCAAAAGCCTCATAAAACAAACCCGTACCAGTGCATGCTATGATATAGACTCCTTTTCCATTTTGATGTTTTCAGTGTCAGTTTGGCATTTTCCTTTTCTTTTAAATAAAGTCATTTACAATTTTATTTTTGTATTTTCATTTATTGTAATATTTTATTTTTCTTGTGGATGCCAAAATTCTAGGAGTTCAATTCTTGGCTTCAAGGAGGTGAGGTAGATCCAAGATTGTGGATAAATCACAGGACTTTGCTCAAGAAATTTGACAATTCTAGTCTTGAGCACTTTAGCAATCATTGTGACTTTTCATTACAATTTTGGCTAAGGCAACAGTTACTCTGACTTCCTGGTTAATGACTCATTTCTGCTGTTAGACATTTGTTTAGTATCCTGGTCCATTTATTATTATTTATTTTATATTATATTTTATTATTATTATTATTATTATTAATTTCAGAAACTTCTAGTTCACTGTCACTGCAGTGGAAAACTTGGGGCAGTCAATTTAGGGAAGATATGTGTTTGGCCATTCATGGTGCAAGTTTGGATTGTTTTGTGACTGACATCATAGTATTATGCAGAAAGTAGTTTTTTCTAGGAATAATTTTTTTTTTGTTTGTTACTTTAAATTCAGCTTGTGTTTTTGGATTCTATCCTCCCGATTGATCAGTTGTAGGGGCAGCACGATTATAAACGAGATGTTAAATATACTTTGCAGGTAAGATTAAGAGTAGAGAAGGATGTATTTTAATACAGACTGACAACGTTAAATTCTACATTTTTTTAAATCTGTTGCTAAATACAAAAACTTTTGAAATAAGTTTAAATGAAACTTGTGAGAGCAAGAAGGAGAGTAAGGGTAAGTAGACATAGAGCAGAACAGGAAAAGAAACCACTCTGGGAACAAATCAATTTCATTTGTAGTACAAAACAATAGACTGAACAGTCCCTTCTATGTGCTATCATTGTTTTATATTTTATATAACATGTAACCTTCACGGTTGATCCTGATAAAATAAATAAGTACAGTAACCCCTCGCTACATCGCGCTTCGACTTTCACGGCTTCACTCCATCGCGGATTTTAAATGTAAGAATATCTAAATATATATCACAGATTTTTCGCGGATTTCTGTGGACAATGGGTCTTTCAATTTATGTTACATGCTTCCTCAGTTTGTTTGCCCAGTTGATTTCATACAAGGGACGCTATTGGCGGATGGCTTAGAAGCTACCCAATCAGAGCACGTATTACATATTAAATAAAACTCCTCAATGATATACGATATGCTTCCCGCGTGCTGCTTCGCACACTTAAAAGCTCTAATAGTCCGTATTGATTTTTCATTGTTTGCTTTTCTCTGTTTGTCACTCTCTCTGAGAAATACAGGCAGATACTTATCCATCATGCAATACCATCAGGGCGGCGTATGATTGGCCACATTATCTGCTCCTGACGGAGGAGGTTTGAGCAGAGGGGCTGTTTGCACAGTGGCTGTTTGCTTAGAAGATACTGATGTGCCTGTAAAAAAATGCTGAAAGGCTACCTTCACGTTGATCCTTTCATTGCGCTGCTTTATCGCGGTGCTTGCATACTTAAAAGCGCAACAGCCCTATTGATTTTTGATTGTTCACGTTACTCTTTCTCTGACATTCTCTGCTCCTGACGGCGCACCTTGAAGAGGAAGATATGTTTGCATACTTTTAATTGTGAGAAAGAACTGTCATCTCTGTCTTGTCATGGAGCACAGTTTAAACTTTTGACTAAAGGATGTTACTTCATGTCTAGAGGGCTCTAATAATGTTAAAAAAACGTATTTAGAAAGTTGTAAACAGGTTTTCAATGCTCTAACTGCGAAAATATTAGATTTATAAATAAAGAATCCTACTTCTTGGAAATCCATTTATCTATCTGGAGCGGATCAACCGCTATAAACGAGGGTTTACTGTATAACTGTGCGGAGAATATTTATAAACAGTGTGGGAGAGTTTCTAAGAGCTTAAAATATATAAAAATAACCATACAGACATATGGTCTCTACATTGTGGATTTTTACCTATCGCGGGGGTTCTGGAACGCAACCCCCGCGATTAAGGAGGGATTACTGTAGTTTAATTTAAAAGTATATTCTAGCAATTGTTGGCATTACAACTACTGGAAGATATCATTTTAGCTCATTCCTTTAAAACACTATAATTCTTTTGGTCACTTTACCTATTATTTTAATATGAATATTTTAAATACAGTAGTTTTGACATTCATCTCAGTCACTAATATTTTTCCACCCACTTGTTCAACTACTATGTTGGAGAACTTTTCCTTGCAGCAGTGCAAAGCATAAACACAACTTAAGAATAACCTCTGGATAGGATATAAGCAAAACAAAAATAAAAATATTGATTTTTTACCATAATATTTAATGGTTTCTTTCACCATTTCATTTTCTTAAACCTCATTTTATTTGTCATTAGATTTTCTCTTCAAGTGCACCTCTCTGATTACTGCTACTTAGGATTTCCTGATTTTTTCTTGTCACTCCCAGTGAAGTGAAAGACATGCAAGTTTATTACATAATACAGTAGAATTTGGCAAAAGAATTTATTGTCGTGATGAGGATAAAACTTTGTTGGTGCATACTCCCATACTGCTCTGCAGAAAGGACAAACTGTATTCCACACTGCAGTAACATGGAACACACAGATTTGACAAGTGCTCTGAATAAAAAATAAACTTCAACAACATTGAGTCTTTACACTGTCCTTCAGCAAGTTATTTTCCCATAACTAACCAAAATGTACTGTATGCACTGTATTGAATTAAACAAGTTTGAAAATGTTTGTTATGAGATTCTGGTTTAACAAGTATTTTTTGGGCAGTCAAGATAGCATCAATCCTAATATAATGTACAGTGGACCCTTGACTTACGAACTCAATTCGTTCGCAAGGGCTGGTTGTAACTCAAGTTGGTTGTAAGTCAAGACTATTTTTCCCCATAAGAAATAATGGAAATACCCATAATGCACTCCTAACCTGCCACAGTAACACTTACTTAAACTTTTCATAATAAAAAAGGGTTGTATAATGTGCATAAATTACCAAAACAACAATAATTTTTCTAATGTACTAACCAAAAAGTTATAAAAAGTGCCTAGCCTACCAGAAACAACACATTCATACTGTACTCACCATTTAATTTGACATCTTTGGGCTGCAGGAAGGGAGGAGGAGGAGAATGAAACGGAAGGTGGTTATTGTTTAGAAGGAGCCTCCTTATGCAAATCTTTTCTTTGCAAAATTGTTGAGATGGTGGATTTTGACATGCTGTACATATCAGCGAGATCGGTCACAAACACCACTCTCATATTTCCGCACAATTTCCTTCTTTGTTTCGATTGTGATCTCTGTTTCTCAAGTTAATAATGACAGTAGTCGAGCACTCAGTTCAAAGCTGGTTGTGTTGTGAACTGCTGTAATAATACTCTCCAAAGCAATCCGGTGCTGACTCAGCCTGATGACATCATCATGTGCCGCGCCAGCCCGCTAGCTAACATCCCTTAACATCCCTTTCTTTTCCTTTGTTACCATCTCTTCCTTCCTTAGCAATTATGCATCTTGCTTGCCATGGTCTTAGTGAATTATATATATAGATAAATCACTGCACTGACCGAAATTATGTCCACAAACACATGTATCTGGGCTCCGACTGACGCTTACGAATGCTCTCGGCTTTTTGTTTACAATCGCACAAGCGGATATACATGACCGCATTCGGGTCGTAACACAAGATGTTGGTCGTAAATCAAAACAAAAATTTTGGTCGTAAATCAAGTTGTTTGCATGTCAGGCCGGTCGTATGTCAAGGGTCAACTGTATTTGATTGGATTAGTATACATGGATGTGCCTGACATGTTTTTATTAATGCATATGGACTGTAAGTTAAACTGATTATTGTGAAGGTTCTTGCCAATCAAAGCTGTCCTCATTCCAGCTCACTCTATAATCCCTTTTGGCTGGACACCAATTTGCTCTGCCTCTTTTACCATTGCCTGTTCAAAATGGTAAAGGATCCAGGTTTTTTCAGGAAGAAATTACAAAAGCAAGAATGAAATTAAGTTAAAGATAATGTTATTTCAAATGATCGCTTTCTTTAGTTTAAAAAAAGACTTAATTTCAAATGCATGTGTAATCAATGTTCAGGACTAGATTACATTTGTAAGTCTGTCTAAGTGAATCAACAAGAGGGCAAGTAAACAATGCAAATGTTCAGGCACTCAAGACCAGTATGTACTTGAAAGTGACATTTAACTTGAGCTGGCAATGAATATTTGATGAAACAAATGTGCACCCTTGGTTTGCCAGGTGTGAAAAAGTAAGCAGGTTGAGACAGATGTCACCCAGCTGGGAACACAGTCTGAATTTGATAAGTTCTTGGTAATTTTGACAAAAATAAAGAAATAATATCAACAATATAGTATTGCCTGGAATTATCAATTAAAGAATGGTATGAGTAGACTGGAAAGAGGCATTAAAACATTTAAGATACACTGATTGTTTACTGTGATAATACAGCTGAATTTATACATCTGCATACTATTTTAAGTCAATATCTAAGGCATTCTCATATACTAGTAGTTTCAGAGCATCTGATAACACATTTGAACCAAAATGATCATGAAAATGAAACATACAAGGAAAATAAGTCATAAGAAATATTCTAATAAATAACTTACAGAACTGCCTTAGTAGTTGTTCTCCTAACTGTTAGTGCAAAAGGCTTATGAGTTAGTTCCACCTCAAAGTTAGGTCTTGAAGCTGCAGGGCCATTAAACTGTTGAACATGTTCATGAGGAACTTCAAATCTATTTTTCTCTGAATCTTTAATCTGTGAAAAACATGAAATTTACATTTATTATATATATATATATATACAGTATATATATATATATATATATATATATATATATATATATATATATATATATATATATATATATATATATATATATATATGAAAGAGCTGTAACTGTTCTAGTGGCTATTCCACTTTAAAAGTAGAATACTATACTATTAGAATACAGGGAAAATAATTTGTACTATTCTACTATAGTTTTTGAAATTCTTAAAATAGCAAGAAATACAGTAATACAATTTAATGAAATCAAGAACAAATGCAATAAACATTTAAAATCTGAACTCTGTTAGCTGAGAATATTTTAAAATGACCTTAAAATGTAAGCGATTTTGGGACTGTATCTCAATTATCAGTTGAGCGTTCTCAATCTCATTTCCAAATAGTGTTGGTGCAGGTAACCTCTTCAGCTTGGCTTCATATCCTAAAATGCAACACAGACTAAATATGTATTTTTCTTTTCTAAGGAAAAGTAGGACTGACTGTCATATAGCACTATTTCATTTTTTTGCTTACCGTTGCTGGTTTTATCTTGTTGAAGGACTTCATAACCGCGATTCTTAGAGAAGAAGCACCAAGGTATTGTTGTTGTACTGAGAGGATGCCAGCAGCAACCTCGTTCTGCGCATTTATCCTACATTCAAAAACAAAGGTTTAGACTGATGTTCAAGTAATACGTGTTTATCTTTATAATGCAATGGTAAATGAGATTACTGAATAAGCAGCATAGCATTTTATTTGTACTGTATATAAAAATCTTGCAGCTGCCCATAAAATGTTTGTGGAAATGTGTCCTAAAAATGGCAAGTATGTGCTTCTTCAGAATGTCTTTCGGATCTTAATGTTTCAGTTTTATTATACTGTAGGTTGTGTGCTCTGTTGCTACACAGACTGTATTGTTACTAATATAAATATACTATAGAAATGGATATATTTCCATAGCATTAAAGAGCAATCTACAAATCTGAAAAGTTTGTTTCCTCTTTTTCGTATATTTGGCAAAATTAATTAAATATTGCCACAGCCAGTTACTGAAATATTGTAGAAAATTCACAGACCTGTTCAATACAGTTCAGGGACAGTAAGGGTTTAAGCCTAACCCAGCAGCATGGGGCACAAGGAATCCAGTCCATTGTGGGGTTTACTTTTGACAATTTGGAATTGCCAGTTAAAATAATGTACATGTCCATGGAGACATGAGAAGAAAACCATAGTATCCTAAGGAAAACCCACACATATATACAGGGAGAACTTAGAAACTCCAAATTGGTCAGAAGTGGGATTTGAACTCAGAACATTGGATCACCGAGGGGTAAGTACTATCCACTGTACTACCATCCTGCCCAATACTAGAGGGTTATTCAAAAATAATGTCCCTGGAGTGTCACAATTTCCACTCACTGCAACACCAATATTTTTCCACCTGCATGAACAATTTTCCTTTTGGTTCATGTAAACCACATTTTTGAAAGTTTAAAACTACTAGACTACTAAGTTCATGTAAAATAGGGAGTTTCTGTTTCAAAAAACCCTTATGTTTGTGTAGATTTTACATAATAATATACTGTATTTGTGTCAGCCCGAATTTGCCTTGGTTTTCTGACCTTTCAGGTGTGTTCACATTAAATAACTCTAAATTGGCTTTGTATGGGCAAGTCTGTGCCATGTCATTGACTGGTGTTTCATCCATGTTTAGCTTCTGTTGCTGGAATAGGCTTTGGCTATTACAACCCTGTAGTTCATAAACAGGCTTTGAAATGAATGAATTAATAACATATATAATATGTTTTAAACAAATAATAGAACATCTGTTGACTGTACAATACTCAGAACTCTTGTTTAAATGCTACAAATCATAAATATTAATGAAATTTAATTACCTAGGTGTTATATTTAAGTAAAGTTAAACCTAATTTTCATAAAAGCATTAAAATATGCTTTAAGGTTTTATTTTTTTCTATAACTACACAATTATGAGTCATACAACATCTGATCTTTTTACCGATTTACTACCTTTGGAGTTTATAAATTTAATTAGAAAGGTAGAATTACTTACAAAAAGTCATTGTATCCACTACAAGGGCACAGTTTTAATGTCAGGATCACTTTATAATATTTTATGTAACCATAACAGTGTAGCTTTATAAAGATTAATTATTCCTTGTTGCACTGAAGTTTAATCTCTTTATTTCAACAACTTCCTGCGGGAATGCTTTGTGATTTTATAGAAACATAAAAACAAATATAATCAGCACTTTGACAATAGTTGTGAGTTACACAAGAAACTATTAAAAACACAAAAAATACAATATCTTCCAATCTAGAAAAAGGATTCTTCATAATAATGATGTTAATATTTATTTTTTGAAATATTAAATCTCACTTTGGAGGCCCCTCCATCTGGATAACAGTCTATTCTTTCAGAATCTGGAATTGGTGAACATTCAGGAATGTACTTAACATCTGTGAAGAAGTCTAAAAAATTCAAATAATATTTGATATTAATCAATTCCGCCAATAATTTAATTAAATATCATATATATAATCAAAACAGTAAATTATGAACTTTAAACAATAAAAAAAAACATTTCTGCAGTTATTATATTTGGTTATAAAAATGCACAAAATAGTGCCATTTATGAAAATCTCCTTTACACAGAAATGCTTTTTGGTTCAGTGTCCATTTTGCATCTGAAATAATATTACTGGCATGTAAACAGACAAAGGTCATCATATGAAAAATGTAATTCAATCAGTTTTAAATTGTTCACACATGTCACATTATTAAGATAAATGTAAATCTGCATTCTTTAGCTGAATTCCACGCACACTCATTACCTTGTTGTACATATAGACTATATTTTTTTAGAAACATAGAAAATGAAGTCAAAACTTCTGCACATAATTCATGAATATCTACCTTCGGATTTAGTTGCAGGTTCACCTGTTGCTAAGAGGACAATTAATACAACAGCAACTATAACCGCCATAGAAAACATTGCCATTAGAGATATCTCTAATCCTGAAAATTTTTTCTTCCTTCCCATCTGAAAAAAAGAGAAAATCAATATGGGGAACACTTGTTAACATGTTTTATGTTTTAAAAAATAATTTTAAACACATTGAATTATTTAGTAGGCTTAGGGGCTATCTGGAACCGGTTTTCTTAGGCAGTTTACTGCTTCACTTACCCCTGTAGTAATTCATTGATTACTTTCAGCATGCGCCTTGCACCCTCCGGTGATGTCCAAAGATTTCTAATTTTATTATCAGTTAAAATGTCTTTCTTTACTAGACCATTCAAATACTACATGTTTCAAGCAACTATCCATTCACTTGCATTAAGAAAAGATGTAAGGTATTTGTACACTAACAAATGTGTTAGCTATCCAATGTATGTTTTTGAAGATCTATCAATAGGAAATAAAAACATCGTCATGGGCATCCTTTGTGTTAGATACATTTAATCAAGAAACTCTAATAAATGTATAAAAGTAATACAACAGACATGGAATCAGAAGGAAAATAAATAGGTCTGAGTAAACTGATAGTAGATGATTACTCTAATATAATTTCATTGAAGCACAATTGTTATGACTCCTGAGAAAAAGAACAATTGGAGACTTTGGAAAACTGAAACATGTGATAAGAAATGGAGAAAAAACTATTTAGTTTTAAACAATAAATACTGCTAGGACTGAAAAGGGTAAAATATGTCCGTGTAATAATAGAACTTATAGAATAGAATAGAATTTTCATATTAAACATAATTACACATTATGTGAAACAAGGCCAACAATGTGAATATTTTGCTTGATTTCACAGGTTCTTGCATACTTGCCAGGAAAAAATCTGTTTTTCTATGCAATATCTCACACAGACAATTGGTTGAATGCATTTTGTCACCATGTGCACACAATCAAATCATAATTGTTGGATTGTAGTATGAAAGATTTTTGGGTTATCTATTGAGTCATCTCTCACAAGATGTGTTATTATATAACTTAAGTTACAGCAAGACTAGGTTAAGACCCCCATAGGGTATTACACACATTTATTTACATTCTATATTGAACATTGTCACAGACGGCTGGGATGCCTCTTCACTGAGATGACCGGGGCAACAAGCGTGGCCAGAGCAGAGGGAGACAAAGCTTGCTGGGAGGAGTGGAGGAGATAAAGCAGAAGAAGTGTATTGTGATTGTGATAGTGCTTGTGCTTATTGGGACTGTGTTGTGCCTGTGGGAAATGGGGAAGGCGTTGCCAAAAGACGAAGAAAATAAAATAAAAAGCTTATAAGTGTGCCGCTGGTATAGCACCACCTACTGCCTCAGCATAAATATAACAATAAAATGAGCCCTTTGGAGATTTCATTTTTTTATTTGCTTTCACTTTTGTTCTGCAATCACAGAGTTAAAAGTAGTAGATTCCATAAAGATACAAAACTCAAATTTTACATGAGTACATCCTCCTTGTATGGTTATGAAGATGCTCATACCTTTGCTGATATGGGTAAGTACATATTCCTGAAAAGGTTCTGCTGTTGCCCTTTGCCCTGAGTGTAAAATGTAAATATTAGGAATAAATATTTTAAGTAAGTTTCTATTACAATACCATTGCATGATAAATGAAGAACACCTACATGTATGATGCTTTCAAAGAACTTTTAATCATATTAGAAGGAGGGGCAGACATTTTGCAAATATACATGGCCATGACTGCTACTTGCCTATTTCCAAATACAGGAGGTGAAACACAACTTACTCAAACAAAGCATTTAACTACATACATGAATAACATTTGCAAGTGTTGTTTGTTTATTGCTTTGTGCTAATTGTAATGATATGTACAGTATTATACATCTAGATGTCATATGACTTATCTGGTTGTGCCAACGGCGCAGCAGTCATAGTGTATTAAATTGCCCTTCATGGATCTTGGTATTATCTAATGGTGGATAAACAAAACTCTTCCTCTCAGTTTGCCATTGCATAATTTTTCAAACAAGTTTTCATGTCTGCATTTTTTGTTTATTCTTTTGGCTCTGTTGTGGTGCTTTGTGGTTTCTTCAATAATCTTTGTCATTCACATCTGAATTTCCATAATAATGTTAGTATACCTGAGAGTTTATATCACGCAATTATCCCAAATCACACTCACAAACATGAAGGCTCAAATTTCTATTGCATTTACACACTGCTGGCCATCAAGCTCTTTGGTTTAAATTGTCTATCTGTATTTTGATAAAACTTAAACAATACAAAACATAATTACAGGTACAACGAAAAAATAATGACTTTTAATAAAAATACATATCTCCATCCTTCAGTGAATTAAAACACAGGGCATTGTATCTTTATAAGGAAAAATAAGAAACATATACTGTAATTAATGTAAGAGTTCAATTAATAACAAGAAATGTGGTCTTGGTAATAAACTGTTTGAAATAAAAAACTAGCAGCCACATAGGTATTTCATAAATAATGGAACCTCAGTACAAATTTTGGACTTGGTACAAAATGAAACATGAAATGTTTTGCATTTACATAGACTGAAAATAAAAACGAATTTACCATCCTTACATATATATATATATATATATATATATATATATATATATATATATATATATATATATATATATATATATATATATATATATATACAAAGTATGTTAATTTAATTTGGTTAATGTCAATAAAGGTGTGGTTTCAGTTATTGTGCTGAATGGAATAATTGAATTTTAGTTATAATCATTTTGCCTATTGTGAGAGGTAACATCGCAGACAATACATTCACATTGTCTTTTAATATGAAAAATACTTAGATTGTAAAAAAGTGCCGACAACACCTCAGATATTGTTTCTCAGATATTTCAAGATTTACTGCTACTTCTAAATTAAACAATGAATATATTATATTACTTCTAGTTAGCTCATCATAAATAAATGCATCAGTGCCTTAGAACCTATAAAAATCACACTTTTTTCATTTGTAAGTAATAAATATTAAGTTATATTTATAATTCAATTGCTATATTTGACATGTTAATAGAAAACAGCACTCTAGCAATTCAAGACAACTTTGCAAAACAACTATACTTAAGACAATCATCATACCTTGGTCAAATTTCTTCCTCACGTTCTGCTTGGTGTTACTCGTTTGAAATGGAATTACAGTGAGGTGTAGAGTGACTCAAGATCATTACTTTCAAAGGCTCATAGTGCATACCAAATACATAAGAGATAATAAGGAATGAATCATAAAAGAATTTTATCTGTGTCATTTTAGCTGTATGAACATATAAACTATGTCCTCCTCATGTTAATGTTTAAGCAGATTTAGTTCCTTTTTATTTGCTTATCTTTTGCTTATTCAACCATTGCTTTACATACAACCTCTGTACTTTTCTTGATACCTTTAAATTTCAAGATTATAAACATTTTCTTTACATTATTTAATATTATAAAACATAAATATGTTTTATATATTTGATAGCTAGTGCATGTTATACTTTCATTATTTTAACATTTTCATTAAAAATGTGATATTTATTATTTTAAAAATGCAGTATTGTAAAGAATCTGCAAAAAATTAAATGAACTACTATACTTGAAAATATTCAAGTTTAGATAACAAGGTACAATTTAAATATTTCTGTGGATACTGTTTATTTTTCTAGGTTCTAGTTTCTAGGTGCAGTGCATTCTGTGAATAAACATTAAGTTAAAATCTAACAGACATCAATTCAAATTAAAACTCACTTTATGACTAGTGTATAATTCACATTAGTTTATAGAAATAATTGCTTAATGGTTAGTGCTGTTGCTTTACGGCTCCAGAGTATTGGATTTGAATCCTGCTACTGTTTGTGCACAGTATGCACGTGTTCCCCTTTATTTTATTATGAAAACCTAAAGATGTGCATGTTATTTTGAATGGCAACTCTAAAGTAGCCAGTTATGAGTAAGTGTGAGACTGAGAGCGATATGCTACAATATATTAAAAACTTTCAAAAGCTGCTTTTACAAATTCTTTCTATATAATCCATCCATCCACCCATTATATCCTAACTACAGGGCCACGGAGTCAGCTGGAGCCAATCTCAGCCAACACAGGGCACAAGGCAGGAAACAAACCCTGGGCAGGGAGCCAGCCCACTGCAGGGCACACACACAGAAAAATTTAGAATCACCAATGCACCTAACCTGCTGGTCTTCAGGAGGAAACTGACGCAGAAACGGGGAGAACATGCAAACTCCACGCAGGGAGGACCCAGGAAGTGAACCCAGGTCTCCTTACTGCGAGGCAGCAGCGCTACCACTGTGCCACCGTGCCACCCTTTCTAATTAATATAAAAATTTATAAGGTATGATGAAATAAAGATAAAGATGTCCTCTCTGCCAACCCCTAAGGGGAGCAGCCGAAAGAAGAAGAATAAGGTATGGTCAAAATAAAACAAAGTATGGCATACTGTACAATAAAAAACACCAAGTGTGAGAAAACTAAAGGTGTGAAATGAAGACATGTCCAGAATATTCTGCAACTGGATTTTTTATGCATCCTTCATAAATAAAACATACTGTACAATATCATAGAGGCCTGTGAGTTTATTACTGCAGATAAATGAGACAAACTGCACACATAGATGAATATAAGACTTTCAGTATATTATGATTTGTGGGAACACAAATGTTGCACATCATAACCTCCAGGTATATATTACCATTTCCTTAAAAGTTATTCAAACTAAGTTATTAGCATGGCAGGTCATGGTCCCTGTACAGAGAAACCTACAGTTAAAAAAATACTACTTGAGTGAAGGAACAAATCACACAAAAGTGACAAGTAAATATTACAATAACATAATCTGTATCCAGTGCTTGTGATGTTTGACATTTACTATATGTTACTGTCAATTTCATCACATTTGCTTTTTATGCAGCACTAATTTCACAACCTACCAGTAAAAGTACTCAGATAAATGATATTGTGCATCTCACTCAAACCAGGTATGCTAAATCTTGCTTAGTAAACAATCAGAGAAATTTATCACAGCATACCATGACTGTTTGCATTACAACATTTAACTTTATTTTACCTTGTACGAAAGAGTAAAAGATTGTAAGTGTGCTTTCTAGGCTTCTTTTTTTTTGACCCAAGTACTATATGAACTCCCCATAAATCTGAATTGAACAAGTTATTTTGATAGATGAAACTATAAAGTATATACTGCCATCTTCAATTCTACAAGAAAATCAAAAATACAGTTTGCCTGTACACTGGTGTAATTTATTAGAAATGCACACTTTCATTCATAACAATGATGGATCAAAACCCAGGTGGTAGAGACTGGTCACCAGCTTATACTTAGGAAAGCCTAGGGAAGAATCAATTTAAGTTGATATCCAGCTGATGCAAAAAAATAATTGCTTTAATTTAAGTGCCAGTTGAATGCAATTGAATACGGATTTGTATCACATCTTGTAGAAAGTAGGATATTGCTAGAAAAAAACTTCATGTATGATTTAGAACGAAATGGCCACTGGGACACTAGGTAAACCTACAAGGTGATTATGTAATTTATGCTATTTTATTATTGTCTCTCTATATAGTTAAAGCAATAAAACATCCAGTGCCTGTGGCTAGGCATAATGTCATCTTGCAATGTCTGAAGAAAAAAAGCAACAAGATCCACAAAGAAAGGTGGATGCAAGAGCTAGCATATACAGTGAGCAGCAATTTGTAAATACACAATTTGATTAATAGAGGCGGACCATTATCCCAATAAGCCAATATTAATAAACAACCATTTTGCTATGTTAGTTCCCAGATATACTGGCTGGAGTGTTCCCCCAGTCAAGTTTCACTAAAGAGCAACCAACTCTGAATTTTAGAATTTTGATCTAATTATATTGCACAATGAATGAATAATATTTTTTCTCATGGCTGCAGATAGATAGATATAGCTTTATTTGCCCCTAGTGGGTAGAATTTAGCTTTTACAGAAGCTCAGTAAATAAATAAATATAACCAACAACAAGTACCCATCCTCAAATGCACACTAGAATTTCTACTGTACAAAGAAAGAAAACTTCTGACTTGGCTAAAGATAAAAAGAGAAGTCACAGTTACAGGTAGGCATAATCAGGCATATTGCTGTTGGTATACCAGCAGCATTTCCTGACACACACACAATAATTCATTGGCTAAAAGCTGTTCATGGTAGTGTTTTAAAGAAATAATGTGCTGCATTGTTTATATTGGCCTTCTCTGCTACTACCTTCAGTGGGTCAAGAGTGAATCCCATAACCGAGCCTGCATTATTAGTTAGTTTGTTGATGTGATGGGCCTTCATGAGGTGATGTTACTGGCCCAGCTCACCCCAGTGCAAAAAATCATGCTGACCAACACAGAACCATAGAACACATAAAGGATTTCACTACCCACAAAGGAACACAGTCTCCTAAGAAAAATCAGTCTGCTCTGCCCTTTCTTATATAGATCCTCTGTGCCACAACCATTGATGAGGACCCCCAAGTACTTGTTGCACTAGTGGTGCCCAGATAGGTATTTCTATATATTCAAATATACATTTTGTATGAACAGCTATTGCACAAAGTTAAACTTCAAAATTTTAGTAATTATTTACTATAGTAAAATATTGTTGGGCTTTTAACCTTTTACAATTCTAAGTCTGCATTAATGTTTTTATCGACTGACATTTTCTCACATTTTATAAATTTTGATTGAACTAAGAAATGATAAACAGATGACAGCAGAGTCATGAGATCAAAAAAATTAAATCTGAAATGGTTTTTTTTTTTAAGTTATTACATTACTATGTTTAGTCAATTTTCTTATTTTCATTCTTCACTGTGTCATATCATAAACAGTTGAACAAATTACATTTGGTTCATTGAACATCCACATGAGAATGGATTTAAAGGTCATCTTGTGGCAATAAATATGCTTGGAAGACACATTGAACATTTCAAATTTACTGAATAACTGCATCTACAGTAGATGTTTGGATATTTTTAGCAAAACATGATGATTAAAAACTTTTCTGAATCAGGATATGTGCGCTCAAAATTCAGCCAATAATGCTTTATTACCTTAACTACAATAAAGAAATTCAAAAAGATTCTTGAATGGAAAGTCAGGATTTTTTTAACAAATGTATTACTTTTTTTTATAATGATTAAAAACTTTTTATTTTCTTCTGTTAATCATATTTTGGGGCAGCACGGTGGCGCAGTGGGTAGCGCTGCTGCCTTGCAGTTAGGAGGCCCGGGTTTGCTTCCCGGGTCTTCCCTGCGTGGAGTCTGCATGTTTTCCCCGTGTCTGCGTGGGTTTCCTCCTGGTGCTCTGGTTTCCTCCCACAGTCCAAAGTCATGCAACTTAGGTGCATTGGATTTTCTAAATTGTCCCTAGTGTGTGTGTGTGTGTGTGTGTGTGTGTGTGCCCTGCGGTGGGCTGGCACCCTGCCAGGGTTTTGTTTTCTGCCTTGCACCCTGTGTTGGCTGGGATCGGCTCCAGCAGACCTCCGTGACCCTGTAGTTTGGATATAGTGGGTTAGATAATGGATGAACGGATGATCATATTTTACATAAAAGTGAGATCAAAATGCATTGCATCACTGTTTTATTTTTTTAATGATGTCTTCTTTAGAATGTATTATATCTAATAGAGAGTAGAGAAGATATAAACTAAGCTGACATACAACTTGAACACATATATCATAAAACACACATATTTTTATTTTATATATATATATATATATATATATATATATACACACACACACACACACATGAACTGCATATAAACAGATGCACACACTCAACGTCTAAGCCTTTTCCATTACTTTTACTGGATCAACGTCAAAGGAGAAAAGTGGCTAGTATGTGGCAGCTTTTATTATACCGCATGTTGAGAGGATAATGTTTTACTGCAGAGATGGATAAGGAAGTATTTTCAGTACAATTACATAATGCTAGTTGTGGATTGGTCTCAACTGACTGCAATATAGGCAAGCAACTTTACATTCTTGTGGATCATGGCCTGCCTGGCCTAGCCATTAGTGTAGAAGCTTTAAATTATGCATTATGGATAATTACTATGGAGACTTGTACAACTGCCTTGCTGTTTGATGCTGTGTCTGTAAAACTTTGCTGTTGTGCCCAATTGAAGGCTGCATACTTATTTTAAAAACTGTGGTTATTCCTGAAGCTTTAATTGGCAATATTATGAAATAACTATGATTTTGTAGCATTTACTTGAATTTGAAGAGAAAAACAAAGCACCTTCTAAAGATGTTCAATTTTGAATCATTTAATTCAAGCAAGTGCATTTAGTATGTAACACTGAGAGCTTTTTCCTATATGAGCAACTTATTTGTAAAGTTTTATTTTAACTATATTTTCTTCAAGGTTCCTGGGTTAGCATTTCATGTATAGCTTAATCTTTTAGTTATCAAAATTAGTTTACATTTTTCAGAAGTAAATCTGATATTTTTTCAAAAAGGAATCAGTTCTTTAAGATCACTATATAATACCTGAATTGCATTAAAAATAAATTGCTTTCAGTCTAAAATTTAGTATAAGCAGTGTGATCTAAGCAGGTGGAAGGAGTCACAGCCATTATTCCAAACTTGGGCTTGTTCCTTTTCGTAGGGAATATCAATAGACATGAACTGAGATGTACTAGGACAATGTGGACACAAACAGCAAGTCTGGTGCAAAAACTGCAAAGTAGTTCTATTCCAGCCAATTATGGTGTCTAAAGTACAATGCAAAGATCTTCAATAAATAATCCCTAAAAACAGAGATCTTGAGGGAAATTAAAGTCAGTCATATAAGTAAAGCAATAAATAGTTGAAAGGATAAAAACAGTCAGAATCATTTTCTTTCATTTCATTCCTAGTACCCTCTTTTTTACTCTCCTGTGTCACTCTGCTCACCTGAAAGGAATGCTCAGCAGTGCTGAGACACCGGAGCATGCAGTCCATCAAAAGACTGCTGCCAGCCAGTACCATCAGTATTCACTAGGATGGTGAGAACTGGATTCCATCATTCTGCCAACTTTCTGCAGCCTGGCAGGACACCTGGAGCATACAATCAGCCCTGCTCCATGACAAAAACCATAAGGATTGATCCATTCCTACAACACATCTACTTTTGCTCTTCTATGGGGCTTTCCAAACCGCTCAACTCCTTTTATCAGGACTTGCTTCAGCCGGTTTCCTTGTGTTCCACCTGGATTGTTTCCTTGATTTCTTCTTCTCTAATTTCTCTCCTTCTAACCTACTAAGAACCCTTTTATACTCTTTTGATCCACTGAGCCTCAACGAGGGATGGCTGAGCCAATCGGTCTTCTGCACGTGAATACCTAATCAATGTATTCTCCCATTAAGTGCTCTGTGGCTGCACATTGCTTCTATGCACACCCAAGCTCAAAGTGGTTTTAAAATTATTTGCACCTTATTTGGTCCACTACAGATTCTGGACATGTTTCACCTCAATCAATTATTTGTAAGTCGAATTTCTCATGGCTTCTTTTTCTTTAAGGAAAGTGCAACCATTTTTATGGCAATTGCTTAAAATATGTTATTGAAAGGGATGTCTATTGATAAAGAATATCAACAAGGTAAGACAAAGTGTTACATATATTAGCATCATAAAAGTATTTAAACATGATTATAATTTACTGTAAACTTTTCCCAAACTGATAGG
The DNA here is from genome assembly GCF_016835505.1 of Polypterus senegalus. Taxonomy (NCBI): domain Eukaryota; kingdom Metazoa; phylum Chordata; class Cladistia; order Polypteriformes; family Polypteridae; genus Polypterus; species Polypterus senegalus. The sequence continues at coordinate 118,642,702 of NC_053154.1, read as the reverse complement.
TCAATATTCTAAACAGGTTATTTTAGCAAGTCAGGCATTTTATAGTTACATACATTAAAACAGGCAACAAGAGTTTCAAACAGCATAGTCATACATGCTATGATAATAAAAAATGTGTTTAATGTCAAGGTTGTCCAGCAGATGCATGAAGCTTGAATAAACCTTTTGTTGGGCTGCATCTTAGGCTTCCAATGCCATTGTGAAGAGTGCAGCTCCAGGAACCTTCCCCAGCCAGAAACCCCAAAGCATGGAAGGACAGGGGGAGACAACTTGCACAGGGCTTTGTCTTTCTCAGCGTGCTACATGGCAGCCCTCTGGGTTACAGCATCTCCATGGATTCACACAGAGCATTATGGGAATTGGAATCTGTCGACTAAGCCCTTTTGGGTTCAGTGTATGCTGCCATGGGGCACTGGGAGGACTGGTGAGACCTACTCTATTGGGCTCCAACCCTACCTGGAAGTGCTTTTCAGGCACAGCTTTGAAACATCGGAAGTACTTCCATGGATTACATAAAAGTGTCTGCCTGCCACTACTCAGGGAGCCAGACTCAAACGGAAGCAACCAAAGCTTTCTGGAAGGACCTGAGGAGGCAGCGATAAAGAGAAGAAAACAACAAAGAAACAGAGTTGCAGAGTGCTGTATTATGGAATATTACTCCGCTTCTGTAACTGTATTGCATTGGTGTTGTGGGAAATGGTTACGAGAAGCGTTTCACATCAGTCAAAATCATCTTGTTTATTTTACACTTGTGTCCGAGCTTTGTGTTGGGTGTTTGAGGAACTAGAGCGCCCCCTGGTGTCCACAGCATACAGATGGAAATCCAACAGGCTGTCAGTCCTTCTCAATGCCTTTTCAGTATGGCATGCCTTTGAGAAAAATGTTTAGTTCTCTGTAAGGAGTTTTTTTTTTAAGTGCAATACTAAAATACTGTCTAAAACAGAAAAGGTAAAGACAAGAAAATTGAACATTTTTACAGGCCTTAATTCTTGGATCGCTGTTATATGTAATATATATAGCTTTAAGCTTTAAACATTACTTCTAGTAAGTGGTGATACTGTGCATAAAATTATCTGGACTGTTGAATTTTTACTGCATAATAACGTACATTACAAGCATGTTTAGGGACAGGTGACAGAGGAGGAGATGAAAATGAAATCTTCAATACAAAGAAAAGCTGGACCCAAGGCCTATATAAACACAAAAGTCAGACTATGGTGGGCCTAAAATCGGTAGCAGCATTCAAGTGATTGTGATATCTGTTACTGTAAGTGGCCTAACACTCAGATCATTTTAAACAGTCCTTGAAAAAAAATTTACCTCACATAGCTTATTTCATAGTCAGCACTATCAAAAAATACTTTACATGGTGTCACGATGCTTTAATTCATTCACACCAATTAAAATGAAAAAGACTTCTACATATGAATATATGTTTGTTATAAATGTTTGAGCAAATTTCACCAGCATCATTACCCCCTGAAATTAACTAAATCAGCCATCATATTAACTGTATTATTAACCTGACCATGTGATAAGGGAATTACAAACAGCTGAATTGCAAAATGCTGGCTATTTGTTTATTGCTTTACTGGGCTATGGCTAATCAAATGGTTATCTTAATGATGGTGGTCAATATTTGCTTTTTATGTTGGATTTTGATCTGTGCCCTTTGTAAGTATAATTAGTCAAGTGAAACCTGTATGATGCCTTTGCCTGATGTTTCAAAAGACGTATTTGAGATCCTGGGACCTTCTCTTCAGATCCTTTATTCCAGTTATTTACAGAACATTTAACTAAAGCAATTTTCAAAAAAATCAGTTAATTAATAAACCTAACATTCATACATATGCAAAAGATCATGACAGAGGTGGACAGTTGGTGATTTAAAAGACCAATTTGTGTTTGGTACTTCAAGTGCTGTCTTGGGATTAGGTGTTTTCATTTGATCATGTTTATATTGATGAATGGAGAAATATGTGTGAGTTGATTTTACTTAAAAATTTGGGATTTCATAGCTTAAAACTGAATGCCATTGCACTCTAGATACCCTAATCACAGTGAAAATATGGTTGAACTTTTATATAGTTAATTTTTTTTAGCTCATACAAAGTGCACATGAAGGAAAATGTACTTTCTTATTGCTGTCTAGTTATCTTCATTTATTTAACATCCTGTTTAAGATTATGCATAATGAAAATACATAGAAGTGCCATTTATTTACAAATTCATTTTTGAAAAATAAGATGGTCATAGATTGTTATGAATAGCAATTTGTACATTATAATAGTAAAGAGCCTGATATTTTCAACATTCCATATAACCACTTTTAATATTAATTAGTTCTGTTTTCTTTCTATTACTTCAATATACAGTAAATTGATTCAGTAGTTAGTATAAAATGTGATTTAAACAGTATTCACTGATTTCTAAATGGTAGAACTTGTATAACTCTAAATATAATAAAATGTGTTAAAGCTGTTTCCTCTCTAATTTCTTCTAGCAAGCTTTATCTGGTAGTTTCTGACCAAGCCTTTTCAGCACTTTTGGAAAACTCTGTAAGAAGAGAGTAGATATTGTGAAAAGCACATCGTTGTGAAGACATGTCCAAAAACCTTCCCTTTAAGGCCAGGTTTATACTTAACACGATGCGGCACATGCTCCAGCGGACACTACTGCTACGCAAGCGTTGTACTGTTCATACTTGCCCGCGTACTTTATGTAAATCTGGAAGATTCCACCATTTGGCAGTGGGAGATTTCATCACGGTGACAACAGGTTCAGCTTCACTTGCCGCAATATCTCTGAAAAGGTTTAATGATTAAATCCATCAATCTAGGGATGTGCCCATTACAGCAAGCATTGGGTGCGAGAAAGAAACAATCACTAGACGAGGCATCAGCTCATCGCAAGGTAAACACAAGCATACACATACACTAGTGTAATTTTAGCATCACCGAGTCCCCAAACCTCCATTTCTTTGGAAGGAAACTGAAGCGCACTGGTGAAACCCACCAGGAAAATATGCAGACTCCAGGCATGGAACACAAGGGACGCGAATCACTGTGAGGCAGGTCGGGACGCCTCAACATGTGTATCATCATGAAAGTGATATCAAGCATAAATCTAAGGAATCTAGGAGCTGGAATATCATAAATGTAATGTGTTTTGTGTGTCAATTGCTGCTGTCAGTTCAGGAGGAAGCCCCAAAAGCACGTAGCGATTAACAACTGGGTTGGTTTTAAGATGACGTTTACGACGGTCTACTTTAATGACAAAGTAAACTATGAGGTTAAAGTGGACATTTTGAGATTAAAGCCAAAATATTCACTTTAATTACAAAATACACCTTTTCACTATGTTCTTCATTTTTTTTCTGTGGCTCAATTGCGCTGCCGTACCATTCTGATGAAAAAAAAGACAGCACAGAAGATAGTATGTGAGACTTTGAAAATGTACTGTGTCATTACGATGGGGAATTTAAAGTTTCACTAGAACATTATGATGCATAGCCTTTTTGTTTAATACATGGATATAGGCTTCATCAAAATATGTGCTGACTGGGGTCTCAGTTAATCACCTGAAAATACCAGACCTCAGGTAATGAAAGAAATGCACTATGTATGAAGAACAAGTGAAGCACTAGAAAAAAAGTGCACTTTCAAATTGCTGACAGAATGAGTGAGCTTCATCAGTGATAGTGAGTCAGAGTCAAACAACTAAAGAAGTTACTGAAGCATAGATTCAAGGAAGCTGCTTTGCAAAGTCAGTTTCGCCAGTAGTGGTTCACCAGCGTGACATCCAAAGAAGCTGCAGCAGCACAGGCACAACTAGACACTAAATAAAGGCAACTTCTTCAATTAAAAAAATTTAAAACTTAAAAAAATGTGTTTAATTTTATTTTGTCTTATGTTGTCTTATATTAAGTTAGTATAACAAATAATTAAATAATTGGAATGACAAATACATCTCCAGTTATATGAGAGAAGTTTCTTATAATGAAAGAACTGATGAGGACTCCAAACAACCCTTATGTGTGCACATGGGCTAGTGCAGGACTTGCTCAGCAATGGACTAGTATTGTATCCAAAACTACTGTAGATCGTGCCTTGCACTGATTTATAGTGTAATAGTTTTTGCCTTTCACCATCCAGTCCTTTCTCCATTTACAATGTTGCTAGCTGTATCATATGTGTTAACTAAGCAGATGACATCTGATAGCCAATGTTTCTCCACCATGAAGCACACATTCTTTCTTCGTATTAGGACACATTGGCGTCCTAATAATGAGCTTGTGATACACCTTTTTAAAGAAAGTTAGCTATGTGGCTTATCAAAGGATAGATTAGATGTGTACACTGACAATAACATCGAATCGAATTAAGTAACATATAGACTGCAACAAACCCTTAATTATTGTCTGTGTTTTTCTTTTTGTATTATGTGTTTTATATTGCAGTACCATGACTATCAGGGTTCTAAACATGTAGTATACAGACAGCAGTTATCCAAAACTATGATCGATTCTAAGGTGCATGTTTGTGGCCTTTGAAGACACTTGGGGATTAGCAACCACTTATTTCAGAAAGCTAGAAGTTTTTGACCATAACTCTCTTGCTGTAAAATTTTTTTTTCCTAATATCTGACCATTCATTATCAAATATGCCTAATGCAGGTTAAAGTTATAAAGCCAAAGTCCATCTGGCAGCATCAAGGCAGAAATCTGCCTTTGTCTGTTACAATGCATTGTCATACACATAAACAAACTCACTTATGTGGGTTTAGATTTAGAAACACTGATTAACATAATGTTTTAAAACATAATGTTTTGGGAGGGTGAATGAAACCTTTTTGTACAGACTTTACGTTATTTGCTTTATAAAAAGTCCCTTTAAGACTTTTCTGGGCTTAAGAAAAATCTACTGAATCTCAATAATTTAGAATCTGTAAATTATTAACTAATGAACATTTTATGCCAAAGTATTTAGCTTGCTTTCTGTGGTGACCATATGGGAATTATGCATACATTTCAAATTTTAGTATCCATTTATTTCCTTTTCCGTGTCAATTTTTAAACATTTTTTTATCACATAAATAAATTGCTTTTAAAGAGAATGACAAAAACTGCATTTCATGCTCAGTAATCCTTGGAAATTCTACTGACAGCTGCTTGGCATTAGAGTGAGCTGCAGTTACCTACTACATTTCTGGATCTCCATTGAAAGAAAAGAGATGGTCAGTCAGCAGCACGTTTTCAAGCATTTGTATGTTAATCTGTCTTTTTAAATGATCCACCAATCACTTGTAAGTGTGTTATAAATAAATATGGTGTTTAAAACATGTACTCTTTCGGTGTCTCCCTAGTTTTAAATTCCATCACCACAGAGTTGAAAAGCCATCAGTATATCAGCAAATGCCCATTTCTTGGCTTTCTGTATCTGTCTTGAATCAGATAAAAGACAAAAAAGAATGGAATTTAAATAGAATCTTTCTTCAATGTCTGCAACTTCTCCTGTAACTTCTCATTCCTGTTTTAACACTGAGGAGTGTGTTCATACTTATATCAAATGCCAGACTGTCCCTTCCAATGTATTATCTTATGTCCAGTTAAGGCTTCTGCTAGAGTCCTTGCTCAGTCTTGCAGCTCTAAGCATAAACAGTTGATGTGTTTACAAGTACACGCATAACCAGGGTAAGGTGAGTAAACTCGTTAAGGTAGAAATACAGTTTAAAAAAAAACTTTTTTTAAATAAAGTAATCTTCTGAAGTTATCGTTTGTCAAAGAGCCCCAACATCATCAAGAGAGTTAGAGTGTTCAGAAGCATGTGCTGATACACCCCCCACATGACAAACCACCTGAGGATCCTAAACAAAAAAAAGTTAAACGTTATCATTGGCCATCGAGAATCCATAAACAAGCATGAAGCCTGTGATAATTGTCTCGTGTTTTATAAACAAATTTAGTCCTCCATGTGCTGTGGAGTAAATAACATCCATCTCATTTGATCTGAGCTCCCAAAGTGTTGCAGTATAGGCACTGGCCACTGCATACCCGGTAACCCAATTGCACTGTTTCAGCATATCTTTATTATTTTTTCTGTTACTGGATTATACATAGCACACTGTTTTGCTTGGTTGTATGACTGAGTTCTCCAAATGACCCAGTATGTGTGCTTCTTATTCTGCTATGATAATAATAATGCAGGTATTTTTACAACAATAAAATAAGTATTGCGTTATGTTAATCGTTACTTTAAAAATTAATCAAACTACGTAATGCACATTGCTTTTAACGTGTTACTGCTCCTGAAATTGTACTGCTGTGCTTAGCACTGTACATTTTGTTTATCAACATCAAGTTAGTGATTTCTGAAATATTGAAACAGATTATTCCAACTAGAAACAAAAAAAAAAAAAAACATCGCTCGAGCATTTGCATCACGTTATTGATCTTTATGGATGATTCTCCCTGTGGCTGGTAAAAGTGTCTGGAAAGCTGAACAGACAAGCAGAGTCCAATAGACAAACAGACATACACAAAATACAAAATCCTTAACTGCAATACAGTTAATGGTTTACATGGCCACATAACTGGATTATTGGCAATGAAATCTACCTCAGTTAACCAAGTTTCTTAGAGACCAATAACCTGCTTTCTTTAACTAGAATAAGGTCTTGCATGCATTTTAGAAACTGGGTTTCTGTGAATAATTTAATTATTAAGGCAGATGTAAATGCACTGACTGGCATAATAAAAGTATTTTCTTCCTTCCTGATTTCCAGTCTAGGTGCAATTTAGTTTAAAAAATTTAAAATATATTTAAACTACCAGCACATATTTTATATATGAGTGTATAATCAGTGACTTCATCCAAAAAGTGAAAAAAAAAAACTAAATTTAACAAGAATTTTGTATTCTTACTTTTCTTGTTATCTAAAAATCATTATGAAGTGTCATTATCAAGCGTATAATAGTTGGATTTTTCTTCACTTATTCACAATATTGGTACTGTATGGTCTTGAATATATGATTTACACAGATACTAGCTAAGTTCATGCTAGATAAGAAAATCAGATGTTTAGTGATTCTTAGACTATTTTAAATTAGGGATACACTCTTTCCATTTTCATTTTATATGGCTACTCATGCATTTCTAAAAAGAGCCAAAAAGATTATTTATTTAACATAAGTTGGAGGTATAACATGAATATGGAAAGGCTTTTTAAAATATTCAGTGTCACTAATGGTTTGAAAACCTACTATTCTGCTTACACTGAAGCGTCAAAAATATAAGACTTGTAAAACAGTAATAATGACACACAAATAAACTAAAACAAAAATTAAATTAAGTTAATTTGAAATTATCTGGAAATTAATTTCATTAAATGAATAAAGGCAAGAATCCATGGAACTCATGTAAGACATATCCTGCTTATCATTTCTTATTTTATAAGTTTAGAACATAACTGTACTGTACATTGCCTTTGATGATGTACTTTAATAATGAAACATTACACTTTCATTATGTTTATTTAAATATTTGTTAACAATATCAGTTTTAAGAATTTCTGCTGTCATTGAAAAGCCATAATCAATATTTATGATATGGTAATAAATTCATTAATTAGAAATTCATCTTAAATATGATATATAAAAGTATGTATATACTGTATACAGTGCCATGCAATAGTTTTCAATTCCCTTGAAATCCATTATATTTTTCTGCATGACTTAGGATTTGTACACATATTTATCCATTCTGCATTTTTAATATGAATTTCCCAAGTCAAAATAGACAATTTTCTGTAGATATTTAACTGAAGAAGAAAAACTCAAATGTTAGAGTTTGCATTGGTATTGAAGCCCTACACATTGAGAACACGGACTGACAAGAAATTCTTAATATAAATAATTTAATCATTAAAAAATCATCATAATACAATAATCATAACTGTGAAAACTGTGATAATAGTTTGCATTCAATACTCGACAGCACTGATCCTTATGCTGGTCTGCACCTGCATTCACTGGTATTATGGTTGAGTGCTGCCTGGATCCTTTTTTTTCCCCTGCACTTTATTTGTCTTGGGCAGAAAAAAATCTGTAGAAAAATAGTTAGCAACACTATTTGAGTAAACTCAAAAACCAAAATGTATTTGTTAATTCCTTATCTTATCATAAGGAAATAGACCACAAAAAAAATTCGAAAAATGTATGATATTCACATCATTTAGTCTGTTTCCTTAAGGGGCAAGTTTAATTTTGTTTAGCTCAAAGTTATTTGTTTACAGTGAAGATATATATTAATTTGCCATGTGAAGTGGGTTCTAAAGTGAATATATATATATTGATATGATATGAGCCTAAGCATGAAAACAAAAGTCAAGTCAAGTCCATGGGATTGCACACATATTGTGTTCAGGTGTTTTTTGAAAGGGAAAAAAAGCAAAATAGTTTTGTTAGATTCACTCATTTTAGATTAGCTGCATGCTTCACCTCACTGCTTGTCCACTTCTGTGCCAGAGCTGAGGTGTGGTTTTGTCAAGCATATACAGTACATGTCACCTTGCAAATCGGCTCCAAGCATTATTATTAAATTATTAAATGTTGCTAACCAAATATCTATTTTGCTCTCTATTCTGTAGTCAAAAAATGTCATATAATTACTCAGTCTTTCAGTAAATGTGTTGAACAAAATCAGACAATTTTGAAAACCTATCCATGCTTCAGTTATTTTAGTCATGAACTATAGAAAGCATCTGCAACATGATTGTGGAATATATAGTAATGCTATAATGATTATTAAAAATATAATTTGATTTAAAAATTGCTGTGAATCAGAACTACCTCATCATATTATGGGTTTGAGAAAATGTCTACTGAGAACATTTACTTATTTGGCTGACACCTTTATCCAAGGCAACTTACATCATTTGAGATTGAATTGGTTGTATTTCATTAGTTTTCCAGTTGGAGCACATTCAAGTTGAACTGACTTGCTAATGGTCACACAGTGTCAGTAGTGGGATTATAACCCACACATTCATGGTTTGAAGTCCAAATCCTTCAACACTACATCACACTGCCTGTCTAAAATACAAACCATTAATGAAATTTTAATGCATACTGATTACTTTTACTCACTTAGAAATGTTCTCAGTTCCTTTATTACCGTGTACTGTGCTGTACAATTCAATAATAGGCCTGCAGCAAATCACTATCAAAGTAAAACTAATTTGCATAACCTGACATTATTTTTTATCTTGCATTCACATGACAAGCCACAAAGAATACATAATGCTGATAGGTGATTGACACTGTGAACTTAGTATCAATTTGAAGATGGCCATGGTTCTTTAAAAAAACTAAGGGTTTGATAAAAAATACAATGCAGTGTATTCAGTGGTGTTGCTAGAATGTTGGAGGTCTGTGGGGAAAAAAATATTGAAGGGACTCCCCCATGTAATATTAAGGAAAAGAAATATAAAGACTTCAAGAAAAAAAAAAAGTTGAATTGAATTGTGGTATTTTAAATTAAATATAGTGTTTCTTTGAAATAAGTCTTTGTTTAAGGTTTAAGGTTTGTTTATTTAGTCATGTTTACACAAGAAAACATGAAATTTGTCTTCTCAGTTGCATCTAATAACAGACCGAATGAAATAAAACAGACAAATAGAAATAAGAAAGGTTAAGGTAAAGCAGTTAGATAATACATATTTACACAAAAAAAAGGTTACAGGATATATATCAAAACCTTAATCATTATCTCCGATATTTCTTATTGAAAAGTCGTATGGCACTAGGAAGAAAGGTGTTTGTGGAGCGATTTGTGTGGGTTTTCAAAGCGACTATCCTTGCTGATTTACGGAACTTTAGTTCTACATGTACTGTAATGGATGACTGTCATCAGTTGAGATGATTTCCAGTTTCTTTAACATTGCCCTCTGACACACACTAGTCAAATCATCTACATCAGCCCCGAAAACTTTAGCTGCATACTTTGTAATCTGTGGGAGCTTTTTTGAGTTTTGGTTTGTCAGACTATTAAACCAGGTAATGAAACTGAAAGTGATCACAGACTGGATCAGACTGTGATAGAAGGACAACACGAGGTCCTTGTCTACTTTAAATAGTTGGAGTTTATGGAGTAGAAATAAGTGCTGGTTGCATTTAGAGAATATATTTTTTTTATATTTGTATTCCAGTTAAGATTGTTATCTAGGTAAAATCCTAAGTATTTATATTCAGTCACTGTTTCTACCTCCTCTCCCAGAACTTCAATTGGTGAACATACAGATTTCTGTCTCTTAAAATCAAATATTATTTCTTTGGTCTTTTTTACATTCAGAGTGAGAGAGTTTTCATATTATGTTTTTGTGCAAGAGGATAATACTGTAAATGAATTATTTGAGAAACATGAATAGGCCATTTATAATTAAAATACTGAGTAAAAATGTATTTATTCAATTATGTGGACATTTAATGTGAAGTATTTTAAAATTACTGCTGCATGGATGTATTGCTGAGTGAGCACCTCATGAGAAGTGGACTCTTTGTTGTTTTATGTGCTATTTCCATTAACGTGTATTAATATTAATAACAGAAAGCATACAGTGAATTGTGTTATGTTTTCTATATTTCACATGGTATGATTTACACTTTAAAAAATGATACTGTAATATAAACTAGAACATTCTTGTTAATCATATTCTCATGCTGAGCAGCAACTGCCCGACTATGCACATATCTCAGGGGGCTGAGCCCACTTTGCATTACTGTATGTATTGTACATTATGCTTAATGCACTGCTGACACCCTGGTCTGTTAATAGTTCAGGCATTCAGTGTGTGACTTTTTGGCATTTTTTCCAAAGTTTTTTCTTTGCCTTTACATATCGAACTTGTAGATTTTCCACAAACTTTCATATTTGCCAAGAATCTGGGTGATTTCTTGCCATGCACTTGTGCACATTTGGCTGTCTCTATGTGCTTTTAATGTTGGATTGTATAGGATTAGGTAGTGGCAAAATAGTTCATACAATTGTTTCTCGAATGAACTCATTTTTTCTTGTCTAGTGCATGCATAGTAAAAGCACACAGGACCATGCAAAAAAATTTGGAAGCATGCGTTCGACAAACTTAGGGTCCATGCACTAGGACTGCTAACGAAATTTCTAGCAGACCTTCATGGCAATGCAGATGCACTAAGTATAAATGGGCCTTAAGTATTTGAATCCTTACACTTTCAAATTACTTATCACAATACTAAACACATATGATTGATAGGATTTCCCAACATTTCATGCATTTGCTGTGTCATTGAGTATAATCAGTTCAGTTCAGATTTAGTGTTATGTGTACAAAGTACAATGGAACACTTTTGTTCATGATTCATCATCACACCACACTGCCTTTTTGAATACATTTCATTCAGTAACATAGAACAAGACAGAATGTAATAGGTGAAAAGTAGTCTCTGACACACACTTAGGAGTAATTAGCTTACAGCCTGCACCAGTTTCCACATGGTGAAACGAGAAGATGGTACAAAGCAGTTTCTTTGTTTGATTCTGACACACATCCAAGATTGCATCATGGTTGTAGCCAGGAGGGCCAATCTAAAATTGAATTTAACTAGAAATAAGGTGCCATCAAGGAAAACAAATATGATTTCAGTTCACATCAGTCAAAACCACTGTGTTTATATGTGATTCAGTATGTACACCAGAATTGCATGTAAAATATGATATGAATGCATGTGCTGCCATCACTTGTGCATGTTTTGAATCAGTCACAATGATTTGACAACATGCATACTCAAATTAGAATATTTCCTAGCATATTGATGGCTTTGCCACTGTTTCTTACAGTCTGCATTATTTTGTGAAGAGCATCATTTGTTACACACTATTGCAGTACACAACCACTGATGAGACAGACTTGGAGAGACAAAAGGAGCAGAATATGCAGTCTGAAGCTGTAGTGAGGCTTAGGACAATTGGCAATTGGTGGTACACCTATGGAAAATGCCAAAACATCTTCTATAACAGTGTCTGTGAGCTGACAAGCAAACAGGAAATGTAACCTTAATTCAAGGAAAATCAAGGATCTAAGATAAAATGTATTACTCTGGTTTACTTTTGGTGTCACAACCACGCCTCAGAAACACAAATTTTCTTAAAAGAACACCGTGAAAGTGCTGCTTGAAAGTAGGCATATTCTGAAAGTGTTAAGGTTTTTGTTTTAATGCCTTGGACCTGTGCCAATTGAGCTCCATTTTAGAACACAAGAATAGGCTAGGAATTTTTTTAAATGAATAAAAAAATGCTTCCTTTTAGAACACAATTCCATGTGTCAATTGAATACATACCATTTTTGTGAAGAAATAACTTTGACTTGTTATTTTGTTGTATAGAAGCAAAATAACATCTTTTTATTTTCATTCATTATTATGTTCAGTATGCTTTAATTTAAACTAACAACACAACCAATGCCCCTAAGAAATAACAACTACTGACAACTTTATTTATCCTGTATTGTTCTTTGTCCTGAGTAAAAAAATAAAATAATATGCACTGCACTAAGCAAGAAACCTATACTTAATAAACTGTTAAAAACTCAAATCTTGGTTACAACCTTGTTTATGGCAAGTACTAAGAAAACACAGATAATAACTTACTTAGTCCTTATACATGATATAATATTTAATGATATTGAACTTTTAATTATTTTATTCCTATAAATTAGCAGAAAACTTACTGTATTTTGTGGGTCTTCAAAAAAGACAAAATAAAATCATTTTCACAAAATAAAATAAAATAAGCAAGTTAGAAGATCCTTTGTGACTAAAGGATCGAGTGATGAGTAAAGATTGGGGAAAGGAAATGACATAACATAAGGGAGGACAAATGCAAAGGCCTGAATTAAAATATTGGAGAAATGAAAAGTGATTTTAAAATCTTAGCTGTTGATCCCTTACTTGTGGAAGCATTATAAATACATGTAAGCGTAAATGTAGCTCTTGATTTTGTTTTCTTGATAGGTGTTTATTGCATACAATGCATTTGCAAATTGTTCTTGTTTTTCCTCACTTAATTTTTTTAAATATTTGGGAAACTAAACTGAACAGCACCTCTCATCAATTGTCTATTTGGAGTTAAGTTTGGAGAAGACTTTACTGCTGAAGTTGAAAATTTGTCCTCCGTTAATCATCAATGTAATTCAATTTTGGCCTAATGGTTTGTGAAAGCTTATAACATACCCAGTGTCAAAGTGGCCTTCTAACATATTATTGATTCTACATGTCAACAGCATTCCAAATGAACAGGGGCCTCATGTATAACGCCGTGCGTAGAACTCGCACTATAACATGGTGTAAGCACAAAAGCCGAAATGTGCTTACGTACAGAAAAATCCAGATGCAGGAATCTGTGCGTACTCCAACTTCCACGTTCTTCCGTTACATAAATCCCGATCAGCGTGAAAACTAACGCTCATGCACGCGCATTATGTAACGCCTCAAATCCTCCCAGAAGTACACCTATTTGAATATGCAAATCAATATAAATTGCCCTTAAGCGCAGCCTTCTGTGAAAAGACAATGGGAAAAGCACGGGGAAAATATAAGAATTTCAGCGAATACCAAGTGGAGGCAAAGGAAAAACATACTATTTGTTCAAATAAACCGTGGTATAATCAACAAAATGAAGTTGATCGAGTGACATAGCGTGTTGGAGAAACTTGAAAGCTCACATTCACAAAATCGCACAGTGCCGGAAATAAAAAAGAAGTCACATATCAAAGTCGCTTGTTGAGTTGTAAGCCCACTGTCTGAGTGTCATATGAAAGTTTATTAGGGTACAGAGAAAAAAAGGCACACTGTGGGGAAAAAGCACGAAATGCCAACTTCAATCTCGACATTTCCACTTTAATCACGTAGTTTATTTTGTCATTTAGTAGAACATTATAAACTTCATCTTAAAATCGTTTAATTAACCAGTTTCTCAAATCACATCGTAATTAAAGTAGCACGTTAAATGCTTTGTTTTGTATTTGATCTTCTACTCGTATGTGCTCTATGTGTGTGAATCACTACTTGCTTCTTAAACTGGCTCTCTTCCTCCAACTGGACACAGAATCCATTACATTCGTGATATTACAGCTCTCTGAATAACTAAAATACTGAGATGTATACGTGATGTCATTTTCATGATGATAGGAGTTAAAGCACGTTATTAAACATGTGTTTCACTTCAATGAAATAATTTATTGTTGAAATTTGTCGCTGCGTTTTTAGCTGTGTTGTTATTTTCTTTTCTGTTTTATATTCAATATATACTGTATTGGCGTAGCCGTCACTGCAGTCAGTGCTTTTCTTTCCCCAAGTAACCGATCGCCATACAATCAGCTCTGTAATAGACGTTAAGCCATCTGTAAGCTTAGCCGATTCTTCAAAACGTTTAAAGAACATTGAAATATCTTCGTAGTACATGTTTAATTATTCTATCCTTCACGACACTCCCAGTGAAGAATATAGATTATTTAAATGAAGTTAAAGTTTTATGTGTATAATTTAACAAACATATTTTGCTGCATTTCACCTTAAAAATGCTATCGTCATCATATGTAAATACGCTTTATAAAGTGGCCCAGGTTGTGAGATATTATAACTGTAGTGCAAGTTTACAGTGGGGTGATTGTACTTATAAGTACAAACCGTTCTACAAGGAGCAATTGATTGAGTGCATTTAAAGTTCTTGGGATTAAACTGTTTCTGAACCGCGAGGTCCGTACAGGAAAGGCTTTAAAACATTTTGCAGTGGCTGAGACAGCGTGTCCTTGAAGCTGTAAACCGATAATTCTCTTTCCGATCAGCTGCTGCTGTGATTCACACTCAGATACAGTGATATAAATACTCTGAGTGGTGCAGTGAGAGAAATATTGAAAAAGATGATCCGCTGTGGCAACTCCTAACGGGAGGAGCTGAAAGAAGAAGAAGAAGAAGAAGTGAGAGCAGTTATGGTATTTGGAATACTATGGCTGTTCCCTGGACCATTATATTGTTACGAGTTAATTACAATCAGATGCATTACACTAATAAACAATATGCGGTTAGTTTCTGTGTATTTATAAAGCCGCGTCATGAAAATAATGAGTAATCACACAGGAACAGTAGCATTGCTTTGACGCTGGGTGCCGCCAGTTTGCAAAACCGAGCAGAGAACTTGTGTACGACAAGGCATGAGGTACCGTTGAAAAGTGCGTGGCTTTACGCCAAGTGTAGGTTTTATACATCGCGATTTGAACGTGGAAAAGTTCTTACGCAACATTTCTGTGCGTACGCACCGTTTATACATGAGGCCCCAGGTCCTTATAACTACTGTATATTTAGTAGATGGACCAAGCAACATTCTTCTTTTCCTTTTTTGATTAAAGCAAAATTGGGTTTGAATTTTGAATGTAGGTAAAAGTATGCCTAACCTTCTTTAAGAATTTATCCAGACTGAAAAACAATAGCCTAGTCGGTGAATATTCTAGAGGGGTGGCAAATTTGAATGTTCTGACTGTCTGCTCTAACCACATCTTGAAATCATCTTCTCAACAAGTTTTTAAGTTGAAAACAAAACAGGCACACTGATAGTGCTTTGCAGTGTTCAACGTTTAATCCAGGATATTTTATAGCTTTCATAGTTTGTATTCTGATGAAACCATACCACATTATAAGTCAAAATTATCACAATATGATAACTGAAAATATGACAGCTTGCCACATATTTATAAATGATTCTGGCCTATGTTCCTCCTTCATGAGCACCCTCCAAACTCAACAGAAACTCTTAAGTTCAAAGTAATATAGTGCACTATATTGAACAATCAGAAGAAGACAGACTTGATCTGCACGGTGTAAATACTTTCCAGGATTAGTCCATATTGGAAATTTTTCATTAAGAAATAGAAAGAAGCAATTGAAACAGTCTGAGCAGCCTGTAAAATAAAAAAGTAGCCTCCCATCTAGCAGCACGATATTTGGAAACTTCTGTAATGTTTCACTGGTGAGTCTGACAATAATTGTTAGTACGCTGCATATCTGCCCAAGAAATTGGCCAAAGTACCATGTAAACAGAAAATCACATGGAAAAAGATAGAAACAAAACCAGTTCTTCTGTGGCTTATTTAAAATGAACTAGTTTGCAAGAGTGAGCATTGAGATGAACAAATAAAAAAATTAATAAATGTTTGATTTTTTTTCTTTTGTTTTTAGATATGTGAATATGTCTTGTATAACAATTTACTGTTGGATAAATGCAAATATTTTGACACAATGATCATATATATAATTTAGGTGTATGACATTTACCTTACTATGTAACTGACTCAAGTTAGTTACAGAATATTGCATATCAAAAGTACAGTATATTAAAGATGTACTACAGTATATACTACCTGATGAGTACAGTATTCCCATTCAGATTCCAAAAATTAAGTGAGTAGCATTTCTATTTTTTTTTTTCTGCTGTTTTGCTTTATTCTGGAAATGAAGAGCACATCTTGATTTGTCAGCAGAATATTTCAGCTCCCTTGTCTGCTTTCAACAGTCCATGTACCTTCCCCTCAGAGTCTTGCAAAATATGCTGGCGGCACAGAGAGAGAGAGAGAGAGAGACTCCCAGAAAATTATGCTGACTAAAGTGCAGAAGGCTTGTTTTGTAATGAGTAAACTGTTACAATACTTTTGTCAAACATGCATGGGTTACCTTATGCAAGCATATACCCACATCTAGTTTGTTTAACAATTTACAAAAACATTTTAAATAAAATTTTGGTTCATGGCATAAATGCAGTTGATTATTATTGTAGTGTTCTCTTTCCTATCATATACATCTTGCCTGAAGAAGCAGCCTGAGTTGCCTTGAACGCTTACATATTGTAATCTTTTTAGTTAGCCAATAAAAGGTGTCATTTTGCTTGACTGTCACTACTATCATATAACATTATTATGATCTGTTCCCTTAGCCAAAAATGTTTTCAAAATCCCAAAATATAGGCCCATTTTTATTTAACTATTTAACCATTTAACTATCTTAAATTAAGAAAAGCATACAACAGTTGGTTTTAGATGTGTATCTACTCACAAGGTAGTTTTTTTTATGCTAATTATATTGAGTTAATAATTTAGTAGCATGTGTACCACGTATGCATATATACACATAATTTGTTCAAGTGTGTTTGGTATAAAGACTGTGATAATTACAGTACATGCACAATAACATCCATTCCAGAAAATTACAACATACAGCAACATCAATTCAGCCAAGACTATCATTCAATGGTAAAATCTAAAACAAACAGTGTAGACTGAAGATGTTTATATTCAGAAGGACAATTCCAGGGATTACCTATAATTGTGGTCAAGTGATATCATGCTGTTGTTGTTATTATTTTTATTACTGTGCATTGCATTAGGCATCTATATGAGTCTTCAACTTGGAGGGCTGGTTCAATAATACGTTGTATAAGAGCTCTAGGATAAATGTTGTTTAGGTGCTGGGTGACTTTAAATTCGAGAGATCAGTAGCTTTCCCCAGATACCAGTTTACAAAACAGATGGTGACCAGGATGGGTGGGTGTGATTGGCATTTTTTATTTTTTTTTGCTTCTTTCCAATGCAGCTTTGAATAATAGAAGGAAGACAGCATTTGATGACTTTGTCTGCAGAAGAGGTGACACATTGCAGTTAACTCTTGAAGGAGGCAGATACATTGTCCAAAGACGTTAACTCTGTAAAACTGGCAGAAGAAGTAGTTTTACGATTATCTCATTTTAGTGTCTTAGAGATGATTTTTTCAAGAAATGTATCTTCACCAAACTAGTTGTGGCCATGTTTACTTCCAACAGAGGAGGCGGAGGGTTTTATTAGATGAACAAAAATAAACATTTTGACTTATTTAACTATGTTGTACACAGGATGGTTTTTAGTACACCATGAAACCAGATGGTTCACCTCAGTCCTATAGACTTTCTGTTTATCACCAGCGATGAAACCAATGAGTATTGAATCATTAGCAGACTTTGGTAATTCGACTAATGGGTATCAAGAAGTACACCCATTGTTGTACATGGAGATTAGCAGAGGGAACACTGTACTGTGGAAAACCTCAGTGCTAGAGTCTAAAAAGAAGGGAAAATTTGAAAGTATTGTTCCCTGTTTGTCAACAAGTTAGGAGATGCAATGAGAAACAGTACAGCAAGAGTTAAATTAAGAATTTCTTATATTATTTTACTAAAAGTTTAAATGATATTTGCAAACATAATCTTTGCATCTGGTCCAGGGCAGTCCATATACAGCTGGCTGCAGTGGAGGATACTGTTAAGAGCATCCTCTGCTCTCATTCTATAATGTCTGTATAGGCCAGGGGTGTGCAAAGTCATTCCTGGAGGGCTTCAGTGGCTGCAGGTTTTTGTTCCAACCCAGTTGCTTAATAAAAATCACTTATTACTCTATAAACACTTCTGCTTCATTTTAGTTGTCTCCCTCACTAAGATTTTGAACCCTTATTGCTTATATAAGTCTTAAACAGCTGCAGTCTTGGTTTTTAATTGCTCCTTATTGGCAATAAGATGCAAATGACAAAAGAAACCTGCAGTTATCCATTTTGCTTGTTCCCTTTTACACCTGTGTGTATTTATCGGGCACTTTTTGGTTTAATTAAATACTTGGAAGGAAAGAGAAGCGAAAAAAGTTAAGGGTTGAGAATTACCCATGTATTTGGATGATATCCTTAGAATGGAAAAAAATCTAGGATATGAGAATGACTTGACAAATTATTAGCTTTCTCTCCATGTTCATAATAATGATTTGTAAATTAGTTGTTCGGTTTCTTTAGTTGTCAAGAGGTTTAATTCAAAAGAATTTCTGTGGGACCTATTCCTGCAGAGATTATCCATTTTGCTTGTTCCCTTTACACCTGTGTGTATTTATCGTGATTCACTTTTTCCAGGTTTAATTAAATACTTGGAAGGAAAGAGAAGAGTTGTTGCCATGCAAAAATAGTTAAGGGTTGAGAATTACCCATCCCTTTTTGCCTCCCCAGGTGAGGCTAAAACCCACTTCATGCAGTCCCAGTCCTCTGACATACCCAGTTTTTTAAGGTTATACTTCAAAGTATTTGGATGATATCCTTAGAATGGAAAAAAATCTAGGATATGAGAATGACTTGACATAGCAGAGTTAAAGCACTAACAAGCCATGAAATGTAGCTCAGCGAGCAACACTTATTGGCAAGGATTTTTTCTAATTAAGCAACTGGGCTGCACTCACGAACAAAACCGTGGTCCCGAGCAGCCACTTTAGTCCTTTCTCCAGGAATTACTTTGCCCACCCCTGGTATAGGCAAACTGAAGAGGGTTCAGAAACGCCTCTGTGATTTTAAGATATCAAGTTCTCAGATTTATTTTTTGTGATTGCAGATGTACATTAACCAGGTCTGTAATCATAAGTCCAATTATCTTATCCTTTTTGGGACAGAACAATGGTAGAGCACTTGAAACCAACAAGAACCCTAAATTTGTCCATTGACTGACTAAATAGATGAGTTAACACTGGTCCTAGCTGATAAGCACAATGTATTTGTGTAGTACAGTAGTTGAGACACTATCAGGTTCAGCAATTTTCTGGCAGACTCCGTTTCCTGAAAACCTGCAGATTTCCTGTTATTTAATCAAAAGTCTTGGAGCTAAGCACTCTTAAAACTGTGGACGTTATGAGAGGTCCCACCATATTATCCCCCTTCTCCATAATTAATACTGCTGTGATGGTTGTGGAAACCTTCACATTTCTGGAATCCATAATCTCCGCGACTTGAAATGGGAGACCAACATATGGTTCATCATAAAAAGGTACAACAGCAAATGTATGTATTTCCTACAACAGCTGAGAAAGTTCAACATTCCACAGGACCTCCTGTTTCAGTTCTGCATAGAAGTCACTGAGTCGGTTCTCAGCTCATCCATAACAGTGGTTCGGATCAGTTACTAAACATGACAAAAACAGGTTACAACAAATAGTCAGGTCAGGCGAAAATATCACTGGTGCCAGTGTGCGCACCTTACAGGACCTGTACTATCCTAGAGTCATGAGATGGGCAGGGAAAATCATCATCAACCCTTCACATCTAGGCTACAGCCTTTCATTGGTCAGACATTATAGGTTAATATGCACCAAAACAAGCAGATATAAGTGCATGGCTATGCTCACAAATGGTTAATTCAGTTTAATCAGGCTTCTTCTTCTTCTCTCGGTTGTTTACGTTACGGGTCAACACAGCAGATCATCTTTTCCATATCTTCCTGTCCTCTGCATCTTCCTCTGTTACACCCCCAACCTGCATGTCCTCTCTCACAACATTCATACACCTCCTCTTAGACCTTCCTCTTTTCCTCTTGCCTGGCAGCTCCATCCTTAACATTGTTTCCCCAATATACCCAGCATCTTTCCTCTGCACATGCACAAACCAATGCAATCTCACCTCTCTGACTTTGTCTCCAAACCATCCAACCTGAGCTGACCCTCTAATGCACTCATTTCTAATCCTGTCTATCCTTGTCACATCCAATGTAAACCTTAACATCTTTAACTCTGCCACCTTCAGCTCTGTCTTCTGTTTCTTGGTCAGTGCCACCGTCACCAACCCATATAACATAGCTGGTCTCACTACTGTCTTGTAGACCTTCCCTTTGACTCTTGCTGGTACCCGTCTGTCACAAATCACTCCTGACACTCTTCTCCACCCACTCCACCCTGCCTGCACTCTCTTTTTCACCTCTCTTCCACACTTCCTATTACTCTGTACTGTTGATTCCAGGCATTTAATCTTATCCACCTTTGCCAACTCTATTCCATGCATCCTCATCATTCCTCTGACCTCCCTATCATTAACACACATGTATTCAGTCTTGGTCCTACTGACCTTCATTCCTCTGCTCTCTAGACCATATTTCCACTTCTCCATGGTTTCCTCGACCTGGTCCAAACTCTCTCTACAGATCACAGTGTCATCCACAAACATCATAATCTCATCTGTCAACCTGTCCATCACCATTGCAAATAAGAAAGGGTTTAGAGCTGATCCCTAATGTAATCTCACCTCTACCTTGAATTCATCCATCACTCCTACCGCAGACCTCACCACTGTCACATTTCCCTCGTACATATCCTGTACAACTCTTAAATACTAATTCTGCCACTCCAGACTTCCTCATACAATACCACAGTACCTCTCTAGGCATCCTGTCATATGCTTTCTCTAAGTACACAAAGACACAGTGTAACTCCTTCTGTCCTTCTCTATACTTCTCCATCAACATCCTCAGAATACAAATCAAATCTGTAGTTCTCTTTCCCGGCATGAAATCATAGTGTTGTTCGCTAATCATCACTTACCTTCTTAACCTAGCTTCCACTACTCTTTCCCATAACTTCATGCTGTGGCTCATCAATTTTATCCCTCTTTAGTTACTACCGTTCTGCACATACCCCTTATGCTTAAAAATCAGTACTAATACACTTCTTTTCCACTCCTAAGGCATCCTCTCACTTTCCAATATTGCATTAAACAATCTAAAAAATCCCTGTCTGTAATTTACTATATTGTATGTGAGTTGTGAAAAATTTGGTTTGGCCAGAAATATTTTCAGAACCTATTCTGTCTGAAGTTAAATGTTTTGTTTTTATTGATCTCTATTCAGCTCATAACATTTTGGCACAAATGCTACCGTAATCCTAAGGGAATTTTAAAGTGATTATTTGCTGAACTCAGCTGTTTCCACTTAGGTAATTTGTGTAATAATTTTGGACCTCTGATATATAGAGATTTTTTTTTAAATGGAAGTCTAACATTCTGTTATAAGAGCAGTTTGGTTTTGCATTTGGCTGCATATTTATATTGGTCTATAGTCTAATTGATAGACTATAATACAGATCTCAAAAAAGAATATGGAGAAATTAACACAATACACATTTATTTCCAAGTACTAAAATTACATCCAATGATACTTTATCTCATATGCATGACTTACTGTATCTAACACACTTGCAATAATATATTATCTCTTAGTTTCATATGCCAATTTATTTATGCAAAATAATGTCATATGCACAACAATAAAATATTGTCCTGGGAAAGGCACATAATTATCTCATTTAAATGGATTAGTATCCCTTTTCCATACCAATTTTCTTATTTAAAGTACTTATTACTTATAGTAATTCCCATGTCATGGCCTCTGAAACATTAAACCATGAATTTGACATAGTAAGCTGTAATGACAACAACATATATCTTTAATCATTTCAGGCATGAATACAGCATAATAAGCAGTGATAATCAAAACATATATTTTTAATTATCTTATGGCCTTGACCTGTTATTTCTTCCAAGTGACTCACATTTATCATTAAGGCACAACACCTCTAGTGCAGTAAAAGTGAAAAACTGGCTGCTTGGATTTATATATAAAATCAACAAATCAAAGGCATATTATGTTTCATGAGGTATATTCATAATTTTTAAGAGAAATAAAAATATCAGCTGAACAAATTGGTTACTCCTAAAATGGGAAAACTAATATTTGCTGCACTTTTAGATTATATACTATATTTGTTCAATTGAAGTGGACTGCTTGTCTCTGACTGTATTTGTAGATTCAGATCTCCACACCTGAACATTTTTCTATGTCACAAAAATGGATTGCAGTGTTTTGTCCTTTTTAATATTTTACAAGCTTCAGTATATAAAGACAATTAAAAAATTAACTATTAAAGACTGTTGTATAAAGAATTTAAAAACATATGTTTTATTGACATAGTTCTGAAAAGGAAAATGAATGAATTTCTATATAGGGTACAAATATAATTCTACCAGTATAAGAAAATGATTATTGTAATAGAAGCAGTGGTAGAATAAGTACATTGAACTGTTAGGTTACACATTTTAGAAAAATCTATTTTTTTTATTTCTCACTGTACTTGAAAGATTTACACATATTTGCCCAGAAACCATTTCTCCTAACAATAAGTAATGCTGTGCATCAAGAGCAGAAAGGAAGTATTAATATTTTGGTGGATGATATGCCAGTTTCCATAGCAGCGAATCACTTATCCTGCAAAACCTTCTATCAATCTTGTGTCAGTGCAAGCGTTAAATTTAAACTGAGATCCAAAATGCACGGTTACTTTGAAATTGTATTCATTGCAGCCCTTGAAGGCTGAAAACCTTGAGTTTGTTCTGAAGTTTGAACACATTGCCAAGATGTGTTATATTAATAAAAAAAAAATGCCTTCACACATCTGCACTATCTGGTCATTCATATGGTTTTTCTTTCAGTAAGGAAGCAATCCTCTTGTAACCACATCCACCCCCTATTGCTTTCAAGGTTATTTAACCTAGATGGAAATGTTGTTTCAGAATAAACACCATACTGCAGTAATAAAATAAAAACAGGTGCTTCCATTATTTTGTTAAACATATGTTCAGTAGAACCTTTAATTAAAAACAATAGCTGACTGCCATATGTTGGAGCTTTACCACACCCTTCTTAATATGCTGTAATATTTTTTGTCTGCAACTTGGATTCCAGCTAGACTTAAATTATATCAAATCACCTGCTTTCAATTACTATAGAGCCATTATAGTGACACTGGAGCTATCATCTCATGTACAGTACACACTGCATTGTGATTAGTGGGCTAATGATGCTACTTAATATTGAAATATTTATATCTTTAACTATTTTATAGTATCTCATCTGTTGAAAGTCATATATTACACAACTCTTTAAAACTGCTCAAAAATATATCATATATAACATGTAATGATTTGTTTTGAAATCTAATAAAATTCACCCGTGGTGTTAGACAGTTTTTTTAGCTGCAGTTCTTAAACTAAAGAAAATACTACATCCTATTCACTTTATAAGACACACATACATACATTCATTTTAAAATGCTGTAATTATTTTTGTGCCCTTGAAAAGCCCTTGAAAAAATCTTAGAAACAAGAATAGGAAAGAATAGAACTGACATTGTTATATGGTTATTATTTCCATTTTTGTTATTACACAGCTTGACAGAGATTGTGTCACTGAAATAAAAGATGTTTTGGTTAATCTGCAGTATATGCATAAACACGGTTAGCACTTTGTATATCTAAAAAAGAAGAATGGCGTGAAGGCACAGCAGGAAACTTTGCTAAACAGCATTAGAGCACTAATGCAGAAGTGTTAAATGTAAGTTGGTGTGGCCATTGACTGGAGATTATCCTGTGATCTCTGGTTTACCCTCACAGTCTGGAAGAAGTGAATGCAGGTACATGCGAGATACTGGCACCCCCTACAGGGAATTTCTCATCTTACACTAAATTTTCCCATGGATTGACACTACAGCTCCAAATTGGAATGACAAGTGCAGAAAAGATGGCAATAAAGAGAAAAAAAAAAACAAAAAAAAAACATGGCAACCATAGAGACAGACAAACCTTTTGTCATTTTCTTGCTTTTAACCTAGGTTCTTAAAAGTTGAAATGCCATGTTTTGATAGCTCTTAGAGAACCACCTTTTCCTCTATGACTATTTATTTAATGCCTTCACAATTTGATTATAAATATTGTGACAGGTGTCTGGTCACACTTACAGGTAATCTAACCTAGACACCGTTAAAATATCCGACTACGCCACCCAGTTTTATTAAGAGACTGGGAACTCCTGAAATTTACCAATAATAGTACACAGGTTTCTTTAAATTGGGCGGTGAGTAAACACACAATGAAAGACACAACAGTAATTTCAGGAAAAGAAACAGTAACTTCTATTACACCAGACAATCATAAGTACATTAAAAAGATAAATGAACATAAACCAAATCTAACAGTATCAGGAAGAAAATTCCTTTTTTAGAACCCTTATTACCTTATTTCTCATCTGCCAGCTTTGCTCTGTCCTTTCATGCGACTTCCCTCTCTCGCTGGACCCACAACCGATGTCTCCTTGTAGAGCTGTCTCTTCCTCCCTGGAAGTAAGTGTTGCTGTCATTGTGCCTCACGTCGTGACAGCCAGGTACCCTCGTCTGCCTGCGAGCCCCTGTGCTCTGTCCGAGTGTCTTGGCAGTGTTCTCAGTGGACTGTCCCTCCTTTTGCCTTCTCCTGGCCAGAGCATAAATCTACTTCAGTCCCTGCAATTATCAGTTCTGGACAATCAGATTAAACAATGGCACATCTACATTTCTTGGGTTTGACAAATAATGAAAACACAAGTTAACAAAATGTATTGTTACCAACCATTAATGAGTACAGATCTGCTGTTTAGAAACCAATATTGTCAAACATGTTAATTTCCAAGTCAGGTAAATACAGACATCCTCCAAGGAAGGAGCAGTTCTGTTATCACAACTTTGTATTCTTTGTAATATCAACCAGCCAAAAACTTCAAAGTGGTGACTCTTTTGCAAGACAGTAAATACTGATATCCTGTAGACAGCCATCACAATAATTAGTTACAGGACAACCCAGGAAATTTGCCTTTAACTTATTGCCTCAGTCCAAAAAATGGGTGCCTATTGCCTATTCATCTGCTGGGCTTTAGATGTAATATTTGCATGTTTCTTTTCCTAAGAGAGAAATGGAATGACCCAGTGTACAACAATGTCCCCCTCTGACAATATTCTACCAAACTGTTGCTCATAAATGACACATAAACCTTTAATTTTAATAAGAGAGTTCATTATCCATGTGTGACAAGTCAGGAGCAGCATTTCTCACTGATTCAAACTATGGATTTGTCATGATGGTTCAACCACAGGACCTCAAAGTTCAAACACATTTAGCTTTATGAAGAATACCAAAAAAATATTAAAGTCATTTAATCTTATTTAGTTTTCGTTAAATTGAAGAGATATTTTTTAAGTTTAATGATTTTATGAAATATATTATGGTGAATGAGACACTGATCAGTCAAAGATACAATCATTAATACTTGTATTTATCTTTCATTTCACTTGGATGGCTATGTGAAAAGAAAGCCCAAAACGAAATGCTTTTTCATAAATACTGAGACATCAATAAAGGGTAGCAGAGGCCCAGCTTGTTTATTTTATGAGAGTGTTAAAAAATTATGCCCACAATCTTAAAATTCTTCATTTGCTTTGTTTTTTTTTTTTTAATTTTAGTTAAAAATAAGCATCCACTTCCAACTGAGTTAATGAGCGTGAAATGGGACTGATTATGATAAGGTGAGAAGTACAGATTTTTCATAATATAATGTCCCATCTCATATTATTTCAAAAAGTCATGTTAGAAGATTTGGAATAATAGTAATGTACTGTCATTGTTTTTTAGTATAACCTACTACCAGCATCCTGTTTAAACTGGGTCTGGATTAACCAGGTTAGAAAATGACATGACATGACCTGAGTGTAACATATTTCTAAAATATATGATCCTTCAAGCCAGACACTTGATGACATCATTCTCAGTTGTTGTCCTGAATATACTTTGGGTAACCTTACTTGAACACAGCAGGCATGAGTAAATGTACAATGTTGAAATTAATTACACCATGCTTTGGACAAATTGATGAAGAGAACATCTAATCAATAACTGAATTTTATCTACTGAGAATCTAATTAGAAGGTCCCATTCTCCACATCACCTTAGATCATCTAGGGCTACAATTTTTGACATAAGTTAATAGAGCCTGGAAGTGCTACCTTATCTTCATTAATAATGGTATGGTTTTATCCACTGTGATTAATAGATTAGAATAGCTGGTCAAAATTCTTTTAACAAAGTTTCTTACTTGGACATAGTAAAAGTAACTTTCTTCTAGAAGAATGTATTTGAGATGTAGTTGTTCTGAATTTAAACACATATTGTCAATATACAGTTCTTTAAATGTTTGAATACCAAGTGACTTCCATAAAATAAAACACTATTTGGGATAAGGATGACTTAAACATGATTATCATTCACTGAAACATTTGATATTAATATTTTATCCTTAGAATGTATCCTGTATTGGCAGCACATTTTGAGCAAGTGATTAACCACCAGATAATATATAAACTGATCATAACTAGCAATGGCAGAGAAGTAGAACAAAGTATACAGAGCAGATATTGAGTAGGATTGTCTTTCCATTCCTAACCAAATACGTGTAGTTTCATTACTTTATGCTTCCTTCCGTAGTCTTAAAATACTATTTTAATGTTCATGATTCAGTAATAATATTGAAAGTGAGATAGTGGCATGTCGTAGTTCACTTTAGGTCTCTGGAAAATTGTGCATTTTATGATAATATAAGAAGTCTGACAATCAAGCTTGTTTGTTTTGCTAATAGCTAAGCTGTCTCAACATTTCATCCAGGTACTTTGTATGTGGCATTTTGTTTCATTTCATATTAATGAAGTTATAATTATAGTCAATATTTGTGAAAAATACTTGTTAATATATAAAGGACATTTTTCAATTAAATTAATGGCAGCAATTCAATTAATTTACATCAGCTTAACCTCCACTTTAAGAATAACACACACTGTTCTCCATGTTTGGCATGCTTACTTTGAACCTGTGTGGCATAATGGTATAGTGTTTAAAATGCCTTTGATTAGCAAATTATTGAACTCTGAGCTGAAAAACTAGTTATCAAATGTATGAGGGACATTCAAAAAGTTTCCACACTTTTGAAACTCTATTTATTAAGAATTTCAGAAACAAATTACATCACCCTTGTACATAGTCACCTTCGTCTGTGATGCAATTTTCCCAGCGGCGTACCTACTTTTTAATGCCCAATTACTCCTCCTCCTGCCTTCACTGTTTCCAATGAAAATATAAAAGCGCAGAAACTTTTTGAACGTCCCGCATAATTAGAATCAATGAAAATTCATGTGTGTGGAGTGAATGGAAAGGCCGAAAGGGACAACAGAAAAACATGAATAAACTGGAAAGTGGAAGAAAATGTCTGTAGGTTTAGGCAACTCAATTATCACCAGTAGAAGGTGGTGGGGTAGTTCCTATAGATCAGCGTTTTTCAACCTTTAAGTATTTGCGACCTGAGTTTTCATAACAGTTTTAATCATGCCTCCTTTTTTGAAAGGAGCCCACTAATACCAATTTGTTCTTTTTAAATTAATGATATATCATACTGTAGAGGCATATTTTATTATACCTTAACTTTTATCGACATTTATCTAACGCTTTATTTATTTTTCTAGTTTCAGAACATAGTTTAAGTTAATTTGTTTTGGTTTCAATAGATGTATTTTTCATATTTTTGAATCATGTTTTCTTTGCACCCCCTTTTTGTTACTTCATGCCCCCCTAAGGGGGCCCGCCTCACAGTTTGAGAACCACTGGATTGACATTTAATTTCTCTGCAATACTCCAAAAATATTTCAAAGACTATGAGAGACAAATATAAAAGGCAAGGAAGTCAAATGATGGTGTGCTTTGCATTATATGATATTTCATGCATAGTGCAATTATGATTAATTCACTATGTGCCTCTCACCTAGACGAGCAGATTTCAATTTTTGCTCATTTGTAAACACCTGTTAAGATACCTTTTCAAGGGTGATCTATTGTGCCATTTTTAAACATCTGCTCTGCATTTATTCCTATCATTAGCATAACATTTGTTTCAAAGGTGTGGAAACAACTTTCCTCCACTACAAACACTGTATACATGGTGATAGGAAGAGTTGTTTATGTAAAGAGTTATGCAAACATAAGTCACTCAGGTCCCTTTGACAGTATTTATTATAAGTGTATTTGATGTGCTATATAAAAAAGTGTATAAATGTATACAGTATATATATATATATAATATACATGTATGTATGTGTATTTATGTATATGTGTGTTTATGTAAACATAAAGTGTCATAAATTCATTCTTTTCAATTTTACAGCAATGTAACACTACAGCATCCAGTTTTATTAATTAAGAATACATTCAATAACTATAGGTAACAGTTATTTATGAGCTTCTTTAAACACAATATTTAGCATTAGAGTGTGTGATTATGTGATCACTTTTCCAAAAACTGTGTTTTATTTACAAAGCTGTATCTATTAATGTATTTTCTGTACCTGTACCACTTATTTTTCTGTATTTTGAAGATAACCTGGCAACAGTGTTAACAAGCCATGAGCCAGCCTTGCAAGAGAGGGAATAAGAATTGTAAAACCTGTTTGGTCCATTTTTATGTTTTTTCTTATCTATCTATCTGTATGTAATCAAGCTTTGCTTACGTGTGTGTTTTAATTTTATTTTCTTGCATTAGAAAGATTTTATTACATTTTCATTTTTAAGTTCATCAAGCTACTATTTTAGAATGTAATTTAGTTACTAAAGACCTCTTCCCAGGAGGCATCATGACCCATGGTCATGCAGACTATAAATTCCAGTACTGCAACTGTAGTTCTTTGTCGAACATTATGGATTTGATCTGAGAACAATTGTAGTTTAGTGATTTATTTACTGCCATTCTGGTTCACAATTCTCATTTTGATTGAGTTCTGTGTCTTAATGTTTTGGCTTGAGTCGAATAACGCTAAAGACTCCATGTACTTTGTTTGCTACTTTAGTAACTGTAATGATTGGGTTTCTGTTAATATTTTTTGTGTTTCTTTCAACCAATTGTTATGATACTTGTATACTTGTTTTGAAGGTTTTCATTTCTGATGTTATTTATTCATGATATTATTTCCTTTAGAAGTTGTTTGATTTTTTGGTGCATTTTGGCCACCATGTTGTATTTTAACAATCATCGTTATTTTGAATACTCATCATTTGAGCAGCACCTCATGATTTCTCGGGTGTGTCATCAGAGGTTGTGATTTGTAGGTATGTGAAGAAACGGATTAAAAGATTGGGTAACTGTCACTTCCTTATCCAAGTTGTGGAATCAAAAACATTTTCTAAGTCCTTTACTTTAAGCTTTTCTCATTTGATTTTTGTGGTACTGATCATTTTGGCTGGACTGTTGTGTCTTTTGATCTCCCTGTTTTGACCCTTTCTCTGCTTCTTGTCTGTCTCGTGGTGTTCACTACACTTACTTGTCAGGTGGCTGACTTAACAATAAAGGTATAGACCTCTGGTTTTCATAGCAAATCACAGACTCTTGAAAAATCTGTTCTGTTTTTATTCTCCTTGACAAAAGACACGTATATTCTCTGGTAATTGCTAATTACTTCTTAGAAGTCGCAGTCTAGTTTTCTTGCTATAGCTGCTCTAGATTTTTTTTATTTTTGTCAGTAAACAATTTAAATGAGTCAGCTTAAAATAAAAAGGTAAACAGTGCC
The DNA here is from genome assembly GCF_016835505.1 of Polypterus senegalus. NCBI lineage: Eukaryota > Metazoa > Chordata > Cladistia > Polypteriformes > Polypteridae > Polypterus > Polypterus senegalus. The sequence continues at coordinate 118,612,351 of NC_053154.1, read as the reverse complement.
ATGTCCTCTTGCCACCAAACCAATATGGAAATAAAAGGCACACCTATAGCAGCACAACCAAATGTAGTTACACTCACATTGTAAAACAGATTAGCCTGATCCAGGAATGGATCCCTGAATGGACCTGTTAGGCTCAGGCCCTTATGAAAATTAAACCAACCGAGTATCTGATCTTTATAATGGAACTAAAGAAGCTTTTTGATTCACCCTTTGTCTTTTGTATGTCCTACCACCAAATTCACATTTGCACCTCCTGGTCATGGTGTATAAGAGATGTGCGACAAATGTGATGCCTTGTAAAATATTTAGCTCAAAATGTTTAGGACTGACTTGGTTAGATAAGTTTTGAAGTAAGTATAACACATACATTTAGTGACCAGTTTCTGTCTCCTTACTTTCAAAGGATTTCACCCAAGCAGATGAGGTTTCACAGCACCGGCATTTACATATCAGCATACAGTATGTACAATTTCTTCATGAACAATTCACAAAAAATATACACTGACATTGAAGGGTGAGAAGTGGACTGAATCTGGAAAGCAGACACTGTCACTGCCATCATCAGTTACAGCAGAGAAGACATGACCTTAGATATTCATTTCTCCTACTGTGGCTATTGGGCTATAAAAACTTCAGGAGATAAAACTCATCTGAAATGTAATACCTGGCTGCCAGTCAGACACCTAAAACTGCATCAGTGATAGCTGTTTTGCTCCTCATAATTTACCTGTAATTTATTTGTATGCCTTTGTGACAAATGTGTTCTGAGATTAATTAAGTAAAGAAGACGTTGATTTTGAGTTAAGATAGATACAGTCACTAATGGAAAATACCAACATGTTAATTAGTACAAGCATGTAGGAATTTAGGTCTGTTCCGTATATGTGACAATAGAGACCCTATAGACCTTAATACATGCAAATGTATTCGTTGATAGTGCCACAAGTTATGAGGGAGAATCTGCCTTTAAATATAATATGGTGTTAAACATTCGCCAAACATAAACATGAAAAAGAATGGCCAAAGGAAATATTTTGCATTTGCATTAGCAACATCAAGCCCCTGCTTAAACAATGAGCAAGAGCCCTTACGGAGGGCGTGAGCAGCAGGTACAGATGTGCTGGGCAGCAGGAATAAGATATATCCCTAAGCCTCCATGGAGCACAAGCAAAAGATTAGTTAGCAAAGAAAATCTTCTAGAAAATTAAATGGTTCTGCAAAATGTACCATCAACATTTTTGCTATTTTTAATGTATCTGCAATAACAGATTAAAGAATCTTTGCAACTGGACCAAAGTCAACCTCAAACATCTTCACCACTGGCCACAGAGTTACAGGGAGAGGAGGATGACAGTTCTTGACATTAGAGTGCGAGTAACCCAGAATTTTGAAGAGATACTAAAAGAGACAGGGTGAGATGCACTGTTATTGAGAGAAGTAACGAAGCATTTCATAATTGCCGGTGTGAATATCTGGATTCAATGAGATCCAAATCTTAAGACAACTGACTTGTTATTACCATTTTTTTCAATTTATTTTTTACTGCTGTATTTAGTTCTGGTGGCAGCACATGGCCTATATTGATTATGTGAGTTATGATAGTAAACAGAGATAATGCTGATGGCTATGGTGATGTGTGTAGCGCTACAGTATCACCCTGGTACCCCAGTAGCACTCTGCATGATGCTTGTCCCGAAAATATAGTATCGCTCTATGCATTCAACTTCAGCAAGGACAGTCTCAGTTCAAGCAAACTAGTGACTAATTTTTGTGATAACTAGTGGGAATGATTGTGTAATTTCCCTTTTTGTGTAAATGTGAGATGTGTTATTGCAGGGATTATACTGTACTTATTTTATTGAAAGCAAATTGTGTATTGTGTTTTTCACCAATTGCCACCTCTTTATGTAATCATAGTTGAAGTTGTTGTGTAAATTATGTAGTATATGCTATTTATTCAGCTTCTATAGTGAAGTTATTAGATTGTGTTTGATGTGCTATTGTTTTACTCTGACTGGCAGTCGGTACTGAGGGGGTCCCAGACAACTTGTCAGGCCCTGGCCTGATCAACAAGAATAGCAAGAGGGCATAAAGAATGGTGTAGAAGATCTGATAAACACATGCCTAACCCAGTGATACAAGTCAACATCAATACAAAGACAATGCACTCTGTTGGCTGTTTCATATTTCTTGAGTTTCAGATCTGCCATGAACTGCACTTTACATGAAGCACTCTGTCAGGCTACGTCTTCCTCAAGATACTCATTGCTATCAACTATATACTTGCTCCCTGACTTCACTCACAATTTACAAGAAAGGGTCTCACAAACAAATGATGCTTTCAACTGAGTTTTACTTCTTTAGATTATTTTGTGAATGTACTGGCTCATGTTGTGTAGATTACTTTTCATCTTTTATGACTCAGTGCTTGCTTTTTTATATTTCTGTTTGGATTTCTTTCTTTGCTCCCATTTGTCTTTGATTCTGAAAAATTGTTTTTTGACTAACAATTCAGTGCTGAGCAGACATTGACTCAACAACTGCAGAATTCCAGAGTTGTAGTGCTTTAACTGCAAGTTCATTGTAGGTTGGTAGATTTCTAGATTGGAATACTCTAGTTTTTCAATTAGCAAATTTGAGTCTTTCAACATAATAAAGTCACATTGAAAAAGACATGAGAGCTTGTGGAAGCTTGTGGAAATGTGGAAGAATTTAATGGATACTCTTAAGTATCATTACAGCACAGAAGTGGTTGCTGACTGGTGACATCAGTACTTGTTTTAGCAATACAATCATACAGGATAGAATATGTATGCAGATAATTGTAATATTTGCTAACAAATCTAGAATTTGACATACCATCTATCACAGAGATCTAGGCCAGATTTTGCTAAAATATGATTTGTGTCATATGGCATACTTACAGTATATCCACCCAAGCACAAATTGTTCTCATCTCCATGTTCTGATAGATGGAACAGTGAAAGATCAAACAGACTAGCAGGTTCAAAATTTGACTTACTCACTAGTCATTTTGTCATTAAGAGGGAAAGCAATCTGATTGTGTAATTGAACTATAGAAAGTCATCCTTTAAACTTCATTTAGTAGACTGCTTTTTTCATTTTCATTAAACTGTGTTTTTATTCCACATTGAAAATACATTGATTGTGATTTTTACTTTTATTGCTTTTCATTTCTCTTTTTTTACTTGTTAATGTGAATACATTTGAATAAGAAATCCCATGTACGGGTTTCTTAAGAAGGCTTCTATAGACCAATGGTTTATGCTGCTGCCTCACAACTCCACAAACACTGTTTGCTGTTTTGCCATATGGATCACGGGGTGTGGGAAGATTCCTAAGGTCGTGTATGTTAGGGTTGATTACCAGCTATAAATGGGTTATTTGCTAGTGAATGAGAATGTGTGTGAGTGTGCTTTGTCATTCAATGGGTTGATCCCAGCCTTAAATCAGTGCCAGCTTCTGGGAAATTCTGCAACAGAAAAAGCTTTGTCAGAAAAATAATGTTTAGATGTATTGATAAAACTATTTTCCTGGACTGCTTAATACAATTAAGAATCATACAGAGCAAAGTCAAAAGTAATTCTTTAAAAAAAAATGGCAATAATAATAAAGTACAGAACAATTATTCAGATCTTTCCATATATCTGCATACTTATCTTCTTTTCTAGGCTGACCACATTTTGCTAAGCCCAACGACTATGCTTTAATTTATAGACATGATATGATATTTAAAGGTCACATGAATATACATTTAATAAGATAGCAAATAAAATGAACATAACAGTAAATAATGATAGAAAACTCATTTAATCTGACTCTTCATAATATCTGTGTCCCAACTAGAGAGAGTTGAAAGGTGTATCTATCATTTAGGCATCAAAATCTCACTCCTTAATTTCTTCTTTTACTTTTCTTTCTCCTCTTTGCCTAGCTTCAAGTATTAGTGAATCTGCTCATCTTTTTCTTAAATGAAAAAATGTAGCAGTTCTTGGATTTCATCATATGCCAGTAGCTGGCACATCAGTTTTCAATTCAAGTATTATAAATTACTGCATATTAAATTTAAGTTTAATTACACCATGTTTTCCACCCAATTAAAAAGTAGTGAGGACTGTCTTCCTGCAAATGATTGGCAGGCCTAAGGACCCAAATAGGAGAGAAATACAAACACTGTTGTTGCACCGCTGCAAGCTAACTCAGAAACAAGTAAGAAAATGTATGCATGGCGTGACATTCAGATGCTGTATTGCTGTTGACTCCCACCACAAGCGATCATAGTTGATTTGCACTGTGATAACTGCCGGTGGCCAGCAGCAAACCCACAACGTGTTTATTACAACGGCCTTCAGAAGCTATCTCTCATCAGCCTAAGCTACAGTAATAGGAGATTCCCATCCTTGACTGAGCAGATAGTACTTCTGAACATTGTGAGTAGAGCCCTTTGTGGTTACGTCAGATAAACTGTCTCTCAGTTCCCACTGTATCGTGCAGTGTTTGGGGACTTGATTAAATTTTTTGAAAGTTGGAGCATTTTTAATATTTCTAGTCATTTTCATTGAAGAGTTTGTTACTACAATGTTGTTTATTACATATTTATGTAACAGTGAATCATATCAAAAATAGCAGTGATAATCAAACATAACTAGTACAGGGTGTGCACAAAGTCCGTATACCCCTATCCTTTGGAGGATTTTGAAAGCTAAAGGTTACCTCTTAGGAATCCAAAACATCTGTATGGGTACCTCCATGATCTCTGCACAGTCGAATGCGCCGCCAGGTTCTCCTGCTCATGTTGTACAACATTTACGGGGTGACTTTTTGGAATGCTGCGCGAACCGCATGTTTCAGATGATCACGTGTGGTGGGTTATGCTCAATTTCTTCAAAGAAATGTGGATTTTTTTTCCCCCAGGAAAAACACACGTCTCGATTGCGGGAGCTGCGATAAATCGCGCACTCATCAGAGAACACAACCTTTTCCTTCTCAGCATTTATTGGAAATTGGTGCAGCATCCGATCACAAGCTTCCTGACGTCTGGCCAAGTCGGCATCTGATAACTCGTTAACGTGCAATGGACGCCAACATTTCATTTGCAAGTCCTGTTTGATGTGTTTTCGCAATGTCGATTCCGCTATTCCCAACTCAGCAGCACGTTTACGAATGGATTTCATTGGGGAACATTGGACAGGCTCTGCCACATTTGCACACGTATCGTGCCTTGTGGATGGTCTTCCACTTCGCGGCTCATCTTGGACGCTGCCCGTTGCAAAAGCCTTCTTCTTTCACTGCAACAGTGTCCTCTTTGTTGGCGATGCCTTTCCAAAACGCACAACAAAGTCATCCATGACATTATTGATTGATTTCCCAGTAAAAGACCACTCTTGAACCCACACAGTGGCCACCAAGCACTCCTCGATTGTGAAAACACTTGTGTCACCCATCGCTTCGTCTTGGAACGACCACCACGTTGTTGCGATTTCTTGAGCGGCAGCAGGTAGCAGCACCAGACAGGATATCGGAAACACACCTCGAAATACCGGGAAGACTTGGGCTGATGTCCACAGGAACCAAATTGTCATGGTTATTCGTGTAAATGCTCCTAATGATAGGGGTATACGGACTTTGTGCGCACCCTGTAGAGTACAAAAAACATTTAATAGTCAAATGCTACTTTAAAATATAATGTACCAGAAATGGCTTCCATAGACAACAGATTCTAAGATTATTGTGCTATTACAAGTTGTTGGATGTGGAGGGTCAGTGGCTAATTGTAGTTCAAATTTCTTTCTGATGGAGATTTAAATTCAGTGATGAAGTCTCAGGTTGAAATTGTTGGTTGCATCTGAACATGATAGATAGCGGATAATTGCAGCACTTTGCTGATAATTTATTGTGTCAGAAAAATATTAAATCATTTTAATTTTTACAAAACTCACCCATCAGGTTGTTTTATGTGTAATGGAATTACTGAGTTTATGTTTAGTCACTGTATCATGAAGTATCATTGAGACATCTTTCATTCATTTCTACATAAGTTAAGTTGCTTTTCTGTTTTAATTTTTCAGTGTAACAGGTGTCTGGTCACACTTACAGGTAATCTAACTAGACACCATCCAAATATCCGACTACGCCACCCAGTTTTATTAAGAGACTGGGAACTCCTGAAATTTACCAATGATAGCACACAGGTTTCTTTAAATTGGGCGGTGAGTTAACACACAATGAAAGACACAACAGCAATTTCAGGAGGTAACAGTAACTTCTATTACACTAGACAATAATAAGTACATGAAAAAGATAAATGAACATAAACCAAATCTAACAGTATCATGAAGAAAATTTCTTATCTTAGAAAGGAAAGCCCACAGTCCACACTCTAAAAGTCCATTAAAAACATGAATTGGATGATACAACCTGTAGTGGTGCAAAGTAATGTTTGTTCTCAGTGTTACCCCAACACTTAATTGTTCAACTGTCCATGGATGCACTCTGTTCACCGGACACTCGTTTTCAAGAGAATCGTGGAATCCCTGTTGGCGTCTCTTCGCTGTTCCTTTTTTTTCCACTCTGGGCTCCTTGTATTGCTGTGAATTACGCACGCCTTATTTCTTGTCTGCCAGCTTTGCTCGGTCCTTTCATGCGGCTTCCCTCTCTCGCTGGACCCACAACCGGCGTCTCCTTGTAGAGCTGTCTCTTCCTCCCTGGAAGTATTGCCGTCCTTGTGCCTCACGTCGTGCCAGCCACGTACCCTTGTCAGCCTGCGAGCCCCTGTCCTCTGTCCGAGTGCCTTAGCAGCGTTTTCTGTGGACTGTTCCCCTCCTCTTTTGCCTTCTCCTGGCCAGGGCTTAAATCTCCTTCAGTCCCTGCAATTATCAGTCCTGGACAACCAGATTAAACAAGCGGCACAGCTAAATTTCCTGGGTTTAACAAATAATGAAAACACGAGTTAACAAAATGTATTGTTACCAACCATGAATGAGTACAGATCTGCTGTTTAGAAATCAATATTGTCAAAAATGTTAATTGCCAAGTCAGGTAAATCCAGAAATCCTCCAAGGCCAGACTTCAAAGCGGCGACTCCTTTGCAAGACAGCAAATACTTACACAAACAATCCTGACACGATCAGTAACTGGATTATCCAGGATCCTCCAAGGAAGCAGCAGTTCTGTTATCACACGTGGTATTGTTTGTAAATTTCAACCAGCCATAAACTTCAAAATGGTGACTCTATGCAATCCAGCAAATACCTACAATCTGCAGACCGCCTTTTAACTTCTCACCCCCACTGCCAACAATGGGTGCCTATTGCCTGTTCATCTGCTGGCTTTAAATGTAATATTTGCATGTTTCTTTTCCTAAGAGAGAAATGGAATGACACATTCCATTCCATTGTACAAAAATGTCCCCCGTCTGACATCCACCCAGATTTAACCATTGTCAGTCCCGGACAATCGGTATAATCTTCTTATTCTCTGAAACGGGCTGGGGGTCTCCCCAAATTTTGCCTCCTCGATCTGCGCAGCTCCACAGCTCCTCTGTTTGGAACATCACCATTTCCTCTGGGAGCTGGGTTTCTCATGGTCCAAAACCCATATATGGGAAGTCCAGGTGGAGATGGTTCGGCTGTTGGGGTAGCTGTGCTACTTGGTGGAGACAAACAACAAGGCTTTAAAGCCTTACGGTGCATATTTTTCTCTCTACCACCCCCTTCTGGCCTCACCTTATACACCACCCCAGAATCCCCTACCTGGCCCAGCACCACATAGGGTTCTTGGTTCCACCAACCTATCCGCTTCCCCTGTCCTTGTCTACCTCTATTTCTCAGCCATACCCTTTCTCCAGGAAGCAATGGAATAGCCTGAGTTTCCTTATGCTGAGCTTTATTATGTCGTGCTGCCTTATCCATCTTACCCTTAGTAGTTTGACCTGTATTTGATAGATTCTGCTGATGTCCCTTCACCCATTCTTCCCTGGTACCCCCTCTGGCAGGGACCCTCACACTATGGCAGAATGCTGGTTGTACATATCTGCTGAATCCATCATTTTCCTGGTGTGCCTCAGCACGTCGACACACAGCAGAGCTGTTAGACCCTGCTTCTTGTGTACTGGGGGCTGCTTGAGACAGTACAACTGGTGATTCTGGAGCCTGAAAAACAGCATGCCAACAAGCAGAGATCACATTCATTCCAATCAGCAATGGGCTTGTTTGGACTTCATCTCGCACAATCACAACCCCTCTGGCAGGTAACTTCACTGTAGCCACCTCAAAATCCATTGTGGCATAGCCTGTATAGGGGATATCCAACCCATTGGCAGCTTTAAGGTTCAGAAGAAACGGGGCCTGCCCAACTTCAATCGTATCTGTAAAATGCTGCTTGAACAGGCTCTCTTTCATCAGTGTAACCTGGGATCCAGTGTCTAACAGTCCATTTAATGTTTTGCCTTCGATGATGACCTGTACCACAGGACACTCACTAATAAGAGGGGATATGGCCTTTCGTGTTTCACTGTCCAACCCTGCTATCTGGCCCACAGCTGCAGGGTTCACAAGTTCAAAAGTAGGGCGCCCACTAGAGGATGGACAGTTCCGCGCCAAATGACCTGCTTGTTGGCACTGATTACAAATGGGCCTACCTTGTGAATCCCAGGCATAATGGCTGTTAGTGCGAGGCCTTCTATCTGGCTGGGAGTGTACTAGTGGCTGGGCAGCATCAACCTGTGGAACTGCTGGCCTCAGTTCCTTCAGCAGCTCCTGAGTCCATTCCTTCATCTGTGTTTTCAGGTCACCCAGAATCTCTGCCTTGAATGCTAGTCTCGAGTCTGCCTGTGGATGAGAGTTAGTTGCAGAGAACTCACCAATAGCTCCGCAAGTTGCTTCCCTGTGTCCCGTATAATTACATTCCCCTTCAGGCAGCAGGGCCTCTTGATGCACTTCCCCAAAAGTTTTATCTGTATTGTGGTGCACAAATGTCCGTAGTGCTTGTCGCAGTCCAGTGTCGTGGAGGCCCAACAACAGCTGATCTCGCAGCTGTATATCGGAGGGGGCTTGGGCTGGGCTACGCCGTTGTAACCTGTAATGAAGTTCCCTCAATCTAAGAACAAAAGCCCTGAAAGGTTCATTAGTTCTTTGTGTACAACTGTAAAATTGAGACATCAGAGTAGCTAATGGGACTTGGTCACCATATAATCCATCCAGAACAAGAAAAATCTTTGTAACCCTATCTCTTTCGTCCACACTCATCACACTGACTTCCCGTTTGGCATCTCCAGTCAATGCTCCCATCACAATACTGACCTTTTGAGACTCCCCATATTCAGCTGCTTCTAATAAACCCTGCATCTGTTCTTTCCACTCGTCATATTTCAAATCACCTTTTTCCCCACTAAACTTGGCAATCCAAGGTGCACCGGCAAAAATAGGCATCATCATGATGATAATAAAAAAACACAGTAAAACTACCTCACAAAATCAATAATTAAATTAAAAATGAATAAAAATCTAACAGTATCATGAAGAAAATTTCTTATCTTAGAAAGGAAAGCCCACAGTCCACACTCTAAAAGTCCATTAAAAACATGAATTGGATGATACAACCTTTAGTGGTGCAAAGTCCCTTTTGTTCTCAGTGTTACCCCAACACTTAATTGTTCAACTGTCCACGGATGCACTCTGTTCACCGGACACTCGTTTCCAAGAGAATCGTGGAATCCCTGTTGGCGTCTCTTCGCTGTTCCTTTTTTTCCACTCTGGGCTCCTTGTATTGCTGTGAATTAGGCACGCCTTATTTCTTGTCTGCCAGCTTTGCTCGGTCCTTTCATGCGGCTTCCCTCTCTCGCTGGACCCACAACTGGCGTCTCCTTGTAGAGCTGTCTCTTCCTCCCTGGAAGTATTGCAGTCCTTGTGCCTCACGTCGTGCCAGCCACGTACCCTTGTCAGCCTGCGAGCCCCTGTCCTCTGTCCGAGTGCCTTAGCAGCGTTTTCTGTGGACTGTTCCCCTCCTCTTTTGCCTTCTCCTGGCCAGGGCTTAAATCTCCTTCAGTCCCTGCAATTATCAGTCCTGGACAACCAGATTAAACAAGCGGCACAGCTAAATTTCCTGGGTTTAACAAATAATGAAAACACGAGTTAACAAAATGTATTGTTACCAACCATGAATGAGTACAGATCTGCTGTTTAGAAATCAATATTGTCAAAAATGTTAATTGCCAAGTCAGGTAAATCCAGAAATCCTCCAAGGCCAGACTTCAAAGTGGCGACTCCTTTGCAAGACAGCAAATACTTACACAAACAATCCTGACACAATCAGTAACTGAATTATCCAGGATCCTCCAAGGAAGCAGCAGTTCTGTTATCACACGTGGTATTGTTTGTAAATTTCAACCAGCCATAAACTTCAAAATGGTGACTCCTATGCAATCCAGCAAATACCTACAATCTGCAGACCGCCTTTTAACTTCTCACCCCCACTGCCAACAATGGGTGCCTATTGCCTGTTATCTGCTGGCTTTAAATGTAATATTTGCATGTTTCTTTTCCTAAGAGAGAAATGGAATGACACAGTGTACAAAAATGTCCCCCCTCTGACATCAGACTTGAACATCATATAACTTACCTACTTCAATTTCAACAAGAAGGAAAAGTGAGCTGTGGTGACTGAGTTTTATGCAAAATGCCGCACACTTACCTGCAGAGATGAGCACAGGATAGGGCTAAGACAGACTACGAGCTTATAAAGAGACCTACCCCTGTACCCATTGGTACAGTAAGGGACGGTACTTATCTTGTATGTTGATGAATAAGTGAACAATATCATTATTAACATATTGAATTAATTAAGAATTTTATTATTATGGAATTGAATAAAAAATAAATATATCTCTAATCTAATTTTGTATTATAAATATGTAATTTTTATATTTATAAATTATAAATTATTGTATTATTAACACTCAGCCTTCCAACTCCATCTACACCTGAGCCCGTCCTGTCCCATGACTTGCAGCGAGGTACATTTACTTCAGCATACTCAATTGCAGGTGTTTCACTGTTTTGCCATCCAGAGCAGCAGTTGAAAGTGTAAAAGAAAAATTGAAGAAACCATTCTCAAGGAGAAACTGACAATTCGTAGCTATTATTTTATTTTAAGATTGATGAGTTTGCAAATTCACCAACTGCTTTTCAATGGACAATTTTGAAATTTAAAAAATATGTGTAGTGCACTGTATTCAAAATATCTTAACAATAATTTCCTTGCAGGATAAGTGTGGCAAATTTAAACAAATTGATCCACTGGGTTTTTTTTTTAATTTGGGCAGACAAATGGACAGACAGACCAACATAGCTATTGAAGAAGGTGCTTATCACATTATATGAAATGTCACTGGTAGTTAGTAGCCCTTGAAAATGTAATATGTTTCACACAAGTAATATATAGCATAGTATAAAGAAGAAAGTGACAGTAGTGCCTGAGGATGATTCAGAAGGAATTCCACTAGAAAGTTGGAGTGCAGGGAAACTAGCATGGGCCAGTAGCACTTGCCCCACTATTTTGGGGGATAATGAGTTGAAGGAGGTTTCCCAAAATTACTTCCCACTCAATAGCAGGCAGTACATGGTGTTTGGTAGGTAAAAGAAGAGATCATGATGTCATTTTATGGGTACAAGCTTGAAAGACTAGCAAGAGCCCAGTCATGACACTTTGGTCCATTATGTTGTACAATACTTTTCTAGCTTGTGAGGATGGAGACCATGTTACCTGTTTAAGAAGACACACAGCTGGGTAGCTGCCTTGGAGACTGCTTCTATTATAGGTGTTGTGAATTGTACTTTAGTTATTTAAGAATACACAGTGTTTTGAAGTATTCATAAAAAAGAAATGTAGTTGATGGGATGGGATTTTCATACTCTGACAATAAGTCTTACAAGATATTAAGCAAGAGGACTGTAAACGTTTAAATCAAAAAACAAAATGGAAAGTCATTAAATGTGCTTGCATGAAATACAACTGAAATCAAGGAGACAAAATTTGCACATGCTCTTACTTTTATGCTATAATTCAGATGAAGATCTGAATTGTTTAGTAGAGGGTTGTCATGTAGCAAAATAAAACAAGAGAGCTACCATATCATTACAAGGATAATAATGAATTTCAAACTCTTACCCTTTTTCAACATTCATTCAATCAAGTATGTTTTATTTAAAAAATTTAATTTGTTGTAAGGGAATTCTGAAAGCAAAATTCAATCTAAAATACTGTTATGAAGCGTTCCTTTTTATACATTTCTAAAAAAATCAATATTAGATATATAAATCCTTTATACATTTCACAATTAATCCGATTGACAGTAATAAATTAATAAATCTAAATGTTTTGTTATTAATGTTCTCAAAGATGAAAAAAGAAATATACATTAAGCTAATAATGGAAAAAAATATGGCAGGTTGAAAAAACAGGCAATGTAATCTAAAACTCCATTTAGCAAATTTCTCGAAAAAAATTTAACTCTAATGATCCATATTCCTTAGGTATAACTTAAGTCAAAGCCTGATTAACTTAAGCAATGGTACATGTTACTATCAATAACTGTCGCAAAATCAGACCTGATACAGAATGTATAATTACTGGTAGATACCTATGCTTTTCATTCATTCTAACATTTCATTTCATAGCCTAGGATAATATTCGTTAAACAATTCTGGTTTTAAGCATGCCAACAAAAATGAATGACACATTTAAAGTTTTTATAAATAAACATGATCGCAATGTAATTTAAAAAAAGTAAATGTAAATATGGTGCAACTGGTATCACCACATTAAATTTCTGTTTAAACACTGATATAGTATAAATAAAGTAATTTGTCTATACTTTTTGTGACTAGAGTGGGACATTACATTTATAGAATGAATCTGAAGCTATATTAGCACAAAACTCTGTCTTTCTTTAAATAGTAACAAGTTAGAAAACTCTGACTGGCACAACATGTGTTTGTTGACTGTTTAGAAAGTTGGAGTATTTAAAATTTCTCATTATTTTGTGCATCAAAACCAAAAATTTTTATTTAATAAATATTTTTGTAACAATGTGTTATATTCAAAAATAACACTGATAATACTGAAACTGTATTGATCAACATATTATTGTTTATCGTTTGTGGTGTAGTCTTTTGATGATTTAATTTATTATTACACTAACATAACATTTTTGAAAGAAGTGCTTAATGGATATCTGTATTGTTGTCCGCATATTATTTTTAAGAATAAGGGAGAAGTGCAGAACTGTAGGAACTACAGAGGGATAAAACTGATGAGTCACAAGCATGAAGTTATGGGAAAAAGTAGTGGAAGCTGGGTTAAGAAGGGAGGTGATGATTAATGAGAAGCAGTATGGTTTCATGCCAATTAAGAGCAGATGCAATGTTTGCTCTGATGGTATTGATGGAGAAGTATAGAGAAGGCCAGAAGGAGTTGCATTGAGTCTTTCTGGACTAGAGAAAGCATTTGACAGGGTGCCTAAAGAGGAGCTGTGGTACTATATGAAGAAGTCGGGAGTGGAAGAGAAGTATGTAAAAGTGGTCCAGGATATGTATGAAGGAAGTGTGACAGTGGTGAGCAATGACTGATGCATTCAAGGTAGTTGTGGGATTACATCAGGGATAAGATCTGAGACCTTTCTTATTTGCAGCGTTGATGGGCAGGTTGACAGACAAGGTTAGACAGGAGTCCCCATAGACTATGATGTTTGTGGATGACATTTTGATCTGTAGAGAGAGTAGGGAGCAGGTTGAGGTGGAGATTTGCTTTAGAGAGGAAAGGAATGAAGGTCAGCAGGAACAAGATAGAATACATGTGTGTAAATGATAGGGAGGTCAGTGGAATGGTGAGGATGCAAGGAGTAGAGTTGGCAAAGGTGGATGAGTTTAAATACTTGGGATCAACAGTACAGAGTAATGGGGATTGTGGAAGAGAGGTGAAAAAGAGAGTGCTGGCAGGGTGGAGCGGGTGGAGAAGAGTGTCAGGAATAATTTGTGACAGATGGGTATCAGCAAGAGTGAAAGGGAAGGTCTACAGGACGGTAGTGACACCAGCTATATTATATGGGTTGGAGATGGTGAGATTGTGTTGGTTTGGACATGTACAGAGGAGAGATGTTGAGTATATTGGGAGAAGAATTTTAAGGATGGAGCTGCCAGGTAAGAGGAAACGAGGAAGGTTTATGAATGTGGTGACAGAGGACATGAAGGCGGTGGGTTTAATGGAGCTAGATATACAAGACAGGAAGATATAAAAGATATGGAAAAAGGTGAAAGGCTATGGCAACCCCTAACGGAATCAGCAAAAAGAAAAAGAAGTTCAATGGAGAGTTAAAATATATGTTGAAGTCTGCCTGCTCATGTAGCTGAAGAGATGAGCCATGCAAAAAATGTTTGCTGTTTCAGTTGCTTGTATTGGTGATTTGTTCAGTTGTCAGAAGTGAATATTAAGAGTAAAAAAAAGGAAATATACAATTTGCAATTAAACCCTGCCCACAGGAATTTCAGTCATTTTCAAACCCGGTTAGTCCTGAACAAGGTTATGGCAGTGCTAGAAGCCTATCCCAGTTAAGCACATGGTGCAAGGCAGGAACAATCCCTGAACAGGGTGCCAGTCCTTCATACAGCAAACACACACACCAACCATACACTATGACCAGTTTAGTATGACCAATAACTTAACCTGCATGTCTGAGGGAGGAAACTGAAGCACCCAAAGGAAACCCACACAGACATAAGTAGAACATGCAAATTCAACACAGTTTTGTTACTGCGAGGCAGCAGTGCTAATGCTGCACCACCGTGTCACCCACAGAAATTTAACATAGTAAATTTATCAGTACTTAAAGGTACACAGAATGTTTTAAGACAAACAATTTTGGAAATTCAGCAATACTTTTAAAGACAGGTTTTGAAACATCAAAAATGTGCTCAGTACTCTTATTTCAAGGTATTTCACTAAAAAATCTAACTTTTTTGTTGAATTTCAGCAAAATAAATCCACTGGGACCTTTGTTGCTTGAAAAAGACAGACAATGGAACAGTATTTTATGGAAACAAACTTAAAAAGCTATATTTAAAAAAAAATAATAATAATGCAAAAAGTCTTAATGTTATAAGAGTATTTTGAGTCAGTTTTATAGTGTGCATATGTAACAAGGTCAAGGGTATCATTTCTCTAAACTTCAGATTCCACTTTAAGCATATTATCTATCACTGCAAGATGCTGAAAATGTAAATGTAGAGTACTGCAATGCACTCTTATCAGGATTACCACAAAAATTAAAGATAACCCAGCTGCAAGAAAAACACAGCAGCAAGAATTTTAACTATAAACGAAAAAACATATCTTACCAGTCTCAGTATCATTACACTGGCTGCCTGTATCCTTTAGGATAGATATTAAAAAACATATATTATATATAAGGCTCTAAACAATCCAGTACCTTTTTTATATTTTTGACTGCTTGTTCCCCTACATTCCTAACTGTGAATTTGATCCTCTAACACCAGCTTGCTCAGAATCCCGTGTGAAACATAAAAGAATGTTTGAGGCAGCTTTCTGCTTCTGCATACCAAAAATCTGGAATACTTTACCTTTAGAGATACCTGGGGGCCAGTACAGTTGAACATTTCAAAAAACTACTGAAAACCAATCTCTTTTAATCTGGCTTTCTTAATCACTTAAAAAAATACTAACATCATTAGTATTCCTTCACACTGAGGGCGGAGAAAAACACAATTCTTTTTGCTGTTTTAGGCTGGTACCTAATCACAACTTTTTTGTGTTTTCTTTGTTTTTTTCCTGATACTCTGTGGTGGTGCTATGTGCCACTGCTCCTGGCCCAAGTATGCTGCAGCCTCCTGAGATGTGGGGAGATGATGAAGACTCCACAAAGCCATACATAGGCTGTAGTTTATTGGCCTTGGAACTCTACAGGCTTATTTTCTCCAACATCCTACCAAACAGCGTTTTTATTTTCTTCTGTTCCTCTGCCATCTAACTGTAAGGTGTAATTAAGAAGGACATTATGATTGAATAGCATTACGATTAGCTTCTGTATTCAAAAATATGTGTTTATAATGCATCATAATGGTTGTGACTCTTACATCAGCTGGGGATGACAGTAGCAATCTGAGCTAGCATTCCATATTTAACAGAGCAGTTTCTGTGACAGCTGTAAAGATCAAGCCTGCCAATATCACACATCATCATGTTTTTCTTGTTTTAGAACCAAGACAAAATGGTTACCAAAAACCACTAAATACAGTATTGTGCTGTCACTTACTGTGACATACAATGATCTCATTTTAAAGCTACACCTTTTCAATTCAGCAAAACATTTTAAATTTATTTACATATAAGTAACATGGGTGGCGCAGTGGGTAATGCTGCTGCCTCACAGTTAGGAGACCCAGGTTCGCTTCCCAGGTTCACCCTGCCTGAGTTTGTAAGTTCTCCCTGTGTCTGTGTGGGTTTCCTCCAGGTAGTCTGGTTTCCTCCCACAGTCCAAAGACGTGCATTAGCGATCCTAAATTGTCCCTAGTGTGGGTGAGTGTATGTGCGCGCCATTGGCCCAGGGTTTGTTTCCTGCCTTGCGTTGTGTTGGCTGGGATTGGCTCCAGTAGACCCCCGTTACCCTGTGTTAGGATATAGTGGTTGGATAATGGATGGATGGATAAGTAAAATGCAGAATAGACCGTCTTCCAACATTTCCAAGGAAATACAAAATAACTGTGAAAGCTTGAGCCTTTTGACCAAACCTGTGGAAAGATTTACCCATTTGTATAAAGAATACCCTGTCATTTTCAATATTTAAATCCATACTATGTATGTCAGATCCACAAACGTCTGTACCAGTAGTCCTTAACAGACAAGCAGAATTTCAAAAGATATTGGGATTCAAAAGTAATTTCCATAAAAGTGTACTTTTTCTAGTGAAATGTCTAGCACACAATATTAGACTCTACCCCTTCCTATTTATTTTAGCAGATCAGTTTAAATACCTATGGATAAGCATCACAAGTAAATATAAAGATATTATTCAACAAAAGTTAACTATCAACATGGAAAGAATTAAACGAGTTGTGAACAGATGGTCTACCCTCCATCTTATATTAGCAGGAAGAATCAGCACTGTCAAGATGAACATCCATCCCAAGCTTCTTTTTCTATTTTACAGCATCCCCATATACATTAACAAATATTTTTTTTAAGAAATTACATTCCATAATAACCTCATTTATTTAGAATTTGAAACATCCATGCATCTAAAGGGACCTACAATGAGCTAAAGCAGCAGGGGGCATAGCACTACCTAACTTTCAATTATATTACTGGCTGGCAAATACACAACCTATAAAGACCTGGACATCAACTCAAATTGATCAGTATACACACACAAGCCTTGTCTGCAGTAGGAATAAAATCTTCCTGTACTTCTTTATATGCCCTGCTCTGTGTCCCAGTAAATACAAATAAGGAAGCACTTTAAGACAGAGAAGCTTTTATCTGTTGAACCTTTGCCTGACAATCACCTTTTTCTACCTTCTCAGACTTTTGGAAAATGATGGGAATGAAAACACATAGAAATGTATATGTATATAATGTATTTGCATCTTATTAACTATTACATTTCAAATTTAATTTTCCATCAACACAATTTTTCCACTACTTTCAAATCAGAAACTTTGCTAAAATAAATCTGCCCGATTTTCTTCTCCTCCCACCCAATTCTATTCCAGAGTAAATGCTGATCAGTCTTGAAGAATCAGACAACATCTTAATAATGTACAAAAATATTGTAAAGTCTCTGCCTTTCAAAGATCCCAGAGTACGGTGAGGAAGGGATCTTTCACTTAACGTCTCAGAAAATGAGTGGAAGGCAGGCATGCATAGAATACACTCTAGCTTCATATGTGCAAAGCACTAAATCAAGCAACGTAAAATCTTTTATCAAGCACATTTATCTCATTTAAAACTGTCCAAAATGTACTCAGGCCAAGAATCAACCTGTGAATGTTGCAATCTAACTTCATTCTCACTGGGCGACATATTTTGAGCGTGCACCAAATTAACATCATTCTCTGAATACCTGTCACAGAGCCTTGGTGTCACAATCACTCCTGGGCTTAAAGTGGAGAAGGCCAAATTGATTGTAATTGCCTATACCACACTACTAGCCCATAGACATACCTTGCTCGACTGGAAGAATCCCAGCCCACCTGTTGTAAGTCACTGGGTAACCAATGTTCTATACTATTTGAAATTTGAAAAAGTTAAATTCTCACTTGCTGGATCTGTTCAAAACTTTTCTAAAATATGGCAAGATCTATATAATAAAATTTTAGAATAAGCTTTTATATAGAGGAAAGGACATTCTCCCCTCTTTGTTGATTTGAAAGATTTGCTCTTGCTGTTGTCTCTCCCTTCTCTCTCTAGGGCAAAGGTTGAAATAATGGTTGTTAAGTTTGACTTAATTGTATGTAATGTTATTTTAATTGTTGTAAAATAAAAGTACTAAGTACTTTTATCTTAGCATACGCTGATTAGAGACACTACTTAAATGCTCATAATGCTGCTCTGTTTGCTGGTCATAAATAAAAGTTTGGCAACCATTATGAATTTTCTTATCGGCCCATTCTGATTTGTTGTCAATATCCTCCTGTACCACATTGCTAAGGTACTACTCCTGCCCATGGAAACTTACACCATACATATTGGAATATTGCAACTTATGTGCTTCTTATTACTACACTTTGTGGCAGATGGCTGGGGGGGGGCGACCTGGCCGGGACACCTTGGAGGACCAAAAGAGGGCGAACGCCCACCTCAGACCACGTGGGGACGACCACCCTGGTTGCTATGGGGACTATGGGTACAGAGCTTTGAAGCAGATCACCACCAGGGGGCGCCCCGATGCCTTGGGAGCCCTGGACCTTAGCACTTCCGCCACACCCAGTGCTTCCGGGGATACAGACAGCACTTCTGCCACACTGGGGCGTGTCGGTGGGAGATTGCCGGAGCACGCCTGGAGCACATTCGGGTGCTTATAAAAGGGGCCGCCTCCTTCCATGTGATGGCTGGAGTCGGGAGTGAGGAAGACAAGGTCTGGGAAGAGGCGGCCTGAAGAGAAGTAAAGGCATTTGTGTTGTGGCCAGGACTTTGGGGGTATTGAGGTGCACTTTATTCTTGTATATATGTATAATAAACGTGTGTTGGGTGACGTCAATGTGTCCGCCTGTCTGTGTCCGGGCCGGCTACCACAACTTATAAGTTGTATATCTGTTTAAAATACATTGTTTGGAAATAAGAATTGTCACATTTAATTAATGTAGGAATAGAATTATTTAGATAGATAACAGCTGTGGCAGACAGAGACTGGGGATGGTTGCAACAAGGGACTGTTGCAACAAGTCTTATTTCTCCAATTAGAAACATGCTAGAGTGATGATACTCATACTGCACATGCTCAGTTAGGCCCTCTCTCCACCAGAGAGAAACTATACAGTTTTATCATCTGCTGCTGCATTTATTGAAAAATAACTGTTTTGAAGGTATGAAAGTAATTTTTTTTGCAAGTTGTTTTTTTGACTTACTGTCCATAGCTTTTATTTTAATTAATCAAAACATACCTACTTCAAATCATTGTGGTGTTGACTTTTAAAAAGTATTGTTAGCATGTTTCCCTGACTCTTTGAATAGCTAGCACATGGTGTTCTGTCATGGCTGGCAGGTTATAGACGGTCAAAATTTTGGAACAAGCTTCAAACATAATTAGGAATGAGGGCAGGACAGTCAGGGCAGTCGCCAAGGACTTTTACATCTGTCATACCACCTTATTTCGATTCCATAAGAAAAGAGAGAAGCTTGCAAGTGAGGGATCAGATAAGTTACCACGTGCAGGGTACTGGACCATCAGAAGAGTGTTCTCAGAAGACCAAGAGAGGAGTCTAAAAAAGTATTTACAAAGGGCAGCAGACTTATATTATGGGTTACGTCCTAAAGAGGTAAGAGAAATTAACAGAAATGTATAAAGAGAGTAAGAGGGTGAGAGGGTTAGGGTAATATCGGTAAAAAGTGAAAGATAATAAAAACTATTTACATTTTATAACATTTTATTTCAGGTTCATAGGCTTGCATTTCAACTCGCCTCTCACTATAAGTGCAACTTTCCCTCACAGTGGAATGAGGCCTGTATGGCTGGTGTTGACTGGTTTAATGGTTTTTTAAAACGGCACCCAACTCTCTCAATAAGACGTCCTCAAGCCACAAGCCTTTCGAGGGCAACCGGTTTTAATGAAACAAATGTTAACAATTTTTTTAACAATATAAGCCAGGTTTTGGACAAACACAAGTTTCAGTCACAAGACATATGCAATATGGATGAAACTGGGATAACAACTGTTCAAACTCCCAACAGGGTTGTGGCAAGACGTGGTGAAAGGCAAGTTGGTGCAGCTACCTCAGCAGAAAGAAGCACACTAGCTTGTACAATCAATGCACTTGGTAACTCCATACCCTCAATGTTCATTTTCCCACATGTGCATTACAAATCTCATTTTGTTCGGGATGGCCCACCTGGCTGTATTGGGACAGCCAACGCATCTGGGTGGATGCAAGAGGCTGACTTTCTTGTTTACTTGAAACACTTTCAGCTACACACAAAGAGTTCCTCAGACTCCAAAGTTATTTTAATTCTTGACAATCACCCATCCCACCTGTCAATAGAAGGCATCAACTTCTGCCGCAGCCATGGAATTGTTTTGCTATCTTTCTAAGCCCACCCCAAACACTGCTCTCACAAATTACAGCCACTTGACAGGACTATACCTACAAATGGGCAGGCAGGATTTAGATGCACAGGATTTTGGCCATTTAATAGAGATATATTCCAAGAATGTGACTTTGTTCCATCAGTAGTCACTGATCGTCCTATTGCCCTATCTGCTTTGCCTTCTACTTCTGGGACACCTCCTCCATCAGGACCACCTGCTGTCCCTCCAGGGACAACTGCTAATGTGTCTCCTCCAACAGAGTCACTTGCATTTGTGCCTTCTCCAACAAGAACACCTCCTCCAACTGAGCCACCATCATTCTGTCCATCCCCATCAAGACCATCAACCTCTAGGATGAGTGAGCCTACACCTGAAGCTATACGGGCACATCCCAAAGCAGGACACAGGAAACAAAGTAGGCCTACAAAAGGCAGTAAATGACTCTCTACTGCTATTCTTACAGACACTCCTGTGAAGGAGGCATTAGAGATGGAAAAAAACAAAACTCCGCCACAGAAAGCAAAAAAAAAGAATAACAAAAAAGACAACTACGCAGAGAAGTATAAAGAAAACAAAGAGAAACAGAGAAGAATACGAATCTGAAGACGAAGATGATTTCTGCATCGTGTGTCTTGAAGGTTATTCAAAATCCAGGGAAGTGTGGCTGCAGTGCTGGATGTGCAAATCCTGGGCACATAAAGCCTGCACATCTGGAGGTGATGTTTACACATGCCACAACTGTGAATCTGACTAAAAGAGTTGCATTATTTTGTTCTTGTTGTTTGTAGAAAGTTTCACTGGAAGCCAATTCCCAAAATTGTTCTTCTAACTGCCAGATTTCTACTGTTAGTCAGTATAGATGTGGGGTACTTTATATGAGGGGTGATTAGCCACTGTTTAGGAATATTTGTTCCACTTTATTTGTATTTGATATTCTCAATATTGTACAATAAATTTATGTTTAAATACTGTTAATTAGTAAGAATTATAATTGTTCTAGTAACTGGCAGATTTATCCTGAGAGCCAGTAGAACTGTTGGGGTGACTTTAAATTCACTTTGTATTCAATATTTTTTGACATGTTTTAAAGCAGATCCATGTTTGGACAATAAATGCATTTTTAAAAAATCCTGTGTGACATAAAAATACAGAACTTTCAATATGAATAAAAATCTACTTTGATATTATTGTAAAATTGTACAAAGATTTACACAGTACTATGCAAGTTCAGAGAAAAAGCAAAGGTTAATTATTGAAATTGAATATATGTTTTACATGTTGCAACTGTCCCTTATATGTGTTGCAACATCTGACTTCTTGAGTTCAAATCAATATTGTGCAGGATATGTAAAATATAATTAACTACAAGTACTATGGGTAATTAGCAGACAGATGTAAGTTTATAGTATACAAATTTGGCTAGTGTAGTCCAAACAGTCTCTGAGTAAATGAGAGGAATGCAAAAAGTGTTTCAACCGTCCCCTACCCGTCTGTTATGTCCAGAGCACTCTGCATCCATCACGTCTCCTTAATGGATGGACTGTAAGAGAAAGTGTGCTCAAAGCATTATCGCCCCTAGATTGCTAGATAGCAGCCCTCCGGGTTGCTAGGGCTCCATGAATCCCCACAGGGCATGTTGGGAATTGGAGTTTGATGGCTCAGCCCTGTTGGATTATGGGGGTGCTTCCATGGGGACTGCAGGGACTCCTGAGCCCTACTTTATCAGGTCCCCACCTCAACCAGAAGTGCTTCCAGACCACACTAATGGGCCACTGGAAGTACTCCCTTGTACAGCATAAAAGGAGCCAGCTGCCACTGCTCCAGGACCCAGAGTTGAGAGGCTTGCTGGAAGAAGCTTGCTGCACGAAGGAGGAGGCAGAGAGAGAGGAAGAGCACTGCTGTATGCAAAGACAAAGCACTGCTGTATGCTTATTTGTGCTTATTGTACTGTGCTGGCTGGTGAGCAATGATTAAGGAAGCGTTTCCCATGCAATAAAACCTTGTGTACTGGGTCGGACTTGTGCTTTGTGTCTGTCTGCATCGGGTTTGAGAAGTTGGTATAGCCCCTGCAGGCCACACAGCTTTAAATGATTAGTTTTGCAAGTATGTAAAGTGGATTTAGGAAAGGTCAACATTCTTTTTGAAGCAGTTAAAGCAGTTTAACAATCAAATGTTCTTAAAGTAGCATGTTTAGTCAATGTGCACACTGTACATTAAAGAATAGCATGAGTGCTGATGGAATAGGCTGAGGGCACATTAGGTTATTTACAAATACAAAAAGCAACCTCAAGCATGTACTTATATAGTGCCAAGGTTAATAGTCTGTTTGAGCTTTATGCTTAAGAAAAAAAATGTGAGTATAGGTTTGCAAGATGATAAAGAATAAATGAGTGAGACTTTTTCCATTAGTATATCATTATATTATCTACAGAGTAATAAAATTTATGAATAACATGACCATTAATAAAATATCAGTTGCTCAATTTTAGCATGATGCAACTATTGTTTTGTTTGCCTAAATCTTTGTGGCCAGTCTTTAAGTTGCCATGTAAAAGAGAGAGTTGCAAAGCATCTCAAGCTCTTTGGATTTTTTTGTATTCTTTGGAATCTCCTGGTTCTTCTCCTTTTGAAACTTACCAACTTGAGAGGTTCATGTGCTCTTCTTCTGCCAACTTCAACACTCTCTGGACAACTCCTGACTTTGTAAATGTACAGTGTTCACTATGAAGCTTGCTATATGACATTGATTTGAACCAATCACTTTTATTGAATTCATCTGCTTAACTTCTAGTGTTTGATATGTCTGGTTTCTTTGCAAATAAACTTATCCAGGGTTAGATTAAATACAAGGGTCGTTCAGAAAGTTTCTGCGCTTTTATGTTTTCGTTGGAAACGATGAAGGCGGGAGGAATAGTAATAGTGTCTGAGAGTGTCATGTGACTAGTTCTGTCTGGAAAGCCATCTGCCCTTGCAGTTCAGTATAAGAGTTGTCCCCCTGTGGTGAAGATAGCTGCAAAATCGCACCAAAGAGGAATAGCGTCCTGTCATACAGTTTTTGTGGGTAGAAGGTGTGCCAGGAGCACAAATTCATCTCCGCATGTGTGCTCAGTATCAGGATAAAGTTCTCTCTCGTAGAGCCGTCTGAAATATTCGAAAATGACCATACTACTGTGATGGATGCAGAGTGCTCTGGACATAACAGCTACAACCACGACAATGAGGAATGAGCAAAGAACCCTGATGCATTAGTGGCTACACGCTCAACCTAATGGCGTTACAAAGTTGGTACAACTCTGGGAAAATTGCATTGCAAGGGAAGATGACTATGTAGAAAAGTGATGTCATTTGTTTTTGATATTCTTAATAGAGTTTAAAAAAAAGTGTAATCTTTTTGAATGCCCCTTGCAAAACTGGCTGTTATCTTAAATTAATTTGTGGAAAAACTGGGTGAAGGTGTACTCACAAAAGTGTACAGTCTGTCATTGGTGAGGTTGCTGGCGTGAATACTGCAGGTATATACAGTGGATTCAGAAAGTATTGTGTTAAAGGTTTAATTTAAAATGTATACATTTGCCAGTTTCCCCATGAATTTTAACTCATAATGACAAAGTGAAAACATATTTTCAGAAACATTTGCACATTTATTAAGAATTTAAAAGTGAAATCTCTCATTCATGTAAATATTCAGGCACTAAATTCAGTACTTTATAGAAGCTCCTCTGAGAGCCATTACAGCTTAGGATGTTCTTGGGGTTTATCTCTACAAGCTTTGTAGACCTAGATTTGGGCCATTGTTTCCCTCTAGATACTCAAAAGTTCCGTTAAATTGGATAGGAATTGTCTGTACACTGTCATCTTCTGTCCTTTCCATAGATGTTCTCTCTGGGCTTTGGCTGGACCATTCGTGTTCTTAGAGTCCAATTGGGTTGTCATATACCTTTTAATCAATAGTAGTTTCTCTCTACCCACTCTGCCATAAATACCTGATTGACGGAGTTCTGCTGAGATGGTCTTCCTTCCCCACAGGTTTTCCCATCTCATCAGAGGAATTCTGAAGCACTCTTAGACTAGCCATTGGACTCTTGCCCCGGTCCCTGTCCAGTTACTCAGTTTGGCTGTAGAGTTAACTCTAGGAAGAGTCCTGGTTGTTCCAAATTTCTTCCATTTCATAATTATTGAGGACACTGTGCTCCTGGCAACATTCAAAGCTTTAGAAATGGTTTTATGCCTTGCCCAGATCCCTGGCTCACTACAGTTTTGTAGAGGTTGTCTATGGAGAGCTTATAGTGGAGTTCATGGCTCGTTTTTTGTTCTGATATGCAGTGTGAATTGTGGAACCTTATATACACAAATGTGTGCCTTTCTAAATGATGTCTAGTCAATTCAGTTTACCACAGGTGGACCCCAATCAAGTTCTAGACACATCTCAAAGATAGTTAAAGCAAACAGGATGCACCTGACAACAATGTGGAGTGTCACAGCAAGGGGTCTGAATACTTATAGAAATGAGATTTCACTTTTTGATTTTTAACAAATTTGCAAATCTTTCTGAAAACATGTTTTCACTTTTTCACTGTGGTTAATTGAGTATAGACTTATGGACAAAAATGGCAAATGATGTATCCATTTAAAATTAAAATTTCAACACAATAAAGCATGCTGAAAGTGAAAGTGTGTAAATACTTTCGGATTCACAGTTTGTAAAAGAAGGTCAATAAGCTAGGGCACACATTTGTTCTTGTTCACTGCTAAAATGAACCTAGGAGGCTAGTGTAGTACCTTTCATGACAGTATGACAGTTTTCATGATAAGACATAAGTACAGTGTTTATGGTGTCATAGAATGCCTAGGAGGGGAAAGGCAATCAGGTGGCTTAAGTTATCAAAACTGTGAGTTCTGCTTTAACCAACCATGAATCCTCCGAAGGCAACTGATAATTATATATCTCACTTATAATCAGTTATAATATTAATGGATTTTATATGGTCATGATGTTTTTATATTAATCAATGTAATTGCTCTGTTTTACTGTGTGTTTCATTTCCATTTTTATTTTTGTAAGTTGTGTATCCTTTGCAATGTCCAGTTAAGAGTCCACTTAATAAATAAATGATATGCAAAAATGTATTTAATTGAATTGAATTTGTTAAGTAACCAAATGGTATATCCATGGCACCTGTGTAAATTTCTTCATTCATTTCTGCAGTCATGTTTCCTAGATTAAAAAAAGTAATGCAGTATAGTGAAGAATCATGAGCTTTAAAAAATTATGCAATAAAAAAAAAGAAAAATAACAAAACTTTTGAACCTGCTTAATTAAATTTATCATTACAGGGCAAAAGACTATCCAGGCAAACATTAGGGAAAAATGCCGGAACCAATGCTGGACAAGATTCTAGTCCATCGCTGGGAAGACTCACATTCCTGCACACACTAGTACAAGACCAATTTAGAGCCTAGAAGAAAGCCTATGCAGATGTGGAAAGAACATACAAGCAGGACACAGACAATGACAGGGTGTGGGCTTCCAGACATGGTGCTGAATCTATGATAAAACACCATTTAGTACTGCACTGCAGTGACTCCCATTAAGAGAAACATAAGCCCCAAAGGAGTGAATAATAACATTCGATTATTTTTCACTTAGAGTGGGTGGAACAGAATCTTCCATCATCCATGTTAAAGCTACATTATATTCAAGTTCAAACTAAGCAAAAACTTACCTTTAACATTAACTTAAAGGATTTGGCTCTTACATACACTGTACATAAAATGATTGGTATTGTGAATGGCTTTCTCAATAACTTAGAATTTCCAATACCATTGATCTTTATTACCATGTGAAACACCAAAACACCCACGGGTGCAACAGCATCCTCTGTTTCACCTGGTCTCACAAAGTAGTTTGTCACTTTTGCTGAAGAGCTTCCTTCCTTAACAGAAGTCCTCTGCTTTGTGGACTGAAGCTTCTAAGGGCTCATTTAAAATTCATGCTCAGAAACATGTATGTGCTCGCATCATGGCTGTCATGCATTCATGTGACATGTCCTCAGAAATTAATGTGACGCATGCGCGTGTTGCAGTACCAGCAAAAAGTCGGCGGGGGGGTGATCGGTGGTGCACTGTGATAAAAGTTAGAATGTGACGTCAGAGTGTCAGAGTCTCTGTTTACTATCTACATGTGACAGAAAGCCGCTTTGAGGATCCTCCGGGATCGATGTGCCTGATTTGATGTTTGATGAATGGTTCGATGTGGTGAAGCAAAATGCCAACATACATGTGGTGCTTTTATATTCAAGCGTTGCATATTCCCCAAAGTAATGACACGATACATTTTAAAAGTCTCACATACCATCTTATGTGCCTTTTTTTCTGCACCTTCACAATAGTATCAGAATGTACGGCTTGCTCCTACATTGACAGTAGAGGCAAGCAGCAATCAGCACACAGAACACAATAAATGTACGATATTCCAACTCTCTGCACAGAATCTTTGGATTTATACTTGATATCACTTTCATGATGAACTATGTATATTACATTTTACACATATGCGTGCTGCCTCGCAGGGAGTCACGTCACTGGTGTTGCCTGCCTGGAGTTTGCATGTTTTCCTGGTAGGTTTCCACAGTGTACTCCGGTTTCCTTCCAAAGACATGCAGTTTTGAGGATTTGGTGTAGCTAAGATGACCCTAGTGTATATGTATGCTTGTGTTCACCTTGTGATGAGCTGATGCCACGTCCAGGGATTTTGTTTCTTTCTCGCGCCCGATGCTTGCTGGAATGGGCGCATCTCTGGATTGATGGCTATAATCATTAAACATCCTTTTCAGAGATATTGTGGCAAGGTGTCCTCAGAATTTAATGGATGTTTCAGGCAATTCACAACACATTGAAGCCGAACATTTTCTCACCGTGATGATATCTTGCACTGCCACCTGGTGGAATCTTCCAGATTTGCATAAAGTACGAGTGCAAGTATGAACAGTAAAACGCTTGCATAGCAGTAGCTTCCGCTCAAGCGTGTGTCGCGTCACGTGAAGTATAAACCTGGCCTAAGCTGCTAGAGCTTTTATTTGCTACTGACATGTATGTGCAACTCTGCACATTGTACATTTGGCATCCCATTTATTGCATCTAAGTTGAAAACACATATTTATATTTTAACTAATCTATGTTTGGTTGAACATATTTTTTGTACCAATAATCTGGTACTCAATTGTAACTCAGCTCTCTCCATATTCTGCTAGCTGTTAAGTGAGTAAAACTGCTTTATATGCCCCTTTTAAACAAAACCCCTGTATTTCATAGTAATGTCTGGTATACAGGACAAATAGTTCAAAACATCTAATGGTGACATATGGAACTAATAAAAATATGCGGGCCTATGTTAAATTACGCAACTCTTCTATGGATAAGCAGGTTTAGACACAGGATTAAAGGATAGTTACACAGTGTCAGTAAAATCCAGACAATTATAGGAATTGTAGAAATCCTGGTTGGTCCAATATTTTAGGCCTCAAAAAAATTATATAAACTGGAAAATTAGGGCATTTGGTCACCCAGTTTAAACATGATGAAAGTAAGAAACAGTGGAACATTTGTATCAATAAAGGTGATTGATGGTAAATGGTTAAAGTATCTTACAAGAATCAGTGAACTAAATTTATGGCACTGGATATAAGAGATATCAGGTGGTTCAGTGACATATTTTAATATAGTGTTAATTTAATTTCATTCATCCATTTTCAGGAACTTCTTTTTCATCTAATGGTTTGAGAGGTCCAGAGTTACCCCAAATAAATCAGTAGCAAGGCAGAAAGCAATCTTGGACAGAAACCACTTAACTGCAAGATACACTAGTTCACACACTGGTTGATCACTACTAGGGTTTATCAGAGAAATTTTCCAAAGTGTTTTTTGCAGTAAATATACTATAATGGACAGTGACCTTGTTTGCTGAATATTTTCCATGAAATTCACATGTTTAAGTGCAATTTGTTTCTCCAAGATGCTTTCACTAGTCATGCCAGCATGACATCACAGTGCTGTACCAGCCATGCATCACCTAATCAGTACTCCACCCTTCTACTCTGTAATCCTGCAACTGAGCAGGAAGCCTTAACTTTAATTTCTAAAATGAAACCCACTACTTGTTCCCTAGATCCATTGCCAACAAAACTAGTAAAAAGTTCAATGGATGTTCTTGCAGCTCCTATTCTAAACATTATCAATAGTTCATTACTGCATGGCAAAGTACCTGATGCACTAAAAGTGTCAGTCATTAAACCATTACTTAAAAAGTCAGACCTAGACCCACACATAATAAATAATTATTGGCCTATTTCAAATATACCCTTTCTCTCTAAAATACTAGAAAAAGCAGTCGCCAATCAGCTTCAGTCACACCTTACGCATTATAATTTATTTGAGAAATTCCAGTCTGGTTTCCACACAGGTCATAGTACAGAAACGGCACTAACACGGGTTGTAAATGACATTCTGATATCCTCTGATGAAGGAAACTCCACTGTAGTTACTGTATGTTGTTAGACTTAAGCGCAGCATTTGACACCATTGACCATTCTATTTTACTGCACAGGCTAGAAAATGATGTTGGGCTTACAGGCCCCATGCTCACTTGGTTTAGTTCTTGTTTATCAAATCGATTCCAATATGTACAGAAATGTGCTGACAGTACTCCATCATTATACACAGAAGTGAGATATGGTGTCCCACAGTGCTCAGTACTGGGACCTTTACTGTTTTTACTTTACATGCTTCCACTGGGATCTATCATTAGGAAACATAATGTTAATTTTCACTCATATGCAGATGACACCCAGTTATACCTTTCATTTAGATCAAATGAAGTTTCTCCAATGTTGTCTTTAATTAGTTGTGTTAGTGAATTAAAGAAGTGGATGAATGAGAACTACTTGTCTTTAAACACGGATGTAACAGAGATGTTAATTGTTGGAGGGAATGACGCTGATCACAACAATATTTTCTCATCATTTAACTCAGTTGGAACCACCATTAATTTTCCTGAATCAGCCCGCAATCTGGGAGTTACAGTGCATCGGGAAAGTATTCACAGCGCATCACTTTTTCCCCATTTTGTTATGTTACCGGCTTATTCCAAAATGGATTAAATTCATTTTTTTCCTCAGAATTCTACACATAAAACCCTGTAATGGCAACGTGAGATTTTTGCAAATTTATTAAAAAAAAAAAAATTGAGAAAGCACATGTACATCACATCCTTTGCCATGAAGCTCAAAATTGAGCTCAGGTGCATCCAGGTACACACTTGTCTATATAAGGTCCCACAGTTGACAGTTCTTGTCAGAGCACAAACTAAGCATGAAGTCAAAGAAATTGTCTGTAGACCTCCAAGACAGGATTGTTTCGAGGCACAAATCTGTGAAAGGTTACAGAAATATTTCTGCTGCTTTAAAGGTCCCAATGAGCATGGTGGCCTCCATCATCCGTAAATGGAAGAAGTTCGAAACCACCAGGACTCTTCCTAGAGCTGTCTGGCCGTCTAAACTAAGTGATCAGGGGAGAAGGGCCTTAGTCAGGGAGGTGACCAAGAACCCGATGGTCACTCTGTCAGAGCTCCAGAGGTCCTCTGTGGAGAGAGGAGAACCTTTCAGAAGGACAACCATCTCTGCAGCAATCCACCATTCAGGCCTGTATGGTAGAGTGGCCAGACGGAAGCCACTTCTTAGTAAAAGGCACATGGTAGCCCGCCTGGAATTTGCCAAAAGGCACCTGAAGGGCTCTCAGACCATGAGAAACAAAATTCTCTGGTCTGATGAGACAAAGATTGAACTCTTTGGTGTGAATGCCAGGCATCATGTTTGGAGGAAACCAGACACCGCTCATCACCAGGCCAATACCATCCCTACAGTGAAGCATGGTGTTGGCACCATCACGCTGTGGGAATGTTTTTCGGTGGCAGGAACTGGGAGACTAGTCAGGATAAAGGGAAAGATGACTGCATCAATGTACAGAGACATCCTGGATGAAAACCTGCTCCAGAGCGTTCTTGACCTCAGACTGGGGCGACGGTTCATCTTTCAGCAGGACAATGACCCATAGCACACAGCCAAGATATCAAAGGAGTGGGTTCAGGTCAACTCTGTGAATGTCCTTGAGTGGCCCAGCCAGAGCCCAAACTAGAATCCGATTGAACATCTCTGGAGAGATCTTAAAATGGCTGTGTACTGATGCTTCCCATCCAACCTGATGGAGCTTGAGAGGTGCTGCAAAGAGGAATGCGTGAAACTGGCCAAGGGTAGGTGTGCCAAGCTTGTTGCATCATATTCAAAAAGACTTGAGGCTGTAATTGCTGCCAAAGGTGCATCAACAAAGTATTGAGCAAAGGCTATGAATACTTATGTACATGTGATTTCTCAGTTTTTTTATTTTTAATAAATTTGCAAAAACCTCAAGTAAACTTTTTTCACGTTGTCATTATGGGGTGTTGTGTGTAGAATTCTGAGGAAAAAAATGGATTTAATCCATTTTGGAGTAAGGCTGTAACATAACAAAATGTGGAAAAAGTGATGTGCTGTGAATACTTTCCGGATGCACTGTATCTTTGACTCTAGCATGTCATTTAAAGTGCATATTACAAAGTTGTCCAAATCATGTGTCTTCCATCTTAGAAATGTTGGGAAATTAAGGCACTTTCTAAATAAACAGGATTCTGAGAAATTAATTCATGCATTTATCTCTAGTAGGATTGACTACTGCAATGCGGTGTTCAGTGGATGTTCAAACTGTTCTTTATACAGCTTCCAGTTAATCCAAAGTGCTGCTGCAAGAATTATTACAAGAAACAGAAAATACGAACACATAACTCCAGTTCTTAAATCCTTACACTGGTTTTAAGTTTAGGGCAGATTTCAAAATTCTCCTTTTAACATATAAAACATTAAATGGCCAAGGTCCGGCTTACTTGTCTGAACTTATCATGACTTACTAACCAGAGTGCACATTAAGATCTCAAGATGCCAGTCTGCTTATGATTCCAAAGATTAATAAAATAACAGTGGGAAGTCAAGCTTTCAGTTACAGGGTCCCTAAACTGTGGAATGGTCTGCCTACTACTATAAGAGATGTCCCTTCGGTCTCAGCTTTTAAATCCCAGCTGAAGACTCACTACTTCAGTTTAGCATATCTTGACTAGAGCTGCTGATTAACTGTACAGACTGCATCTCTGTTGTTAGTCATTAGCACTAAAACATAAGTAACATGATAGTTATAATTTGTTACTAACCCTCACCTATTCTGTTTCTCTTCTCAGTACTCAAATGTGGCACTTGGTGCCACGGCCCACCTGCCAAGTTGTTTTGCCTGCTTATAGTAAAGTCATCCCTGATGGAGGATTGCAGGATTTGTGGGGCAGAGGGGTCCTTACATTGGATTGGCAGGCCCAGGGCTAACTAAGCTGTGGAATGGCCAAATGGGGGAGGCAGCTTGATGGCTCTAAACAAATCCAAATCATATTATGTGATATCATCTACTGTTAAATTCTGCTCCGTACTTGGAAAATGTTTATTTTTGTACTGTATTGAGGATTTGTTCTGTTTTGTGTATTGTGTTGTCTTGACCCCCTTCTTTTTGACACCCACTGCACGCCAAACCTACCTGGGAAGGGGTCTCATTTTGAACTGCCTTTCCCAAGGTTTCTTCCATTTTTTTTCCTACATGGTTTTTTTTTTTGGTAGTTTTTCTTTGTCTTCTTAGAGTTAAGGCTGGGGGGTCTGTCAAAAGGCAGGGCCTCTTAAAGCCCATTGCAGCACTTCTTGTGTGATTTTGGGCTATACAAAAATTAATTGTGTATTGTATTGTACTCTGCATGATTAAAAAAAAAACCAGAAAGAACTTGCAGTATTTTCATTTGAGGGGCACATTAGCAGATCATAATAAGAATATTGTGAGTACTGCCACTAGACATATAACACTGATCTTTTGAGCACTGGCTTGCAGCATTACATGGGCATACTCAGCCATGTGCCCAAATATATGGGGCATTGGGTATAAATTTATGGTACTTGTAAAAGTTAGCTTTTTTCAGTTTTATTCTCTCAATCATGATCAGGCTCTAAAACCCCCTGCCCCTCCTGATTTGACTCTAAGTAACAGCGCCAGAATAAATTCACACCCGATCTGACGCTGTTCGTTTT
The DNA here is from genome assembly GCF_016835505.1 of Polypterus senegalus. Taxonomy (NCBI): domain Eukaryota; kingdom Metazoa; phylum Chordata; class Cladistia; order Polypteriformes; family Polypteridae; genus Polypterus; species Polypterus senegalus. The sequence goes on along the minus strand of NC_053154.1, from coordinate 118,579,317 downwards.
CAAATAATATTGCATTAGTGCGATGATGTTTTCTGATTGGTACTATTCAGGTCATAAAAAGATTTCTTCAAAATGTCACATATATTGTTTCTTTCTTTCAGGTGTGTAATAGAAACCACAGCATAGAGAGAAGTGTCCGCATTGCAACAGCTACACCCAGCGTAAATGTAGGAAGGACAGTCCTTGCATGTGTGTGAACTGTTAACATTTGAATTTGATGATTGCATATAGCACTGAACTGACCTCATAAAAGGTCATAAAATTAATATTTCCAAATATCATACGTTTCTGTTTTTTTTTTTTTTGACATCATAAACCATAAGGTGCATACTAATTCTGCATGAGCAGGAACACTCAATAAAACTGAATAAAAAAAAATCAAGTGACGGTGAGATACTGAGGCAGATTCACCAGCGTTTGTGTGTCAGCTTTTATCCCTTCAAATCAGAGAATGTCCAGTTCTATTGCCTCAAAACACCACTCACATTAACAGTTATTCCCAGTTTCAAATAAAAATGAACAGTGTCAGATCCCTAGGGCGGTAGTATGTATCGTGATCGTGACTGAGAGAATAAAAGTGAAAAAACGCTAACTTTTACCAGTACAGTACTATAAATGTATAACGTCTGTTACAGATGCAAACCAAATGTATGTGCGTACTGAATAATAATAAAAATAAGAGCAGCTCACTACTGAAAAAGGCAAATATAGGAGGCCGTCAGGATCAAACCGGGGACTCTTGATTACAAGTCAGCAAATCTTACCGCTACACCACGGAAGCTGTTGTATCATCCTTGAAACTTTTGTGAAAGTGTTTATTTGATCTTTGGACTTCAGGCTTCACACATTCTATAGTTTATGCCTACATTTTGTAACATTTACTACTAAAATATGAAAACGTTTCTGTTTTAACAATGTGTTTACACAGATTACTGTAGAAATGGAACACACATGAAATGCATGTGTTCCAAATAACAGTCTATCATTTCCACTCTAAAACTCCAGCACTTCACTCCCAGATAATCAAACAAGGCATGAGCTGGGAGAACTTGGTGAACATTCTGCAACGGTGTGGGGATGGAATAGCAGGCTGCTTGCTGCTTGTCTTAATTGGCACATTTACAGGACAAAAGACACTGATGGAGAGGTGCAAACGGATTTAAGGTGGGCTGGATTTATGAGTTTTCTCATAGGCTCTGGTAATTCTAGTGTTAAAGGAACCTTCCCTGTCTCCCTATCTGACAAAGAAAACACATGCAACCCTGTGAAATCATAATAATAATGAAAGATTTATTACTGTTTACAAGTCATTTCTGTCTTTTTCATGGAAGAAATAGAGCAAAGTATCTGCACAGAGATCAGAACCCAAATTAATAAAAATCCAGTTACATCCATATATATATATATATATATATATTCTATATATATATATATATATATATATATATATATCTCATTGCTAGTTTGTGGCCATTTATTGTATTTTCTGATCTTTTGCTGTTTGAGGCATGGTCTCACAGTGGTTAGCACTAGTGCCACATAGTTCAGATCACATTTTTGGCTACAATAATCAATACAACATACTTGACAGATGTTTCCATAGCCCTCATGGACACTGAAAACCCCAATGCACCATTATAAGTTAGTCAAGACTAGTTCAGTTCCTGGTCCTCCGCTTATTTTAATGCACTTTGCTTTGGCAAAGTTCAAACATTTCTGTGATTACGCCAAATTCAAAGTAAAGCAAACTCAGCTGGGTTTGCTCAGAACTGGTGATCACTTATATAGGAGTAATTTAGAATCCATGTCAGTGAAACATTTACAGTAGAATTAGAACAAGATATGAAAACCTAAGCATTCACAGAGAGAACACTTAAACCACACAGTCAGTGCTTACACTGCCATTTAAACCAAGATGCATGATGCCGTGGCTGTGAGTTCATCTCAGTGTCTGTTTACAGACACACCCACACTCACATCCCAGAGGACCAATTTGATATTGATAATCAATACAATTTTTGTGTTATAATCTGAACAATTCTTTTTTAAAAAACCTGTTTTTAAACCAGAAATATGTTATGGAGTCATGACTGTTTTAAATTTGAGGTAATATGGTATATCACTTCTAAGGTAGCACTAGATAATAAATTACACATGTTACTTAAGACACTAGGGTAATGCGTAATGAAGTTTAACAGAGGTCACTCTGACATTGTCTTGTCACCATTATGAATTGTTTTGTAAAATATTTGTAAGTATATATTTAAAAATAATTATTATTTTCATGGAATGTTAATAGAAATTAGTTTAATATATGAAGAAATAATATTCATATCCAGGAAACAATTGGAGAAAAGACATATTTCTTGTGACAAGGTGTGCTAAGCTCTGGTACTTTAGCACTAGAAATAAAATCTGACACAAAAAAATTAAGTTTTGATGTCTGCTCAGAGATTAAAATTCCCAGTGATAAGGAGAGTATCAAAATTCAAAGATTAAGTTGTTAGAAATTCTGACAAGTCAGTGACAAAACCTGAATGTTATTGAGGTGGACAGCACAAGATTGAAGTTTTCACACCTTTGAGTCAAAGGAGATGTCATAAAAGTGTGTCCAATCCCCAAGACAAACTGTGGCATATATTGAAAATATTCAATTTTAAATGCTGAAATGGACTATTGTGTTTTCATCTTTTCTGTTTGGGAGACTCCCATTTGGGTGCTATAAGTACTTTGTATTATAATTGCAATGTTTATGTTAAATAAAAGCCTGGCTGATTATTGACAGCAGATGACTGTATAGTTATACTCTGCATATTGTAGCCTACCACTGTGCAAGTAAAAGTGGTTAAAAATAACAAGAGATACTTGTTTCCAAGCAAAATTATAAATGAGAAGATACAGCTACATACTTCAGTCATGAAAATTGAATTTTGTTTGCAGAAATCCATCAATAAAGTCACTTGTTTCACTGTTCATCACTGCACACTTGAAACTTTGGGCTGTATGTTACAGCATATGTGAAACTAGAAATTTAAAATGGGTGCCTACACATTAGTTTGCTAATTCAGATGGACTGTCACTGCCTTTTTTATGCCTTTTTTGAAAATACAGGTATATCATGACACCTAGGCAATGTAGAGAAGCTTTATGGTTGGAAGTAATCCATCCAGTGTACTTCACCAATGCACAGTTACTCAGACAATTCCCTGGCTTCATTTGTTACACACTAGACTCCTACCAGAGCTGTACTTATGAAGAGTAGTTATGCATGATCAAGCTGCATTAGAGACATTCACAGACAATTATAAACTTTATTATAAAGTTGTTAAAGGGCAGGTGTCTGACACAAGCGTCTGACTTAAAAATGTTAATTTAAAGCACAGTGTTTTAGTACTATGATTGTATGTCCAGAAAGAGGTTATTATATACAGTTGGAAAATAACTATACATCTGCTTGATATTGTGTTAGGGTATCACATATTCTATGTTACATTGTGTATGCATAATTTAACTGACTAGATGAAAGGTGTATCAATAAACATTTTTTACTAGTTTAAGTGTATTAAAAATGCAGTGTTTTTTACTGTACATTTATACAGGAGAAAAATTGTTGCTGTGGTGTCTACTCTCACTGTAGAATGTACACAACACTGAAATACTGAACGCAGAGGACTGTTTGGGTGTTAGACAAAGAAAAAATGCACCTGTGACATAGTCAGATTACTGTATGTATCTTCCTAGGGTGTGTGTCAATAGCATATTAATGCATAGATGAGTTTTGCCGTGGACTGACACCAGAAGTCATCTTATTTCACTGTTTGCACTGTGGTAACTGACGGTGACCAGCCATGTCTGGACTGCAATGCAAAAGCATTCTCTTATCAGCCTAAGTTAATAGAAGACTGCTGGCCTTGGCTGACTAGATATTGTTTCCGAACTCTGCAAGTGGAGCATTTCCTTGTGTCTTCTCATCCCCTACAGTCCACAGATGATGTTGGGAATCATATCTATTGTAAGAGTTGAATTTGAACCCTGGTCCAATGTGCAGCTAGAATGTGTCATATCATATCCTTCTGAGCTTATACTTAAAAACTGGTGCTGTTATTTTATTATTCACTATGATAAATGCATTTTTAATATATTTTATATAACCCCTTAAGAGAAAATGTTACATTTTATGACATAATCATTTTTCTATATTTTCGCTTAGTATTAAGTTTCCTGTTTTTGTTCCCAGCTGAAACATAAAGAATTAGGTCTTTGTCTTATTGTTCACCTCCAGATAAACCTGTGGGGGAATTCACATATTTCCTAAAATAACAATAAAAATAACACATTTAAAAAGTCACATATACCCTAAGCTAAAAGGACTATCCATCAAATTGTGGTCATTTAAGGCATCAACTTAGCAACTAGGTGTAACCAATCATGTTAAAAGTTTTCTGATTATGTAATGAATTCCTATTTTGAGTAGGGACCTGATCAATCAACTGTATAAATATAGCAGAGAGGACACTTTTTTTTTTGTAACATGTTGCTAATTAGATATGCACTTTTTGTCTCTTGCGAGATTTAGATAAAAAACAATGATTGGCGCTTTCTCCTGCTTGTGCTTTATTGCTTAAATCAGGGCTTTCCAGTAGGGGGGTGTCTGTTTAAAATAATTTTCTTTGACACTACTTTGTTGCTCAAATAATGAGGGAATGGTCACAACCCAGATCAATGGAAAGTGATTACCTGTTCAAGAGAAATTAGCATCTGAAACCAAGTGCATTTTCAATATTAAATGTTGAAGTGAACTGCAGAAAGAGTAGTCAACCTCACCTTCTCTTTATTGTTAAACCTGGGAGCCATATAGGGAAGATAGAGCAATGGTTTTCAAATGGTATCACTTGGGAGACCGCAGCAGTGTTGATGAGGCTTATATTCTTTGAAATAAATCTTTTGCCTTTTTAAACTTGCTCTTTAAACTGCATTACATAGCTTTAAAATAAACGTAACAGTTGTTGCATAAAAGTGAATTTATATCAATGTAATTACAGCCTAGGGCAGCAGTTCTCAAACTTTGAGGAAAAAAATCTGAGCCTTAAAAGGACTGTTGGTTGAATTCAGCAGCAGCTGAACTCAAGTCTGTATACTCAAGTGTGTTTCAAGCCCCTTGCATTGTCTTGTGTTGCTCCTGCTGTGATGCATCATTCTCTTCTTCCATTTCCACCACCTGTGCCAATTTTGAAGTCTGATTTTGCTGACATGGGGTCTGAGTTAACACCACATTCTCACCCCCACCTCCTTCAGCTGATCCGTGCCAGGATTGAAACGCCCTGAGAGCCTCCCTTTCTGAGCCCCTCCATCTGTTCCCCAGGATGAGCAGTGTGCACAGCGCATCTCACACTCACCCTGTCTCTCTGTCAGGTCTGCAATATTAACAATATTTTTACTTTTGGTAATCTTGTTTGGTCTACAGTACCATCATTTTCAGAACAGTTTTAGAAGCTTGCAGAATAATCCAGAAGATTCTAAAATAAGGAAAATAATCATAATAATAAAATAAACTTATCTAACATTTCATTATAGTATTCATCGATACTAATCAACAGTGGAAGGTTTTTATCCTAGTCAGAGTCGCCAATATTCGGTAACCTTTGTCTCTCCTTAAAAATAAATACAGAAATAGGCTGAGTGAGTAAGTAGATTTGCACAGTATTTTTTCTTTGCTTATGCTCAGAAGTCATATATAACTTGTAAATTATTTTCCCCTTCTGTTGATGTAAATTCATATGTAACTGTGTAGTTTTTTGTTAATTAAAAACATTGAAACTTTAGGCTATCTTATTTTGACTCCATGTCAAATCACACTAATGTTCTTACATTAAAAAAAATCTGATTTTAAAAGCAGTTGGCATACATTAGAAGAATTAGATACATGCACCCACGCAAAGAACTCACTGTAATCCCTTGCTAAAATTCTCATATGCATTTGGGGTTATAAAACATCACCTTTATTTTTGCCTAGTAACAGTTCAGTGCTTAACAATTTAATATGTAGCTCAAAACATTTAAATTCCTGGAGTTGGTATGCCAAAAAAAGGTTGAGAAAGCCTGGCCTTGCAATTTCACATGACATTTGATTATATATGCATCAGTAGTCTGTTACAATTAAGTACTTGCTTTGATTAACAGTTCTACTACAATCTAAAATCATGCTATGTGACTGTTGTTAGCAGTAGCCAAGACCCTAGATCATGCTCAGCTTCGCAGCATCAGTTTTATATTAGTGGGGCCCTGACGAGATGGTACAACATTCAGGGTGATTTTGGCCTAAAAAAGTTTACTACCTCTTGACTGTTATAGCTGTTCTGTAGCTGCCTCTGTATACCCAATCATATTAAATCTATTCAAATATTCAGTTTGTGAAATGTAAGGAATTAACAAATGTTTGTTTATCAATCCTGACATTTATATTGTGAAGGTGTATATTTCTTTATGGGGTCATCAAGTGTCGAAGCCTGTCCTGGATTTATTAATGAAGCTAGCATCAGTCCATGTCAAGTAACATGAGTTACACACACTCACATTCATTCACATGACTTAGATTAAAACTAGCGTGCATATGATTTAGATGCTGTGAGGAAACTGGAATGCCTTCAGAAAACCCATACTGACTTGAGGAGAATGAGAAGACTACACACATTTGGAAATGAATAACCTCTAGGTTTCATGTTTTGTGCTTAAACTCCAACAGAGACAATTTGACACAGAAAAGCTAGTTGTAATGCATGTGGGAATCACAAATCTTTCATGTCACTTTTAAATGAAGTAAAAATTATACCAAAATGGCACCTGGAGAAATTTAGAACTGTGTCACTGTGCATATAAATGTAATATAAACAAAACACAAAAGGATCATGATAATGCTGTTACTACCTTTCTTTGTTTACTAGTAGCAGAAACACCAACAGCTGAAAGAAATGAAGAAAGATTAATAGAAGAGTCTGAAATAACACTTGAAAAAGTAGTACAAGTAAACAAACTGACAAACAAAAAGCATCATTTTTTGAATAGTGGGAGGCTGGGTCTTCAGTGAATGGTCAACAGAGATAGAAGGTGCATTATAGTGTATTTGATGTATTGGGGCCTTCAGTCGAAATTAACACGTCCAGGTTGTGAATACTTACGACAGTAATTACTGTGCATCCAAATATTTGAAAATGAAGCGATTATTTGTAGTAACAAAAGAAAAACATGTCAGGTGTTGGATCATTTTCCAATAACTCAGAAATGTACCTACAATTGCATCTCTTCTTCTGTTTGATTGGCCAAAATGATGCTGAAAGACTTTCAATAATATTGCACATTGAGGCTGCACATTGCACACTGAAACTGGAAATTTATGATTTATTTGGGAAGAACTTTTACTTTACTTAAAGTTGTTTGGGGAGCAAACAAGTAGTTTTTGTGTTTTAATGGGTATTGGATGGATTCCAGCATTTGTTGATATGGCTTACCAAAGATTTGTTTGTATTTCTGATCAACTTATACAACGCCTTTAAAAAGTGTTCAACCCTTTGGAAGTTTTCACATTTTATTTTTTAATTTGTAATTAATTTTGATCATTATGCAGAGATCTGTTTTCACTTTGACATTAAAGTTTCTTTTTCTGTTGATCAGTGCTGATTAAAACCACTGTGATTCAATATTTTATAACAATAAAATGTGCAAACTTCAAAGGAGGTAAATACTTGTTATAGGCACTGTCACCTGAAATCTGTCACGTTGATGTACTACTTTTGAATATGAAATATGACTTAACATAACATAAAATTTTAAAACTCACTTAACTCAACTGGGGATGTGGAGAAGCAACAGTTCACCAGTCCAACCAGTGCTGTGCCCAACCAAGCACACTGACATGCTGAGTAAATTTAGAAATGACAGTCCATGTAACCAACATGTATAAGTGATGTGGGAAGGATGCTGGAGTATCAAGAGTAAACCTCACCCTGTTGACTATTCTTTACATATACAGTACATAAAGTTTCACTCTAAAACTGCAGCTGTATGGGGTAAATGAATGTAGACTGGTAAAAATAATTTTGATTCCCAAAACACATAAATTATCTTCCATGTTCTATATTCACTGTAACACTGTGAAAACAAAATAAATCCTACTAGCATTGTTATCTCTGTGGCACTAGTAACATTAGGGTTGCTCTATCTATTGGAATTTGGAAGCAAAGGATTTTTTTATGCATTGTGACTACATTCCCATGGACTGAGTAAAAAAAAAAAAAATCTGACATTCATTGCAAATATTCAAATTAAATACGGACAGAGCTATTTGCATCTCTGCTAAATTGCTAGCAATATGGAAATTTAGGCATAATGCATTTTATTATTGCAGGACGAGCAAGTCTGACAATATCTCTGTAACCTGAAAGTTGCAAGTTTGTGTCCCAGGAATGGTCACGCCAGGCACTCCACACAGCAAATCTTCAGCAGGAGAACACCCAATATCAGTCAAATGCACTACACATCCATATTATCCATATATGACATTGTAAATATAAGAAAAACACATCAACAAGATCTAAAATCATCAAACAAAAAACATGCAACTGCCATACCTAGAAAACAACCAGTTACTAAAGAATTTCCAATAAACAAACAAACAGAAAACAAACTATACTGCTCCCAGGAGACATGCTCAATAAAGAAAGTAAGACATCATTGTTGAAATTTTACCCTTATTCTGGTCTCTGACAATGGAAAACATTAAAAAAATAAAAAGTAGGTTTCTTTTTGTTCTTCTTTATATTTTTTTGTTTAAAATCCTGAAACAGAGTATCAGATTTTCCCCCTACACTGGTTAAAATTTTGAGACATGGTAAATTGTTAGGCAAAATGTACTCAACAATATCACATGTGCAAGGCTTGTAAAATCATTTACCATACACAGCATATTTACATAGCTGCAGTAAAATAATATCACCAATGCATGATACAGCTGTGTCCATGAAGAAAATGGGAAACCATAAAAGACACCAAAATAAACATGAAATATGACACAAACATGCAAACACAATGTGAAAATTAACTTTAATGACCCAGCTTTATAACTAACAGTTCATTTTGTGAACATTAGTAATTTGTTTAACCTGCCAGGGTTTCAAATTAAAAACATAAGAACTTTGTCAAACAAGAGGAGAACATTCAAGCTCATTTGTTTAGCTAAAAGCTAAGCTTTCCCAAAACAGAACTTCGTACTCTAAATGTCTGATTATATTCTACCTAAAAAGAAGCTTAATTATGCTATATAGAATTAAGAGTCTAATAACAAAAAAGAAATACCATACATTACACCCTGGTATGTCTTATTCTTCTGTGACCATTTTATATCAATGTTTACTATGATTCCATCTGGCTGAGTGTTACCATTTCTCTGCATTCATGAGGACAAAAAACAAAAATGACACTGGAGGGAGCAATGTTTAAGGCCGGAAATGTTACAAATCTGTGTGCACTTTCATTAGCCTGCAAGTTGCTACCCCTAATAAAAAAAAATGTTCTGCATAACCTAACTCTACCCTCTGCTCCTCCTTCAGAAGACCTCCACTTTGAACAAAGACTAGGGTGATTAACCAGGAAGGGCAAGAGCAAACACAGAGAGCTGCAATGTGCTCTACCAGCAGCAGGGAGTTTGCTAAAATGTCTTCCTTTTCATTCTTATTTACTAATTAAATGAGCTTTTCCTGGCTGGGACCCCAACTGTGTATGCCGTTTCTCGCCTGCTTTTACATTCTATATTTTTAATACTGTACAAATATGCTTCGGGAATGAAAACTTTTTTGTCATAATTGATGCTTATAGTGTTGGATTGAATACAGGCTTATCACCTCAATACAAGAACTATTTCATGCTTTATGTGACTTACATTAAGATTTATTATACTTTATCAGAATATTTTACTAGTACAATTTCCCTTTGTTTTTTTATCAAACTTTTTTAATCATTTAAAACAGAACAGCCCATTTAATCCTATGCAAGTTGAGATGCTGTAATGATCATTTTAAAAGACTGACTGCCATCCTCTGTAATCATTTTTAGGTCTGAATAAAAAGCTGACACAGAGTTATAAATCTATCATGGGATTCTTCAAAAAGTCTGTTCTACTAAGTCTTTGCACTACCTGCACCACATTTTCAAATGATTTGGCATCTTTCAGCTGAATGTGCTGAATTCTCAGCCAATTAGAGATACATATTGAAAAGGATGTACGATTGGTTCCACTGTCCCCATGGATAATGCAAATGCACTTTGTTTTAGGTTTAGGAACCCCATCAAATAAAAATAACTTTTTTCAGCAGATGACAGAATTTTTTGTTTATGGTACTAAAAACCATTAGCACTACACATATTGCTAATAACTACTATTCTTTTAAGCATACCATATAATTATTGATTACCCTTATACATTATACACCTTACCTACTGTACTTATGCAATGAATGGTTTATGTTAGTTTTTATTTAGAACTTGTTTTCAGTAAAATAATGTAGATGCGAAAATATAAAGTTTTGAAACATGTTTACACCTTGTTCATCTCAACATAAGGAGAAGGCAAATTACAGAAAGGTATATCATTCACCAAGCACATGATTTCAGTTCAGTAAATATGAAAAATAAACAATTCAGGTGTTTTGCATGAATGCGATGCTATCACATTAATCACCACACTGTCATATTCCCAAAACTAATCACAGTCTATTTATCGCTGAGTCCATCTGTATTCAGCAGATTGTGCTGCTGGACAAAAACGCCTAGGACTCATTGACAGCACATGGCTAATGTCACACTACCTGACAAGTTAATATGAATTCACTTCTTTAAATGCATTACACAGGCTAAAGTTGTTTTATATTTGTTTTAATTTTAAGCAACATATATTATTATATGTATTACATTAGATTTAACATATATCCTGTACCAATCAGACTTTATATCACGCATTTTCATAAGGTGTTTTAAGAGAGAACTATACTTGCAGAGCTGACTTCAGCATTTACCTTATGTTGCAGCATTATACACCTGCTCCTGAAGATCCTGATTGAAATACATGTGAGCAGAAATATCTAACGGACAAGTGGTCTATAATTCTGTATATAGATTAGATTAGTTTAGATCAGATAAACTTTATTAATCCCAAGAGGAAATCTAACATAGTTGCAGCCTTTGAATTTTAAATCCCTTCCAGTTATCATTTTATGATTCAGTTTTCTTTTAGTTATGCTTCCTAGTAATTTGGAACAAACTAATTGTGTTCAAATAAATTACATAAAAACACAATAAGTTATCATTGTGAGCCCACCTAAAAAGCAAAACTGTAGTCAAACATCCTCAGAGCTACTGAATATTCACAATGCAACAGCATATTTTATTGCATTGCATTGTAAATTAAACGGTGACATAACATAATATTGCAAGCAGTCCATATAGCCCAAAAGTATTCAAATATGGGATAATAATGAGAAGTCATTATATATTCTGACATGATGAATATAGAATTGATACAAGAAAGTAAAAGCAAACATGCCCTCCTTAAATAAGTCCTGCTTACAAAACAGCTATTGTACATATGTCTTTATGAATACATCTTCTTCTGCTTTCAGCTGTTCCCATTAGGGTTGCCACAGCGGATAATCTTCTTCCATAGCTTTCTGTCCTCTCCATCTTGTTCTGTTACACCCATCACCTGCATATCCTCTCTCACCAAATCCATAAACCTTCTCTTAGGCCTTCCTCTTTTCCTTTTCCCTGGCAGCTCTATCCTTAACATCCTTTTCCCAATATACTCAGCATCTCTCCTCTACATGTGTCCAAACCAACGCAATCTTACCTCTCTGACTTTGTCTCCCAACCGTTCAACTTGAGCTGACCCTGTAATGTGCTCATTTCTAATCCTATCCATCCTTGTCATGACCGGTGCAAATCTTAACATCTTTAACTCTGTTCTTTATGGATATATGAGAAACATAAACATTCTTAAAAGTTAGATAAAAATGCATGAAGAAAAAGCCTACATAATTCTGATGTAGAATTCACCAGAAAATAAGGCCTATGCCATAATATGATACATATGTAAGAGATCATACTCTGCTATGAACAAGTGTAACTTCAGCAAATAACACTGACCTAACTAAAATAGTGAACAGCAGTCCAATTAGAAATCTTGAAATAAATGCAATACAGCTCTCCATAAAATGCCATCCCAACCTTTAACTATTTAAAGCTAGAAGATAATTGCTTGTCCGTGCCTCAGGAGACCTTTCAACCTTTCACCATCAAATTCCTTTCATTTGAAACTAATGATTGTTTCAAATAAAAGACACAGTGACAGAACAATTTCAAAGTTATTCTTTTCTCATTAAGGGTGTCCTAAAGTGCCTCATCTAAATTTCTGCTTTAACAGAAATATTATCAGCGGATAAGAATACCAGTATATGGAATGCAACATGATATTTTTTATGACAATCATTTAAAATATACTACAGCTTATTGGAAAAAATTGTCAAATTATTAAACTGTTAAAACTATGAAGGCTTACTCCGTTTTCTTTATGATTTGTTTTCTTTACATTAAATTTGTAAAATTGTGCTAATCCTTATATACCAGTACATGACCAAAAACATGTTTTTATCTTAATTATACTTATCTTTATCAGGATACAGAAAATAATTGCATTTGTCCATTACAGCTTCCTTTCTTATTATGTAATACAGTTCAGATGTCAGAAAACTGGAAAGGATGACACTTTGACACTAACTATATAACATTTGCACAGCTGTTGGACCACATTTGTAACCAAGGTCTAGTCAAGTGGTAAATGTATTCAAATATGAATTGTATATATTTGGTTTTCAAAAAAGACAAGATGAAATGCATAGGTATTTAGCATGTCTTTGGCCATTCACACATATACAAATGCAGACATTCTTGCTCACCACAGTATAGTTGTCTCCTGTAGGAAATTTCTCTCAGTATCCTGTATCATGCTCTTTCTATGACAATCACAAGAAAGCAATTTGCCTGTAATTTTTTTCACATTAATGGTAAAATAGTTCTCATGTCCATGATTATTTACTCATTTTGTCAGATTAACTGCTATAAATTCACATAGTTAGAAAGTTCCATAGTCACATATTAAGTATTTCCCAAACCATTGTCAAGCCAATACATATTTACTTGCTTATTGAGATACACATGTGCCTACAAGATTTAAAAAGTTAGAATGTTTGGATGCGCCATACTACTATTGTGCCATTCTTTGGGAACATTTATCATATGATAGTATGCAATTTGTGCCTATAACTTATTCTGTTCAAGGTGCTATATAAACAGCTAAAAACAGATATTAATAGTAACATTAATTAATATAACATTAATGCCTGAAGCAGGCATTTGTAAAATGTCAGCATATATTTTAACAGAAAACGTTTTAAAGCTGGTATGTTGCATAGTTCTACTGTTACATAAGCATCTTATTGAACCTTTAAAAATATGCACAGAGGGAAATACAAGAATAATTCCAGAGTATGCACAAACAAATTAACTAAATCACTGTTTTATTATTTTTTCTCTGTCCAAAGGGTATACTGTTTCATTCTAAATCAAAATATCTAAATTCAGTCAGATTTTGACAAAGTTACTCCACATGAATGCTTTTTGCACCATAATCAAATGAGGACTCAAGACCATAAAAAAAAAAGTTTGCATCTAGGTTATTTAAGAGATACCTTTATTTTTGCTTTGGCACAAAAATTGCAAATATCTGGAACAAGCTACCCAACCATGATGTTTAAGCTGACTCCCTAGGATCCTTCAAAAAGCAGCTTGATGAGATTCTTGGATCAATAACCTATTGAAACCAAGCAAGCAAGATGGGCTGAATAATCAGCTTTCTCCTTTATTGAAAAAAAAAAACTGCATTATATTTCCACCCATCCATCCATTCACTAAACCTTGCCTAATCCAATTCTTAGATAACAAGGAGATGGAGCCTGTTCTAAGCAGCTTTCGGCACAAGGCAGAAACCAGCCCTGTGCAATGTACCAGTCCATCACCTGGCACACTAACTCTCACCCCCACCCTCACCCACACCCACTTACAATGAGCTAATTAACCAAATGTATAGTGTAGAACATTCATATGTAGACGGGTAACTGGAGTATAAGAAGTAAAACTCATGCAAACAGAAACAATACACACATACTTGATATGGACAGATGTGAATACAGTCCAGTGAGACCATATTGCTACTATGAGGTACATTCTAATTTTATCTTCATTAATATGATAATTTGATAGAAGTTCACCAGTGGATGTGTGTTTATTGATAATGGTTAGGAATAATTAATTGATACCTCTTTCATGAGTTCTAAAACTGTGAAGGGTAAAATCTTGAAACCTTGAAATCAGTACTTTTGGATGGATATGTGTGCTACTATAAAAGATTAATTATGCTCTAAGTACAATTTCAAAAAGAATTATCTGTAAAGAAAAAAACACTGCTAGTGATTGCACGATAATTCCAATGTCCAAGAATAGATTATAGTTTTTCATTGATGAACTTTGTGCTTCACACTTTATTTGTTGCAGAAACAATCAGATAGCAGATTGCACCATCAGATGACATAAAACAGAAAAGCATAACATCAGATGGGCTGTAGATTATTTGGTCCACCAGTTTAAAGTGTCTCCTCATTACAAAATTATTACATACACCCAAGCAGTATTCCATGATTTTAATCAGTTAGTACCTTTATTAACACAATGATGTTTGCTTAAAGCAGTATATATGACTACTATGTTAATAAGTAAAATATTCCTTCTTTTTATTAAGTATAGTTTAAGCAAATTGTAGTTCTAGGAGTGAACTCTGTCAGTGTTTATTTATCAAAAATGATTTATTATCGAGAGATCAGCTTCTATCACCAAATTTAATATTTGCCTTTTTCACATATTGTTTTTTTTTTCCTGTATCTATCCCACATTGTGTGGTAAAGTTTGCCAAAACATGTAAAAAGATGTCAGAAATCTCCACTGACTTAAACACACAGAAGATTTGCCTCAAATATATAATCAATGATTTTAATTAAAGGCAGCAATGAACTGAGTTTTTGGTTAGAATGAAAACTAACCCACAGCATAATTATGTTTAAAATGCAAAATTATTTAAGAACATATTTTTGTTTAATGTAATCCGAATTCAATAACCTTATTCAAATGATTGCTGGAGGCAGTTTATTAGTATGGTGTTCTGGTATTTAATGCCCATATACTTCTATGTGATGGCATAGTACTTGCTTTGAAATATTTTTAAAAGAAATAAAGAAAATTTGTCATAGACCAAATAATAATTATGCTACTAAGATTTCTTCATTTTAAAATAACATTAGTCACAAAAGTTAATACAGTATGTATTGTGACACTTTCTTAAGTTGAGCACTAACAGGACATTTGTGAGCACAACAACATGGAGTCTAAGACATTTCATTAGGTGGTATTTTATCAGGAACTGGCAAACTCATTTTCATAATGTACACAATTTCTGAAGGTGTGTTGAAGAATATAAATTCTTAATTTCTTAATTTAACCTTCAGAAAAAACAAGCAAAACATAGTCAAGGATATTTAAAAAAGAAACAATAAACAATATAAAATTATATTAATATTTTGATGCTTATGTATTGAGTTACATAATACTATTTGTGTCCATGCCTTATAGTAATGTTTAAATATGTTTTGCAAATCTAGACTACAGCATCTTTTTAAAAAAAATAATATTTGATTCTTTATTACTATAATTTTAAATATGGTAATTCTGCTTGCAGAAGTTCATATCTATTGCCAGTATGTACAAGAAAAAAACATAACTGATATTTTATCAGACAGCATTTATATTTACTACTCACACTCAAAATGTGCCAAATGTTTCAAACACTAGAAAAGGGAATAAGTAACCATTATAAACATATATTGAACACTGATGAAACTCATATATTACTACATATCAAAAGTAATCTGAAAACAAACTTTAACAAAAAAAAAATCACTATAAATTAATGAGAAAATGGAATTTCTTTATTGTATTGTTTTTACCACTAAAAATGCTGAAAGCAACTCATAAAATGAAATGTCCTCTAAGAAGGTAAGGCATCTGATTAAAAGCTGATTATAAATATTTTATAGGAACAGTAAGCAAGTGAAACTTTTTGGAGAAAAGTTGATGTAATTTATATGCATAATTAGTTTCTTATCAATAGAACAGAGCAACTGTTGTCTTCAATCAATATAGTTTATATTGTACTCCTGCTTACTCAGCTTAAACGCTTTCATTGCTATGCTGGCTATGTAAATGCATCCTTTAAATTCATTTACAAAAACAAAAAAGGAAAAAAGTTATTATTTTACAGAAAATAATTTAATCACTTGTATAGTCTTATTTTTTTCTCTTTACATTAAATAAAAAGATAACACAGCAATAACATTATCTTAAATATTTCTATTAATATAATTATCGCAAAAGAAAATAATATTAATTTCCTCGTTTCAGCAACAGCGCAACCTGGGTTTTTTTTATTATTATTATTTTTGGACATTGATACGTATTAAAAAGGTCATTCAAACAAATTACAAAGGGAGAGAATGCAAAACTGCAGCATTACTGTAAGGATTGAAAGCATAATAGTGCTTCGTTGGCTCCTCCCGGTGGTGAAAACGAGTAATTACAAATTACTAGGGAACAGCCTTTCTTTTTCAAAAATATCCACATTTTTGCGTCTTTTTAACATATATATATATATATATATATATATATATATATATATATATATATATATATATATATATATATATATATATATATATGCCATTTATTTTCCAATTAAAAACGCATTAGCCACATTTATTTTACTCGAGCTATCAGTCTGGTTAACGTTTCTATTCTGAAACCTATCAACAAAGTTAGTACATGGTTCGTTTTCAGTATCTTATCACGAGACTAGAGGATCATATCAACTACTGCATTAAAAAAAGACCACAGTATATTCTGTCTGCATTTTTATATTTGTTTCTACTGTAGTTGCTCTCTGTGAAAATTAACTTATCAAACAATAGCAAATCCTAAACAAAATCGTAATTTAAAGTAATGCATGCCCTGCATTTGTTTGCCCAAGATAAACATTAGGGGTTACCTACCTTTTAATGTTTAATCTTTTATTTCATTTACAGTCAGAAATTTTTTGTTTAGCACCCTGTATTTTGATTGAAGAGGTTTTATTAAGAAGGCTATACCAGACGCATATTCACTATACATTGATTTAACATTACCTTTACAATTATTTTCACTGAAATTACAGAATAAATATATGCACATTTTTTTCCAAATCGTTGTGAGAGAGAAAACATTAAAAGTGCTTCCTACAAAGCTGTTAGTGAGAGTATCCAGGAGCTTTTAAGAAAGTGCGTCGACCTCAATAAAATCTTGAGCGTTATATATTCACAAATATCGGTCCTTAGGTGCGTCCTTGAGATACAGTAGTACTCATTCGTCCTTGTATATATAGAAAATTAAATAGAACACTGAACAATAAAGCGTTGAAGTTACTCCATTATTAAGTGTGTTGTCGTTTGAGCAATACCCACCCTGCAGTTTTAATACATGCAGCAAACTGCATTAATGTACAAACTGTGCCTTGGGCGATTTATAAATAGGATAGTCACCGAGACATCCATTTTCCCCATCATATATCCGAAACATGAGGATGGTCCACCAACTGCATAAAGACTGCGTGTTAGAATTTAGAATCAACAGCTCCCCATGTCTCCGATGGCACAGTCAAATTAGTTCAGTAAAAAAATAATGATTGATAACATTGCTGGCTACTCTGTAAAAAGGCACTTTATTGAATATCTGAGTATGGCCTTTCCTCCAAAGCAATTTGGGGAAAATATACTAATATATATTTTCTTTCTTTTTTTTTAAATTCATGCTGCTTTTTGGGCTATTAAATGTAAATATACTTCTAAAATCGATATGTCGACTTTTCCAGGACTTCGAGGTAATCCGGCTTCGTTTGGAGTTTGGCCCTTAACTCGAGGTATTCGCTTTGAGTTTGGTCAGGGAATCCCTTTCCAGTCGTAAAAAGAAGGGTTTCTTTTAGCCTGGCATCTTGTTGTAAATCAGGATATTGCATTCCAGGAGGGTGGGCGTGCAGGTCCTTTAATTTAGGGACTGTGCCGTAAAGGCAGTCTACAAAGCCCACCGTAGGGGCTGGTCTCTCTCTGTCTATAACACCCGGGCAGAGCACACCATTTTCGTGGAAGCCTGCAATGTCCCCCGATTGATTAATTGTTACTATGGTATTGAGTTGAGAATTTGAAACTGCCATTGTCCACTCTTTTTCTTTTTCTATTAAAGTCCTATAGTTTGTGTTGTTCTCTTTTGTCTCTGCAAATTCCTCATCCATTTCCCCTTCACGGGGTTTGTAAATGGGGTTGTTGCACATTTGTGTTACCGGGTGTGGGATGTAATCGTAAACGTGTCCCGGTGCTTTTTCAGGAGAAGCACTCTGCTTCTCCTCGAACATCCTGCACTGTATTTGAATGCCAGTCAGGTCTACTTCTTGCCTTTTTCTGAAAGGCAATTTTTTACGTCTCCTCAGCACAAAAGCAAACAGTCCAGCAGCAATGAAAACGGCTAGGATGAATAGGACCAAAAGGCTGAGGATGAGTACAGATAACGGGATGGCGCCCCTCGGAGGGAATCCGAGCCCGAAATTGCTGGTGGGGATCATGCTGTCTGGCGAAGCAGGAGATGCAGTGGATTGTCTTAATTCTGGACACAAAAGCTCAATTTCAAGAGACCTCAGATCCTTTCCCGTTAAAGAATTCGGGGGTCTTGCATATGACCTCCCCCACCATAATTACTGTGCTAAGTTTCTCCATCCACTGCTTGAGAGGTATAATGTCACAAGTGCAGTCCCACGGATTCTGATGCAGGTCAATCTGGACGATGGAGTTTAGGTGCTCAAGGACGCCATTTACTGGCAAATAAAGGAAATGGTTATTTCTCAGATTCAGCCTGGCAAGCGAGGTGCCCGCGAAGGCGTCTGTTGGCAGCGTTCGCAGTAGGTTGGCATTGAGGAACAGTAATTGGAGATTAGGCATTAAGCTAAAGGCAGCCGGCTGAATTTCTCGTATTACGTTATACTCGAAGTACAAGTAACTCAAAGACTGCAGCCCTCTGAACATACCAGGGGTAAGCCTTTCGATATCATTTCCATTCAAGTATAGTCTTTTTAAATTCGGCAGGTTGATGAACGCCCCGTCCTGTACGTAAGATATCCTGTTGTTGCCCAGATGAAGTAAATCCAGACTTGAAAAGTTCCAGAAATCCGACCTATATATTTTCTGAATTAAGTTTCCACTTAAGTATAAATGTTTAGCATTTAATGGCCTGGGGAGAAGTTCTGAGATATTGTGAAGCCCCTTCTCTTTGCAATTCACTGTTAATCCTAAATCGTTGATGTGCAAATTGCAGGTGCAACCATTGGGGCAAATGATGGGTATGGGGGGTCTAGTCTGGTAAGCGGCTATTGGGGGCTGATTGGGCCCCAGATAGTTAGTGCGAGGAGTTGGGGGAGGTTTCTGCATTCTTGGTCTTTTCGTTGGCGGCCGCGGTTTGTCCGGGGTCTTATCAACAGAAGACGCAGTATTATGATAAGAGGAGAGCATCGAGGAAGGCTTCGTAGGTAACGTGTTCTCATAGTTAAAAGCCTGCCGGGGGATCCCTAAGCTGGCTTCAACCTCTGCCTCAGACATCTGAGGACACAGTTCACTTCTTTTAATCTCCCTCAGGTCCTTGCCATGAAAATGGAAAGGAGTCTCACACGTAATTTCACCCACCAACGCTGTATATGGGATACGCTCCAGAAAAGTTTTTAGCTGTACAATATCACAATTGCAATTCCAAGGATTCTCCTCGAGCTGGATCTCCATAAGGCTTCTGCCAATGTATTCCAACATGCCCTTGTAATATAATATTTTTAATCGGTTCCCACGTAAATCAAGGTGCGTTAAAGACACAGACCTGAAAAGATAACTTGGTAGCATAGGAATCAAATTGTCATTAAGTATTAGAACTCGCAGTTTGCTTAGGTTTCTAAAGGCTCCACTTTCAATCCTTTTAATGACATTGTAATCAGCTTGAAGGTATTCCAAACTTTCCAGTCCCATAAAGGTGTCATTTCTAAACACCTCCAGTTTGTTCTCGTTTAAATATAACCTTTTTAAATTGTTAAGGTTATTAAACGCTCCAGCCTGGATGTCCTGCAGTGCATTGTTGCCCAAGTTAATTGACACTGCGTTGTTCAAATGAAGAAAACTATTAAAATACAGTTTTCGAAGGGAGTTTCTCTGCAGGTAAAGTTTAAACGGCCTTGACCATGACTGTGAAATCTGGCTGATATTTGTAAATCCCTTGCTGTCGCAATGTATATGGAAAATGCTTTCCTTCACTTCGCATTCACAAGGGTCAAGGCAAGGTTCGTCTATTTCCTCCGAGTCTTCCAACAAAGGGATTGGAGTAGTCCATCCTAAAGCTATTGTGCTTAATAGAGTTACCCACAGCATCCTTCTTGAAAACCAGATGATACTGCGCAGTAAGTGAAAAAGCGTCTCACTGATCTGCAAAAGAGAAAATAGGTAGCGAGCATCTTGTAATTTCAGGGTCTATATTATGTTGTTACCTGCAGCTTTTGACCACAGTAAAGTATTGTGTTATACCGATTTTAAAACTAATACATAACTGTCACCAGGGCTTTTTAAAATCTGCATATAAATTATTGCAGTATCAGCATTGAGTTATTAATAATGCCAGTTCATAATAAATGATTTTGGGAATTATGAAGACAGCGTTCAGACATAGATAGATAGATAGATAGATAGATAGATAGATAGATAGATAGATAGATAGATAGATAGATAGATAGATAGATAAAACCTGAACGTGCATGATAATAATAATAGACATAAAACAATTGCCAATAATGATTTCGCATGCTGATTCAGACATCACCATTCTGTTCTTCAGAAAATGAAACGTAAAAAGTTACTTTAATTTCCATATCCTGACTCTCATACTTGATAGTAATTTTTTCAAGGAAGGCGCATTAAACAGAGTGCACATCGAATTATGTTTTTGAATCATTATTTTTTATTTTGTAGCAAGAAATCCCGAAACCCAATTAGCTGACATCACATTTTCATGCTATCAGCAAATGTAACGGGGGGAAAAACTTAACAGTCAAATGCTGCTGAGCCTGATAGGAACTGTGATTTACAGAATGAGCTCTGCACTGAGATTTTGAAAACAGACCATTTGAATACAGATCCGCTTGTCACTTTAAAGGTACGAGTTCAGAACTGACAGTATTACCATCCTGTGCTTTATTTTAATATGTATATAAAAAAAAAACAGCAGAAGTAAGACCCCAAAATCATTTAAATACAAAAGGCTTGGAAATACCCTCCACAACAATTATATATATATATATATATATATATATATATATATATATATATATATATATATATATATATATATATATATATATATATAATGTAGTAATAAATAAAATATCGGGCGACCCCTCCCCCAATAAAGATTCTGATTTATTTCTCTGAATGGATATGCAAAATAATAAAAACGCCACCAGACGATTATACTAAATGGGAAAAATAGAGAAGCAGAAGCGATCAGATAAACACAGTGCAGATAAAAAGGAATTACAATGATGCCTAATACATCATTTTAAGGACAGGCTCAGTTAAAGGCGAATAATTAAAAGGCATTCTAGCAAAATCACAGTTTCTTCATTATTACATCATTCGTCATTTAGAAAACAAAACACAGAAAGAGGCTACATATCTGGATTCATATAGTCGACATCTTGTCTTCCCCTTCAAATTAATGTAAAACTATGCAGTACAGGAGTAAATGTTGGTTACTCACCTTTTGCAGTGGAATTTTAGAGCATCCGAAAAAGACTAGAGTTTAAAGATTGTTGGATCTCTCTCCCTCTCTCCATCTCTCTCTCTCCCTACTCCTGCTGTGGCTGAGGCAAAGGAGGAAAAAAGTGGAGACGTGATGGGAATGAAATGCCCCCTTTCTATAGGATTATTTAGAATGCAGATCTGCTACAAAGCGCGTTCAATGGAGTAACGGAGATTCTGCCGCTCCGAGCTCTGATGATGCTTTTTCAGTGTACCAGTACATCACTTGGATGCTGGATCACAACGAAGAATCGTTTTCCCCCATCAGGTCTTTTTTAGACGTCATGGAAATGAGCTTGAAGAAATGGGAACCAAACTGGTAGGGGGCGGGGACGCGCTTGGCACCGCATCGTGGACGCGCATCGGGGCGCCTTCAGATCTAATGATTTTTTTTTTGCCCTGAATGATCACTAAGTCGGGAACGCCTGGTGTTTTTCGTCCTGTTTAAGCAATGCACCCGTTTCTAGATAAGCGCTACATTGCAGAGGCTGTTTCACACTTAGTCAAATTGCATCACAACGTGAGCAGCAGGGATGAGTCACAGCTGACAGGTTCCTTTTTTAATTATCTTCACATTCTAACATGTACACACAGAAACACGCACACTTAGCTCTTCCCTCCTCTCTACTACCCCCACTCCCGCTCGCACACTCACACAGACACACACACACCCAGCCTCCCCAATGTATCTCGCGCACACGTATACCACACACGTATGCACGCAATCACACGCACGCGTTTCGTTGTCGGAAGGTAACAATGAAACTGACCAACTATGCGATCGATTAACTTCTCGCCCATGTAAGTCAAGTATATGGACGTGCAGTTTCGGAATGTTAACTCTCTTGCTAGTCAGTGTTACTGCACTGAGCAGAAAAGTCTATTTTGCGACCAACTTCAAACGGGAACCCTCGATATCTCACTTCGATCCTGCTGCAGCAACGCCGTGAAGAAAAGCTGCTCAACTGCTCTAGTATTCAGCCTTGTGAATCAGCCACATGTCTTCTGTGAGACTTAAGGAGAAAAAAAGAAAGAAATTGCAAGGAAAGGATCTGGAATCACTTGGGTAACAACTGCCGATTTTCCATTCTGCTGATACGAAGAGAAACCGTAACTTAACTCATTCACTGCTGTTAAGGCATTTCATGTGAAACTGTCTTAAGGAATGTTTTTGATTAGGGTAAAATTTTGAAAAAAAAAATCAAGCTAGTGGTGTTTTTTCGTTTTACATTATTTAATCGATCTAATCCTTTTATCTGACTCGTTTAATTGTTTAAAGTTTAACAAATGTCATCCGCGCATCCGTCCATTTTCAGACCTATTATAATTCAATCACAGTTTTGCATCCAACGGATTGATATGTAATATTACTTTAAGTAATTACATTGTTATGCGATTTCGTGCATTTGTTATTGCAATTTATTTCATTTTAAACCATGATTACTTATTGTATAGATTTAGATAAATAAAACTAATAAAAATATGAGATGCCCGCGATAATGTCAGCTTCTCTATAAAACTATCTTCTTAACACCTTAATGCGAATATGACTTGCGTGATGTTAGTAATATTGTTGAGGCGGCATGGTGGCACAGTGCAAGACCCTGGGTTTGCTCGCGTATCGGAACGACACGACTGTTGGCATAATTGCCTCGTTCCATATTGTCATGTATGACATGGTTTTGGGTGACCATGCCCAATGATGGATTTTCGCCCGCCCAAGGACTAGTTCATTGCATCCAGTGCTATCGAGACAGAATCAGACACCCTGCAACAAATAAATAGATAACTGTGACGGAAGGATGGGTCATTGCTGTCAGTTGTTAGTGTATATCTATAAATGATTAAATTAATATTTTAAAATGTGATTATTTTAGTTATGTGCACCGATTCCCACTCTTACGTGTGAATCATGTATGTATGCCTATGCTGCGTTACTCTGTGTGTGTGCGTGTGTCAGTGAGTGAAATACATACCAAGCATTAATTCTGAAAACCTGTCTGTAATGCTGTGACCATCAGGTGTAGCTGTCAGTATGCTGAGTATCGCTTTAAAAAGATACAATATACATTTGAATTACTTATGCCATTGATTTTTTACTTTAAGTGACACTTGTGTCCTTCACATTATAACGGGTACGTGATGGTTTGCCTAAGACACACCAAGGTAAACATGTAAAAGCCAAATCCCATACGTTGGTACAGTGATATGCTGGGCGTTTGCTGCAGAAGTGAATAAAAGCTTCATAATTGTCGAGACCGACGTCATCCCAGGAGCGCTAAGGATTCTTTACGGCATTCTACTTGTTGTAATGCATGCACCCGCTAAAACACGTGCCTGCTCGTGAAAGATGCGCCCTTGGTAACTCTCACGCATCATCTCGGCCATGCTTGAAACTTCCACCAGCGTTATTACTTTTATATAAATGTATACGTCTGTGTGTGATTTACTTTTGTGACGGACAAGTACATTTCTGAATTGAATAAGTTTGTAAGTAAATTTAAATAAACTCTGTACATTTTTTAGCTATCGTTGCGCATCCCTATTCACTTTGAGCTGAATTATTTACATGAAAATGTGCTATATAAATAAAGGTTGTTGTTGTTGTTCACAGCCGTACGTCTGCACAATCTATTGAGCTGCAGCCAAGGGCCCCAAGGACAACAAGGGCCCCGACATTAATGTCGATGTATAAACAATATTTCTCGTTTGTTTATCAAAAGAAATGTTTCCGCCGGTGGAGTGGCTGATCGAGTGACTCTTCTTTAACCTTTTTATCGTTACCCCTGAGATAACTCGGCCACCGCCAGGCACACGCCCACCGTCATCCCCGACTTTATGCGTCTCCAATGAATTGCTGGGAGTAACTGGAGGGCGGCTGTCGGATAGCATTTGCAGCAGCAGGAGAGCCGAGTACGGACTATCGGAACAGAAAACACGTGACAAAATAAAAACGGGTTGTCGTATTGGTGGCAGTTCTCCAGCTATAGCAGTGACAGCATTCCAGTTATTGCGACAGTGAACCTTACGAAGATGATGATTTTGTACGAACGGGAAACAGACGGCATTTATGAACGTGCATGGTGTAACAAAAGTGCTGGGTAACTTTCAAAGCAGCCGTTCACTGATCTTCATGGTGCACGGCAGATGCATTATGTACAGATGATCCTTTACAGAATTTACTAAGTGAAGGCATATTAGGTCATGTTGCCAAATCAGCTGGTTTGGAAAGGTCGGTTGGGAATGAAGAGATACAAACTGGATTCGTACGATTACTCAGTTGGTCGTGCCTTTACTGAAAAGCACGTGAGGACCGACTGCCTAGACTCTGCAAACTGGTGACAAGCTAAACGTGCTTATTAGTTTTTATTTTTAGTTTGTTTTTTATGTTTATTTTTTATATACTTTTAATGGAGTTTTAATTTTTTTCGTAGTTTTAACTTTTAACAGCCGAAAGACCTGGCGCTGTGAAATTAACTAGGTCCAAGAATATAATGGATGATTTTTTCTTCTCCCTCTCTATTTCTCCCTCTCTTTCAAAATAAACAGTTGGCGGATCAATGCATTGCATACTCTGCCTCACTCATGTCTCTGTATGACTCATAATCTTAGATGCTGGTTTTGTTTTTTTTTTTGGTGTGTGTGGCTATCCATACACCTACTGCACACTTTTGTTTTCCTTACATTTGCTTGTGTAGTAGCTACTCAAGTTTTGGTGAATCCAAATATTTGACATTACATACTAGTTCTTCTGTGGTTCCATCAGAAAGGTGGAACCCAAACAATGGTTCTAGACCTGGGCCCCATCCTTCATAATTCCACCCCTTTTTGTAATGGAACATTAATAACATTGTAGAGAAATAGTGGTGCACATCAGCAAGCTTCCAACACAGTGAAAAATGATTATATCTGAACAATTATACCTTGGTTTCTTTCTTTTTAAACCTATATCAATAGAAACTCAGTAGTCTGAAAAATAAACTGTAGAAAACTTCTCAGGAGTATGGACTACATACACAACCTTTTATAAGTACATTTAAAAAAAAAGAGTGATTATGTATCTGTAACTGAAGATAGTATTTTGAACCACATAACTTTTCTACCCATAAAAAGAAAGATGTGGAGAAGCAGTTTGAAATTTCACTTGTTATAAATGCATCACACTTAATGGAAGGCAAAAGAGAGGCGGCTTTAAAATATGTCTTCAGTGTATTCTGGAGATGGATTTATAAATGCCAGGTTCCCAATTTTGAGTTCTACAGAGACATTTTGTTAAGATTTGATGGGATATAATTTAGCAAGCTGTTATAATTGTATAAGGCCAGTGCAATGGGCAATGAGTGCAAAGACGTATACTGAAAAAGACATAATGTGAACATTTTACTGTACTTTCCAGCTAATGCTGTATGACATATAAAGGAACACAAAAATGTTGTTTTAAAATGAGCGTAGAACTAAATGGGTTTGTAACAGTTTCATGACTATGAGGAAATACAGTAGATATAGTTAGGTTTATAATTAGTATGTCTGCATATTTCAGATATTATAAACACTTTTACAAAATATATCATTTACAAAACAACCAGCAATGTAATCTCCATTATTTATTTATTTATTTAGATTTTTTTTTAAGAATTAACACGTATTAACACATTCTAATAGAATAATTGAAATGATTGTGTTAACATCCAAAAATATAACTTACTGGCTTGTCAGTGATTAGGTATGAGGCATCAAAGAGTCATGTTTTATTTCAGTAGCTCAGTAGGGGGCACTGTTTTCCTTGTGTGCAGTTCAATTCTTACATCAATACCAAATTCACAAGCCCTTCTTTAAAATGACCATTTTGTAACTACAGAATTTTTCACATGTTAATTATTTCATAAAATAAAATTTTGCAGTTGTTTTAATAAATTAATTTGGGTATATTCTCTTTTCACCCTTTATTTTAAATTTCCAGCCAAGGAAAATAGTGGATTGTCTTTAATTTAACAAATACATTTACTGCACATGCCTGTTTAGTATATTGTAATCCACCCAAAAATGAGAGACTGTAGCATAGAGAAATGAATGCCTGAAATGTGATGAACGCTTAGAGCAGGCATTCTAAAAAAGACATAAAT
This sequence comes from Polypterus senegalus, assembly GCF_016835505.1. NCBI lineage: Eukaryota > Metazoa > Chordata > Cladistia > Polypteriformes > Polypteridae > Polypterus > Polypterus senegalus. Next base: position 118,552,085 of record NC_053154.1, on the reverse strand, counting down.
TAGGCTTGGAAGTTTTGTTGATTAACGCATGTTTTGCACATATCCATTATTGACAGTTTCTTTAACAGAAAAAAAGTTTCTTTGCCTTCTATTCCTTTAAGTCAAATGTTGTGAAGCCAGTTTTGAAATTTTGTTACATTTTTTAAATTGTGTTCTTTTTGTGTGTGTGGATGTTCATACTTTCTGATTATAAGTTGTAATAAGAGGCACACAAATCCAATTGAAATCTTGTTTTCGATACAGTGCAATGCCATTTAAGTAAAAGAAAACATTTTGGCAGCATTTTTAATTTTATGTAGATAGATAGATAGATAGATAGATAGATAGATAGATAGATAGATAGATAGATAGATAGATAGATAGATAGATAAAATATTCACCCAGTTGGAAGTTTTTAAATTTTCAAAATTCTGTATTATACAACTTTAAATAAGAGTGAATTTAATTTGGCTTTTTTGACACTGATCAATACAAAAAACTTTTTAATGTCAATATGAAAACATCTCTGAAAAGTGGTTTAAATTAATTACAAATATATCACAGATATTCACCTGTCTACCTATAGTAGATATACCTTTGAAAGCCATGACAGCCTTGATTCTGTATGCACAAGTCTCACATTATTAGCTTTACATATCTGGAAACTGCAATTTTCTTCCATTCTTTGCAAAAATGCTCAGTCTTTGTCAGGTTGTATGGGAATCATGCATGAACTGCCTTTTCAAGTCCAGCCACTATACTGTCTGGACTCAGCCACTCCAGGACATTAACATTATTGGTGTTAAGCCATTCCTTTGTAGCTTAATAATAATTATTCTTTATATTTATATAGTGTTTTTCTCATTATTCATACACTGCGCTCTTATTCCTGGGATTGTTGTATGGCTGGAATACAAATCTTCTCCCAAGCTACAGGTTTCTTGCAGACTAGTATTTCTCTGTATTTTGCAACATTCATTTCCCCCTCTACTCTCACATGCCTTTCAAGCAATATGACGCAGCCACAACCATGAGTCATGGTGGGGGTGGTATGCTTTTGAAAATGGTGTGGTGTTTGGCTTATGCCAAAAAAGGCATATAGACTGATGGCCAAAAAGCAATTTTTGGTCTCATCAAATCATAGAACTATCATCCGTGCCTGCTGGCAAACTCTAGCTGAGATGTCATATGTAGCTTTCTCTTTACCACTGTCCCATAAACCTACAACTGGAGAAGCCTCCAGGCTGCAGTTGTTGTATGAATAGTCTCTCCAATCACAGCTACTGTCGCTTGTAATGTCTACAGAGTTATCATACGTATCTTGATTATCTCTTTCAGTAGTGTTCTTGCACAATCACCCAGCTTTTGTGGACAGCCTGCTCTAGCAGATTTACAGGTATGCCATACTCTTTCCATTTCTTAATGACTTATGACTCCAAGGGATATTCGGTGACTTGGAAACTTTCTTGTATCCATCCCTTGGTTTGAGCTTTTCAGACTCATTTTCACAGAGTTGCATGGGTTGTTCTTTTGTCTTCATTTTATGCCATGATACTAACTCACCACAAGCTAGGCCTTGCATATACAGTATACTACAATCAACTGAGACCCCTTGACTACTTTGGGTGAGTTCCAACTAAATAATCATGTGACTTCTAAAAGCAAACAGCTGCAGCAGTGATGATTTAGGTGCAGCATATTAAAGGGAGGGAATATTAAATTGTTTTGTTTTATATTTGTAATTAATTTACTTTGACGAGATTTGTTTTCTCTTTGACACTAAAGAGTCTTTTTCTATCGATTAATATAGCAAAAAAAACCAGAAAACTTTTAAGGGGGTGAATACTATAGATAGATAGATAGATAGATAGATAGATAGATAGATAGATAGATAGATAGATAGATAGAACACCTTAAATCTAAAGTATGATTATTAAACAGTAAACAATTCAGGAGACATATATATAAATCTGATAATTACAAAAATATTTTTCTTTAAGAGATTAATTGGGTTGGTGTGATAAAACACACCTATCATTAAATTGAGAAATACAGTGCCACTAGCACAATCTTTACATTTTTTTTAACAAATACTGCTATTCCCATTAGTACTGGCACCAATGATAGCTAAATATTATTATGAAACAGACGATAATGGCCATGGCCTGTGACTTTGAAATGCAAAACAGGAAAAAAAATGAATGAATGGAAAGATATATTGCACAACAGAAAAGAGTCACAAGAGACCAGATCAATCAATCAATCAATCAACATTTATTTATATAGCACATATTCATACAAAAAAATGTAGCTCAAAGTGCTTTACAAAATGAATAAAAAATAGAAGACACAATAAAAAATAAACATAAGTCAACATTAATTAACATAGAATAAGAGTAAGGTCCAATGGCCAGGGTGGACAGAAAAAACAAAAAAAACTCCAAAGGCTAGAGAAAAAAAAAAATAAAAAAAAAATAAAAAGATAAAGAAAATGATTTAGAATAGTTCACAGTTATGTTAGTTTAGATGATAGGGTTGTTTCCTGTCTCTTCTTAGATATCTATTCTTTGGTAAAGCAGAGTTTCTTAGATTTTAAAAGATTTATTCTTAGAGAGACTGAGTACTAACGAAAACTTCTGGAAGTTTAAATGTTTCACCCAGTGTAACAGTCTGAGCCATACTGATTTCGGGAAAGATCAAGCTGCCTTCTTCTACAGCAGATATCTCTTCATGGTGTTCCAGTGCTGTTGCCAGTGCATAGAATATCCTGGTTTCTAGGTGCCTTCTTATTCACTATTTTCCTTGCAGAGCCACCTTTAATTATTTTAATTTCTAGCAGCCTGTGGTAAAACAAAACAAGCATTAAATATAGAAACATTTTTTGCTTTCAACTTCTGAGCACTTCTGCAAATGTTTGGTCCAGCCATTACTTGCCACTTAGTAGCAGGTTGTGGGGACACACTGCTGTTATACTGCTTTGCTGTTTGTTGTTATCATTACAAGTATATTATATTCTTAATCTCTATCTTTGTTCCTTATCTCATGTATATTTTGTGCCTCTTGTATAACAGAATGATCAACTCAGGTTGCCAGATTCTACTTAAGATTTTACAACTCAACTCTGAAGCCTACCTTACATAGCAGCAATCTTTGTCCCATTGAGGCTACATCACTAATAAGTGCCATATTCTGTTAATACTTTTGAAATATACCTTCAGCTATACATAGAGTTAATACCATTGTTTACTTAAATATTTGTTTTTAGTTTTTTAGGTTGTGTTAAACTTGCCACAAATAAATATAGGAGGGCATTAGAGTTCTCTTCTGTGTAGTTAAGGAAAGTTCTGTAAAACAATTGAAAGATCGAATTTTTGTAAAACCAATGTCAAGTAAAGAGGAGTTTATGTTATGACATACAATTTGTCTTTCTTTCATTATTTAGGTCTAATACTGTGTCTTACTTATGTTGATATTTAAATTTATTAGTTTGTCATTAATAAATTAATTCCAGCAGCCAATTGAAATAGGATGAAACATACTTAGAGTAAATTGTAATTCTTTATAATATTATGCCTTGAGGTGGGACGTTTTCTGCAAAGCCAATACAGGATATGTCTTGCATACGATTTTAGAACACATAAAACACAAGGATATCAGATAAAGCAGCATTATTTGGTACTATAATCTATATCATACGTTGAACATACTATATACTTTTGCTGACACACAGTATATACAAGGTTTTTTTCTCATTGTACCTGGCTGTATCCTATCTTCATTATGTTTAATGTTTTTTGGGCAACTCCATGGAGTACCATCTAAATGTTTGGGGTGAACCGTATTTTGAAAATAATTGACCAATCTGATGATCCCTGAGATTATCTGAATTATTTTTACTGCCTGTGTACTACTTGTTGTTCTACCAAACTTTTCATAAATTTTCTTGGATTATCCTCACTGCCATTTTATTAAATAAGCCCACCTAAACACACCTGCCCTTTCCACTCAAAATGTTTTTTTTAATCAGGGCATAGATACAATAGGTCCAGAGATGCTGGTCCATCTCAACTCCTATGCATATCATAAATGTGGCAGATTAAATGGTAGTGAATTTCTATCCTAAGTAGCCATTCCATTTTTTTCTGCCACAGATTTTTGTAAAGTTTGAAATCTAGTGACTAAGGAGGTCATAGCTTTAAGATGAATTTGCTGTTACGTTCTTGGAACCATTCCAGGATTTTCCTAGTTTTGTGGCATGGACCATTATCCTGATGAAAAAGCTTATTTGCAGATGGGCATGCTGCTGCCATTGTGTGCACATTGATACTGTCACTGAACACTGAATCACTTAGAAAGGTAAGGTCTGCTTAATAAAGGGGCACTCAATGTAAATTTATATTGGTAAATTAAATTAGAACTAGTGTCTAAACGTATATCCCTGAATGTTTTTCCTCTCTTTTCCACACCCACATATTAATTTCCAATATGGTTTTACATGTAACCACACATGCACATGACTTCTTCCTTTAGGCTTAATCTTTTGTCTGGAATTATGTGAAATGTTTTTTGAAAATCTAAGATGTTTTAATTAGACTGAACTCTTACTGGTACTTCTTCTCTCAGTTAATCATTAAGTTAAAATGTAGATAAATCAAAAGTGAATAAGAAGCAGCACTGCAAACCTACATTTTACAATTTATTATAGAAAAGATAATACTAGAATATAATACAATTTAAAATAACTAACAATTCATTGTACCCATTTCAGATTCAAAAGGATTAAGCCAGTTTAGGATCACCAATTAACCTTCTGTATCATACACAGGAGATATGCAAGTGAAACCAGGAAAACCCAACAAAAAGTGTGTAAATATACAAATTCTAGACTTGAAAATTGTGATTTAGCAGCATCCACCACCTGACTACTGTGATTCTTCACAGTAAAATAATACTTTTTTATTTTTGCTTATTCAAGTTTGCAACATTTACCTTTACCATTCTTCAGAGATACATTTCAACTGCACAGTAACAATGTTTGGTTCTCCATATTGTTCATATTAAAAATGTGATCTTTGTTGACAAACAAGTTTGGTTCTACAATACAAATGTTGTTTATAAACCCATCTCGGCAAAATTTGGGATGTTATGGAAAATGCCAATAAAAAACAGAAAGCAGTGATTAGTAAATGATAGTAAATCTTAGACATGAAAACAATATAACAGGCCATAATTTGATTTTACAACTAATGCATTTTATTGTTTTATTTTTTCCAAAAATACACCCTTATTTTGATTTTGATATTTGCAACATTTTTTAAAAAGTTTGGGCAGTAAAGAACTTACCATTTTGTAAAACTGCCTTTCCTTTTCACAACAGTTAATAAACATTCTCCCATTCTTCTCGCAACAGTATGGTATCTTTGTTGTTATATTTTGCATTTCAAAATGTGCCACTCGTTCTCAGTTTGGGAGAGGTCAGGACTGATGGAAGGCCATTTGAGCACCAATTCCCTCTTCCTGTATAGTCTTGCCTTTTTAATGTGCGAAGAATGTGGTTTTGCATTGCCTTACTGAAATATGCATGGACGTTGATGGAAGAGATGTTATCTTAAAGGAAGCTTATCGTACTATGTAATCTGTATGTACTTTTTGGCATTAAGGGTGCCTTCACATAAGCAAAAGGTTACCCTTGCCCAAGGCACTGACTTGACCAAATACCATCACAGATGCTGGCATCTGAACCTGTAGCTAGTAGCAGTCTAGATGATCCTATTCTTCTTTGGTTTGGAAGGGCACAATGTGCATTTTTCTAAAAAAAAGACCTGATATGTTGATTTGTCCAACCACAGTACATGTTTCCACTTTGTGATGGCCAATTCCAGATGCCTCTGGACACTGTTGATATACAGCTTTGTTTTTGCACAGTACAGTTGTAACCAGCAATTGTAAATGTAACTGTATATAATGTGTTACTCCTGAGCCCACGTGGTTATACAACTTAATCATGAATAATGGTTCTTGATGTAGTTTTGTCTGAAGGACTGGAGATGTAGTGTCATCTGAAGGATTGGAGATCACAGGTAGTCAGTTTAGGTTTGCGCCCATGCCCTTAATGAACCAAATTTCTCAACATTCCTGAAATCTTTTAATAATATTGCACTGTTGAGGGTGAGACACCCAAATTTCTTCCAAGCTGTTTTTCAGAAACATTGTTATTACATTTTAGAATGTTTTTTCACATGTTTGTATACAAAATTGGCAATTCTCAGCTCATGTTTGCTCCTAAAGGACTCGGGCATTCCTGGATGCAGAGTTTAACCCAAAGCATGATTATAGTCATCTGTTTCACATTATCAGCTTCTACTCACATCATTCTGTGATGTATTAAACCCCTGGTCCTAAATTGGCCCATCTCTCCTTTTTTTGGGATGTGCTTCAGGCCCGCAATGGTAAGAGTGGATGAATATTTATAAAAAAATGAAATTGACCAGACTAAACATGAAATGTGTTCTCTTTATACTGTTTGTGATAGATTACAAGTCAAAGTGAATTTTGAAATCACTGCTTTCTGTTCTTATTTGCATTACCCATACAGTCTCAGGTTTTTCTGAGTTGGAGCTGTACAATACAATTATTGCAATGCTTCAAAATGTACTGCAAAGAGAAAATAGCACAGATAGAGATGTGCATGATTGTTCAATTTTTATTATAGATAGATGCATTTCTTTAGTGTTTTATTTGTATTTACATCCAAAGTCATATATAAAAAAATTGTTACCTTTAAAGCAAAAGTTACAGAGAGAGAATTGTTCAGGAAGACAGGAGTAGTCAGTGAATGCTTAAGGAAAAATATAATAAAAGGAAATAGACTTTCTTTTTGCACTGTATATATTAAAGGCAGAGTTGTCAGACTGACTGACTGACTGACTGGCTCACTCATCAACAAAAACACGGTTTCCTGTTTAGTTAATAAGGTGTAATTTTCAGGATTGTACAACTAGGGCTGTAACCAGCTGCTAAGAAAAGACATTTTAATATTTCAATATTTAGGGGTAAAACAAACCTTTAAATAGAAAAACTAAATATCCCAAAATGTAAACTGATTTGATTGAAACTTGGTGATGTTATAGAGAAAAAAAAATTAGCCAGCACATATTTTTTATTTGTCTATATTTGCCAATAATAATACTTAAGTAGGCTATGGTATTTCATGGATCCTTTCTTTGGCTAAGTGCTGGGGGTTGGCACTTTATGCAAATTAAGGCTGTCAGTAGAAATGAAATGGAAAGAATAAAATTCAGTGAAGCTCACCAAAAACATACCTAGCGAATGTTCTATAAATCTTCACTGTGAGTGCCAAGCACTATTGCTGTGAACGTAGGTTGTGCTTCATCAGATCCCTAAATGGAGGGGCAGAGAAGAAGACGATGACGTGGCATCCATGGGTACATAAAATACTCCCTGTTCTATCAGCCTCTTTTTACTCCCCATTATGTTGTATAAAATACATATATATTCAAGCCATGAATGTACTTTATACCCCTAAGTTTGTTGCTCATATATATATACTGTATATACTAGTATATATATATACCAGTAACGATGTACTGCACGATAACATAAAGTACATAAAGTGAATACACTTGACTTGAGCATTCCTAGTTTTCATACTCTTTCTCTGTCTCTGTTTAGCATTCATTTGCTCAGAGGTTGATGCGCTTGCTGCTTCCTGAGCAGCTCTTCTTTTCTCCACCCTAGTGGCCCGGTGCTTCTTTTCTTTCATTGGCATCTTTTTGTGTTAAAACTGATTAAGTTAGTTTTTGTGTTGAAATTACTTAGTACATTTTCTTTAATTTTTCACTTAAGCTGGCACTTAAGTCTTCAATCTGCCTCAAGAATGATTGGCGAATGTGATAGGGAATGAGAACAGTGTCCTTACGCATGCGCTGCACAACCTCCCTGCTGTGCTGCTGCTGAGAGTTGATTCTTAAATAAAATAAAATAAAAAAAAAAAGAGTAATAAAAATCATCACCCCAAAAGCGGATAGTCGACGTCACGTAGTATATGTGTACCAAATTTCAAGTCAATAGGTGTAACAGTTTGCGAGCTACAGGTGATTTAAAATCCTGGACAGACAAACGAACAGCCACGGTAGCATATTATTTAAGAAGATATACTTCACAGAATGGTGCAGGTTGGGGCAATCCCCTTTGTTCATGTGGTGTCCTCTTGGTGGCCAGACCGTGATGTATCACTGTGCTGCTTTATGCAAAGCAGAACTACAAGCCTTGTGTGCAACAAAAGCCAGATGCAATGGTATGCCTTGATCTGTTTAAATGCTTGTACAGTTCAGTAAAGGGATGTCCCATGGATAGAACATAGAGAGGGTGTTCTTTTGTATACAATGCTTAAATTCATTCAATTCAAACCTTCTAAAACTAGGTGACGGTACAATATTACAGATCAAAGCATTTTGATTCAGATCTGATTGAAGTAACCCGTGCTGAAGATAGGGTGAAATTATATTTAAGCCAAGATTCCTATTATTGCTGCTAATTATCTAGCTCAAAAGAATACAGTTTTCTGTGAAATTGTTTTCCAATGACCAAGTTCTATCACTAGGAAATGCAAGAACTGATCTCTAGTACAAATGTTTTATTCATGGGCAAATGTATAAAGTATGTTCAAGAGCAAGGAGCACCAGTGAGCTAATCTTATTATACCTTTGTTTAAAAAAATACATATTTTTTTTGTATACAAAAAAGTACTTGTCTATATACTGTAGTACTTCCGACACACCCACTTAATCGATGACACTATACCGAGGCCCATTGTCTTGGGAAATATCCCAGGCAGCCAGGTAACATATCTAATTTATTCATAATATACCATCTAATAACAGGGCAACACAATGGTGCAGTTGTTAGTGCTTCTGTCTCAGTGATCCAGCATCCAGCTTCAACTCACTATTTATATCTGAGTATGAATGTGCTTTCTTTGTCTGGATAGACTTTTCTCTGCATATTGCAGTTTTCCTCCCACTTTCCAAAGTGTGTCTCTGATTTTTTGAAGGTTCTAAATTTGCTATGTGTGCTAAAAGACTACTTGAGTTGTCTCACTGCAATCTTTTTCTTTCTTCATTTGCCTCAGCCCTGAGATGTACACTATAACTCAAGGAAACTTAAGCAGCTAGCTGACTGCATTTGTTCAAGTTTCCATTTTAAAAATATACAATGAACTACTTTAGCATGAAACATCAGATTATTAACTCCATGTTAGCCGATTTTGAGAATGACTTCATGTAAATACTGGTCTCTTACATTTCTGACTATAACTTTTTTGGCGGTTTTAATTTGACCAATGCCTTTAGTTATTGCTTTGATTGTCTGTGTTGTATTGTATTCTGTGATCCTCTTAGTATGTAATTTGTGCTGGTTACTATAGTTTGTACTGTATTGCACTGTTTTGACTTAAATCTAGGGATATATGACTATTTTATATATATATTTTTTGTTTCTTACTTATGCACAATGATGTGTCCAGTTTGACTTCTACCTTAGATTCACCTTTCCTTAAGGCCACTTCAAACCTTTCTGGTGATCCCAAACATGTACTTGATGTCCGGTCGTTTCTCACTATGAAAAAAGGTTTTCTAATAAATTTTTCTTGTTGTTTCAGGACTTCTTTTTTGATTCAGGAGCACAAATACGTCATGTTTGTCACCTTAGTTCACACCTTCTGTTGTTTGGATTTCTATGTTCTTGTTTTCAGAGTTGGGGCAAAGACTGTCAATCTTTCTGCAAGGCCTGGGTTTCTTAGCAGTAATGTTTGATTGATATCTATCCCTCAGCATTATAGCTTTTCTTGTAAAGCTCAGGAAGACTGATTAAACTGTCCCTCATAAGGTTTTACAACAAGTGTAATTCTTCCAGACATCCTCAACTTTCCAATCTGAAAGTCCTGTGACAGAATTATCCTTATAAAATGCTGCAAAAGCTGAATCAATAGGCTGAGGTGTTTTTGGTTATATTTTACCAAAAAAAAATATTCCAAAAACAATTGAAGTCTTTCTGGTTTTTTTTTTATTTTAAATACCTTACTGGTTTCCCAAACTTAATTTGGGCTAGCTGTAACCCAACACAAAATTTTATTATTGAAAAATATTGTGGTTAAATCTAGTCCTGCCAATTCTTTGTTCTTTGTGACTACTTCTGCACATGAGCTGGTCCAACTTTTACTGAATGAAGTAACCTCGACCAAGTGATTCAACTGATTGGGGACTGATCTTTATAAACTCATCTCTCATATTTTTGATCTAAACTTTTAACTTAAATAATAGGCACATTTTAAAGCTCGTGGTGAAAGGGCTTTCTCCGTCTGTGCACCCAGGCTCTGGAACTCCCTGCTCTTAGTGGTTAGGCAAGCCGCTTCAGTCGCCACATTCAAATCTCGCCTAAAAACGCACTTCTTCACATTGGCTTTTAATTCTTAACCTGTTTCATTTTCCACTTGCCTTTTGCTATTTTCTCTATTTTATTTGGTCCCCTGACCTGTTTTTAGTATCTCTGTTTTAATTCTCTCTTAATGTTTGTTTTTAATATTTTGCTTTTAGTCCTGCTTGTTGTAACTGTATAGCGCTTCGGTCAGTTGTAATGCTGTGTTTTTAAGCGCTCAACAAATAAATATGGTATGGTATGGTATGGTAATATTAACCTAGAACATTTTTACTTCTGTAGTTAGTCACACCTTTTGGATTTCAATATCTGTACTTGACAAATGGACACATGGACTGAAAAAGAAGGATGGAATGAATAGTCTATGCCAAAACTTTCTTTGTTTATCCCAGAAAATATCTGTCAATGTCTACAGTCGTGGCCAAAAGTTTTGAGAATGACACAAGTATTGCACAAAGTCCACTGTTTCATTGTTTTTATATCTTTTTGTCAGATGTTTCTATGGTTTGTCAGATGTTTCTGTGGTTTGAAACTTATGAAATGCTTGTAATTATATTTCAGAATACCATAGAAACATCTGACAAAAAGATCTAAAAACACTGAAGCTAACCACCACAAAAGATTGCTGAATTCCTGTTTTTCTACTCTAGTACTTTGGTGCCATGACAAATGATGCACTAACCTGGTGGCTACTTCTTTGATTTCTTGGCTATGCATGTCAGCAACCATACCACCTGTGCTTTAGAACAGGTCATCCACGTGAAGCTGAGCATGTTTGGGCCCTTCCTGTAGTTTCTACAAAATCTAGGGTTGATGCTAGAAGAGGTGTTGGTGAGGCCAGATGGGGGTTCTTACCACCAGCCCCAGTGGGCTGTGTATGAATCCAGTGCAGTGATGGGGCCACTGTGCTGTAAATATGGTGCCATCCTTTGGATGAAACATAAAACCTGACTTAAAGATGCCTGGGCATCTTTTGAAAAAAGTAGAGTTTATCCTGATGTCCAGGTTAAATTGCCCATCATGGCTTCATCCATTCTGGCCCCTAATCTTCCCCTGTCTCTAATTGGCTATCTCTCTCATCCCTTTACCATCTAATAGCTAATGGGTGGTGAGCATACTAATGTAAATAATGGCTGCATCATCCAGGTGGATGCTAACATTTGTGGTAATTGAAATCGTTCCCCTTTACCAATGTTAATTGCTTTGAGTAGTGAGAAAAGCACTATATAAATGTAATTAATTATTATTAAATCCAAAAGTTACTATTTATTTTTAACAACTTGTAGTGGAGTATAAAATGAGTGACATCTAGCATCTAATTTATTTGTAATATATAAGAGTCAAGAAGATGGACAAACTAAATGTAATATTAGATAATGTTTCAGGATGTATGTTATATTTTACTGGTAAGAACAGCTATGTTTTGATGTTTACCTAACCATCCCCTGAGACTTTTGACATATTATTAAGTACTGACTCATAATGTGAAATGTTTGGCAGTGGAAATGGGAGTATGCATTGAACTGGTTTGGCAAGGTGCTTCATTTTAATTTTGCGTGGACATTACAGAAAGGCCATAAACTGCTCTGTGTGTTTCCATGGAGGTGCACTCATAAGGTGTAACCATTGTGAGATGCATGTAAGGTAAGATGTAAGATTCTGTTTTTTCATTTCTACCTGGTTAACTAATTATAATTAACTCTCTAGTAGTTTATTACTGCTGTTTGGCTGTTAGCCACTTCATCTTTTGTTCCCACTAGCTGTTCACTGAGTTTGGCTTGGTTTTCTGCTTCTGTTAAGTTAGCCATGTACTCATAAGTGCTCACAATCAGTAGCCTGCTCAATCTGAGATGCTGTTGCATGTCTGCTTCAAGACATCAGGCTGGAGACATGCCAGCAATTCATAAGAGGCTAATTTAGAGTCTCCAATTAACCTAATATACATTTTATTGGATTTGGGTTGAAACGGAAGTACTTTACACTCTTCTTTCAGATTAAACTTACCTCACCTTCTTCTGTTTCTTCCAGTTTGTTTAGATCAGTTGCAACATTGCCACATTATCATTTAGCATGCTGCCAACTAATAGTAACAAACAGCTAAATGATAATTTACTAAATGGTTAATAATATTTATTTCATGTAAAACATGCTTATCTTGTATTGACTATTAACCTTTTCTTGTACAAAAAAAGGAATTTTAAAGTGATATTACACTTTTTGAGTGTAGTAAAAATACAGTGGAACCTTTTTGTGACCTTTGTCACCTTACAGTGAAATTTCTTAACAAATCTACGATAGTTTAGTTATCATTAATAGGTTTAAGGAAAAAAATGAGGATATGTTCTGATGGCATATACAGTATAATACTACATTAGCATTTCCTTGAAACTATACAATATCTTCATTTAGAATATGAACATTTATATGATATTTTACCATCCCATAATATCTGTCATGAAAGTTGATCTTATTTCAACTTGAGGAAACAAGCAAGAATACTTTGAAAAGGTACAAGCTTTAATCTGCCTAGAACTGACACTATTTTAAAGTTATAAGTTCTGGCTTCCAGTTAAGGCACAATATTTAATTGTATTAAAGATTACTGTGATCTGCTCTGTGTATTGTATTGTATTTACTCCCTTTTTTGACATCCACTGCACACCCAACCTACCTTGAAAGGGGTCTCTTTCTGAATTGCCTTTCCCAAGGTTTCTTCAATTTTTTTCCCCTACAAGGGTTTTTTGGGAGGAGTTTTTTCTTGTCTTGTTAGAGAGTCAAGCCCTATGGGGGTGACCAGAGACAGGCCCTGTTAAAGGCCATTGTGGCACTCCTTGTGTGATTTTGGGCTATACAAAAAGACGTTGTTTTGTATTGCATTGTATTGTGTAACATAAATCAAAAATAGACCAAAACCGATCAATCAGTCATGAAATGAGAAATCACCATTAGACATGTGAAATGTACACATAAAGTGCTAAATAGATACACACAAGAGCAATTCTTATAGAACTATATACAAAACTTTACAACATGTACAATATACAGAGAGTGTACACTTTGTTTTGAAATGTGAGGATTATTCTGGCCTAATGTCAGTTGACAAAGTGAGTAGAGGAAACAAAGAGATCCCCAAAGACAGGGACATTTTATGGCTCACCAGTATCATCCAATACAGTACTAAGATAGTATAAAAATTAATCTAAAATTTCCTTTTCCATTGACCCTTTTTGTCCAAGTTGTGCTTCAGATGTTACAGGTCAAAGCAAAATTCTAAATAAAATTTTAAACTGAACACAACAATAAATAAGCTTGTTTTTTGGTAATGATCCCAAAGTGGTTTGTGTTATTGCAGTTTTCCCTTGTTCTTTTATAGGCTCATGTTTATTACAAAAGCCTCAATCAGAGAAGCTTCTTAATGGTGGTGGTCTAATCTCAGGCTCATGGCTTGACATACTCTATATTATAGAAGACTTACGGTAATATGGAGAATGCCAGCATTATACAAATAATAGATTACAAATGATATTTGCATTGACAAGTTTGATGACAAGTTATATTGAAAACATTGGTATATTACTTTGACATTGCTGAATATTTTCAGCTTTAAATAAATGCTTATTCATAATGTAGTGAAATATTATGCTTTTTTTTTGTTTTCATCAAACATTTTTTATCAGCTACTGTATATACTTTTATTTATATATACAGTGGTGTGAAAAACTATTTGCCCCCTTCCTGATTTCTTATTCTTTTGCATGTTTGTCACACAAAATGTTTCTGATCATCAAACACATTTAACCATTAGTCAAATATAACACAAGTAAACACAAAATGCAGTTTTTATATGATGGTTTTTATTATTTAGGGAGAAAAAATCCAAACCTACATGGCCCTGTGTGAAAAAGTAATTGCCCCTTGTTCAAAAATAACCTAACTGTGTTGTATCACACCTGAGTTCAATTTCCGTAGCCACCCCCAGGCCTGATTACTGCCGCACCTGTTTCAATCAAGAAATCACTTAAATAGGAGCTGCCTGACACAGAGAAGTAGACCAAAAGCACCTCAAAAGCTAGACATCATGCCAAGATCCAAAGAAATTCAGGAACAAATGAGAACAGAAGTAACTGAGATCTATCAGTCTGGTAAAGGTTATAAAGCCATTTCTAAAGCTTTGGGACTCCAGCGAACCACAGTGAGAGCCATTATCCACAAATGGCAAAAACATGGAACAGTGGTGAACCTTCCCTTCTGGCGTAAAAGGAACACAGCATTTCAGAAAAAGAACATCATACCAACAGTAAAATATGGTGGTGGTGGTAGTGTGATGGTCTGGGGTTGTTTTGCTGCTTCAGGACCTGGAAGGCTTGCTGTGATAGATGGAACCATGAATTCTACTGTCTACCAAAAAATCCTGAAGGAGAATGTCCAGCCATCTGTTCATCAACTCAAGCTGAAGCGATCTTGGGTGCTGCAACAGGACAATGACCCAAAACACACCAGCAAATCCACCTCTGAATGGCTGAAGAAAAACAAAATGAAGACATAGTCAAAGTCCTGACCTGAATCCAATTGAGATGCTATGGCATGACCTTAAAAAGGCGGTTCATGCTAGAAAACCCTCAAATAAAGCTGAATTACAACAATTCTGCAAAGATGAGTGGGCCAAAATTCCTCCAGAGCACTGTAAAAGACTCATTGCAAGTTATCGCAAACGCTTGATTGCAGTTATTGCTGCTAAGGGTGGCCCAACCAGTTATTAGGTTCAGGGGCAATTACTTTTTCACACAGGGCCATGTAGGTTTGGATTTTTTTCTCCCTAAATAATAAAAACCATCATTTAAAAACTGCATTTTGTGTTTACTTGTGTTATATTTGACTAATGGTTAAATGTGTTTGATGAATAGAAACATTTTGTGTGACAAACATGCAAAAGAATAAGAAATCAGGAAGGGGGCAAATAGTTTTTCACACCACTCTATATATATATATATATATATATATATATATATATATATATATATATATATATATATATATATATATAAACTGGGTAAATGCACTTTGTCAAAAAGGTGTATCAACAGTATGCTTTCCATTTTTCAGTGTTGTATTGTAAGAATGATGTCACTTCATATCTTCACATTCACTAGCAGTTTTTCTCTTGGGGAGTCACATGAAATCTCGTAGAAGATGGCTGCATAACTTGTGTTCTCCATACTTCACTGCTGACATTAACATTATTTCTTCATACTTCTGCAATTAAAATTGAATGGAATAAAAGCAGATGGTGTCCTTCTTTATATAGGATTAATTCTCTACAATTATCTTGTCTCGCCATACACATTTGGAAGCTTTCAAATTGCCAAAGAAGGTATCACAATCCTCATAGGAGTGTGTCTCTATTAAGAAGAGAGATAGGGACGGGCTGAAGACTTTTTTACTTCAACAAACATCTGTGTCAAATAACCTATTAACTTTAAACAACCTAGGAAATGTAAACATGGCATAACACTCATTTGCAAGTTGAAGTATTTAAATCTTTTTAGTTACTTCATCAAAGAGTCAGTTATCACATTT
Organism: Polypterus senegalus; assembly: GCF_016835505.1. Lineage (NCBI taxonomy): Eukaryota > Metazoa > Chordata > Cladistia > Polypteriformes > Polypteridae > Polypterus > Polypterus senegalus. The sequence continues at coordinate 118,536,074 of NC_053154.1, read as the reverse complement.
TGTATCTCAAATATTTTTGTATCAATGAGTCATATTAAAAAAACAGTGATAATAGAGTGTAATTTTATTTATTAGTAGAATACATTAAATACTGCACATGTTCTTTACAAGCTCTTCCCAGTGTTGTGCAGTTAACAACATAGCATAGAAAGGCCTGTGGCAGTTCAGTAGCTTTCATACACAGCAGATCCCTATTCAAGTGTACAAATGGCATTGATTGATGTGTTATTGTTAGATGCTGGTTGTTGTGGGTCTTTGACTAATTTTAGTTCAAATTTATTAAACATAACATTTTTGAAAGATGTCCCCGATAGAGAGTTTAAATCTGTTTAACTCTCAAGGTAAAATGGTTGGCTCTTTATAATGTGCAGGTAAAGCAGCTGTCACGTTGTTTTTAGTTATAGCATAAACACTGAGTACAGATTTGTTCACTCAGTGCTTATACAGCAGTGCTTACATAACTCCTTTACTCTTACAGTAAGTTGTAGGTATGCAACATTTTTCCCTTTTTTATTTACTCTTATACTCATTTACGCCAAACAGCAGGATAAGTCAACATCAGTACTAGTGGATTATGTGCATGAGCCTACCCCAGCATTTGACTAACTTGTATTGGAGTTCCGTATTGCTGTCAAGATTGCCTACTGGATGGGCAAAAGAGGAAAATATACATAACATACAAGCTGAAGTGACCTGTCTTAAATTAAAATTAGAACGGTAAACTAATAGATAATTGAAGTTGAACAGAATGTTTCTTTTTATGAATAAACAAGACAGCAAATTCCCCCGTCCTTTTCAATGGGAGATTTTGAAATTTGAAAGCATTGTACAGAAAGTTCTATTCTTGGCGTCTCAACTTATGTTGAAATATCCCAGTTTATTAAGATGATATTCATCATTTGAGAATTGTGGCCAAGGTTCCTTTTTTCTGTTTGTGTATTTTACAGATTTCTTTCCTTTTAATCTTTCCTTCTAAAGGTATATGGCTGATTTAATTGCAGTCCCACTCACTTCTAAGGCCCCATCTCACCTGTTTGTTGGCCTTTGCACTTTGATTTTCTTCACTGCTGCACTGATGCACTGCTTCAAGAGGCACATCCTAAAATGAATGGTAAGGTGCAATAATAAACTTATGATTGTGTCAGCATTCTGAGTATTGTCTAAAATGTGGCATGTTTACTCTGATTAATCACAAATTACAAATTAAGTGTTTAAATTCCAGTGGAGATTATTTAATATGTCATTCATTTTAAATTAGAAATAGACAGAAATTTTGATTGTTATTCCCCTACCTATGTCAACTTCCTACCATAAATTCGGAATAAAATTACTAAATTCTGGGCCAATTGCTTGTGTATCATAACTGCCTTGTGCAGATGCCAATGCAGTTATGATTCTTCATATGGTCCAGTGTTACCCTTTGTTAGATAAATGTCATATTTTACTTTCCCTATCCCTCCAGAGGTTTTGTTCAGATTTAAGTTTGTCAGAAAGCTTTCAAATTCTGCATTCCTTTGGAAGAGATTTTTACTTTAACTTGAGCCCTCATAAGTCACAGTCTCAACTACATTTTCAGTTAATTTGACTGGTTCACTTAATCTGATTGCTGTAGCTTTGAAAGCCATTACATTGGCTAATCACAATGACACTATAATAAAGTTAAAAGGTTGACATGCCAGAAGTATACCACTTAGGTGCATTTTAACACCCCTTTATTTAATAACAAACAGCTCTTTGCCCAGTTCCTTGTTAAGTTGAAGGAATTTGTGTATCTTTATGGCAACTTTGCTGATCCCACTGTTCTGTGGTTAACTGTCAATGGTTTCATCAGGTTTCATTTAATTCCCTATGCCTTTAATACTGCCCATTCAATGCTGAAGAAAATTTCTAACTTTGAAGGGAAATTGCAGGATTTGTAGCATATTTCTGTATAGTTTTTAATAAGGACCATGAATCACTGATTTCCATGATAGAAACTGAGCTTAATGCCATTCTGACACTGCAGATCAAATATCAGTTTAAGCAGACTTGTGCTTGTTATTACAGATATCTCTAGTAATGATACATTTGCCTTTAGATAGTCTTGAAAATTAAAGTTAGTCATATTCTCCAATAATGATAAAGAAATTAGCACAGAGTTTCAAAGTTTTTACTCGGAAATATTCTCTGATACTGCGGTGGGCTGGCGCCCTGCCCGAGGTTTGTTTCCTGCCTTGCATCCAGTGTTGGTTGGGATTGGCTCCAGCAGACCCCCGTGACCCTGTAGTTAGGATATAGCGGGTTGGATAATGGATGGATGGATGGATATTCACTAATAACCTTGTTTCCTTTATGAGAGCAACTGAAAATTTTTCAGAGAAACTGAATATCCTAAACCCGCTAGCTATAAGGATGATATGACAATCAAAGATCTTCCAATCACATTATCTGAAATTATGAATGATTTTTCACATATGAATACTACTAATGATGGAATCCCTGTTGAATTGTATTCTGCTTTTTGTAATTACTTATCCCCCTACCATTTTCAGATGGGTGCAGGATACTGTTTCCTCATCTGCAATTATCTCCCTGTTCCTCAAACAAGACAAAGACCCTCCAACATTCTAGTTAACATCCCTTGTCCTTAATAAAGATGGTAGATCATTTAAGCTCTTTCACTTATGCCATAACTGGTAATCTCAGAATTGCTCTACCCAGACCAAACTAGGTTTGCCCAATTTCAGCTTGCCTAAGACTGTGTCCACCATTATTGATGGGGAGTCTTTTTTTTCTCATATTCTGCAATTTTGTCACTTGATGCTGAAAAAGTGTTTGATGGATTGGTCTTGTCTCCGGGGCATTCCACATTGAATATGGTTTGGATTAGAATGTATTGGAATGGTAAAAGCATTATATTTCACCCCTTATACAATACTACTGATAAGAATATAATCAATAGGCTGGTTAAGCCTGCAGATGATACCAAACTAGGTGGAAGTGCAGGTAATGTAGAATCAGCTAAAGTGTTAGAGGGATTTGAATAGCATACAGGCTTGGTCAGAATTATGGCAGATGAAATTTATGTAATACTGTAAGTAAAGTATTACATGTAAAAATGTTAGATTTGAATACACAGTGGGAGGTCTGAAACTTAACAGTACACCTTACGAGAAAGACCTAGGATTCATAGTGAACTGAACACTATCTACAACCAGCGCACAGAAGCAGTCAAGAAAACTAATAGGATGTTGGGTTAAATAGCATGATGTGTGGAGAACAAGTCAAAGGAGGTTATGTTTAAATTACACAGGTCTACAAAAAAATATTTTTTGTTTGCTACTGGGAACTTCAGTCCAGCTCTCTATTAAGTTTTTTACACTGATTTCATATATTAAATCGGAATTAAGCTAGCACGTCAGATTATTGCCGTTTCGACACTTTTGAATATCAGTATACTATATCAATAGAATATCTAGAGTTTGAACTCTGTCCCATCAAAATTGTTTGAATGTGTTTATTCTGAAAACAAACCAGAAGATGATACCAGAGACACTTTAAACCATGTTTATGTCAATTTACCTCAACATAAAAGTGAGGTCAGTGTGCTCAAAGTTGTCTGAGGCAATTGCTTTTGCACTTGAACAGCAACAATAGTCACCCATCATGCTCAGAGTAAATTTTCCCTGATATCGGTTTTCCATCACCTTTGTATCTTGATGTATCTTTCCCCATGCTCATGTCTGACATCACCCAGATTTGGTGGAAAAAAGTCGAGAAGAGAATGCAAAAAATGCGTCTTCAGTAAAATTCTGGCTCCCGTAAGCTAATATACTTTCAGCATATTCTCCACAAGCTCAGCATAATTCTCTGCTCTGTGACTGTCAAGAAAATTCTGGACAACCTGCACGAATGAGGGTGCTGATTCAATTGGCTTCAGTTTCCTTTTGAACTCATTGCCAAGCATCAGTTCACGGATTTCAAGGCCAACAAAAACACCTTCCTTAATTTTGGCTTCACTTTTCTTGAGACCAGACTTATTTCTTAAATGTGAAAATGCATCACCTTTACTGTCCAGTCACCCTAGTTGTACAAGACCTGGAACATCATAACAAATAAAATGGGACATGCTGGACAAAAACAGTTTTCAGATTTGGACTCAACAAATTAAATTTGTTAAAGTACAGGTGAAAGAATCCCAGTAGCAAAATGCTTGTTGACCAGTGTTATGTGGCGCACTAGTGAGGCCTCACCTGTAGTAATGTGTTCAGTTTTGGTTTCTATATTACAAGAAAGACGTAGCAGCACCAAAGAAAGTCCAGGGAAGAGTGACTGGGCTGATTTTAAGACCAAGGAGTATGGGCTATAAGGAAAGAAGGAGTTGAACCTTTTCAGTTTAAACAGGAAGAGATTATGAGGGGACATGATTGAAGTGTTTAAAATTATGAAGGGAATAAGAACAGTAGATCCCAGTTGTTACTTTAAAATAAATTTTGCAACAAGAACACAGGGACACAATTTAAATCTTGCTAAGAGCAGATTTTGCACAAATGTAAGAACATTTTCTTAGCACAAAAAATCATAAATAGGACTTTAGGGACCTTAAAATTTCGACAATCTGTTATTTTGGACAATCAAGGTGAATGAAATAACCTCATCACATATTTTCTAACATTCTAATGTTCTTTTTCCATAGGCTTGCTGAAAAAAGAAAGATCCGTTGTAGCTCCATGTTCTTTGGCAGAGGATCCTTTTCACTAATTAACTGAAAATAAAATTTATCCAACCGTTTATTTTAATAGTCACTTCTTCACCCTGGCTATCCTCAGTCATTGTTTTAAGTTATATAGCACCTACATGTTTGTTAGTTTCCAGGTGTAAATCACCTGAACCAGTTAATCCTAGTCACTGGTTAATTAGATTTTATAATTATATTTATTTAGATCTCTCCACAGTGCATATTAATCAAACATCTGTTAAAGCTCTATAACCCCGGGAGAAGTATCGGAGGCAGTTAGGGTTCTACTGGATAATGGCCTTTGATTCATTGCTCCTGGACCTCCTAATTCTTTTTTTTATTTGTCTTACTCATTTTATACCCTGCAGGACATGGGGGTATGGTGGCTATCTATTATCATGTCACACACATTACAGATCTGCTTTCAGATTTGAATGATGTGGGATTGATTTTACTTTGCATATGCAGTTTAAACACGGGATTCTTTTTGATTGTAACTGTTTTGCTTTTAGTGGTTTGTTTTCTTGTAATTTCCTGATTGATCAATTCTCCAGTAAAAAACAGATTAAAAAAAAAGGTGAATAGAATATCCTTAAGTTGTAATTCAAGTTGTTACAAGTGTTGTGTACACATTTTACTATTTTATTTGCTGGAATTTATACAAATATATATCAGTATATATGATTTTACTCCTAAAGGTGTTATGTTTTAAAGATAAAACAAGTAAATAATATAAAGCATTCCTTCTTTCTTATATATTATATATTAAAACCCAGTATATAATATTGTTTACATTTTAAAAAAGAAAACACAGTAAACAGTTTCAGCTATCATAAGATTTTATCTTATATTCCTTGTGAGTTACTGGGCATTCTTAGGTTTATTTGTTCAATTTGAAGAAACAGCTTCTATTTAAAAATGTTTTTATTTTTGGCACATCTAATTTTTTGAATTCTTCAAAAGCAAGTAGGTCATGGACTTTTGTTCTAGCAGCTACAGTATTATTTTACAGACTCATTCTAGAATAATTACCTCTCTGTAAAATATTATTGTTTCAAAAGTCACACACGACCTAAAAATAAAAATGAATTTTATCTAGGACAACACTGTATCTATTCCTGGAGTGTATCTTTGTCTCTTTGAATTGAAATGGAGCCAATCAGTAGATTCATGATTATTTTATGGTGTACACAATCACAAAGTTTTTTAGATAAAAATATTGCATTCAATCAAAAGAATATAGACACTTCTTACCATACATGGAATATTAAAATGAAAATACTGGGTACTCCTGCATTTGTTCTTTACATCCAGAAGGTTGAAAAGATTCAAAGACTAAAAATGTTTTTCTATGTGGTTGGTATCAACATAATTCTACACACATTTTAAGAATAAAATTAATATTGAATTTTGTCAAGTAAAAGATAAAGAGTTAAAAAAATGAAATATTGATTAGTTTTGCTCAGTGTTTTGCTCATACAAACTCTGTTCCTGTCTTGTGCCTGTGACTACCCATATAAACTTTGGCTCCCATAGAGGAGAAAGCAGTTATAGAAAAATGAATGGAAGACTGAATGACTATAAACTATTCAAGATGAAAAAGAGATTTGACAAATAAGTGCAGCATGATGGTTCTATGGTTATTGTTGCTGCTCTTCCCTTTTTTCTATGTGTTTGTTGGAATTAGAAAGGTCTTTAGTAGGTTCATGCACACACGCTTTTGGCATGTCACTGTTGATGTGGGGCTTGAACATTGTGATGAGTTTTCTCCTGGGACTCCATATTCCTAGTCTTTCACAAAGCTGTGTATTAGAATAACTGATTTTCTTGAAACTAGTCCAGTGTGAGGGTGCCCTCTGGAATGGGATGGCGCTCCATTTAATGCACATTTAGAGCATGCATACTGTATATGACTCCTTATAACCCTACCATAAAAATAATGTGTTCAGAAAATGAAAAAATCATCTAATGAGCTGCCAGATAAAGTAAATATTACACATCACATATTTCAGTCAATTATTTAATCAAGTACTCTTAATTTTAATTGAGCACTTTCTGTTCAGCATCATTGTGATGCCCATTATTAGCCAATCAAGAAGACTGCACTGGGAGTTTTACTTGAACAAATGTATATTTTATGGCTAATTAAACACTGGCCAGAGTATTGTCTTTTATGTTTGTATGTTCTATTACATGTTGTTATTTTTGAACTTTTATATCAAAGCTTCTGTAGTCCTTTCAGAAAATGTGGCCAAATGGATAAAGTAAGGTTACAGGCTCAGTTTTTAATACTAACTTACTTTGTGATTATAGATGAGTTAGCTAAGCTGCTTGTATTCTACAGTAGTTGTGAAAATGTTAACTGTATGTGTACAAGCACTGAAATGCTATTTGCAGTAAACTTTATTTTTCTAACACTTTTCTATTAACTATTTTTTGTCAAGTTAAAAATCCATTTGTTTTTCCTTTACTTTTTTTAAGGTGGAACTGCAGTCCACTCTTGATTTTGAAGTAGTTAATATATCTATTGATTTCCTGTCTTGCATCCTTCTAATTCTTATTCTCAGAGGAATAAGGGAAAGAGAAGACCTTCCGTAACAATGTTATTTACTTTGAAGAGCTGCTTAGTGGTAGGACCTCCTAAACAAATTTATTCTCATATGTTAAGGTGCAAGGGAGTTGTCCTGTTCCATCTGTTATTCTAAACAAAAATGTGCATCTTTTTTATAAATTACCATTTTAGTAAGTTTTGCTCCAAAAATTACAGGTACATTTGAAGAAACTTCATTCACCAATACATGTTCTTACTCCTCAGTGTCTTACTAAGAAACCATAAAGTTCCCAAAAACATGTGCTCAATGCAAAATGCAGATGACATGGATTCACTCATAACAGGCAAATTCGTACCAACAAATTATCCTAACATGCATAACTTTTAGAAGCCATGAGGAAAACTTGGAGAAACCACTGTATCAGGATTAGATTGAGTAACAAAAACACACACATAATATGTTTAATACAAATTATTATTTTATTTAATATCTAGCCATGTCACCTGTTGATTACCAGTTATAGAATAAATGTAAAAGTTTTTTATATCTTTGTGTACCTTCATGACCTTAATTCTGTATCCTTGTGTATATGAACCTCTTTTGGCTGGTGCTCTCTTTCTCTCGAGCATTTCCATAAAGCCTGCCATAAAGCATCTTGCTTGCTTCCTATCTGTTTTTACACTTTCCGTATTTTAAGGTGACTCTCAAAGTGAATGCTACACCTTTACTACTGTTTGGGTGACTCACTTTTGTACTTTCTCTTTTGTTCGCATAACCAAAGCTAAATTGACCAGTCACACCAAAGCCAAACTGACCAATCAGATTTCTCTGAGTTCTCTGAGGAACTTGACACACACACTAAACTTTAATATTGTATTATATAGTACATGCTTGATGTCATTATTGTGTGTTATACAGTATTATGTCTGTCCTCTTACATACATATGCACACATGTAGCGGAAGTGATATCATGTGGATGCTTGTTACATGGACCTAGTGTTGCATGGTGAATGCTTAGTGGAAAATTCTTATGTTGCAGATTTACTGGTAATTAGAAATCCTGTTGTGGGCTTGTTTTGCTTTTTTGCTTGAATTTATTCAGTATTGTTACACATGTGCGATTAGGAGGCAGCTAAAGGGCTTAAGTAACAGTAATACTATGCCAGACTAGGGGGTGGCAGATTGTGCGGAATGTCTCTCTCATTCTCTTGCAGACTATTTTCAGGAAATCCCATCGTGTTCTGGCACCACTGATGACGTCACTTCCAGCCCCGAAAGCGTCACTTCTGGTTCCAGCCTGGATGACCTCATTTCCTCTCCCAACCTTTAAAACCGCCATCTAACCTCCACTTGATCAGTTCTGTTTTGGACTCTGTCTTGTAAACAACTCAACCTTTTTGCTAAACCTTTTGCAGCCAGGATCATATTATATGGGTGGCTGCCCTAAACGTTTGTGACTGTCTAGAGTCAATTTTGTTACAGTATATGAAAGTCTAGCTATAATTTAAGACTTCCAAGTTAATCTGTAGCCTCTACCACCTATAGATAAAATTTGTATGGTACTGAAATGCTCCAAAATAGATGCCAGAATGAATTGGCCCCATCCGATAACCAAGCGGCAGGTACAAGCATTTCTTGGCTTAGCGGGTTACTATCGCCGGTTTGTACCCCGGTTTTCCAAGAGAGCAACGCCCTTGACAAACCTTACAAAGAAGGGGAAACCTAATCACATGGTTTGGGATGATAATACTGACACTGCATTTAGTGACCTTAAGCAGGCCCTTAAGTCAGCTCCTATTTTGAAGGCACCTGACTTTACATTGCCTTTCATTCTCCAGACAGATGCTTCGGACACAGGTCTTGGTGCCGTGCTGAGCCAAAGTGTCGATGGAGTGGAACACCCCGTGATGTGCCTGAGTCAGAAACTGTTGGACCGAGAGACCAGGTATGCAGCAGTGGAGTGGGAGGCCTTGGCAATTAAATGGGCGATTACGCAGCTGAGGTACTACCTCCTGGGTCGGGAATTCACCCTGGTGACGAGTCACGAGGTGGTTTTTGGACCTACTGCCTTACAGCCAGTTTTCGTAATTTATCTTCGAGGTCTGCTGCAGGCCAATGCTGATGCCCTTTCCCTGTTCCACGACCTCACGAGCAGGTATGCCTGACCCGATGGGTCTTTGGCCGTGTCACACACACGCGACTAGGAGCGAGCTGAAGGGACCAAGTGAAGGTAATTACCCACCAGGCCAGGGGGTGGCGGGGTGCTTTAAACCTTTCTCTGTTATTTCTGCAGATCAAATACGGGAAAACCTACCTGACCTGACGTCACTTCCTGTCCCGGCACCCAGACTAATGTCACTTCCTGTCCCGGCACCCAGACTGACGTCACTTCCTGTCCCGGCACCCAGACTTATGTCACTTCCGGGTTACAAGACATAAAAGCCTCCATCTTGGCTAACTTAAACAGTTCAGTGTGGAACTCGAATAAACAGCATCGCTGTAACCAAAATAATCCTTTGCAGCTAGGAACAATATATGGGTGGCTGCCCCAGACCTTTTGAAAGTGTTGAGACTCGTTCTTTTACAGTGGCGTAGCCAGCAGGATGTCCTCCATGTGGAATAGGAAGCCGAACTAACGAAATGTCTCAACACATCATTGTAATGGACCACCAAAGACCTATCAGGTAGGAGAATACCGTTCTTGTGTTGCCGAGCTGCGGTCTGACGGTGTGTGTCGGGGGGATATGGAGTATTTTCCGACCCAGTTCTCCTTAAAGAGAACATGGGAGCGTAGGCAGAAGACCTACAGACAAGGGCCAGGTTCTGAAAGGAACACAGTGGAGACCTATTATGGGCTTCCAAGGATGGGGACTGACCCAAAGAAACCCACACAGAAAAATGTCTGTGGAAAAGGTGGGGGTGCACTAGGTGAGGGATATCATGAACTGAGAGTATAACCCAGAGGATTCTCTCAGAGAACAGGCCATGAATCTATGGGCAAACGTCAGGTGTTGGCTACGGCCATACAATAAAAATGCCCGTAATATTGTAGAAAAGGTGGCCTGTGCAATCAGAATAAATGGCCTACCCACTAAACTCGCTCAGCTGACCTGGGGACAATCATATAATAATATGATCACCCTCCTGGGGATCATTAACACCATGAGGGAGGAAACCTACTTGGGAGAACCAGAACGAAATCCCTGTGAACCCAGAGGGACTTGTGGCACTAAATTAGGGTCTTTTTCTTACATTGCGGAGCATGCTTTGGAAAATTCTGATGCACGGCGGAGGGCTTCGCAAGGTGACACGATGGTCTGCGAAGAGACACAGAGTGAGGGGCAGAGTGCTTCTGCTAATCCTTTAGCCTTTGCTCATACAGGTGGAATGATGACTCCCTTAAATTTGCAAAAAATGCAGTTGTCTTAGTAGATGGCCAGCGCACAACCCATCCCATGCCACAAGGTCCCCACTTTGTATTAAATAATGACCTTTTATATCGGGTGGCAGATCATGAAGGAGAGGTAAGGTCACAGCTCTTAGTTCCACAGACTTACCGGCGACAAGTCTGTGAACTAGCTCATACCCACCTCCTGGGAGCCCATCTGGGCTCAGAGAAAACTTTAGAGCGAATTAAGCTCCGATTTTTTTGGCCTGGGATTAATGAGGAGGTCCGCCGTTTTTGCATGTCCTGCCCAGAATGTCAATTACGGCAGATTCCTAGGAAGGACCGTGCTCCTTTAATCCCTTTACCCCTAATTGATGTCCCATTTGAATGTGTCGGGGTTGACCTGGTGGGACCCCTAGAACCTTCAGCCAGAGGACATAAATATACTGTATAATGGTCCTGGTGGATTATGCTACTCGATATCCTGAAGCTGTTCCATTACGTTCAGGCACTTCCAAAAATATCGCACGGGAGTTAGTAGGAGTATTTGCGCGAGTCGGAATCCCTAAAGAAATCCTGACGGATCAAGGGACTCCATTTACCTCGGACACGTTTGGGGAGACAGCTAAGTTACTAAAAATATAACATTTAAAGACCTCTGTATATCATCCTCAAACAGATGGTCTAGTCGAGAGGTTTAATCAAACTCTCAAACAGATGTTACGCAAAATAGTCAATGTGGAAGGAAATAACTGGGATCAGCTCCTCCCCCTTGTCCTTTTTGCATATCGGGAAGTCCCACAAGCCTCCACGGGGTTCTCACCCTTTGAATTATTGTATGGACAACAACCCCAGTGTTTATTGGATATATTAAAAGAAGGATGGAAAGAGGAGGCCCTTCCCTCTGTAAATATACTTGAATATATCGCATAATTACGTGACAGATTTGCAAAAATTAGACCTATCCTACATTCTCACATGGAGAAGGTGCAAGCAGCCCATGCTCATTGTTACAACCCTGGCACATCACTTTGGGAGTTCCACCCAGGGGATCGTGTCATGGTATTGGTTCCTACCTCACACTCCAAATTATTGGCTCATTGGCAAGGCCCATATGAAGTTAAGGAGAGGAAGGGTCTGGTCAATTATTTAGTTATCCAACCTAATCGTCGACCTAAAGAGCAGATTTATCATGTCAATTTGCTGAAACCGTAGAAGGAAAGGGATCCCGATCCCTCCTCCGGACAGCCCTGCTCGCTCTTCGCTCATAAATTACACCTTAACTTCGGTGATAATTTGACTCGCCAACAACAACAGGAGCTCGAAGCAGTTATCCTGTCTGTCCCAGAGGTAGTGAGCGAAATTCCTGGACGAACCTCCCTGATTGCACATGACATAGTGACGAAACCAGGGGTTATAGTCAGGCAACGCCCATATCGGTTTCCGGAAGCAAAAAAGTCAGAAGTGGAGTTGGAGATCAAACGAATGCTGGATCTAGGTGTGATAGAGGAAAGTTTTAGTCCCTGGTCCAGTCCAATCGTGTTGGTCAAAAAGCCGGATGGAAGTTGGAGGTTTTGCAATGACTTCCGTTGGCTTAACCAAGTCTCCCAATTCGACGCTTATCCGATGCCACGAGTGGATGACCTCCTCGAGCGGCTAGGACATGCCAAATTTTTGACTACTCTTGATATGACAAATGGGTACTGGCAGGTTCCCTTAACGGACTCCACAAAGGAAAAGACTGCGTTTAACACTCCTAGCGGGCATTGGCAGTATCGTCTACTTCCATTCGGATTACATGGGGCACCCGCTACCTTCCAACATCTGGTGGACAAAGTGCTCCGACCCCATAATTCGTACAGTGCTGCCTACTTGGATGACGTTGTCATCTATTCCAGCACATGGAAGGAACATCTGCTGCAGGTTGGGGCTGTATTACGGACACTAGCAAATGCCGGACTTCGTATTAATCCAAATAAATGCTATTTTGGATTGGTCGAAGCCAAATATTTAGGTTACCTAGTGAGGCGGGGTACGGTTAAACCGAAATGCTCCAAAATAGATGCCAGAATGAATTGGCCCCATCTGATAACCAAGCGGCAGGTACAAGCATTTCTTGGCTTAGCGGGTTACTATCGCCGGTTTGTACCCCGGTTTTCCAAGAGAGCAACGCCCTTGACAAACCTTACAAAGAAGGGGAAACCTAATCACATGGTTTGGGATGATAATACTGACACTGCATTTAGTGACCTTAAGCAGGCCCTTAAGTCAGCTCCTATTTTGAAGGCACCTGACTTTACATTGCCTTTCATTCTCCAGACAGATGCTTCGGACACAGGTCTTGGTGCCGTGCTGAGCCAAAGTGTCGATGGAGTGGAACACCCCGTGATGTGCCTGAGTCAGAAACTGTTGGACCGAGAGACCAGGTATGCAGCAGTGGAGCGGGAGGCCTTGGCAATTAAATGGGCGATTACGCAGCTGAGGTACTACCTCCTGGGTCGGGAATTCACCCTGCTGACTGACCATGCACCATTACAGTGGATGGCGTTACACCGGGACTCAAATCCACGAGTCACAAGGTGGTTTTTGGACCTACTGCCTTACAGCCAGTTTTCGTAATTTATCTTCGAGGTTTGCTGCAGGCCAATGCTGATGCCCTTTCCCGGTTCCACGACCTCACGAGCAGGTATGCCTGACCCGATGGGTCTTTGGCCGTGTCACACACATGCAACTAGGAGCGAGCTGAAGGGACCAAGTGAAGGTAATTACCCAGCAGGCCAGGGGGTGGCGGGGTGCTTTAAACCTTTCTCTGTTATTTCTGCAGATCAAATACGGGAAAACCTACCTGATCTGACGTCACTTCCTGTCTCGGCACCCAGACTGACGTCACTTCCGGGTTACAAGACATAAAAGCTTTCATCTTGGCTAACTTAAACAGTTCAATGTGGAACTCGAATAAACGGCATCGCTGTAACCAAAATAATCCTTTGCAGCTAGGAATAATATACGGATGGCTGCCCCAAACCTTTTGAAAGTGTTGAGACTCGTTCTTTTACATATATATATATTGTCACACACGAGCGCTTGGGGAACAGCTGATCGACCCGGTTTACTTACTTACGGCAGTGTACTAATCTTTTTTTCTTCACTTCCTTAGAAAGGGCGAGACGTCACAGCCGTAAAGAGCGCCTGGATGGCTCTAGAAAATGCACATTTCCGGGTCTATTTCTTCCCTCTGCTGACCCGTGATGACATCATGCTTCCAGAATCCACCACAACTATCCCAGCATTCCTCACGTTAATATCTGGTCCGCCACCATAAAATGTCCGTCCTCCCTCCCTTCAAGGTCTTTTGAGTTTTTGGGAAAAACAATTGATGACTTTCATTTACAGTATACGGGGCTAAAAACCCCAAACCCTTGTAATTGTTGTGTCTTTATTACAATATATATATATAAGTGCAGTGCATTTCTTCAAATAAATAAATAATCTAATTAATAGTTCATAAAATCAGTTCTTCTTTCTGGGAGATAACATTAATTCATGATAAATAAATCTAAATAACTAATTTAAAAAATCTAAACTAAAATCAAAGAGTTAAGATCAAGTGCCTTCTGAGCCTTACTGCTTTTCTTTTCCTTCTCCATCTGTTCTTGTCCATCGGATTACGTTAGTGGGGGCCAAGATCTCAGCAAGTGCAGTCAACCATTAAAATGGCTTGTGTTCTAGCCAACTCTGCCGGTCGCTGCTAGGACAACCAAGCCTGGCTCCATTGTCCCATCACCACCCTTTTGTTGTCCATAGGATGATCCCTCGAAGCCCTTTAGCTGTCCCAGCTTCCAGGATACTCAGCAGGAGCTACCACCAACTCTGGAGTACTGTTCCTCTTCTCAGTCACCTTGCCTCCCATCAGCTTCCCTGGCTCACACTTCTGATCTTATTCACCAAGCTTCTCACCAAATCTCTGCTTTGATTTCTCTCCCTTTTCTCTTTCTTTCATTTTCAGTCCCTGTCTATCCTGCTTAGACTCTAGACTTAGATGCTTAGACTATATACTCAGTGGATGCAGGTTTCTTGGTTCTGACTTGAAGAGCATCAATGACGAAACCAGCTGAACTGATACGATTTTCACATGTAAATACTATTAGCCCATTTTCACATTATACACTCTAGAGCCACATAGCTACACTACCATGCACATCCACAACCATTAAGCTTGAGCTGCACTGTTTTATTTAAAAACTCATACACCGCTATGGACCCCTTATGCACTTTACCACAACCACAGACAACAAATACATGATCTTCACTTATAACACTTTAAGGATACAATTCTTAGTAGGATTAGTTGATAGCAAGACGAAGACAGCTAAATTGCAACTCAAACTACTATGGAACAGATGTCAAAAATTACTTGTAAGAAGTAGAAATTGTTATATGTTGAAAAAGAAGCTTACACACAACAGCAAACATCTGGGTCATAAATGCAGGTGGCAAAAGAAAACTTATAGAAACCCAAGGATATTCAGAGTATGAATAAAACAAACACAGTTTGCTCCAAATACTAATGTAATAAGAATTACTATACTGGCAATTATCATCTTGCATTTGAAAGTGTACATCATGTAAAGTGTTGCTTGGCAACAAAATACACTGCCCAGAGAAGCCTATGTTACAATACCATTGCCCAGAAGTACAATCTCCAGATTGATGTGTTTATTCCATTTCTTTTGGAAAAGGTGAGGGGAACACAATATAGCAGTCCATTACCAGCAAATAACAAACAGAATAGACCACATTTCCCTTTAAAAAATCTATGACATCTTGAAACAGTAAGCTATATTGAGCCTAACTTTAACAGCAGAACAAAGAACAATGTAGCATTATAATGCCCCTAGTCATTAAGAAGCAAGAACTGAAAATGGCAAACTGATAGCTCAAAAGTATCTGTGATTTGTTTAATGTAGTGACCAGCACAATGATTATACACCATATTATACAGTAAGAGATAAAAATATACTAATGTTTCAATAGGATTTGGTTTACAGTGCAGAGTCCAGTCATATTAGTGTTAGACAATGATTTCTCCTGTTTAATTTTTCATCAGAAAAAGAGCTTCATGATTTTATATGATGAGGAAATAATACCCATCATATTAATGTAGTTTATAAATATTTTAAAAGCAGAATCCTATTTATGGACTATATATTATATCAAGTCATGCTTAATGTGTTAATCTTATAGGCAAGACAGAACAATAGGTCATGTTTTCTGTATTTCATAGGATTTACAAGTTCATATCCAGATTAGCTGGATCAGTTGTACAGTGTTTGTGAGATACATACAGTACTGTAGGGGTTTGACCTTGGTACTTAGTGGCTCATTGCATTTGTGTTATGCTCATAGTTCCACAGTTTTCTGGTTTGCCAGAAAAGTAGACTGCTTTTATAAAACCATGACCGATAATGATTTTTTTTAGTATGATGAATAAAATTAAACACCTTGCTGTTTTAAGCTGATGATCAACATAATGATGGCTTTCAAAAGGGTTCTGTACTTTATATTACACAGTGGAGGACATGCAGAGGTTAAAATAAGAGATTCCGTAATATCTGCTATTAGGACCCCAAACTTGTGCATAATGTATCACTGAAGTACTTGTCAATTTAACACATTGATTTTCCTGTAGTTTAAGTCAGATGAGTGCTAAATATCATTAAATCATCATTCTCATAAAATGAGAGACAGAAATGGTTTTATTTTTTAAACTTTCAAATACCCAAAATAGAAATAAATCAAAATATGGTTTTTCTCAACCTTACAAATTAATTAATGTTTGACAACTTTTATCTGAAAGAATCGTTATTGTAAATGAAAGAAGAAAGTTGAGGTGCCAACAATTGACAATGGATTGCATATGTTTATCCCACTTCATTTGGACATAAATACAGTATATAATGTTTAATATACAGTATATACATATATGTAAAACCTGAATGTCCTGTGCCATTTTTGCACTTCTTTGTTTAACTGTGGCCTGCCTTTGATTTTCATCAGCACACTATTCACACAAGATGTGAGGTGGTTTTGTGCATATACAAGTAATCCCTCCTCGATTGCGGGGGTTGCGTTAAAGACCAACCGCGATAGGTGAAAATCGGCAAAGTAGAAACCATATGTTTGTATGGTTATTTTTATATATTTTAAGCCCTTATAAACTCTCCCACTATGTTAACAGTATTAGAGCCCTCTAGACATGAAATAACACCCTTTGGTCAAACGTTTAAACTCTGCTCCATGACCAAGACAGAGATGACAGTTCTTTCTCACAAATAAAAGAATGCAAACATATCTTCTCTTCAAAGGAGCGCCGTCAGGAGCAGAGAATGTCAGAGAGAGCGCTCGCTAAGAAAAGCAAACAATCAAAAAATCAATACATGCTTTTAAGTATACAGAAGCACCGCGATAAAGTGGCATTTTGTAGAGGAGCGTCCGTGTCCTCTGTGCAAACAGCCCCGCTGCTCACACCCCCTCCGTCAGGCAGAGAGAGTGAGAAAGATAGAGAGAAGCAAACAATCAAGCACCACGCGGGAAGCATATCTTATAGCATTGAGGAGTTTTAGTTAATATGTAATACGTGCTCTGACTGGGTAGCTTCTAAGTCATCCGCCAATAGCGTCCCTTGTATGAAATCAACTGGGCAAACAAACTGAGGAAGCATGTAACCTAAATTAAAAGACCCATTGTCCGCAGAAAGTGGCGAACCAGCGAAAAATCAGTGATATATATTTAGATGTGCTTACATTTAAAATCCGCGATAGAGTGAAGCCGCAAAAGTCGAAGCGCGATATAGCAAGGGATTACTGTATAATACATCTGAAAAAGAAATGTATGGTTATACTGTATATGTAAGTACTTTATAAACACATGATGCATGCCTCCAATCTGAAATGTAACAAACAATACATATTTTAAAGATGGCAGTAAAGAAATAAAAACACCATTAAATGACCATAACTTAATGTCTCAGAACAATCATAATGTTACATATACTGCTAGCACAGGTGCTTTTATTTCTTATTTATTTTTGTTCCACCAGCATGTACTCTAAACAACTAAATTATCCAACTGTATTTTATATCGGTATCAACCTACACATGAACGATTATAGACAAAAGTATTGAAAATTTTCTGTCACAATGTCCCAGTTTCTCTTTGTGTGGATCACAAAGCACACTGAGTAGTGAGAAAAGTGCTATATAAATGCAAATAATTATTATTATTAATTAATATGAATTCACTTAAAATGTCATTGATTTCAAGTAGACATTTTAAAGGCATAAATATTGCACCACTTAGAGAAGATATACTATATTAACAAATTGCACATCATAAGTTTGTATCATTCATTGTTTATAGCAATCAAAACATTTCTAACATTAAATTCTTTCTAACACCTGCCCCTTTTCATCAACAGGTAATATTTTTAAACACTTCTTTCAGCATTATAGTTTGTACTTAATACTGTTTGAATGTAGGGCATCTTTTTTCATTATTTTTTTCTCGTTTGTTCAAATGTTTAAAAAGCACTTTAATCATTACTTATCCGCACTGATGCCTGCCTGAAAGGGATATTCAGTTAAATGAATAAAGCACCAATTTCTGAATTAAATGCATACATTTGCATGATTTCCTCAGAAAGAATGCAAAAGCAGCATACTCCTCATATGCCCAAGGTTAGTACCATGCCAGGACACACACAGCCTGTATCTAGATGATTGATAAAAACATTTTTAACCACTATTAGTTATCAGTTTTGTTTTTTGAAAAGTGCACTTTAAACTGTTTTAATTCTGCATTTATTTATTTTTGCCCAACAAAATCTTTTCATTGCTCTTGCACCATGTAAATCTGCTTTCTTTTTATTGGCCTTCTGCTCTTTGAACCCCTAATTTGATGTTTTTAGCCTGCCAGCAGTACCATTTAAGCATCCGGGCTGGTGTGTTCTGTGTGAAGAGACATCAAACAGTCAAATAACATGCCATGGGGTTGGTCAGGATCAAAATTTTATAATCTGATGCTCATCTCTCAGGCCTTTTCACAGATCTTTATTTGTCCCCAGGGGGAAATTTGGCTTTTTGCCAACATTCTTTAAATAAATACTTTGTAAATATATAAATAGATAGATAAATAAATATATATACAAACACGCAATATGGTCTGAACACACACCAGAATGACTAAAAAGGAAGTAAATTAAAAAGAAAGAAAACTTCTGACTTGGCAGTCCTAGTCTCAGTGAGGCATTATGCAGGTGTATTGCTGTTGGAACCTAAGTAGCGTTTCTTGACACACTTCTGCTGAATGACTTGTTGACTGAAACTACTCAGTGTTAGTGTGTCACAGAGAAAATGTGCAGCATTATTCATAATGGTCGTAATGAAATGAATCCATTTTGCTTGCCTAACATTCTTCATTTTACTCATATTTTTATACTTTTATAGACCTTTCTGTGGTCCAGCAGAGGCTATTTGTCTTACAAACAGTCACTATGAAACTTGTTCTAGCAACTCTCTGGAAAACTATTCATTTTCTTTCATTCCTTCCCTCCTTCTCACACACTCTTTGATATTCTCCTCTTTTAATTTGTCCTTTCTGTAACTTCTGGCAAAAATCAGTGACAGAGCTAGTCTGGGCATAGATGCACTTTTGTCTTCATCTCCTCCCTAATCCTTATTTTCTTACCAGGGTTTCTGTGATGCTGCTCCTCAGTTGTCACTCCACACAAGCTTTACTTTTATTGTCATCCAAGAATTTTGAATTCAGTAGGGCCCATTTATGGTCATGGGGCAATTTCTTTCAGTATCAGCAATTTTGGCCTCTTAATTTGATTAAAAAAACAGTAAAAAGTTGTTGTATGTTAAATAAGAGGCAGACACCAGACCTGAAACTGGTTCCCATAGTGAAGAGGTGATATTGTGAATAGTGTCAGCTGACTATATGCAGTATTCAGATCATGTGTTTGTAGATGGTTTCTGTTAACAGCAAATTAATTCAGTTTTTACATTTTATTTGCTTGCATTAATGAAACTTAATATTTTGAGATGGGCTTAACATGTATGACAGAACACATGATGAGTTAATTCAGAGCTAGCTGTGTTCTCATACATGTATTCAGGTTAGCAAGTGATGAGGATGTTTCATATTTAAATGGTGGCATAATTTAGATTTACTCATGGCTTTCGGAAACTTTCACTTAGATTGGATTAAAGATTGGATCCTGTTTTTAAAAAACATAATAAGGTACACAATCCAAAGTCATATGCTGATTAAGTTGGTCATGTCTAACTTATTCATTAGTGTATATTTTACCAGAATACATATGCAAAAAATTCAGCAGGGAACAACAGATCTGTAACATGTGTAATTTCTGATTTTACAAAAGAATGACCAAACTGTCAGATCATTTGCTGTTATATTAAATATGAATGCATAATTCTTATCATGTAGCAGTAATTTATAAATACATTATGAACCAAATCCCACTTGTAGATTGTATGCACAGTTAGTAAAAGATGTCTCTTTCGTTCATGTTTTACTTCCTTGTCTGCTTTACTGTCACAATGTTGTTACCATAGCGGGCTTAAGTTTATTATCTAGAATTCCATCAGGAGAAGTACAGTACAAAGTGCTGTGACAGATTGGGTCCGCTCTCGCTCCCTTGAACCCTTGTCCAATACGCCAGACACCAGATAAAATTCCAAAAGTAGACTATATTTATTCTGCACAGTGCACAAAGCACCCTTCTCTCCACAATACTCATTAATATACAGTACACAATACAATAAACCAATCCTCCACTCCCAGACGCGTTGCCACCCTTCCACCTAGCTCAGCTCGCCGTCTGGGTGCTCCCACAATCCTTTTATCATCCCTGACCCGGAAGTGTTCCAATCCCCAGTCCATGTGATCTCCTATCACTTCTGGGTCAGATCAAAAGTACTTTGCTTCACCCCGGAAGAACGTCATTCCCCTTGTCCATGTGACTCAGACGTACTTCCAGGGCGTAAGGCAAATAATCGTCTTTCCTCCCTGCAGCGTCTCCTAGTGGCCCCCATGGTATCCAGCAGGGCCGTGCATAAAGACTCCAATGTCCATGATGCCCTGCTGGTCTTCAGGGCACCTCCATACTGCAGGGAGGGCTCCACCTGGCGGCGTGGAGGTATTGGCTGAACGGTCGGCCATACATCACAGTGCATAAACATTAACAATTGTTTTCATTGGTTTTAAGATATCTTCTGTTTGGTACAGTATTCTGTAATAATAATATATATTTTTTGTCATCATCTGTTCATTAGGAACACATTATAAGGCAAAGACTGACATATAAAATAATGAAACACACAAAAAATGATAAGAAATATTTATTTAAATTTATATTTCTACCAAAATGTAAAGGGACAAAATCTAGGCAGAAGCAAAATACACTACACTTAATAACTAAAAAAAGAAACAAAAAAACCAACATTTTGGGAAATGTTGTTGTGGTTAAAGTCATTAGTAAATCATTAGGGTTAGCAAAATACATTAAAGAATGCTTTTAAAATGGGGGCTAAGACTTCAAGCTTTTCAATATGTGGCATTAAGGATTCTGTATTATTTTTGAGAGGAAAACAAAATGTTAGAGAATTAATTTCTTGGATTATAACTCATAATGCACTTCATTTTTTTTCTCACATAACTGTGTTTTACTTAGGAATAACACAGGCAAAAGGTGCCACATACAAAACTAATTCCAAAATGAAAGAGCCTTAATTTTACATAGTACCTTGCGATAAGGCACATCATTCCTAAACACTTTACAAAGTGCAGACATAATCAAACATTTACATATACTGTACATATACATACACACACACATATATATTGTCACACACATGAGCTTAGGGAGCACCTTCAATACACTTCCACCTCAGGATGAGAGGAGGTACATTTGCTGACAGCTTCTTCTTTTTCGTCCACAGCTCGGAAGTGCAAGTACTAGAGTACCTGTACCAGAGCAGCAGCATGAATTAAAATCACATCTCTGATGCTTGCCTACAGAGTAGTCAGTGGGTCAGCACTTGTGTATGTGAAGACACTGGACACTGGTGAGGTGCTATACTTCTTATCGCCCACTGCCAGTGAACCGCATCTGGTGATGCTTCCACTGTGTGGTATCGTCTTAATCCCAACTCTTTTCCTTCATAGCTCCTAGTTAATGGAGCAAGCTGCTCACCTCCATCCGTAATGCTGACACTGTCAATGCATTTAAGAAGTGATTGAAAACCCATCTTTCATATTGTTGATGATTTGTTGTTACATTATGGTTAATTGATTTTTTTTACTGTTAATCTATGATTGTAAATGTATTAGTTATTATATCATTTCACTTGCAGCAATTAACTTTTGTTACCTGTCCTACTACACTCGCTGAACAAACAGATTCTAGCCTAATTTTACTAGATTATGTTTACCTCTTTTGTAAGTCATTTTGGATAAAAGCACCTGCCAAGCAAATAAATGTAAATGTAAATGTACTTGACTATGCCTCTTGAAGGTTTATGCTATATATTCAGTCTGCTCACCACAAGTGAGTGTTCATTTAGGGACAAGCTTACAAGAGAGACAAAGCTCCTGTACTGTAGCATGACTACTTAGCTAAAAGCTTGTCTGTGGATGTTATTTTTGTTGCATTTATTTTCTGCTTGTACAATATTAAATTAGGCTTTTTAGAGTAGTACCCTAACACTTGAACTGTTGTCCAACCAGTTCTGTAACTACATTCATTACCCATCAAAATTTTTTGAATACTTCTGTTTTTATTGTTTTTTTTTTTTTTTAATTGAAATTTAAACAGTTCAAGTCTAGTGAATAACTTGAAATGGTACAAAGATAAGAAGTAAACTGGCAGTGGTTAAAAAAAAGATTAGGTTACTGAAAATAGGAAAATAATAAAATTTTTCTGAGTTATACATAAAGGCCCTTATCAGGGAGTAATAATGGGTTAACAAGTTACAACTTTTCTGCAGTAGTACAAGTGAATAAATGCACCAGGGTTATCCACCTGTTTACCTTACCTTATCAATTTAGCACACTGCTTAAAATAAAATAGGTGCAAATCAATGTTCACGGGAAGATTTTGAATGGTAGTGTTTGTTCACTATTACCCTACGTGGCATGTGTGAAGATCCTTATTCACATGTGCCATCATGAACAGCATTAAAAACATGGTAGAGGCTATGGTGATTTAGCTCAAACTGATAAACTGCTTTTTCTGCTGCATATAGCAAATGTCACTTTTGTTTGAATCTTACAAAAAGACTTAAATGATCATGGAAGAGAAGTAAAGGAATTTGTGTGTGTATGTTGTAAACAAGCGCTTTACAGCGCCCGACCCAGCATAGAATACGCAGAGGCACTTGTTCACACTCAAGGTCTTTATTTTTCTTCAGCTGTGTGACACGTCTTCCCCGTGCCACACAGCCCAAACACAGTCCAAAACACAAACACACAAAGAAACCAAACACTTTCCTGCTCCACCACTCCTCCCAGGCAACCTCATCCTCTTCCTCCCGATTCTGGCCTCGATTGCTGGGAGGCAGGCCCTTTTATGCCCCACCCGGGAGTGATCCAGGTGCCTGACCAGCTGGTCTTAATTGCACCTCCGGGTGGGGCTGATAAACCGTCCAGTGTGGTGGCTGGATCTCTGCAGCACCCCCTAGCGGCCACCCCATCTCCCAACCGGGCTGCTGTGGTGGACTCCATGTCCCATGGAGCCACGGGGGAGATTGAGGAGGAATCCAGTGCCAGGTAGACTGCCCCCAAGCGCCCCGGGGGAGGTATTGCAAAGTCCATGATGGCTCCCCCGGGACATATGCATCAGAGGCGTCCTGGCCGGGCAAGGGACCCGGCTGTCCGTCACAATGTTTATATTCACATCCATGTTTCCAAAATACTTTTGAAAGAATGCTCCTGTGTCGCATGTTAATTTGCTGCCATCTCTAAATTATATGTAGACATATAGCCTTTCATGGACTGTTCTCCTGAACTAGTTTAAATTATAAATGATACTAAATGTAACCAGGATCTCTGAAGTTGATAAACTTGTTATGTAATCAGATAAACAATGGGTTGGCGCCCTGCCCAGGATTGGTTCCTGCCTTGTTCCCTGTGTTGGCTGGGATTGGCTCCAGCAGACCCTCGTGACCCTGTATTTGGATTCAGCGGGTTAGAAAATGGATGGATGGATGGATGGATAAACAAACAGTATATTATAAAAGATGCAAAAACGTTTCACATCATGCTTTATGTTGAAGCCTGTGTTATTCTTTCTGGTTACATTATATTTGGGGCAATATAGAATTTACTTAATGTCTTTAGTTGCTTTTTATTTTAAAATATATAAATAAAACTAATCTCTAATTGTTTCATTGTTTTTGTGCAGATTGAGCAATAAATCAACAGCAGCGTCAGTGTTCTTCCAATCAGAAATTCACATGTGCAATACACAGTGGGAAAGTGTAATGTCACAAGTGGTAATTCAGAAAATTCCCATAGTATGTGGCTTCAGAACATCGGCAGTGACTTTTTTAACAATGAAACTGACAATGGAGTGCAATAAGTTAAGAGGGAGTTCACTCAAACCATCTACCGGCAGAAAGATGTCTTGGCTGTTAGTGGGCCGAATGGTTGGGAGTGGCTGTACATGACACAACCAACTGCGGTACTGTTGCAGGTATGTTTGGGTCTGACTGTAACAAACCTATAGAACCACTGGGGTTAACCTAATGTCCTTGGTAGGGTGGCTAGTCCACTTTCCTACCTTCAAGGTCTTCTCCTGCTCTCTTCCTCTGCTTCCTTTTACCTTGCTTGCTCCTGCCAGGTGAGAAATACAATGTGGGTGTGTGGACAGAGAGTTTACTGCATGTTTAAATACATGAAAACCTGCTCTGAATCACATTTAGATTTGCTGCCAAAGATTAGTGGCCTTATCCAGGGTTAGTTTTCACCTAATGGCTAGTGTCGCTGCCACAGTTTCTTCCACACCCCTTCTACCCTGAATTGGATTAAGTAGGTTTCAGAGTGTTACCTTTATATGTTATGCCCTTATGATTATCATCTATTAAAATAAGCATAATAATATTGCTTATTTCGTATTTAGTATATATTTTAGTACCCTGAAAATTATTGTAATCAACTTGCTGTATGTTTTTATTTTAATACAATAGTATATTGAGCATTTCTAATATATTGTCAGTACTGATTGTCAGGCCAATAAAACAACTTCCAACATTATTTTGAAAGATTTCTTTATTTGACATCTTGTAAAGCAATTTGAGCCATATCATTTGTATGAAAATGTGCTATAGAAATAAACACTGTTGTTGCTGTTATTTAAGCCTGTCCATCTCTTACATTTCACTTTTTTGGTGACTCTTTGTTCAGCCTTGCTTTTTCTGTATTTTTATATCTGGAAGAATGCATTGATTTAATTTTTAAGCAAAAGAGTTGAAAACAAAACTATTCTGGCACTAGAGAGAATATATTCACTCACATCTGCATACTATTTTAGCTTAAAAAAAAAAAAATGGCTTTTAGACTATCCAAAATCATTCATGATTGTCATTTTCCAAGAGTGATTTGGAATGGTACCTCATCATTGATTGCTTTTCAAATGTAATAATGGTGCCTGGTATTTAAAAATCAACTGTGGTTTTTCAATGAGAAAATTGGCTCATTATCCAGATAGGATTGCTCATTATTATGATCTGATGGCTAAAAACCTTTACCTATGAGTCACTAAATTATGCTGTGTGATATCTAAAGCATTTCACAAAGTTGAATTTTTCTTAACTTGTTCATTTCTTGGAAACACGACCACTGTTTTCATTTTGGATCAGTACTGCAGCATTAAAAAATCTTTACAAATAGCTAATGTGTACATCAAAGCAAAAGAACTACCTGAACAGAGTTGAAAAGCTCATGGTAGTAAATGCATGTTTTACTTTACATTTCAAAGAGAGAAAACCAGGAGAATGGTGACTCCCATTATATTTACAAGTCAAAAATCCTATTGACTGGGCAACTGTTTGATCAGATGGAAATGCATTAGCTGTATGCTCTGTTATTTTCATTTTTTGCAAGTTATATACTCAAGGTTATTGAAACAAAAAGAGCATTTTTTTTATAATCCCCATGCCCACTAATACCCTTGACAAAGCTTTTCTTTGCCATTCATATAAAATATTTTGCCTTGCTTGTGCATTCATTTTCAAATAACTGACATGACATCTTCATTAATGTAATAATCCTTCACATTGGGGAACAGGTGCAAATCAAAGTGGACAAGGTCTGGAGAAACTGGATGCATGTAGTATCTCTTCAAATCTTAGATTTCACAGAGCAGACTTTGCTGCCTGTGTAGTAGGGGAAGAGATTGTGTCATAAAGTGGCACGGAGAATGTTTCTCCTTGCTGATTTTCCCCTCACTGACTGCCACAAATGGCAAAGAAATCTGCCTAATTATGAAACATATGAACCTTTTGAGGCTTGTAATCAACATGGTTTATAGCTCCAACACAAAGAAATTAGGCACATGATCCTTCCAGCACTTTCATGGATTTTGAATTGCTTTGGTGATGAAGAATCACCATGCTTCCATTTTTTCAAAGGTTGAATGACTCTGGCTCACAATGAAGAATGACATGAAACATCTCTCATGTCCATGTCTGAACTCATTAGCTCGAGATTCTCCTTGGGACTTTGAATATGGTGATGCTTCAGTTCAGCACTCAAATATGGTATGTGCACAGTGGGTGCTCAGAATATTATGTTTAATTGCTGACAATAAAATATATTCCAATTTTTTTTTAAGTAAAACGATTTTATTTATTTTAGTTATAAATGCACTAACAAAGGCAAAAAATACATTTTTCCTTAACCACAATTTTCATGGTTATATGTGAGTAAATAAAATTGTGGGGCACACATAAATGAATTGATTCGAACAATTTTTGAAAGATTTTTAGCATGGTGGGGAATTGTATGTGCATAGAAGGTGCTCAGAATATTATGTTTAATTGTTAAAAAAAAAATATATGAAAAAATGTGTTTAAGTGAAATTATTTTATTTATCTTACTTATAAATGCACTAAAAAGCAAAAAAACTTTTTTTCTTTAAGCACAATTTTCATGGATATTTGTGACTAAACATTGTGGGGCTCATAAATTAATTAATTCAATTAATAGAATAGCTGCTTTTATCATAAAATATATAAAAAAACATTATTCCCTACCATGCTAAACAAGTTTCAAAAACAGTTTGAATCAATTAATTTATTTGCGCCCCACGATTTTATTTACTCACATATAACCATGGAAATTGTGGTTAAAGAAAAATGTATTTTTTGTTTTTTAGTGCATTTATAACTAAAGTAAATAAAATCGTTTTACTTAAAAAAAAAATTATATATTTTATTTTTTACTTTTTAGTCTTTGAGCATTTTGCGGGAAGTTTCTTTAAAAGTATTACATAATATATTTGCTTTGCAGAATTATTTCAATACCAAAAAGAATTATATTTTGGTCTCTATTTTTCTGTTCAGGCTGTTATGGAATTAACGCTCGGTTGCAGCGAAAAAAATATATCGACGACAGAATGGTAAGCTTACGGCAATTCTTCCTCACTGTGCTCGTCAAGGCTTCTCCTTCGTAAGAGTAAACAAGTCAAGTCAACACGCATATTTACCCACCCCACTCACTGGAAGAAGCAAGTGGGGGCACTTGTATTCTCCTATATCTCACTATATTCTGTCTCCATCATTGTTGTGTATGTATTAATTGGAATTGCATAACCATTAATTGCGGCGAAATTTGTTACGTAATTGCATCAGTTTTGACGGATTATTGTATTGTAATCGATGCTGAACACGTATGCAAAATTTAAAGAAATTTGCTTTGCCAAAAGTGGGTTTAAAATCAGTTGCAAGGATTGACCCAGAAAAAAAACCAGATTTAGGAGTCAAGTCAAATAAAATAATTTAAAAATGGAGTCATTTGACACATACAGCCACTGTTTCATTGTACTCAGAGGCCAAAAGCAAGCCAATGGCTGGTCTGGGCTTGCCATATTTTTGGCACATCTCACAATTGTCAGTATTCTTCTTAAGGGTGTAAACACAGTCTGCATACTTGTTTCCTGAGCTATGGAGTAGTTTTTGTAATATGCCCCTGTATGCATGTCAAGGTTGAAAGTGAAGTTTCAGCAAGACCTTTTTCTTCTCTCATGTACTGATGGTCTCAGAAAGTGTCGAGATCTCATCTTCAAAGTGTTCGTCTATTTTGTCTTTGTCTAAGGTGTGTGAAGTGTTCACACAGTGTTGACCAGGGAATAGGTTAATTCAAGAGCCACTGGGTGATTAAACATCATTGCTTTATCATTTTCAAGAACTGTTCTTACAATTCATAAGAATGCTGCACTTAACATCAATGGAATGTCAACTTCAGTCACTTACAGTATGTGCCAGTAACACAATACATCTGCCCAGTCTTTTGCAGGAATTTTAACTTGATTTGTGGAATGCACACTTTTTGAATCTCCTAATCTGAAAGCTCTGTTGCTTGGTGGGTTTGTGTTCAGCAAGAGTATTGTTTTATTTTAGTTCTTTCTGGTTCCACTCAGTGATATTGCCTTCTAAACATTTATCTTCACAAAGTGTGCAAGCATTAGAAATTACAACCGATCCTAAAGATGCTAATAAAAAATCCTCTTTCTGAATTTGATTCTTTTGCAAACAATGAATTTCTAAAGGCAATTTAGTTTTGCATGTTGCTCGGTTTTGTTAACTTGTTCATTCTCATAGGGCCAATCTTTAGCACAATTTTAGTTGCTCTGACAAATTACGCATTTGAATCCCTGCCATATTTGTCAACCAGATTAGTGCCTAGCAAAGACGAACCTCTTCTGGCTGTTTTGCAAAGCAACATGCTGCTTTGTTTTGTTCTGAGGAAAATGCTGTTGAGTGATGTTAATGCCCATTGTTTTCTCAGCTGTCTTTTCTCCAAAAATCCTCTTTAGTGCTGACTTCATGGAGGCAAAGGAGAATTTTGTGCATGGTATCAACGTTAGTCGTCATTCTTTGGCATCTAAATATGCAGTATCCAACAGCTTAAAAGATAGCACCCCACCATGAGTGGCCATGTTGTATTTAAGTATCCAAGTGTAACTCTGCTTGACATCAGTTTTACATCTGCATTAGAAAATGTACTTGCTGTAGTAAACTGGTTGAATTCTGAATATCCTTCATAGATTCAAGCTTTTTTCTCCTTTAAGAATTGAGCCTTGCTACCAGAGAGGTAATAATTTTGTCTTTATTCACCGCTTCTGCCTAAACCTTCATTGCAATTTTCTTCACTCTTCTTGTAAGTGACAGTGTCACTATGAGTGCACTTTTTTCTCATTAGGTCCTGCAATGGCTTAGCTAGAGTTTATGCCACTCGGGGCAGTGCTTCAATTTTCTGCCCTCCAGCATATCTGAATTTGTTAACCTATTTAAATTGAAAATTAAAATGACGTATAGAGAAAAATTAAGATAAATTTTACATAGATTTATTAATATATAGAGAAACAGCATTCATTTTTCACATATAATTATTTATAAGCATCAACTAGACAAGAATATAGTATAGACACACTGATAAGCCATGTTCTAATTATTAGTCTAGCATAATTACACTGCAAAAGCCAGAATCAGTGTAGTGTACAAGTGATAGGTGGGGATGTTTTATGCACAGAGCAAAAATGCATTTTGATTGATAACGAAACAAAATTATAAATTGTAAATTATTTTTTTATATTCCTAGCAATTATTATCTGTGTAATGTTTATGTTTATTTTTGTTATCGC
The DNA here is from genome assembly GCF_016835505.1 of Polypterus senegalus. Taxonomy (NCBI): domain Eukaryota; kingdom Metazoa; phylum Chordata; class Cladistia; order Polypteriformes; family Polypteridae; genus Polypterus; species Polypterus senegalus. The sequence continues at coordinate 118,506,470 of NC_053154.1, read as the reverse complement.
CTCATAAATTTCAACTGCTGTGTCTGATGCCATCACAGAAGGACAGTCTGACATTTATCTTTGAAGCATTTGTGGATAAAAATCACAGAATTTTACTTTTTTTATTCATGAGTGATATTTTTCCGATCCCTGGTGCTTAACCATGAAATGTACTGAGCCTATTGGCCAATAATGCCACCCCCAAAAATGTGCCACCTAGGGCGGACAGCCTCCTCCACCCACCCCTAGCTACGCCACTGAGGTCATGTAATCCGGGTCCAAATTGTAATACACTTTTTCCAGCTCTCCTATGGCCTGCCCCTGTGACTAAAACTTGCCACCTCCTTTATAATGATGATGAAACTGCCCTGCTGCTAGTTGATTGAGAGATGATTTTTGGAGGGCACAGGAAGGAATTGATTCATTTATATGATCAAAATTCTGTAGTCCTTCTCTTTAGCAATTCTGTTTTGCCAAAACTGATTTTCTGTAACCCTGTTGACTCTATTAGGGTTCCATATAATACTATCCTTTAATCTTTTTACTTTTCAATCCTATAACTTTATCCTCTACTTGTTTTTATTCTTGCTTACACCTCATCAGATTTCCCATCACATCATTTATTTATTTTTGTTCAATTAAGATTACGTCTGATCATAAACAAAAACGATCCAAATCCACCCCTCTCCCCTTGTAAGTAGCCCTCTGTCCTGCCTCTTATCATTGACAAATTCATTTGGATACCTTCCCATAAACATTTCTAAATTAATAGAAGACATTACTGTCCCCAACTACTACTGTGTTTTAAAGAGTGTCATCCTTCTTGGTCTTCTGTACCTATATTTTTCCACTGTTATTTATCTGTAATTTAAATTAGTACTGCTCTTTAATTTGTGTTTGTGCCATGTTTACTGTTCCTTCTGTAGTAAACTATTTTCCCTGCCATTTACTTTCGTATTATGAAATACTCCACATTTAGCACACTGTCCTCTGTGACAGATAAAATGCAGAGGAAGGGTGTTCTTAATAGATTCAGAGGTATACCATTGGGCATATTTCCTTGGGTACACACAATCAGCAACACTTTATATTAATCCTCATGTTAACCCAACATCATGGTTTGCTTTCACATCTCTCCTTCATGGGTCTGAAAGTAAACTTGCAACTTCCTAGCTATGGAGACTGCATGGGATTTCAAGTTGATGGCTGACTAGAGATTGCCTTTTTGTGCCAAATGGAACCCAAGAGATAGTCTGACCTATCTGAGCTCTCCAACACTTTTTTTAGTTATAGCTACTTATCATCACTGAGAACCTACTCCTCGCCTTTTAATTCATCAAAGAAATTTCAACATCTGAGTAAATTAGTCACCAAGTGTGCATTTAATTCTCTTCTTCTGGCTGGTTACACTTTGGCCCTTGCTTAATTACTACATCTCCTAAAGTATACTGCTATTGGACTTATTTTTCAAACTTAATTTTGGGAATGAAAATTGCGAGTGGCATTAGTTTCTGAACTGTTTTTTTTCTTTAGTAGTTTTTTTTTTTAATTTCATCAAATTACAAACGTGCCTGCAACATTTGGTTGGTGGTCAAACTTCATGAGCTGCTGGTGTTCAGGCCTGACTGTGCAGATAAGTCTGGCACTATTTGGGAGGCAATTAAAGAATTCATTTGGAATTTGACCATCTCTTTCTCCTCATATCTTGAATGCTCAAGGTACTTTTACCAGCAGGCTTTAAATCCTAGCTTTCATCCTTGGAAAGGTCCTCTTGTGGGCACTAAGGATAGTGTACTCTTAATTGTTAATATTAGAACTCAGCTTAATAGCCTTTTAGTTTAAAGGGCAGAATTTCTAATTGCATGCTTACACACCTCTGCCTTGGAAACTGCTGGGCAACCATCTGGTCATGCACTGATGAACGCTGTTTTGGAGTCACAAAATGCAATAGTGGATGCTTTAAAAGATGTAGCCAATGAACTAAGGAATATAAGGGCTGTACTATGTGATACTGACCACAAATTAAATGATTTGGTTAAAAAAAATGCTGTGTCTGATTACTTGTTTTTACATGCTGCTATTTATATTCAACCACAGTTGTAACGCTGCCCGATTTGGCTCATCTATTGGTGGATCATGGTCAGGTTCATCATACCGCATCTCTTCAGGTACAGGTAAGCCATAATTGTGTGTCACATTTTGCAGCACACTACTTTCTGTGCACTATAGAGCAGCACATTAATAGAGTGGAAATGCTTTCTATTTACATAAGCAAATTAATTCTCTGAAGGCGCCTTTATAGTGTAGAGTTGGCACCAAGCGCCACAACAGATTGATCTCTGCTCTTTCCTTAACTCTTTGAGGTGACTCTCTATCTTTAAAACGACTGCTTGCCTTTTGCCACACTATTTGAAAGAAGAGCCTGCGACTGTGTGTAGTTATAGTTTATATAAGCTCTCCTGCTATTGATAAAGTAATGCCAGCTCATTCTTTTCGTGATTCATTCCTGCCTGATGTAACTTATTTGGCACCATTGCAATACTAACGTGTGTGCAGTTGACTGCTCTGATTACATCTGGAAAACCAGATACTGCTGTGAATTGTGCATTGATGTTTCCCAGTTAAACCACAGTGCAAGGAAATCTTTTATATCTGGATGGCAAGCAGCTAATACCATCCTATACAGCAGGCATGAAATGACACAGTGATGTTTGTGAAATACCATGTTGGTCATCAATTTAATGTTGAAAAGCTCCTGTTGTTAAAAATGCGAGAGTGAACAGAACTTGCAACTTGCAGAAAGAGCACAGTTCCACAAAATGTGCCTTTGTAAAGCCAGTGCCAGTTCAGTACACAGCTCCAAGAGGATAGCTCTTAGAAATCAAAATCAACTTAGAAGCCAGTCATCATCATCTATAAATGCCCGCTTTCTTCTAATTCTTCCATTTGCAAAATCTTCTAACAATGCCAAAGCAACCATGGTAGTTGGAACAGTTTGGCCATCCCGTGCACCCTTATATTGTTACAGAATGATTACAATCAAGTGAATTAAATTTGTTAACAATAAGCAATTCTCGCTCATTTCCAATATTTGATGTAGATCTGATAACGCCCACATCATGGATGTGAATAAGAAAAACAAAGGTAAACCACACAGAAACAGTAGCACCACTTTGATGCTCGCCCATTTGCAAAACCAAGCAGAAAAGTGGGTATGCACGGTGTAAGGCTGCCGAGAAAACGTGTGTCTTTATGCCAAGTTTATCTTTTATGCATTTCAAAGTGAGTGTGGAAACAGGCATACAGTATACAATATTTTTGTGCATATGAACCATTTATACATGAGGCCCCTTGTGGTTAATTATCCAGTGCCTTCATCACTAAGTCATAATGTATTGGACTGTTATACTACCAGTATATTGTTTAGCCCACATGTATTGTGATTCCAGGATTCAAAAATTAAAAGAAGTTGTAAATGAGATGTTGTGTGTGAGTCAGTCAAATATTCTAATTTTCTAATTAATTAATCCATCCAACAATTTCTGTCTCTATTAATCCTTTTTAATTTAACTGGGATTTAAGCCTAACCAGGCTAATTTTAGTGCATGATGGAACCAGCCCTGAATGAAGTGCTGGAGTTCTCTTCTGGGTACTTCTGTTTTTGTTTCTAAATCCTAAATATGTTCATGTCAGTTTACACAATTTAAGATTTAATGAGTAAGATTTAATGAGTAAATGAGGGTGTGTGTGAGCAGTCCTTCACACTCACAGCATAAGATGTAACTTTCCACCATCCTGAACTGTAAAAAAGTGGATTTGAGAAATAAATAAATGCTTGCATATTCAGTATATTTATAATATACATATAAATAAACATTTTCAAAGAAACTGTAAGTTTGTGATACATTCTGACATATATACAGTATGTGTTTATATATATATATATAATGTGTAAACTGACTACCTACAAAAAACTGTAAAAAGCTCTTCCTGCTATTTTGCATAAACACTCCTTTCCTTATCTGACATTTCCTGTTTTAGTACTGCCACATCAAGCTTGTTTTTTTCATATCAATAAAGATAAAAATAATAAGTAGACATTGTTACTAATTTTTCCAATACTCCCCTCAGACAAAATGCAATGGAAAGTGTATCTCAACAACGAGGCAAGACATTTAATTTTCTGTAAGGTTTTTAATTTACTGATTCTACTGTATAATAGTTTCTATAGCAACTAATGGTGACATCAGTTAAGAGCAGCGTTCCATCTAGACAAATGAAAAGGTGTTAGTCAATATCCAAATGAAGCATATTTCACACCTATGTTCCAAAAATACATTTTTGTAAATCACTTCTTCACTCTATAATTAGTTACAAAGAATACAGAAAGATATTAAGTTGATTGGTTTAATAGTTCTTACTTATCAGCTCAAAAGTGAAACATTTAAATAAAGAATACATGTTTTTGCTCACCTGCTTTTGCATGTGCACGCACCTACATGAACAATAAAGCAGTATAATATTATCAAGCCAGCTTAATTTAATTCAGTCAGAGACCATCCAGGCTTATTCTGGGCCAGGGTAGATGTCAAGTCAAGTGGTCTTATTGTCATACCATTCATACACAGTATTGCAGCATACAGTGGTAAAAAATAACATTCTCCATGACCATGGTGCAACCTGTAAATAAACACAGCACAGGTACAAGACATGTAATAAATAAATAGGTAATATTAAATTGATTTTGAGAAATAATAATAACAACTAATAATAAAAACAACAGTAGTAATAAATGTACTGCATATAAATAAACTACTAGGAGCTGCTTTGTAGGGGACAGAGTTCAAAATCCAGATAGCAAGGGGTTTGAGCTTTGCAGAAACGGGCAGAACTGGTTTGGACACTATGGTGCATTTTGACATATGGAAGTGGGACAAAGAGACCATGGGATCGATCCTCCACAAGTTTTTAATGGAGGGTAGAGAAGTTCCAATGATTTTTGTTGTTGTATGTACTGTACTATCCATTATAGGTCACAAACCATGTGGCAATACAGCTGAACAGAATGCTCTCAATGGTGCCTCTGTAGAAGGTGGTGAGAATGAGAGGAGTAGTTTAGCAATCCTCAGCCACTGAAGGAATACGAAATGTTGCTGCACCTTCTTGGTTATGGAGGTGGTGTAAATGGACCAAGTAAGGACAGCTGCCTGGTGCACACCTAGGAATGTAATGTTCTTGAGCAATTCTAGTGCAGAGACCTCAATATGCTTTGGGGTGTGGACAACATAAGACGTTCTGAAGCCAATAGTCATCTCTTTCATCTTGTCCACGTTAGCATCCTTGGCATTAAACCCGAGTATCTAATAATTAAGCCAAAGTCAGACTTTGGCTGACGTGTAATGATCCTCTTTTATAGTGTTAAGTTATAGCAACTCTTGGGACAGTGTTCTGTTGCTATCTACTGGATAAAATAACATCATGCTGCAAAGAAATAATGAATATTTCTATATGTTTTGGTACTCTAAGTTGTGGGGTGAAGCCTTTATCCAAAACATAATGGCTTGTAAACGAGAAGCTGTAAAGCCAGCTTTAGAATAAACTAAAACTGAACCATTTGCTGAATCAAGTAATAGTGATGACAATATAAACAGAATGTGAAAGTGATACATATGGCACTGTACGTCCGAACCACCGTGATATGCCTAGTGACTTCAGTTTCAAAAACGTGCAGCAGGATGTTAATAGGTTGCACTTGCACCTATCTGCCAGTAGTCGAATCTCCATTCTGTAAACTGACTCATTCTCATTGCTGATGAGAATCACCTCTGTATGTCATCAGCAAACTGAATGATGGTATTAGAGCTGTATGGATGCATACAATTGTGAGTCAGAAGAGTCAACAGAAATGGGCTGAATGTGTAGCCCTGAGGGGTGCCAGTGCTGAGTGTGATGGCACTGAAGATGGTATTTCCAGTGTAGATTGTTTATGGTCACTCTGTCAAGAAGTCCATGATCCAGTTTCATAGGTAAGTGTTGTATCTTGGCAGACTCAACTTCCCCAGGAGCTTCTGAGGATTGATGGTGTTTCAGATGAGACAGGGTCAGATGAAGAGTAGATGATATAACATCATTAGTAAACTATTCCATCAAAGGGCACAATAAAGGACGGTTTTGAAGTTATAGCTGAAATACAAAATGTTATGGATCATTTGATTTCTTCTAGAACTGTTTCTTTTTTATTATACTATACCAAGTATTCCTTGTCCTGCTGTGGTTTCTGAAATGAACACTGTTATCCATCCACAGCTCAGACAGCAGCTTGTCTCATTACTATCTCTACATCAGCTATCTTAATACTTATTTCATAAGGGCAGCTCAAGGAGTGTGTCTAATTTTAACGCAACTATTTAGTCATTTTGTACGTTCCTTCAAATTGTTTTCATCACAGCATGTTGTTCAGAGTACATGGCTTTTTAATGTCTAATTTTACTTCCAAGCTAACAGTTTTCTTGCATCGTAATGAATCAGAATTTTAACACTAAAACAGCTATGTTACAATGAAATCACTATGGTTTACTCTAAAAAAAGCCTTGATTTCACATTTTTATTTTTTTTACTTGCAATATTTCTGGGTATTTACTATAATTTTTCCTGTTAAACCCACAGTATGTCATTCCGATACCATTTTTGCATGACTGTTCATCATAGTTACATTTATTTTGCTTTCATTTCTTTTGGACTATCAGTTGTTATGAAGTCACATATTATAAGATCCATCCTCTTTTTAAATTTTATGAATATATATGAATTTTTGACATTGAAGTTGGTTTTCATGTGGCTCTTGTAGTATAATAAAGACTTTAAGAAACAAAGACCCCAAAGTGTGTTGCTTTTTCATTTGAAAATTAGGTCCCTGGGAAAAAGCAAGAAGCGAGAACCACAGCAGTAGTAGGAGAAGTCCAGTGTAAGTTGTTGGCATGCAGCAGCTAATAAAGGTTGGCAAGTCTTGTACATTTATTTAAATTTAAATGTACTGAAATTTGAAAATATTGTCTCAAAGATGAGGCCTAGACAAGTATGAACAAAAACAATGTACTGTCTTGTGCGACTTAGTACTGGTTTCAGTACAGGAAATATTTGAATTTGTCAGCTTATGATGGCAAGAAACAAAAATTGCAAACAAGAAGTCTCAGTTATTGCTTCGAGTTATCACTGCTGTATCTACATGTAGAAATCTGTAAACATGAGACATGAGCCAGTTGGGCGTAAAACCAGTGGTTTCATTATTTCAGAATGTTGATAGGGGTGGTTGTTTATGTCAATGTCTGTCTATGAGCCTCTTTCTTAAACTTATGGCACACCATTACTGTCAAAAACACATAGCAATTGGGCAACTTGGCAAAGTGCCAACAGTAGCCAGCTAAATTATGATAGGCCTTTTGGGTTGTCCGTTGTAAATTTACAAAAAAATTACAATGTAAGAATTCAAACAAAGGTCACGTAAAGTTGCATATGTCCATATCAGATTCATTACTGGATATTTTAATATTTTATTTGTCTTCTTTGCAACGTGATGTCCATTTTTTCAAGCATTTAATCCTACCCTCAAGATAAGGTACTTATACTAAGTAATCATGTCTCCAGAGAGTGGCTTATTGCATGTTGATTAGCATACACAAGGAAGTATATCAGATTATTCCATATATGTGACCCTGTGATCTATGGTATAGCCTAAATGTGATCTGAAAGTTTGAGAATATTTTCTGTTCATACCTCCCTAAACTTATCATATCTGCATCAAACATTGGAAATAAGCTGCACTCTAAACGTAGCTTTACACAGGCAGACCTGCATTTAAACTGCCAGCCTAACTGGTAGATTACAGTGACTGTTACTGCAAAATCATACTCTCCAAAGTCCAACAGAGCCATGCTGTATGACCATAAGTAAGTCATTTAATCTGTCTAGATTAGTAGTCACCTTTGTTCTAGAACAGGATGATAAAAAGAATGATTTTTCTGAAAGCAACTGACAACATTTTTATCTGAGTAAAAAGTGCAGTACACAAGTTCTGACTTAATTTTAGAAGACTAAGAACACAAAGATGGTCTTTAATTTTAGATACTTTAAGGATAATGTGCAATTGAGGATGCCACGATGTTCTAGTCTCATGAGAAAAAAATAGTCTTTAACTTAGCTTAGCAAATGTTCTATTTTTAGTTAAAGTGACTTGATGACTCAATAAATGCTAGAGGCTGCAATTTAGAAAGGGTTTTCCAAATCACCACATAATCACAGATGGCATTGATTTCAATTTACACAAAACAACACTGAGTTGTAATTGAAACTCAGTTGTCAGCAAAGTTTAACTATTGGATCTGCAATTTCTGAACTATATGATATCAACAAATTATTCCTGTGTATGAAATAAACAACTTAAACAAGTACATTTTCTGTGGTTATGTAGTGAATTTGTTAAGTATTCCTAGAGTGCAACATCCCCATTCAGAACCATTGGGATGGTCAATATACTAAGGAAAGTATTTTTTTATTAAAAATAGGTATTATTAAAACAAAAGTAAATGTAAAACACATCATAAAGTCAAAAAACTGAGATTGCGAGTTTGTAAGTTCTAAGAGTCTATAGAGAAACCTTGCATCTGATAACTCAGTTTTTGACTCTATGTGAAAGTTAACCTCAGACAGCAAACCTTCATTGTTGACATGACAATAATGCAAAATGCAATAGTAATTTTTAACAAATGACGAAACTAATGAATAAGTTAACAAACTAACAAACAAACATATGCTGTGACTTATAGGGGGCACTCCAGGGCTCCAGACTCAAGATACAAGTGCACGTGCACAGCCAAGAGTTCAAATAAAGTGAACTTTACTACACATAAGTACCTTTTTCAGGTCCTTTCTTCAAAACAAGTACTCATAAGCACAACTCCCATATTAATTCTCTACTCTCCTCCAGGCAAGTCATGTTCTCCATCTCCTGACTCCTACTTGCCTGGATGAGGTTGAGCGGCATCTTTTATTTCAGACCCAGGAGTACTTCTGGTACCAGATGATTACACCCTGGAAGTATTTCTGGGTCAGGCAGAACCTTCTTAAAACATGGCCTCTCCTCACAGCTCCCTCTGGAGTTACCCACATACCTCAACAGGACTGTCCATCATGACTACAATTCCCATGATACCTTGTGGGTATACAAATGGGAGCTCTCCTCAAGGCATGCTGACCCTTGGCATAATGGGGGACTATATGGCCCTAACAGACATTCTTTCCCTGCCCTTCCAATATATCTTCCAGGCCAGGAAAGGTACCCAGAATCAACCTGACCAGGAAGCCTTTAAATCCAAAACCTTCCCTTATGGGGTCCAATTTGGGTAAGGGATTACCCTCTCTCCTGGTTGGTATGCCAGTGCATCTACCTTGGCATCTACAATGTATAAATAGATATATATCCTCTCTTAGTAACAGTTTTGTTTATGCAAGTTTGAGGATTTTATTGTTTCATTGGCCATTGATCCTCAATCAGAATTTGTGATAAATGAAAGAAATCTTAATTTGCCTTGTATCAGTATCTGTGAAGATTGGGTAGGTCAGTTTCGATTTCTATTACAAGGTTTCACCTACTTTTAAAGTTGAAACAGGCAGGTGTGGTGTCAGTATTGAGTTGCAAAGTAGATCTGGAGCCAGATGAAAGAGAAAGACTGGCCAACACCATCTACAAGCTTGACCTTGCACATAGACATTATGGGAGTTACTCCTTTAGCTCACTTTGAAAAGGAGGCTGACTCTGAGGGACATTAGAATCCAGAGTATGCTGTTTGCAGGTTGCAAGTAATCAGACTTAGAAAGCTTGTGATGTGTGTGTGTGAGCCCACAACAGAGCACCAGGCAGTGAACAATTTTTAAGAAGATAGCTGGAGTCTGTGTCACCCTAGAAAACATAAAGTGGGACACATTTTTGCAAATAATTACATGTTTTCACACTTCTCAGAGACATCAAATCTGTAATTCCAACATATTTCTGAGTAGTGGAAAAAGAACAAGAAATTAAGGGGAGGAGCAGAAAACAGGAATAAAGCAAAACAGGAAACACTTCATTACAAGAAAAAATATTGGGACCCAGGATGAAGTGGTCCATTTGTGGTTGTGTTGTGCAAGTGTACAGCAATGGAAAGGACATTGGATCCTTAAACACATTGGATCTAACCAATAAAACGAATGCCTCTTGCTTATGACATCCTCATTTTCATTATGCAATCTGGACAAAAAATATAAAATAATACACAATAACATTCTGCAGCTCACAACTGCCAAATAATTCCTGACCTTGACTCCAATAATACAGTATTGGTTTTTTATCATAATAAAAGATTTGTTACTTATTTATGTACCACATTCAACTTGTATTGATGGGTGTGAAAAATGTTTAATCTCACCTTATTGTGAACAAGAGAGACAAAAAAGTCCCTGATACAATGAACAACAGGAAGCAATATCAAAATGTCCTTGTAAAAATCTCATTATGCATGTTCCATAATCCAAACGTCAGGTAATCTAATTGAATGCTCACAACCTCCCAGACACATGTATTTTTGGTATAATATTATTAAATAAACCTCTTCTGGGAAGACTTCTTGTGAACAAAAGTGGAGCACACTCAAACATGGACACATTTTTGATTGAAGACCTGTCTCTCACACTCATTTATTGCACAGGATCACTGCCAAGCAATAGCTCACTCATTGGCTACCATGGTTCTTCATGTCAAATCAGCAATGTAGAGTGTGGTCTAAAAGGGCGGTACAATTAGAGATTCAAAGATAAAGAAAAGTGATAACATGGTCAGGTGGAAAATATGTGTCATATTTATGCATATTAACAAGCAGAAGCAGTTTCAGAAACTGCTGATGGAACAACCTGGAAATACACCACTGCAGCTTAAAAAGCAGTGAATGAGAGGAGAAGCAGTTCTTCATTTGAGTCAATTCCACCTGAACATGTTTCCCTTCCATGCCTGAAAGGACTAATCCACGCCTAACCTACAAGCCATCTTCATGCAAGCCTGAAAAGTCATCTCAGATCCTACACATTATGTTCCATTCTTAGTACACACACAGCTTCTTCTTTCAGGGAACTGTTTTGGGTATCAATATAGGCTAAATATTGTGGCCACTAAAGGGTGTCACCCCTTCTCCAAAAACCTCAGACACAATTTCACCAACTCCAGTCCAAAATTCAAATAAATGCTTTTATTAAACAAAATACCTTCTTACATGTCTCACAACATCCCCTTTCTTACTTTCTATCTATCTTTCTTTCTTTATTTTTTTACTTTTCTAAATGGAATGTGCCTCATGATAAACTTGCCGATTATGATTTCTTGCAGCGACAGGTTGTTTTACGTAAAACTATGAGCTTTTTGGCTAAAGGTTTTGCACTTCATGATTGGAGAGTGAACATGGACGGTCCCATTTGTGCGCAGATACAAGATTTGATTCATAAAGTTCGTTGCTGGTTTGAAGGAAATGAGATGGAGCGCATTGTGGAAAAGGTTGTCCTGAATATACTGCTGGCAGGGATTCCTGCAGTTCTCCGAGATGAATTTCATTCGTCATAATGTTGAGTCGTTGACTAGCCAAACATTTGTAGGGTTCTCAAACTACTTGGAGAAAAATCGGTGGATTTGCTAATCCTTATGCTGTTTTTCAGCCTTCGAGGGATCGCCCAGGGAATACTCGTCGCTTTGAACGAATGTTAGAGCATCAATGAGCTATACAACCTGAAAATCGGGTTTTCTTAGGAAGGCCTCCAGGGGATCCAGTTGTCCATGGATATTTCAGCAGTGGAGATGAATGCAGATTCTGCCAGTGTGATCAACCCAGCCACTTTGCAAGGCAATATCACCTATCCCCTGCTCAATCGATGGAAATTGGTTTGGCCGAGGTTTGTTGTTCTCGTGTTCGTCATTCTTCAGATAAAAAGGATAGCTTAATGATCTCAGTGAAGTTGGCGAGCCGCGAGATCTCTGTATTATTGGACTCAGGAAGTGACCTTTGTATTGTCAGATGGGACTGTCTTTCTTTCTTTATTTCTTTTACTTTTCTAGGTGAGTGTTGCACCTCTCACACTGACTCTGATTCCCAGCGTGAAATGACAGACACGGGAATACTTCCAGTGCCAGCACATTGTCCGAAGGAAGATCTTCAGGTCAGGCAGAAGTTTTGTAAAGTAGAGACAGTCCTTCCCTGAAGTTCTTCCTGGAGCACCTATGAACACAGCAAGGCTGCCCGGTAAGGCTACAGTTCTCATTATGCCCTGGGTGCACTGGCCAAGGAGTACTACCACCTAGCCTATCGTGGAACATACAGTTTTAAAGAGCTTTCTTTATACTGACCTTCCAACTGGGTAAGTGTGTGCTAGCATCCTGGGTGAGACAGGGAATAGGGTTCATCACTGCCGTCTACCATAATTGATATATACATTCTTTATTGCAAATGTTGATTAAAGCTCTTAATACTGAGAACTTGGAGGATGGTTATGGTATTCTAAGTGCAGATTTGATGATAAGCTAAACTTCAAATAGTAAAAGAATATGCTTAATGCATTTTTTAAATTTTGAAGTTTCAGTATAAGACCTGAGTCTCCTTTACTTGCTGTACTCACATTAGGTTTTGAGTGATTTGGACTTTCCAAAATGTTTTTTGAAGCAACATTATATATTCTGCCTTTGCTCATGTTGGTTTGCTTCACTAGTGATGAGTCACAAACTTGACAAAGGGCCATAGTAAGGTTTGGGGCAGCCACCCATATATTGTTTCCTGGCTGCAAAATTGAATAAATTGATGTACTGAAGTATACAGATCAGAGTCCCGAACAAGACTGAGGGGCGAGTGCAAGAGTTCCCAAACTTTTTTTGGCCACAGACCCCTTTACCAAAAACTTTTAAAAACGTAGATCCCCTAGTCATTTACTTTACTTACTCAAGTTAATAAATTTGTACAGTACTCGATATTAAATATTTCACTAGATATCAAACTTTTCATTTTAATCACTTGTAATTAATGACTGAAAAAGATAAAAGGACTACAGAATATGTCATTATCTTGTGCAACATTTAATATCGAAACTTGCACTAATGAGAATTAAAGAAAAAAAATAAGAGCAGAGTTTTTTTACATTTTTGACATTTCTGAAATAATTATGTAAATTCAAAATAAGTACAAATATTCCAAGCTGTACTGTCTGCATTTCTGTTTTGGTTCAGTCATATTATTATCTGAAGAAATAAAAACATTTATTAACAAACAATTTCGACAGCCCCTGTGATAAAAAAATAAAACAATAAAGTATGTACTTACTTGAAACAGAAGATTTTTGTTCAAACTCGAATAAATAAACTGTGTCCTCTGATTTTCTTTTTTGTAGTACTGCTCGTCAATAAACAATTATATTCAAAGTTCAAATCACAATTAAGTACATGTCACACCAAACAAACCAACTTATAGTGTTTTATGAAAGCATGACCGTACAAGACTGATAGATTCTGCTAATATCGAATATCCGTCGTCTCGGAGTGCGGACATGCAACGGTTTTTCTTGTCCGCACTTGCTTTGATACGTTTGATAAAACAATACACAGACATGTTTGTGCTACATGTATTTTCATGCATTCTTACGTGTGACTCTTTTAATGACACATTTTACCTTTTCTTTTGCAAATTTGGTATGTAATGTGTTTTTATCAAAAAAGTGTTTTTTTTTAATTATTTTACTTCTTAATTTGGAATCATAGATATTTTGAAGTAACAAACAAATAGCAGTAGTAAGGGGGTCTATTTTTGCTGTCGTCGCCCCCCCAAATTTTTTTATTGAAACTATCGACCCCTAGAAAGTTCAAATCGACCCCAGGGAGGTCGATATCGACCACTTTGGGAACTCTTGGGCTAGTGGAAAGGTGGTGGCTTTTAAGGCCAGTATAGGAAGTGACCTCAAAAGGGGTTGGAACCGGAAGGGTCTTCATTCATAGGCTCAGGCCCAGAAGTGACATTAGGGGGGCTGGAGCCGCAAGGGTCTTCATCCGTAGGCTCAGACCCAGAAGTGACATCAAAGGGGTCGGAATCAGAATTGATGTCATAAGGGCCAGACGTAATTTCCTGTGAATGGTCTGCTGAAAGGTGAGAAAAAGAGTCAGTGCACTCGGCTACCTCCCAGTCTGGTTCAGAATTACTCTTATTCAAGCCCTTTAGCTGCCTCCCATGCGCACATGTATGACAAGAGCTTCAAACTCCTTTTTCATCAGTTCTTCACTTGCACACCTATTTTCAAATTTTTGCATCTCTTCATTATCACTATGAATCCTTTGTATGTAATTGCTAAATTTCATTCCTTGGTGGACACCACTCTTGGTTCAAAGGTGTAATGCTGTTTTTATAATATTAATACAACTGCAGTCGTACAAAATTACCTTAAGTGGTACCAGGATATTAGCATTGTCCAGCAAATTTCTAGTGAGAGACAATATGCATACTTTTGAACTGCTTTTAGTTAAATAAACAAAATAGGATGGGCCAAAAAAACAGCCAGAGGGGATACCCTCTCTCGGCTGGTCCCACAAATATCTAATAATTGGTCCTGAAAAATGCATCGAACTAGTACCATTCATCACTCTGCGGCCAGTAGAAAGGATATTCCCCTAGAAATGACAATGTCACCTATTCCTTTTCAATTGGCATTTGTCTTGACAATAAATAAAGCCCCAGGTCAGTCTTTTCAAAGAATGAGTCTTGTTTAAGATGCTCTTTTACACATGGATAAACATTTGTGACTGCTTCAGGAGTTGCAACCAAAATAATACGCTCTTTGCAATGCTACTTCATGTCATGCCTGAGACAAAAAAATGTTTAAACACACATAAAAAAAAGAAAAAACTGATGTCCTCTTCTCTGAATTTATTACCTCTGTGAGCTGTCTTGCAATAAATGCAGCAGTTATATCAAATACCAGTGTGCATTAATTAAGGATAAGCCGTGGTGGATTTTTCTAGTTATTATTATTATTATTGCTGTCCATTTGGATTTTTTGAAAATATAAATAATTTAACAATGGTAATGTAATAATGTGTTACAAATTTTGAAGCTATGGTGGTATACTCTGAAGTAATTTTCTTTTAACATAACTTTAGCTAAATTATGTAAAGTATAACATAAGGAGATAATACTGTAAAGTGATTATATATATATATACTGTATATATATATATGTATATATATATATTGTGAGCAGGGGGGCTGATTACACCCCTAGAGGATACGGATGCTCCTCTAAAAAACGCTAAAAGACTACCTTCACATTGCTCCCTTACTTGCTGGGCTTACTTGCGGCTGCTCTGTCACGCGATATGCTTCCTCTGCGATACTTTGCATACTTAAAAGCCCGAAAGCACCTACTGGTTTTTGATTGATTGCTTTCCTCTCTCTTTCTTAACTCTCTCTGACATTCTGTGCTCCTGATGCACACTCCTTTGAAGAGGAAGATATGTTTGCATTCTTTTAATTGTGAAACTGAACTGCTGTCTCTGTCATGTCATGGAGCATGTTTAAACTTTTGAAAAAGAGATAAATGTTAATTTGCAATGTTTGAATAAAGTTCCTGTCTCTACAACCTCCTGTGTTTCTGTGCAAATCTGTGACCCAAGCATGACAAGTGGTGCCAGGAGTGGTTGCACAGATGAACGCCGATGAGTTGTTTCAAATCGCTCAAAATGTCCTGCTTCCTTCCGGCTCCTGCTCCACCTGCTAATTCCAAGAATGTGCTGATGAAGATGGGTCCTTCCAATGACCCAGAGATGTTTCTTTTAGTTTTTTAGCATGTGGCGACTTTGAAGAGATGGGACAAACGAAAATGAGCTGTTATCGTCACCTCTTTTTTGTCTGGGGATGCCTTACTTGCCTCATGGAATGTGCCACATGATAAACATGCCGATGATTATGATTTCTTGCAGCGACAGGTTGTTTTACGTAAAACTACGAGCTTTTTGGCTAAAGGTTTTGCACTTCATGATTGGAGAGTGAACATGGACGGTCCCATTTGTGCACAGATACAAGATTTGATTCATAAAGTTCATTGCTGGTTTGAAGGAAATGAGATGGATCGCATTGTGGAAAAGGTTGTCCTGAATATACTGCTGGCAGGGATTCCTGCAGTTCTCCGAGATGAATTTCTTCATCATAATGTTGAGTCATTGACTATCTTAGCCAAACATTTGTAGGGTTCTCAAACTACTTGGAGAAAAATCAGTGGATTTGCTAATCCTTATGCTGTTTTTCAGCCTTTGAGGGATCGCCCAGGGAATACTCGTCGCTTTGAACGAATGTTAGAGCATCAATGAGCTATACAACCTGAAAATCGGGTTTTCTTAGGAAGGCCTCCAGGGGATCCAGTTGTCCATGGATATTTCAGCAGTGGAGATGAATGAAGATTCTGCCAGTGTGATCAACCCAGCCACTTTGCAAGGCAATATCGCCTATCCCCTGCTCAATCGATGGAAATTGGTTTGGCCGAGGTTTGTTGTTCTTGTGTTCGTCATTCTTCAGATAAAAAGGATGGCTTAATGATCTCAGTGAAGTTGGCAAGCCGTGAGATCTCTGCATTAATGGACTCAGTAAGTGACCTTTGTATTGTCAGACAATGGGCACCCGTGTAACACTGAAACTGTAAACATACGTTGTGTACATGGAGATGTTCAAGACTATCAGACATTACTTCTTCCTTTAACATATAAGGGTCGGCACTTTAAAGTTTGGTCTGCCGTTTTGGACTCCTTCTCCTGGCCCTTGCTGATTGGGAGGAGGAATGCTCTTTTTCCTAGACTCATGACTGAATGTCGGGCACCAGTCATCAAGCCCCCTGTCAAGCTTAGCAGGGGGGAAGAAGAAGAGCTGGTGGCTAATTAGGAAGATTTCGAGCCCCGATTAGATACTGAACCCGATCTCTCCATCGAGGCTGAAGGAGACACCCCCAATTTCCTAGAGAGACTGGCTGGTCCATTGTGGAGACCAGCCTCGACACAGACAGAGAGACATTATTTCAGTTCACCACACACGGTTTATTTACAAGCTATTTACAGGTACCATGCAAAACCCAGTGCCCCTACATCAAGCACCCTCAGTTCAGGCCTCTGCAATGTCCTGTCTTTACTGCCTCCACTCTTCTCCTCTGAGCTCTGTCCTCTTCCACCCGACTCCAGCTCCTCAATGGAGGGAGGCTGCCCCTTTTAAGTTCACCCAGCCATGCTCCAGGTGCCTCCTGATGAGCTTCCTGCAGCACTTCCTGGTGTGGCAGAAGTGCCGCATTAGCACCTGGAAGCATTCCGGGTGTCCCTGGTAATCTTTCCACCAGCACCTCTGGGTGTGGGGGAAGTGCTGACGTCCAGGGCTTCTCAGGTGCCTGGCGGTGACCATGGGCCCCTATAGGGTTGAGCTTACATGCTCCGCTCCCGTGGCCCCCATACTAACCAGGGCAGCTGCCCTCTCGTGGTCTGGAGGAGGCGTAGTCCCTCAACTGGTTCTTCCAGGTGTCCCGGCTGGGTACCACCCCCAGCTGCTCTCCACACTACCCCACCGCCAGCTGAGACCCATAGGGGCCAGCGGCCCATACCGCGAGGGCAGGTCTCCCACGAAGCTGGTCCTACTCATGCACCTCCAGGGTCCGGTCCTGCAACACAGAAAGCAGAGACAGGGGCAGAGATGCTGCCTGGACACCACCACCTGGCGTCCTTCCATGTCGCACACAAGCAATGCTCCACCCTCCAACCGGCACCCCGGCATTCCCCACCTCGGCATCCCCTCTGAGTCTTGTCAGCCGACTTTGCGACTCCCCTTTGACTCCGCAGAGGGCAGCCCGTCACCGGACATGTGCTCCCAGCCTCACGTCCTCCTTTATCGGAGGAGCCGGCTCTCTTCCTCCGGGTCCTCCTCTTTCTCTGGAACCCTGCACCGTCTGCGCCCCTGTAGAGCAGCATGAGACTGACACTGGCTCGGAGCATATGGCCTTTGGACTCCCGGCATACATCAACTGGTGTCCTGACTGCCCTTTCGCTCTTTCCACCCTCACCACGCAATCGTCCATTACCGCCACTATCGGAGCCCCTGCTACTTGATTCCAATCAGAAACATCACAGGTCTTTTCACTAGGGTCTCCTTTTCTTTGTACGGTGCCGGTTCCACTCGGCGTGGCAAAATTATTTATGTCGATGGGTCCCTGCCTTGAACCAGGCGGAGAGTCCCATCTGGGATGCCATGGGTCTCAGCTGGCGATGGGGCAGTATGGCATAAGTCTGGGGAACTGACCCAGCCAGGACGCCTGGAAGGATCAGAAGGTGGTTTATACGTTCCCTAGGCCATGAGGGGGCAACTGCCCTGGAAAACCAATTGGGGCCTGTGGCCGCCACCAGGGCGTGCCCCAAGCCTGGGAAACCTGCACTTGTGTGAGATTTTCACTCGTATTGGCATCCCTAGAGAAATTTTAACTGATCAGGGCACACCTTTTACTTCTCGCATGATGAAAAAATTGTGTGACAGCTTTGCTATTAAGAAATTGAGTACCACTGTTTACAGATGATCAGGCGAGTCGCTCATGATGATCCGACGTCTTGGGACTCTGTCCTGCCTTTTTATTATGTTTGCGGTGTGAGAATTGCCACAGGTGTACACTGGCTTGAGTCCGTTCAAGTTGTTGTTTGACAGGCACCCCAGAGGTATCTTGGATGTTGTACGAGAGGAATGGACAGGAATTGGGACAACAGCTCACAGGCTGAGCTTTGCAGATTGGGAAATTTCGTTGCAAGATAGAATTTCTAAACTTTCTTCTATTGCTGTGGAGCATCAGCGACGTGAACAGGAAACCCAGAAACGTCTTTACGATAGACACTGTAAGCTCCGTGAATTCAAACCTGGTTGTCGTATTTTGATTCTGATTCCATCTGACCTGCACAAATTCCTAGCGAAATGGCAGGACCCTACCATTATCGAGGAGCGTATGGGGCCGGTGAATTACAAGGTAAGAATACCGGGCCGGCGCAAACCATTCCAGATTTTACAGGTTAATCTCTTGAAGGAGTGGCATGAGGGGGTTTACACTTCCTTGGCTGCTGTCTCCCAGACTGATATTGCCATTGGAGGCAATTTGATTGATTTGCAAAAGACAGAGTTGTTAACTTTGATTGAACGGAACACTGATGTTTTTTCAGACTTGCCAGGCATGACTAACCTTGCAGAACATAAAATCACTACTGAACCTGGTGTTAGGGTGCAGATGTGCCCGTATTGGATCCTGGAAGCGTGACGGAATAATGTGCGCGAGGAAGTCAAAAAGATGCTGGCATTGGGTGTAATTCGTGAAAGTAAAAGTGACTGGTGCAGTCTGGTCTTATTAGTCCCAAAATAAGATGGTTCAGTTCGCTTCTGTATCGATTTAAGGCACTTGAAAAAGATCTCTAAATTTGATGCTTATCCAATGCCCCATGTTCACGAGCTGTTGGAAAAACTGTGTCAGGTGACCTATATCTCCATGCTGGATCTCATGAAAGGTTTACTGGCATGTCCCTCTTGAGGCTGGCAGTTGTGAGAAAACAGCATTTGTGACTCCTGACGGACTTAAATGAAATTTACTAGACTCCTGTTTGGTCTTCATGGTGCTTATCTAATTTTCCAGCGTATGATGGATCAGATCTTACATCCTCATTCCGAGTATTCTGGGCCATATCTCGATGATGTCATGATTTTCAGCAATGATTGGCAAACGCATTTAGAATGTCTTCAGGCTGTCCTTGAAAGCTTAAGACAGGCTGGCTTGACAGCTAACCCTAAGAAGTGTAAGTTGGGTACGTCTGAGACTCATTATCTGGGTTATTCAATGGGCAGGGTTTTACTCCGGCCACAATTTAGAAAACTGGAAGAGATGCTTGCTTACCCACATGCCTAAACGCAGAAACAAGTTTGTGCTTTTCTGTGGCTTACTGGTTATTACAGACGATTCATCCCTGACTTTGCAAATAGGGCTGCTCCTCTTTCAGATCTTACTAGAGGCAGAAAAAACAGCCCTGTTTTATGGACACAAGTTTGTGAACATTCCTTTATTTTGTCTTCTTATCCGGTTTTGCAGAATCCAGACTTCTCACAGGATTTTGTTCTACAGACGGACGTTAGTGCATATGCTGTAGGCGCCGTCCTGTCCCAGGTTTTTGATGGGAAAGAGCACCCTATCACCTATTTGAGTAGGAAATTACTTCCTAGGGAACGTAATTATTCGACTATTGAGAAAGAATGCTTGGCTATTAAATGGGCTGTGGAATCGCTTTGTTATTATTTATGGGGTCAAAATTTCACATTAGTGACTGATCACGCTCCACTTCAATCTAATTGAATCTGATTATCTCAATCAGAAAGATATGAACTCTCATGAGATGGTTTTTGAGCTTGCAAACTTATAGTTTTACTGTCAGGCATCGACCTGGCTCTGAACACGTTAATGCTGATGTCCTGTCACGCCTGTTTGAACCTGGTTTGGAGAGTTGCTTAATTCACGAGAATGTGAATAAAGCTGACAGAGGGAGTGTGAGCAGGGTGGCTGAACGCACCCTAGAGGATACGGACGCTCCTCTAAAAAACAGTGAAAGACTACCTTCACATTGCTCCCAATATCTTCCCGCGCAGTACTTTGCATACTTAAAAGCCCAAACAGCACCTATTGGTTTTTGATTGATTGCTTTTATCTCTCTCTCTCTCTGACATTCTCTGCTGCTGACGCGCACTCCTTTCAAGAGGAAGATATGCTTGCATTCTTTTAATTGTGAGACGAAACTGTCATCTCTGCATTGTCATGGAGCACGTTCAAACTTTTGAAGAAGAGACAAATGTTCATTTGCAGCGTTTGAATAAAGTTGCTGTCTTTACAACCTCCTGTGTTTCTGTGCAAATCTGTGATCCAAGTGTGACTATATATATGCTGAACACAGAAGGTCGTAGAAAAAAAAGAAGGATTTTTATTCAGACACCGCAAACACATGAGCTTAAAGGTGCTCCATGACAAGTCAGATATGACAGTTCCGCTAGGAGCAGAGAGAGATAAAAGCAAACAATCAATTCCAAAACTGACAGGCGCTGCGCAAGGCTTATAAGTCGGCGGAGTACCGCGCGAGGCTTGTATTACGCGTTATAGTGCAAGGATAAGGAGCAATGTGTAGTCAGTGTTTCAGGGTTTGTGGTTTTCCCAGGGGCGTTTGTCTCTATTTGGGGTGCGATCAGCCCTCCAGCTCACAAAATACAGTACAGTAGGACCTTGGTTCACGACCATAAATCATTCCAAAACTCTGGTCGTAAACCGATTTGGTCGTGAACCGAAGCAACTTCCCCCATAGGACTGTATGTAAATACAATGAATCCATTTCAGACCATACAAACTGTATGTAAATATATATATATTTTAAGTTTTTAAGCACAAATATAGTTAATTAAACCATAGAATGCACAGCATAATAGTAAACTAAATGTAAAAACATTGAATAACACTGAGAAAACCTTGAACAACAGAGAAAACTAACACTGCAATAGTTTGCGCTATAGCGCTACCAACTGCTGGCTAAAAGCACTTTTTAAATGAGTTTTAAGCACAGGGAAAAAAATTAACATTTGAAAAAATCCGTAATTTAATAAACCACCAAGAAAAATAACATTGCAACAATGCACGCTACGAAGAGATCAAACAAAATCAAGCCCAGTTCATTCTTTAACTGCCTTCCTACCTTAATGCGTCCAGCTCTCTCTCGCGCTGCCTGTGTGTCTGCATGTCTGGCTGCCTCTGTGTGTGTGTGTGTGTCGCAATCTCATGCGCGCTGCTCTCTCTGACGCTGCCTCTGTGTGTGTGTGTGTTATTTTCATGGGAATTGTTACATATGCATTATTTTCATTTTTACTTTAATTTTGTAGAAATAATACTGTACTTGTCCTTTATTCCCGGCCCCAGGCGTGGTTAAATCTCTTTCTCGCAGGACGTATAACACTGCTCGTGTTGTGAAGGAGGGGCGGCTGAACGCACGCTAAAAAGAAGCGGTTGGATCATCTGCTGGCCAGTTGCTGCAGCTGCTGCTGGCGAGCTGCATATTCTGCTTGTCGCACTGCGCATCGATAATTTTAAAGCCTGTACAGCAGCTGTCCTTTTGCTCTCTGCCGCTTGCAATATGGGGGTGGGGGTGGGGTTTGGCAGAACGCATGCTAAGGAGCAGCAGTCGGATCATCTGCTGGCTTGCTGCTGCTGGCGAGCTGCGTATTCTGCTTGTTGCTTGTCATTGTTTTAAGAGCTGGGAGCAGATGAAGCATGTCTGCCAAAAGCGTTCCAACAACTGTTAGATGTCAGTGAACTTGTTTTAAATGTTGTCTCACTGCCTTCTTTCACGTAATGTTAAAGTGTCTCTGGCGGGAAGTCAAATTGTCTTCCAAGAAGATCCAAGACGATCACGCCTTGTCTCCCTTCCAAGATTTTTTTATATATATATATATATATATATATATATATATATATATATATATATATATATATATATATATATATATATATATATATATATATATACACAATGAATAATGATAACATCAGTAGTTTTCAAGTATAATTTTATATTTTATCAGTTACAATGCCATCACACCAAAACATATGGCCAGGAAGTTTGGAAAGAAATCTTAACCTTGAGTCTAGGTTGCAGTTTAAAGCCCAGAGCATTGGCACAGACATTATGAGGTAAAGGACATTTTAAAGGTCACTGCTAACTTGTTTTTCAAATGGCCATACCATGTAAACTGCAATCATGCAGTATACTCACAGCTTATTCCCAGCAGGGTGTTTTTTTTCTGGACAAAAAGAAAAACAAGGGGAAAAACTAATCTAGAAAAGGAGTATAAGCGAACATCATATTTTTTCATTGAGCAGAGCAGTGATAGAGTCTCTAGCCTCATAAAGTCAATTATGATACAATAAAGAATTACTTAAAGTTATTTGTGTGGCTTTCTCCATTTCAATTTTTTTTTTCTTTCTAATGCATGATCACTTTTTTCTGTTCAAGGTCACAAGGCAAACATCCATTACAGGGCAAAAATGCAAATTCAAAATTCCTTATGAAGGAAAATCCTTTAAATAATTAACAAAAAGTACAGACATATTTTTGCTGTTTAAACTGACTCCTGGGGATTGCTGCACTCATAGTTCTGGTACATTCTGTTTTTTTCTTTTTTGATGAGGCTAGCAAGGAGATCTTATTTACAGGTGTGTGAAGTCCAGAAAACTGTATGTGCCTCTTATGGAAATATTTACTTTAAAACAATCTAGTTCTTATAGGATGGCTAAAAGCTGACTGATTTTACAACTAAGATTCCTACACTGTTCAAAATGAATTGCAACAACTTCAAAGGAAGTGAGCAGATATCTTAGCAGATCTAATGAACTGTTGCTGCTTTGAGTTGCTAAAGGGGTAATACTGTATCCTCCCTCTGGACTGTAAATGTAGAAAATTGCTTAGAGCAAGGTCAGCTTTTAGGTAGGACAGTTTAACACTCTTATTCCCAGAAGAGATGTGGCAGCTGAAAGGATGAGGCATTATGGTCAGGGCCATGTCAATCTAATAGGGCTTTACTATTTACGACTGGGTCTCCATTCCTCACCCTTGTGATGATAAGCAGAGGCCGAGGATCTTTATCTATCAACACACCAAACTAATAAATGTATTTTTTATAACATTATAGAGAAAAGCCAAGCAAAATGAGACCTTTTATTGGCTAACTAAAAAGATTACAATATGCAAGCTTTCAAGGCAACTCAGGCCTATTCTTCAGGCAAGATGTAAAGGTGTCATTTTGCTTGGCTTTTCTCTACATTCATAATGGCTAACATAGTACAACAACCTAGTACTACTTATGACATTATAGTAAATCAGGCATTTAGTAAGTTCTACAAAAAACATTACATTTATGTTCATGTTGAAGAAAGGTTATCCATTTATTTACTGAACCAAACTGTTATGATTGTCACCAATCTCAGCAACTTTAGGCACAGAGGAGAAACCAGCTCAAGATGGGGTGCTAGTCTATTCCAACACACACTCATACACACATGCACACCACACTCACTTACAGTACATTGAGCCAACCCGAAGTCACTAGTTAACTTATATAAATGCCATTGGGACATGGAAGGAAAACCAGATTAATTGGAGAAAAACGCTTTCAGATACAGCGAGAACATGGAAATTCCTCCTAGGCAATAACTGCCCTATTTCCTTGGAGCTTGTCAGTGTTAGCCCTTGGTCCTATTATGGAAGAGCTTTATTTTTTGAACTTCAGACTGTTTATATTAAATTTTAATTATTTTGCACAAACGAACCGGAATGAACTGACTTTCCATTGGCATAGGCATTGCAAGCATCCTTTTGTTTTGTGCTAATAATTGATGCACTTTCTTTTTCAGTAAGTTTATGACCTGGGAATGGGAAATTAGTATGGATACTACAAAATCTGTTTTAGTTTATTTACATCCTGGGACATAAATAAATGGACGCCATAGTGTTAGATATTACAGAATTAATTTATAGCATGTGAAAGGAAGGAGTGCGGAGGTCCTTAAATGATCAAGCACTTAGATCATGACAACATAGCCAATCAAATGCGTGCAATGTCACATGTCCTGAAACCCCCATGTGTATTTTAAAGATAAACATAGCTTGGCTGATGGACCAAAAAGAAGAACAAAATGGCAGAAAAGCAATATAGGAAGCAACGTCAGAGATCACGAGATGCGTCTTCATCTGATTTGCACGTCAGGAAACGTAACCTATGAACACTGATTGCTAAATAATTAGAAAAACTGTAGTAAAATTAAGATATAGTTTGGTTAGTAGCATATAAGCAAAAGAGCTGCAATTTTAAGTGAATCCCAATCTAGAGAATTGCATGTAGAATATAGTTGAGTGACTGGCAATTGGCACAAATCGGGAGTATGTCTGGCTAGTATATGTATGCATGTGTGCCTTTGTGTAATATTGCAAAGTGACTGGCAATTGGCACCATTGGAGACTTTGCCTGGATAGGATATGTGTATATGTGTACAGTACACCGCCAAAATTTGCGGGGGGTTACGTTCCTAGAGCACCTGCAAATTGTGAAAAACCGCAAATTTTGTATGTGCTTAAAAAATGCCTAATTTCATAGTTTAAACCCTAAATATGCCCCAAAACACATTAATTTAATTTCAAACTCAGCTTAATACATTACCTAAAAATAAAAAATGTAAAGGTAAACCTGCATACTGTACTGCTATGTCTCCTGCAGTGCTAGAATGTAAAATACTATGTTACCGCTATATGTTCTGTAATTCACGCAAGCACGTTTTCATTCCCAGCAGCCTTAGATGATGTAGCTCATTTCGGCGGCATCTTGGAGCTTTTACCCTTAAACTGCCACATATTTAGGGGTTAATGCATCCCTGTACGCCAAATACTTTTTTGCTACAATTTAAGTAAACGTCACAATTAACAAAGAGAAAGTGAAATTTTAATGGAACACTTTTTTCATGCAAAGAGCATCACAGTTACTGCAACACTGATCATTTTACACACTGATAATGAACTGTAAAAAGTATTTAAAAAACTACTGGAACAATATGTACAAAGTGCAACTGATGCCATGGATGAAACACAGTAAATAACTGAGCCAACTGTGCTTGAACTGAGTGCATACAAGCACACAGAGGTAAGTGCCGATGCTTGCAGGCTAGTCTAGTGCAGCAGCTGAATCCCAGGGACAGTGAGGCTGCAGTACTGTAGGGTGTCACGCTTGGTTCACAGAAACACAGGAGATTGTAGAGACAGGAACTTTATTCAAACACTTCAAACAAACATGTCTCTTTCAGAAGTAAAATGAGCTCAGTATGCAGTTAGTTATTGATTAAAGAATTGACAAACATCATAGGGGAGCACAACCCCCAACAGGAGCAGAGAATGTCTGGGGGAGGAGAGAGAAACAAAGCAATCAGCCGAAAAGGACAGGTACTGTTCAGGCTTTTAAGTAAATGGAAACACAAGAACACTCAGTTGGAGATGTATCACAGTCAATCAGGAGCAAGGAAAAATGAATGTTAGCAGTCCAGTGCCGGTAACATTCACACCATCGAGAAGATGGTGCTTTATTTATTTTTATGGTGGAGATTCCAGGGACGCACCCAGCCTTGACCCGAACCACGTGCACTCACAAACAGAGATTAAAACAATGCAAACTGGTAATCAAACAGCAAATAAGGAATGTAATAAAAACAAATGAAATAAGAAAAAACGATACTTCTCCTGTTTCCCTTACAGCGATTACACATTAAATACAACAAAGCACAAACAAAACACACACAGTAAATCATGAAAAAGTTAATGAAAAACGGCAACAGATGAAATGTAATGATGAAAATAGATAGTCCAGAGATCCGCACGTTGAATGGGAATGTAAAGATAGTCCTACCGGTAGTTCCTGAAATGGTGAAGATGGGTGGACGGGTTCAGGAGCACTCCTTTCTTTGCAGGATGGCCATGAATCCACTTATAGTCCTCATGTACAGAGGCAGACGGCAGACAATCCAGACGCACGAAACAATCCAGGACAAAATGAATAAGTACAGGTAACCCAACAGAAGGCAGACAGACAGGAACTTGAAACACAAATTACAAAAACATTTTTTTTTTGGGTTTTGGTCACCAGCCCCCTTTTTAAAAGCCGCGCTGACATCCTTTGACCCCAACAACCCCAGCACCCTCAGCAGAAGACCAATTAGACACTGCAGGGACTGCTGGGAGTTGCACTTTCAAATTCTATTGGCTATTTTCACCATCCCAAGCCGCGTTTTCCACTACAGTTGCTTCCTGTTCTATCTACAGTGCAGTATTGCCATGATAAAAGCCATAAAAATTGCGGAGGATATTTGCGGTTTCCGCTAACAATTATTAGATAGGTTCTAAGAAAAAATCCATGAATGACTGAAGCTGCGAAGGTCTATTGTATATCTGCATGTGTGTTAATCTTCAGGGGCAACAGTAGAGGAACCCAATAAATGTTACTGGTAAGTGTCACAAACTTCACAATAAACCCTTAGAGTTACCAGTACTAATGTTTGTGCCACTATGCTTCCATACTAAGAAGGAAGCTCGAATAGTGAAATGTCTGAACTTATATTAAAATCTAAACAAACTGAAGACCATGCAGATATTGAAACATACAGTACTTTACTGGAGCCTACAGTGCATTGTGACTCAGGATGATAAAAGCAGGGAAGAAACTGGGAAACATAAAACTCATAAATACGGTATTAGTGGCTGACAAATCTAAAAGATGCTAATTAAAATCTGAATATAAATATATGCAAAAGTTACAATGGCTTCTGTAATTAAATGTTTTAATGACATTATACTGTGTGTCTTGTGTTTAGTCTGTTGTAATGGATGAATTATCTCATCCAAATAATCAAAGGCAATAAAGGCACTGATCAGTTGAAATATTACAGTACGCACCTAGGATAGAACAGCCTGTATTATGACAAAAAGGGCAAATAAAATATGCCATTTAAATAATATGCCAATGGTATTTAAAAAAATCCTTAGCTAAACAATTAGAATTTGGTATGGAAAAAAAATAATAAGGTCTCAAAAATGCTTATCATGAAAAGATAAGTGTTGGAAATTATTTTTCATTTTCATTTTTAAATATTTCAATAGGTTGCAGTAACAGGATCATTTATGCAAGATGTGGTTTACTACAGACATTTCTGTAAATGCCTGCAGTAAACCATTTTGAGTTTTTTCTTTCTTGATGATAGATTGATGGATGGATACCAACTTTAATAGCAAGCTCCATCACAGCAAACTTTACAAAGAAAATAAGGGAAGTGCAGTACAAGATAAAAATGCAACACATGTACTGTACAGTATGTTATAGTAGACTGCTACACAAGATATAAGAGAAGGCTATACTTCACAAGTTAACAGAAGGCTATGCTTTGTGTTTCTTTAAACTTCTTTATTTTTGCTCTCTCTTTCTTTCTCTCTCTCTCACCCTCTGATTTGCTATTTTTATTTTCTTTATGTTCCCTGTTTCATTGTTACATTCAGTCAGTTACAGAGCACTTGCAATAACTATTAATATAATACTAACCAACCCGCGGCGTACCATACGCTGCATAATCAGGCAGTTTTTTTAATGATTTTTAAGCACAGTGAGAAAATTAACATTTGAAAAATCAGTAATGTAATAAATCAGCAAGAAAAGCAACATTGTAACAATGCACGGAACGAACAAACACACAATCGTCCGTGACTGGAAACTGGCGGACCGTCCTCGCACCCTCTCCTGCCAGACAGAGGGATGGGGGTGCACGGCGCAGAGTGTGGAATGGGAGGAGAGGAGAAGGACATCCATTCAGCTCTGTCGGTCATGCGGTAGTAGCGAGGTGGGAGGGGGGTGTGAGCAAAGTGCAGGAGCATCTAAGAAGATGCATGTTTGTCGCGGATGCGAATTGCTGTTTGTAGCGAGTAAAACAGTTTGCTATGGTGCACGCGGTCGTGCGGCGTAACTGAAAACTCAGTTTTTAAAGACTGCTTACTTCATTGTGTTTTACCCTCAGTTGTAAAGGAATGTTTTAAGGACCCCATGGGATACCCCTCGGTTTTGGCTGCTTTTCTATATATAATCCACTAAGATACCCGACCACGGTAGGAGAGGGGTGTGCACAAAGGGTAGGGACGTAATGAGTGGGAGCGTATGAGTCACACTTAGTTGGAATTCCACGTCTTGCAGCCCGAATGGGATTCAACGGCTTACCCACGCCTCTCTGTGCTGGGTAGACACACGGTCAATCTCATGCATAATTATTTATTGAATGTTAAACACTTGTGGAAATACACGGATGTCTAAAACGGGTTGGTGTGAGAATACAACAGTAAGTGAATGAAAAGATGTAACTCTGGAGAGAGCAAAATACAACACAATAGTGAACCCACGGCATAACAAACGCAGCGTGGCTCAGACGTGCATGTGGACTCTTACCACAGACGAAAGGGACTAACTGGGTGGTCGGTGAGTTTTTGCGTCAGGGCAAATGGGCAGGCAGTGTGAATGCCTAAAGAGCGAGGGTAGACGCCGACCGGTGAAAAAGGAGTGTTGGTGGGCAGGAAAATGTCTTCCGTGTTCCTGCAGGAGCATCTAAGAAGTCGCATGTTTGTCGCGGATGCGAATTGCTGTATGTAGCGAGTAAAACAGTTTGCTATGGTGCACGCGGTCGTGCGGCGTAACTGAAAACTCAGTTTTTAAAGACTGCTTACTTCATGGTGTTTTAACCTCAGTTGTAAAGGAATGTTTTAAGGACCCCACAATTGTTTTAAGGATCGCATGGGATACCCCTAGCAAACCGTTTCATACGCTGCATATGGCGATTAATCTCCGCGAGAAACATGCCTTTATGAACAGTCAATGTAGCTTGGAGGTGCATGACATGCACATGACATTAACCTGACTTCCACTGCATGTGGCATCTACGACAGACGAATATAAATGACGCCATTTTTTCTGTGTCGTCGCGTCCAAGTTGGTGGGTGTGGCCCTGCAAGTTGTCGTCGTATCCAATGGTCTTGGAGTTGGTGGCCGTGGCTCCTTCCTGCTTGCGTCATAGGTGTCTCACTTGTCGATGGCTTAGTGAATCCATGCCCCTTCCGGCGTGCTTTCCATGGTTGTCTTGCCTTAGTGATCCATGGTTGTCTTGCCTTAGTGAATTATATATATAGATTCTCAAATCTGCTTAATCTGTTTCAGGGACACAAGGGGTGGACACCACTCTGACAGGGCTGGATGCTAAGGCAGGAAATTGTTATGACCAGAATGCCACACACAAACCTAATTTGGAATCACCAATTAAAGTAATACTTTGGGGATGTGGGAGGAAGTTAGATTACTCATACTAAAAACTCTTACAAAAACGAGGAGAACATACAGTACAATCTACCAGGAAAGAAGTTTGAACAAAGATGGCTGAAATATGATGCACAATCTGGAAAGCTTTAAATCTCTGGAAATTTCTAATAATGTCTGAAGCCTCTGAATCAATAAGGCCAGAGAATAACTTAGGACAGTCCCAATGATACCTATGTCAACCATGAAATAGAGTAAAGCATGTCCTCTTTTCACCAACAAGCACAAGTAACCTTTAGGATAGCTGCCAATATTAATTCAAAAACTACCCAAACCTAAAGTTTAATGGTCTGTCTTATATCAGCTTTTATCCTCGTTTGTGAACAATACTTCTTGCAAAGGAACATTGTGGATATGATCAGAATAATTTGGGCACATAAAAATAATGAATGATATGATCATACCTGCATGATCATACTCAGCATCCAAATTTGAGTGAACAAGATTAATGAATTAATGATAATTCCCCATCCTAATAATAAACCCATCTAAAACCCCAAATTTCCTAAACCATAGGGCATTATACTCTGATTTATTTACTGCATTTTGAATTTCTTTGAGAAAGCAGAGTCAGGGGACTCAATGGAGGACTCATCTATCACTGGACCTGAGGTTGCTAAGGTAGTTAAAAAACCTCTCAGTGGCAGAGCCTCTCTAAGTGTCTGAAGGCCCTGGAAATTGTCAGCGGTCTTAGTTGACAAGCCTCTTCAACACTGTGCAGAGGTCAGGGACAGTGCCTCTGGATCAGCAAAGTGGGGTGGAGGTCCCCACCATTAAGAAAATGGAATAGACAGTGTTTCAGCTTTAAGGGGATCACACTTCTCAACCTCACTGGGATGGCCTATGCCAGAATTCTGGAAAGGAGGGTCCAACTGTTAGTTGAACTTTGGATCCATTAGGAACAATGCAGATTTTGACCCAGTCACAGAACATTGGCAGATCTTTTTAGCCTCACAAGGATTCCATGGAGCTTATTGGAGTATGCCCAACCAGTCTACATATATTTTGTGAACTTGGGGTGTCCTGTGGAGGGCACTTTGGAAGTATCAGTTACCAGGCCTGCTGTTGAAGGCTATTCAGACCCTGTACAACTGGTGTGGGGCTCTCGCAGGGCTACCCTCTGTTAAGAATTCTGTTCATAATTTTTATGGACAGAATTTCTAGGCACAATCAAGGGATGGAGGGGGTCTGATCTGATGATTTCATAATCACATCTCAAATTTTTCAGATGCTGTGGTCCTGCAGGCTTCATTTGGATGTGTGTTTGCAGCTGAGCGTGAATTGACCAGGATGACGGATCAACACCTCCAAGTCTGAGGTCATGGTTTTCAGCCAGAAAAGGGTGGAATGTCCCTTCCATGTCAAGGAGGAGGTGCTGCCATAGGCAGAGGATTTTAATAAGTATCTTGGGTTCTTGTTCACGAGTAAGGAAAGAAGGGGAAAGGTGACCAACAGGCCAATTGGAGCAGCATCCATAGTCATTCAGAGCTTGTGCCGGTCAGTCGTGGTGAAGAGAAAACTGAATCAAGAACTCTTGATTTGTTAGTCGTTCTATATTTCTTCTCTCACCTATGGTCACAGGCTGGGGGAAGTGATCAAAAGAACTAGATCATGGATACAAGTAATAGATGTAAACTTTCTTTGCATAGTGTCTGGGCTCAGCCTTAGAGATAGGGTGAGAAGCCCAGATATTCACAGGGAGATCAATGCAGAGTCGCTGCAGCTCAAACTAAAATGCTGTAGATCAATGTCCCCTATGGATTCCTCATTGCCCACTTCCAAATGAAGAAATTTGTTTTCTCATGTTTAGATCTTCTTACTCTCAAATGTGATCCATTTGTGGTCTTACCTCACTTTCTGTGTTGCCATGTTTCTTTAAAGCATAGACAGCATGACAACAAATAGGGTATTTTAAATGTATAATAAACCTTGTAATGTGATCCAGTGCTCCTGGTGTAAGACATCAGTCGAGTTATTTAAAGAGGCCATATCAATTTCTGTTGTTTTGATTTTTAAGAAAACAACATGCAAGAAATGTGTAATTCCCAACCACACACTGAAACATGACAGGCTAACAGAGAGAAAGAAAAACACTGTCTAAACTAAAATTAAATTGGAATGCGCTAGAGATTTTCTGTGGAGGATGTGGTTACTCATTATGATACCTCTAGAGTGCTGCCTCCTCAAGGAACTCCTCAGCTGCCAAGCAACACATATGGGCAGATATTTGCAAACCAACCAACTTAAAGCTTTGTGTGGGGGACTTGTATTAAATAAATAACAAGAATGCTTTTACACAAAGTTCAAGGATAATCACTTATCTAATAAACAAATTTCTTGTATTATTAGGATTTCTCCAGATGTAATCTTTTTATCAAATCTTGACATTTTAATGTTGTTTCTTGTGCCCACCCATTTGACAAAAGCAATTTTATAGAATTTTTACACTGTTTGCTTGCATATATAAACAAAAGAAAGATTAGACAGAAATCAATTCATAGAGGACTGAAATGTGCTTAAGTGACAAAATAAAAAAGCTGTAAACTATAGTGTGGTAGGTGGTCTTCCAACAGTCTGAAATGATATACAAAGATCAAATACCATTAGAAATGTACTTATGTACTGGAGCCTCCACTAGCAGAAGGCAAATAAGAAGGGTCAGAAAACATAAAGCAATTACGTTTCAGCAAACATCAGGCATTTCTATTGAATTGTTAAGTATCAGAGCTTTTTTATTTGTGAGTTTGAATCAGAGAAGTCTTGCCTGATAAATATAAGTAGATTTCTCATATACTTATTTTGTACCATGTATTAGGTTCCTACCATTTTACACATAAAAAAGTACCATTTTTAATTTTCCAAACCAACTTATTCCAATACTGGACGGTGGTGGATCAGAACCTACTCTATCTTAAGTGTGTCAGGTACGAGATGGGACATGGAATGCATGTTCATTTCTGGGCTTACTTTCTCAAAGAGCCACCCTAGGACGGTGACATTAGACAGTTTTATTTTTGAGGCAGAACTATGTTTGGCCACACAGTTGTAGTTGAACAAGCAGAATGATGCATGGCACTGCACACTACGCTATGAAGTGTTTTTTAATTCAGACACTCTACACATGCTTAGCTCTGCAAGGTAAGTAGTCCAAAACCCAGTCTCCAATGGATTTACTATGTCCTAAGTCTACAAAGCAAAATTTCCAGTGTTAAAATCATTTTTATCCCGCCAAAGTTAAAATTTATACTTGTGGAATGTCTCAATCCATATATGTTTTTAAAGTATTAAATTAACAGTGTTGATTTTGGGGATAATTGTTGTCTTTTTGAAGCAGGTGGGGATGCTCTTAGTGATAAATTAAATATGTAATTAACTGTTCACTACAAGTTTTATGTATATCCAGAAATTCCACCCAGACTAGGTGCCTTATGAATGAATCTTTTTATGTCATCTATAGAAACACAAAAGCATGAATTATGTGGAGTTGCAGGCAATGACATGAAAGTTACCATAATCAAAGTAATTGCAGAAAACACCATGTTAATCCAGTATTGGGAATATGGATGTGATTGCTTTAGAATTTAGCTTACAATCTGTAAGCATCTGTAAACCTTGTCAGAGTTTATACATATCATGATTAGTGCTTATTTGACATACTTACATTTAGCAGTTTTATTTACTTTCTGGAATTCATGTTTGCATTTCTTGTAAGTTTGTAGATCACCATCCTAACAGGTAGTGCTGTAAGCCTTCAGTTAGTTGCTAGTGATCCACAGTTTCTTATATGAAAAATCCTGGGCTGTTTTCTTTGGCTTATAATCATCCATACACCATTCCAGTTATGACAGATGCATATTCATCCAGAAATGGCCCAGTCAAACAATCCTGCAATTTTCTTCAGCCCCTTTAGTCCAATAATAAACCCTACAGGCTCATCCCAATTCTTTCTCTACTCGTAAAAAGAAATTAGAAATGCTGAGAAACTGTTTGACTGCTCGAGGTTTGGCAGCTGTCAGTTAGTTCCTTTTTTGGGTTGTAATGGTGATCCAGATTGTTAGAACCTCTGATGAGAAAAGTGACATGCTGATTACATTTAGAGTACATATTCCTTAAATTTTCTTTGTTTAATTTCCCAGCAACAGTAAATATCCATTCAGCATGTAAAACTTTATATTCTTTAATGATGTTGTAGACACTGCACAGTGTAATACTTGTAAAGGGTTATGAAATGTATAGACCGCAATAAAAATAACACTGGAGAACCCTCTCAAAAGTTAAGACAGATAGTTTTTCATAACTAAATATCCCAGTTTTACCAATGACTTAACCTTCCATGCATAATACACTGTTTAACATAAAACATGT
The DNA here is from genome assembly GCF_016835505.1 of Polypterus senegalus. Lineage (NCBI taxonomy): Eukaryota > Metazoa > Chordata > Cladistia > Polypteriformes > Polypteridae > Polypterus > Polypterus senegalus. Next base: position 118,472,065 of record NC_053154.1, on the reverse strand, counting down.
ACCCCTTCACCATTTATACCAAACAATTCAATTCAATACACACATTAAACAGGAATACCAGCAACATGCATATTAGTTTAATTGGTGATTCTACACCAGCCTGACATAGGTGGGTATGAATGAGCCTGGTGATGGGCTGGTGGCATGTCTAACATTGATTACTTCATAGCTCCTAATGCTGCTGAGATAAACCTCAGCTACCCCATGACACTTTATTGGATTAAGCTGATTTAAGAGTGTTATATTTATGCAAATTTTGAAAATAAGGTGCAATTTTTTTTTCTCAGAAATGAATTAAGTGGGAGGAATTTCAGATGCAGCAGAATTAGAACTGCAGCATGCCACCTAATTAAATGATATGTTCTATTAACAACAAGAATCAGCTTCAAATTTGAAAGAAAAGTAAATAGAACAAAAGCCTGCAGTGTCTGCGACTCAATGGGACCAAAATTGAGTTTCACTATTGAAGGCAAAAAAGACAAATAAATAAGAAAATAAGAAAATGTTTAAAGAAAAGGAAATTACTCCCCTTTCAATTGTATTGCTGTATTGTTTAACAGATTTTAATACCAACTCATACAATATGACTACGCCTTTGTTCAGGTAAAAATGAATATTTGTTTTCATGCACTCATGTCTTTTAGCCTACTCTTTCATTGTCAAGGTCACAAAAACTCAAAATGCCCAAACAGAGCAGTTCATAAATGAATACCTGCAAACCTCAATGAACTGAAGCCACATTGTAAAGAAGAATGGGCCAAAATTCCTCCACAACCATGTGAGAGACTGATAAATTCATAGAGAAAACAATTACTTAAACATATTGCTGCTAAAGGTGGTTCTACAAGTTATTGAATCTTGGGGTGTACTTAGTTTTTCACACATGGTTTGTACATTTTGGCTTCCTGTTTGTTAAATAAATAATGACAGAGTGAAATCTGTTGTGTGTTGCTTTACACCTGAGGTTAGATTTAAATAATTTTAGAACCTGGTAAGGACCAGATTTTTTTTTTTTTTAAGTCCTAATACTTAAAACCATAGAACTGTAAGAGGGTGTATTTTCTTTTTCACATGACTGTACATATATAAAACAACCTTCTAAAGAAAAGGTAATAGAAAATATTTCAGCTCTGATTATCAAACAAATAAAAAAACAGGGACAGAGAAAAAAGACTCATGTAATTTATCTTATGTGCTTGACTTATTACCTCATTCTCTCAACTTCCTACAGTATTTTGCGGCGAAGAGATACTACACTTACTGTATGTTATGCATGGAGTTGTGGGAAAGAGATAAGGTATGCACATGAGATAAACAGTCCTTGGAATTAATTTGTTTTCCTCCAATGCAACCAGGGCGGGGGCTGCAACAGGAAAAAATATATAACCGTTTTGTTCAAGTTTTTCTTTGATGCACACAACGTGCTATCTTTTTCCCACCATATGGACAAGTCATAAGATCTATAAGTGGTAGCCAGAAATTGTTATGCTCATTGCAGAGAATTCAATAAGTATTTCTGGCCTCGAGATAGTAAATAATATATAAAAGATTAATTTTTATTATTATATTTTTTATCAGTTGCCCCACGACTTGAGTTTTTAAAATTTTGTTTGGATGGCAAACACAGCATTTACTTGGTGCTAAAGGCAACATTCTTTCTTATTACAGTCATATTAATTTGGGAGATATGTCAAATCATTTCTGCAGAGCAGCAAAATTGTGAATTTGTTTTTATATTATTAATTATATATAGACAGATATGTATATGCATATAAATATATTTGAACATTATGTTACAGTTTTAATAATTAAAAAAGATCTGATTTTTCTTTTCAGTCACTCATTTATGTTAAAAGCAGCATGCCTTTCTACAGCAGCATGGGGCTGAATGGCTTTAACTCAATTAAAATTGGAATAGGGTCACTAAACAAGAGGCTGAGCAGTGTATAGTATTCCAGGAATGAATATCACATGCATCTTGTCTTTTGGGATTGTCTGCTCCTGCAGGTCCCTATTGCCTTAATGTCTGCTGAAGGTTACCTGCAGATAGCAAATATAAGGCATATTGCACAGGGCATTTTCTTTGATTTCATTGCTGGCGATGAAAGTTGCCTACGCTCTCCCTTTTGTAAAGAAGCCTTAAAGGTGAAGGTTGAAAGAAGGTAATATAGCAAATGAAGTAATGAACAATAAAAAAGAAATAAAATTTGAATGTGAGCAGAGATAAGAACATAGTGTGCAATAAAAGGAGTCATACTGTAAGTGATAATTGAGGAGATAATGCATGATGCACCCTTGTAGGCGAATTAAAAAAGATCACTATGGTAAAAAAAAAAAATAATAAAAATCTTCTAGATGTATTGGTAGAAGGGTGGTAAAGTCAAATACAAATTTAAAAATGGAGCCAACACAATTATTGTGTAAATAGTAGTATATGTGTAAAGTATTTGAGCAAAATTGGCAGCTAAGCTGGCACATAATCATTTTTTAGCCAGGTGGCCAGATGAGTTGTGGTATTTATAATACAAAAGCACTTCACAAATCCCATAAAATATTTATTTCAATAATCTGAAGGCTGGCCTGGGTTGGTGGCCAAGTGAATACATCACTGAATTATAAAGTAAAGGGTTGCTGTTCAGTTCCCACCTCTTATTCAGTGAGTCACCCTGGGCAAGTCATTTAATCTGCTTGTATTCAAAGAGTACAAAGAACTGCATTATAGACCAAAAGCATCTAGGAAGGGTGTTTAAGCTCTTTATAAAATAAGCATATTGCTGGCTTTTAAATTTCAGTCTTTGTGAAAATAAATACCAATCTCCAGGCTTTGCTTTAATTGATTATTCACTACTAAATGAATGTTGTTTCCACAGAGTTGTATATGTGTGCGTTTGTGTGTGAGGAAGTAATGATGTTTACTTGACAGGATATCTAGCTGTAGAAACATCTCACAAATTACCAGACATTCCCAAATGGGAAGCAGCAATCCAGTTTCTGTGTTAACAACTCAAACTCAATTTCTATTGAATTTGACTATATACTAATGTTATGCAAAAATGGTACACTCTTAAAAATGATGGTTCTTTAATGGCACTTTATGGTTCTATAATGGGTCGTGTGGTGCCTCATCTATTGCTTGACATAGCACCATTCTATTCTGGGAAGGGTTCTTTGCAGGAATAAAAGCGAAAAAAAAAATGCTAACTTTTACAAGTACTATAAATTTACACCGGCTGTTACAAATGCAAATCAAATGTATGTTTTATTGTATAATATTAACAATAAGAGCAACTCACTACTCAAAAAGGTTAAATTTGAAAGGCAGTCAGGATCGAAGCGGGGACTGTTGATTACAAGTCAGCAGTTCTTACTGCTGCATCACGGAAACTGTTGTATTATCCTTTGTCACACATGTGCGATTAGGAGGCAGTCAAAGAGCCTAAAGGTGAGTGAAACATCGCGAGATAGAGGGTTGTCACGTGGTACTTACCTGAATCTCTTTTGGTCAACAGAAAACTTGAAGAAAAATAATTCCTCCACTTCCGGATTCCAAAATGGCCGCGACGACATCACTTCCGTCCAACCATGATGACGTCACTTCCGGCTTCATCAATCCACCTCACTTCCGTCCCATCATGATGACGTTGTTTCCGGTTCCTGTTTCCAACGTCACTTCTTGACAACCATTTCCTGTCCCATAATCCTTTTCTGTATAGAGTCGCCATTTTGACTGGAGAAAACTGTTCACTGTTTTGTTTTTGAGACATTGAATCATTCATTCTTTATTTGTCTGGATGACAATATATGGGGACGGTCCCCAAAACTTTGTTTTGTGTTTTGGAAAAGAATAATCACCACACCTTGTACCTTTTATGAAAGCGTTTATTTGATCTTTGGACCAGGCTTCACACATTATACAGTTTATGTCTACATTTTCTCATTTATTACTAAAACATGAAACATGTTTCTCTTTTAACAATGTGTTTACATAGATTGTTATAGACATGGAACACACATGAAATAATGTGTTTGTTCTAAACAACAATAATAATATTTTTTGCCCTCTAAAACTTCAGCACTTCACTCCAAGATAATTCAGGCTTGAGCAGGGAGAACTTTGTACCCTTTCTGCGGTGGTGGAGGGGATGGTATACAGCAGCAGGCTGCTTGCTGCTTGCCTTGATTGACACATTTACAAGACAAAAGACAGAGAGGTGCGAAGGGATTTAAGGTTGGCCTGGTTTACGAGTTTTTTCACAGGATTTAATATTTCTAGTATTACACAGTCTGTAAAAGCAGTAGACTGTTGTGAGGACACTTCATTCTTTGATTTGTTTGGACTCCCAGGAGTATTTTCTAGAAGATATTTTATGTTTTGAGCTTTTTTTACATTTTTAAATTTGATTTTATATCATGCATATTTACAGTGTGTTTTTATGCCATTATTGTGACTTCATTGTTATTAGTCAGTTGTTATGGGAGTGGTCACACAGATCATAACTGAAATACCAATTACCAAATAAAAGGGTAATTTTCTCAGGCATTTTATATTCAAGTTAGTTTGTATCTTTTTTTGCTTTGATTTTTTTCTTAGTGATTTTTGGTTCCTTTGAATGTATGGCTTGATTTCCACTTTACAATGTCTTATTTCCTGGTCTTAAGCTTAAAAACTTGGATCTTTGAAATGAGTGACCTCATAATGAGAGAAGTGCAAAGAGATATAAGAGCACTGCAAGGTGATATTAAAGATACCAATAAGTGGATATAACCACATCCTTGCCTTAGGTATAGAGGACTTAATCCTGTATATTAATGTAATTTCTAGTAAATTAAAATGGAATATATTGTACTAGCTAATCTTAGGTTATGAAAGAGTTAAACCATTAAAGGCTCATGCCAGTATTTTGTATTTTTTCTTAATGCATAGAAAGTCAAAGTTATCTACCAGCCCTAGGTCAGGAATGTGAGAAGTGATTTAGTGGATGTAGAGGGAAGGTCACTCTTAGGGGCAGGTGGTAACTATGTTTTGGTTTTAACAATAATGGTGGAAGGTATGAGCAGAAAAGCAATTATTTCTGATAAAACATGAGAAAATATTGGTGGTTTAGGTACATTTTAGGAATGAAGGATTTGAGTCAGATAATGATGAAACATGTTTAAGTGCAAAAGAGATACTGATAGGAATTGTAATAAATGTAAGATTTGCCCATCGAAGGGTATCACTTCATTGAACTGAGACATTTATGTGCCTCATTGCAATAAAGTCTATTCTGCTTGCCGATCTTGAGACTCTGAGTGTTTATTCTGAAGAGAGAGATAGTATTGGCAATAATAACACCAGTCAAATAAAAAACCAGTACTGCAGCATCCAGTGAGGTATGCAGGATGCCAAGAAAAGTTTTTTATATTAGTACCACATGGTATTTGATTAACAGCATCCTACCAACAGTGAACACATAGGATACATAGTCTCATTACTTAATGTTAAAACCATTAAATTTGCCATTACTATGATCAATACTAAGCATCCATGTAGTATATCCCTTGCTTTATTTATTAAAGAATTTCATACATTTTTTAATATCCCAATTCCCACCAAAGTTGCTACTAATAAACTATTAGTATTTAATCAAGGACACTTGTCTGTTAACAAGTACATTATGTTCCATATGCTTGTTGCTGAGGTAGGGTGGTTTTTTTCTGCTCTTATTTAATAATAATAATAATAATAATAATACATTTTATTTATATAGTGCCTTTCCCATGCTCAAGGTGCTTCATAGAGTCTTAGAAAAAAAAGCAGGGGATATGTAGTATTGGATAAAAATATTTTCCTGAATAGAACAATGAAACAGATAACAAATATAATATTAAATAGAATAATGGACAATAAACCAGAGTAAAATACTAAATTCAATACTAAAAGAAAAACCTAACAAGTAACCTAATTTGTGATATAACAGACACACAAATTATCCTGAGCACCTGGACAGAGAGGTAAACTGAAAGAAAGGGCAGAATGTTAAGTTAAATTAAAAGCCTTCCTAAATACATGTGTTTTAAGTTGTTCTTTTAAAAGAATGAATGGAGTCAGCTGATCTAATTAATTTAGGAAAGTCATTCCAAAGTCTGGGTGCTATGGAGCTGAAGGCCTTGTCACCCATAGAGTGTAGGGTAGTGTGAGGCACAACAAGATTACCAGAATCAGAGGACCTTAGTAGGTGAACAGGAGCATAGTGATGGAAGTGGTCACTGATGTAGTCTGGTGCAAGGCCATTTAAACCTTTGGAGGTTATTAATAGAATTTTAATCCTGTAAGACATTGGGAGCCAGTGAAGGTGAAGCAGGTTGGGTGTGATGTGCTCACTGTTGCTGGTTCAAGTAAGGACTCTTGCAGCAGAGTTTTGAATCAACTAGAGCTGTGATATAAGATTAGAAGGGGCACCTGCCAGCACCGAGTTACAATAATCGATGCGGGATTTGATAAAAGCATGGACAAGTTTCTCAGCATTAGAAAAGGAGAGGAATGAGCAAACACGGGATATGTTACAGAGGTGAAAGTAAGAAAGTTTCTTAATGTGGTTTATGTGGGCAGAATAAGAAAGGGAGGAATCAAAACTGACACCAAGATTCCTTGCATCAGAAGAAGGTCAGATGAGATTAACATCAAGAGTGACTGAAAAGGAGCTCATTTTCTTAAGTAGCGCTTTAGTGCCAATTTGCAGGAGTTCAGTTTTGTTTCAATTTAATTTTAAAGAGTTCTGCTTCATCCAGGTTTTAATTTCGCTGAGGCAAGTTGTGAGCTGAGAAAACTCTGATGAAGTTGCACTTTTGACATTGAAATAGAGTTGAGTGTCATCTGCATAAAAATGATAACTCAGTCCATAGCTACAGTATTTCACTATGGAAAGTTTAAGCTCTGAAATGAAGAATGAGTTTGCCATTCATGATATTGGCATTCATGAGGTTGTCCAGAAAATTGAAACTACATTAATGGAATAAAAAGCCAAAAAAAGACATGAGTTAAGTTTTATGTTCCTAGCCTCTAGTAAGAAAAAACTTCCAAGTGAATCGAAATAAAACTGGAAAGAGACACATAAGCCTAAAAGAGTGCCAGCATAGAGCAAAAAAAAAAAAACTATTCTATTGTGGTAAACCAGGATATATGGAAGTGAGTTACAAGAACTTACAGGGAAACTAAGGTGCTCAGTCTCTGTAATGATCAGTGAGATGGACAATTGTAGTAAAGTCCTTAGTAAGGATTATTTATGGTTCCAGCTAGAATAAAAAATACTGATATAGTGGCTACGGTGGATTCTGGATCATAGAAAACCTTTAGTTCCTGTCTGGTACTTAAAAATAAAGGTTGAAAAAAATACCTTTGAAACTAACTCTATAAGTGTTGTGAACAGGAGTCCCAAACATAGCAAAATGGGTGAGAAGCCTTTTAAAAAGATCATAAAAGCAGCCCATCCAAGGAGACTCAGCACAGACCAGCTTGCCTCAATAATCTACCACCAGTCTTCAACCTGGCTAGGCAGAAAGTGGGGGAAACTGGCTTTACAGTTCAAAATATAAAGAAATGTTGCCAAAATATAGCAAATGTGGAAGGAGGATCTTAAACCTGTACACGAAAAGGATAACAAAGAATCTTTATTGACAAAAATAGAAAATTACCAGCAAAAATAGACAAAAGGAAGTTGTCTGAAAAGCAAACCTACAGCAAAGAAGTCCAAACCTTCAATTTGGAAGAAAAAACCAGGGGAAGAACTGAATTAATTCAAGATAAAAACTGAAAATCCAAAGAAAAGTATAAAACTACTACTTCTTTAGACAAACTGGAAGACCTCATGAGAACCTTACAAAACAAGGCTCCTCATCAAGAGAAAATTCCACCTGGGAAGGGTTTTGTGATGCCAGGGTTGTGAAGTAAAGTTTTGGCTTGGGCTAATTAATTTGCAATGTTTGGGTATCTAGACATTGCTGCCTGTGAAACATCATAGGGGTTTCCTATTGGTTTATTGCAATATATTCCCATACCTAGTCAATCGTGGGACACCATTTCTATGGATTGTGTTACACAAAAAAAAAACAGCTTTCCGTGGCTTCACAACCATTGTAGTTATAGTGGATTGTTTCTCAAAATATGCACATTTTATCTTCAAAAATACAAAACAGTCTTTAAAAACGTGACACAAATTGAGTTCCACAATTAGATACAACAACAGATGGTGTTTCATTAAGGCAAATAATGTGTTTTAAACAAAACATCCACCAATGTTCAGGAAGACAGTAATTTCGTAGCAGAAAGGGTTAACTGTGACCTGGAAGAGTTTTTTGTGACTGGAGTGAATTATTACCAGTGTCTAAATTCACTTGCAATGTCTGTTATTATTTACAACTGCACATGTCCTCCTTTGATTGCATGCATGGGCACCAACATAAATTGGTAGAACTTTCCACTCTTGCCTTTTTTAATTTCTGTCTTCTCAGAGTACCTTGCAAAGTTGAGGACTATATGGTGCTTTGCCAGGAAGAACATGTATATGGCAGGTTTTGCTGAAAGCAGATGAAGGGCAGACCTGCATAAACGGTATGTACGCACAAAAATGTTGTGTAAGAACGTTTCCGCGTTCAAATCGAGATGTATAAAACCTAAACTTGGCGTAAAGCCACTGTGACAGTAGAGGGCACAGTCGCTCCTCCAAACCTGCAGACAACACGTCCAGACACCAGGTAAAAATATAAAAAAAAAATTTAATTATTTTCTTAATGTGCACAAAGCACCTCCACACTACACAAATAATCAACAATAATCAAAAACAATACAATAATCAATCCTCCTCTCCACCCAGCAGCTTTGTCACACTCCCTCCCAACTCCGGCTCAGCTTGCTGGGTTTCCCATAGTCCTTTTATAGTCCTTGACCCGGAAGTGCTTCTGTCCTTCAGTCCATGTGTTCCCATTGCACTTCCGGGTCAGATGGAAACTGTTCTATAATAGAAACAATCGTGCTTCCCTGCAGCCTCCCAGATATCGTCGCGGCCCCCACGGTATCCAGCAGGGCTGTGAAGCCAAACTCCATTGTCCATGATGCCCTGCGGGAATTGGGGCACCTCCATGTTGCAGGGAGGACTCCATCTAGTGGCATGGAGGTGTTGGCTGGGATAAACTGCCGGCCATCTCTCACACCACACACATTTCCATGGTAGCTCATGCCCTGTCGTACGCAAGTTCTGCGCTCGGTTTTGCAGACTGGCGGCACCCAGCGCCAAAGCAGTGGTACTGTTCCTGTGTGTTTACCCTTTCTTTTTTAGATCCACATCCCTGACGCGGCTTTATAAATACATTAATACTGAAATTAAACGCATATTGTTTATTAGTTTAATTCATCTGATTGTAATTAAACTGTAACAATATAATGGTCCACAGAATGGTCAAACTATTCCAAATACCATAACTGCTTTAGCATTGTTACTCTCACTGCACCTTCTTATTCTTCTTTCAGCTGCTCCCGCTAGGGGTTGCCACATCGGATCATCTTTATCCATATTACTCTCACTGCACCACTCGGAGTATTTATATCACTGTATCTGAGTGTGAATCACAGCAGCAGCTGATTGGAAAGAGAATTATTGGTATACAGCATCAAGCACATGCTGCTTCAGTCATGCTGTCTATTGAACTGCTCTCATACGGCAAACATTTCAGAGCCTTTCCTCGCGGTTCAGAAACAGTTTCATCCCAAGAACTCTAAACGCTCTCAATCAGTCCATCAAGTGCTCCTTGTAGAACTGTTTGTACCTATTAGTACAATTACCTAACATTAAACTTGCGATACAGTTATAATATTGCATAACTTAAGCCACTTTATAAAGTGCGTATTTACTGTCACACATGTGCGCTTAGGAGGCAATCAACAGGCCCAGAGGTGAGTGAACGTTTACAAGATGGGGGGGTGTATGATGGTATTAATGCCTCTCTTTCTGACCCTGCAGAACTAAAGAAGAGAAATAATCACATACCAGAAACAATAAACCCCACAGACTATGGTTCATCATACACTTGACCACCCATAACAACACTTCCAGCTCCTGTTGATGACGTCACTTTCCGGTCCTGCCATGATGATGTCACTTTCGGCTCCCGCTGATGATGTCACTTCCAGTCCCGCCATGATGACGTAACTTCCGGTACCTGCTGATGACGTCACTTCCAGTCCCACTATGATGACGTCACATTGTTGATGAGTCACTCCAGTTGATGATGTCACCTCCTGTTATCGCCATTTCCTGTAGCGATTTTGTATCCATTTGTGTATAAAAGCCAACAGAAGCAACATCAAGTTGTAAAATATTACATTTATCATCTTGACCTGGAAAATCAATATACAGGGCCAATCCCCAAACCTTTATATTTGTTTTGGAGACTTTATTCCATCACATTACATATGATGACGATATAATTTTTAAGATGAAATGCAGCAAAATATGTTTATTATATTATACAGATAAAACTTTAACTTAATTTAAATAATCTATATTGTTAGTAATTAAACATGTGAAGACACGGTGCTGCAGTGCTAGGATTGTTCCTGCCTCACGCCGTATTTTTGCTGGTGCTGATGTGACACTGGAAGGATAGATGGATAGTATAATTAAACACGTACTATGAAGATATTTTAATGTTCCTTAAATGTTTTGAAGAATCGGCGTTCTAAGCTTACAGATGGCTTAACGTCTGTTACAGAGCTGATTGTATGGCGATTGGGTATTTGGAGAAAGAAAAGTAAGGGCAGGAATTGGAGGTTAGTACGTTTGAAAGAGACAGTACTGTACTTCATCGAAGGTCGCGCATGGCACAGCAAGCATCTTGCGTTAGACATGAACAATTACTACACATTTTAAGGTAAACTCCACTTTTCACATGTCCAGACTGAGACTTGTATAGCCTATATTATGCCCCATCTTCTCCTCTACCTTCTGTTTCTGTGGATGGCATGTATGAATTCAATGTCCAGTCGTTTCTGGATTTCCAGTGCCAGAACTCATCAATGAAATACTTTGTCCTGCGGAAGCACTTTGTGCCTGAGGATCGCACTTGGGTTACATTTTTGGACTTGCATGCACAGTTGCTTTCAAGATTCAATGCCAGGTTTCAGTCCAAGCGTGATGGGCAAATTCAGGGACCACTCCATCGAGGGAGGTAATGCTGGGGCTTCATTCTTTTAGACCCCAAAGAGTATTTTTCATTAGTTATTTTGCTTGTTGGGCTTCTGTTTAACATTTTTTATAATGTGCATATTAACTGTTCACATGTGTATTAACTGTTTTCATGTAATTTTGTAACTTCATGGCTATGACAATAGTCATTTGCTACGGTATGGCCATGGTCACATGGGTCACAACCTTGATGTAGATGACAAAGATGGGATGAAAGAGTAATTTTTTCCTTTTTCTCTCCAAGTCTGGCTTAGTGATTGTTGCTTCCAATAAAGTAAAGGAATGATTTTCTGGTCACAATCGTAGCATTAATTACAGTATATAATTATAATATTTCCTGGTCTCTTTTTCTTTTGATACACTACAGTAAACATTTCTGCATGGGATACAAGTCTATAACAGAAAATACCTAGTTATGGAAGTACTAGTCTCTGTAACAACATGGAAGGAAGACAGAATCTCAGGGAAAACACCTTCACTCAGAATAGGAAAAATATTGTAGAATGGGATCCTGTGGGAATTCCAGATAGAAAAACAGAAAAAAATGGTTATTGAATCAGTTGTCACACTTTCTTGCCACTTTACCAAAAATGGTGGCATAAAGATTGGGCTTTGTGCTTTATGTAAATATTGACTGTCTCTTCCATACCTTACCATGCAGTTATTTCAACCCCTTAACTAGAGTTAATGTATTTTGCTCAGTTTGTTACAATGGAACACTGTATGACTGTCACTTGGCCTTTAACTGGCTGAATTACTGAATGGTGCTTAGCTCAGAAAACATCTTCTGATAATTCTAATGACTGTGAACTTGAGGCCTGTCGCATTTGGATGTATGACTCTTAAGGTGATATATATTTGTTATTTTGTGCATATCTTTTATGGTATGTAGTTCAAACTATTTAATCCATACACACAAGAATTTGGGAAAATAAAAACAATCATTAAAGTTTACTCTGATAAACATCTGGTTATGTAAATGTTCAAGGTTTTGATAACCTGACTGAAAGAATATTTGGCTTTTCAGATTTAACACAGTCACTCCCAATTGACTGAATGAAGTTAATGATTTATTAAGTGATTTATAAAATACTTTCTTATTCATTTCAGGCACATTATTAATGATTTCTTGTAAATGGACTATCTTGATGACATCTGGTGAATGAAGGGATGAGTTCTCTTTTTTGACAGGATAATTATTTAAAGTATCCACACTCTGTGGATTAACATGTTTAGCAATTTTTCATATAGTTTGTTATCTATATTAACTTTGTATTCATTCTTTAGACATATGGTCTTATTCATGTATAGTTTACATACATCAAACCTAAAAAAGCAGCTAGATCACATGAGTCCTTATATTACTAAGTTGGTGTGGACAGATCAGCAAGGCTGAGTATAAACACTATGGTTTGTGCTTATTAGTTACAGAAATAAGAGCTTTCAACTTTTGATTTTTAATCAGTTTTCCAGACTTTCTGAAAACATGTTTTCACTTTGTCATTATGGATTATTTATTGTAGATTAAAGGGTAAAAATGGAAAATGTATCCATTTAAAATTAAATCTACACATAATAAAGTGTGCAGAAAGAAGGGTTCTGAATTCTTTCTGAATCCATTGTATACAGTATAATGCAATAATGCAGAACATCAACAACATAGCTGTATTATTGTAGTCTTTCCCTCTACTTACCCTTTACCTGTTTTCTCAAGGGTAAGTGTCCTCGTCAAGTTCGTTATCGGGTTAGCTATATGAATACACACAGACCCTAACTACAACAGCGCCCCATGAATGACACACACACACTGATTAACCTTTAGCACTTTAAACCACACAAGTGCTTTAGGAATAACACAGCCTGTCACTCAGCACTTCAAGAGAGTTACTTATTATTGCCACAAATAACATACAATGTTTTAATGATATCTCAGACGTAAATATCACTTTTGGTCTACAAGAATACATTTAAACATAAGAAGGCTCAGCATCCTTGACTATAGGCCATTTATCAGCCAAGAATACTTTACTTTACATACTGTTCCCTACTACTGAGTGGAGCTCTCACTCATAGCCTTAATAAACCTCACAGCACAGAGGTAATGGCAAATCTCTGGCTGCACCAGGTGCTTAAAGAAATCTAACTTACTGTATTACTTCAATCACACTAGACATTAAGACAAAGCATAGAAAGTTAAACGCAGCATGGTATTTATTACAGGAATAATAATAATACCACTGGAACAAAGAATAATAGAAAATAAGACTGATAGAAAAGTCTGGATATATATATATAGTCTTTAGAAAAAACTTATGAAAAAAAGTAGAGATGACAAGGATGAATGTCCGAGGGCAGTGTTTGATTTAGCAATCGATGGTCATGAAAATGTTATTAGCTGACGATTGGATGAAAACTGGTCATACATGTCTTTGTTTTCTTCTCTGACGTCGCTCTTCCATGGTCACTGTTTCTCTTCTTATTATAAAGTTTCATGCCATGGTTTCACAACACATGATTGTTGCATGCACCTGATTGGCTGGCTGTCAATATGATGGATGAATTTTGCTCAAACTCTTTAATCTAATTTCTCCCAGACTGTAAGCCAAATTGTTGTCCCAGATGTCCATCCATATGTCCATCCAGTGGTGGCTGTGAGGCAAGGGATCTGCATTGCAATTGGAATGTTGCCGGTTTGAATCCCATAAATGCCAAAACGCACTCTGTTCTGTTGGGCCCTTGAGCAAGGCCCTTAACCTGCAATTGCTGAGCACTTTGAATAGTGAGAAAAGCGCTATATGAATGCAAGGAATTGTTATTATTATTAATCAATATCCTGAGGCATCGGCTCAGTCTTCCTTTCCCAGGCTGTAAAGCCATTTTAGAACTATGCTGTGAACAACTTTTACAAAAGTGAGGGAAAAGAATATGCCTTTTTATTATAATGACTATACAAGTGTCCTATATCTGAATTCATGTTGTTGGTATTGAGCAAAATATAATAATAAAAATATAGAGAATAATTTATAGATTTTATACACCATAACAATAGCAAACATCAATGAATAAAGATGCAAGCTACCAAAAAAGTAAGCTACATCTGAATATTGATTATCCTTTGGAAAAAGAAAAAAAAATCTGCCATTTTTGTCCAGTATAAAGAAATTATTTGCATTTTTCATTTGGGAGATATTATTATTTCACGATGCCCTTTGAAACATTTACTTGATAAAAAATACAAACTGATTACTGAGATAAAATTATAGTGGTTCAACTGTCTTCTTGTCTTGCTTTTACTGATTAGATCCTGCCATGTTTTGAAAAAGTCTGCACAGATCCTCTAACTGAGTATTTGATTTTTCCAATTTTAAATAATATAACACATCAGTTTCCCACTGACTTAAAAGAGGAGAGTTTGGGTTCTTCCAGTTTATCAGAATAAGTCTGCGTGCCAACAGTGTAGTGAATGCAATCACAGTTTGTTTGTCTTTCTCCACTTTAAGACCCTCTGGAAGAACCCCAAACACAGCTGTTAATGGGTTAGGAGGGATTGTGAGTCCAAGACTGTCTGAGAGGTAATTAAAAATTTTTGTCCAGAATAATGTTAATTTGGAGCAGGCCCAGAACATGTGACCTAGTGAGGCTGGGGCTTGGTTGCAACGCTCGCAGGTTGGATCATGCCCTGGAAACATTTTGAGAGTTTTAGTCGAGACAGATGTGCTCGATATATAATTTTGAGTTGTATAATTGTATGCTTTGCATATGGAGCTTGAGTGAATTCTCTGCATTGCTACTTTCCACTCCTTTTCTGATATATTAATTGAGAGGTCATTTTCCCAGTGTCCTCTTGGATCTTTGAAAGGAAGGGATTGTAAAAGGATTTTATATATTGTAGAGATGGAGTCTAACTCCTTGAAATTGAGCAATAATTTTTCCAGCGTGGATGAGGGTGCAAGATGAGGAAAATCTGGAAGGTTCTGTTTAACAAAGTTCCTGATTTGAAGATAGTGAAAGAAATTTGTAGCTGGAATGTTAAATTTGGAATGTAATTGTTCATAGGATGCAAAGACGTTGTCTATATAAAGATCTCTAAGCAAGTTAATTCCAAATTTTTCCAGATATTAAAACTGCATATGTTTGTGAGGGTTGAAAGAGGTGGTTCTTTTGCAGGGGTGCCACAGAAAGAAGCTTCTCCGTCTTAAAATGCTTTCTACATTGGTTCCAGATTCTAAGTGAGTGGAGCACAATTGGGTTATTAGTGTATTGCCGATAACGTGTGTTTATTGGAGCACAAAGCAAGGAATACAAAGAAGTACTGCAGGATTTTACTTCTATTGCGGTCCATGCCTGTGTATGTTCTTCTATTTGTGTCCAGGTTCTTATCGACTGTATATTTGCCCCAGTAATAAAACTGGAAGTTAGGTAGAGCCATGCCGCCTTCTGCCTTTTGTCTTTGTAGGGTCGCTCTTTTGATGCGTGGATGTTTAGAATTCCAAATAAATGAGGTTATTGTTGAATCTAATTGCTTAAAGAACGATTTATTAATGTATATTGGTATGTTTTGAAATAAAAAAAGGAGCTTAGGAAGAATATTCATCTTAACAGTGTTAATTCTTCCAGCTAGTGTGAGATGAAGGGTTGACCATCTATGCAAGTCTTGTTTAATTTTTTCCATACAGACGACAAAATTTTGTTGATAAAGAGCTTTATGTTTACTTGTGATGTTTACCCCGAGGTATTTAAACTGTTCTGCAATGATAAAAGGAAGGGTGTCTAATCTAATATTATATGCTTGCGAATTCACCGGAAAGAGTACACTTTTATTCAGATTAATTCTGAGACCAGAGAGCTTTTGAAATTCTGTGAGTGCTGCTAAGACTGCAGGCACAGAATTTTCTGGGTCCGATATATACAGTACCATGTCATCTGCATATAATGAGATTTTCTGTTCCAGTCCTTCTCTGCTAATCCCCTTTATCTGATCAGTATTTCGACAATGTATTGCCAGTGGTTCAATGGCAATTGCAAACAGCAGTGGTGACAAAGGGCATCCTTGTCTTGTGCCACGTTCTAGTTTAAAGTAGTCTGAGCAAATGTTATTGATGCAAACTGAAGCTTCTGGGTTAGTATACAGTAATTTAATCCATGCACAAATGTTCGGGCCAAACCCAGACTTCTCCAAAATAGTAAAAAGGTATTTCCATTCAATCATGTCGAATGCTTTTTCTGCATCCAATGATAATAATATTTCTGGGGTGTTTGATTTAGTTGGTGAGTATATTACATTAAACAGGCGTCAAAGATTTGAAGATAAGTGTCGGCCCCTAATAAATCCAGTTTGGTCTTGTGATATTATTGAGGGGAGCACTTTCTCCATCCTTCTAGCTATGATTTTAGAGAGTATTTTAACGTCGTTATTCAGAAGTGAAATTGGTCTGTATGATGCACATTGTAATAAGTCCTTATTTTGTTTTGGAAAGACAGTGATTAGTGCTTGGCGAAAGGTTTGTGGAAGAGATTGGTTATCTCTGGCTTCTGTAAATGTTGCTAATAGGAGGGAGCTAGCTGAGCGAGAATTTCTTGTAAAACTCTGCAGGGTAGCCATCAGGGCCTGCTGCTTTTCCACCTTGGAGTGACTTTATAGCATCCAGTAATTCTGATAATGACAGAGGTTTATCGAGCTCCTCCACACTAATAGCGCCAATTTGTGGTATCTGTAATTTATCCAGAAATGCATTAGATTGTATATTGTCTTCTTTAAACTCAGTAGTATATAGGGATTTATAGTAGTCTCTAAAAGTGTACATTATATTTTTGTGTTCGATGATTTTATCTCCATTCGTGTTAGTAATTACCGAGATTGCGCTATGCACTTCTTGCTTGTGAATTTGTTGCGCTAAAAGCTTATTAGCTTTCTCCATGTTCATAATAATGATGTCTGGATTTGTAAATTAGTTGTTCGGTTTCTTTAGTTGTCAAGAGGTTTAATTCTGAATGTAGAGCCTGCCTCCTCTTATGTAGAGTCTCGCTTGGTAGTCTGGCATGTTCTTCATCTATTTTAGTAATTTCGCTTTTATCTCTGCTACTTTCTTCGGGATTTATTTCTGTGGGAAAGATATGAGATAATCTGTCCTCTTAAGAAGGCCTTAAGAGTTTCCCAGAGTATTCCTGCAGAGATCTCAGGGGATGTATTTGTCTCTAGAAAGAATTCAATTTGTTTGGATATAAATTCAGTACAATTCTCGTCAGCTAATAGAAGCGGATTGAGACGCCATCTGCGGGTGAGTGTATGGGGCTTAGTAATTTCAGCTCCAAGATCATCGGAGCATGGTCTGAAATAACAATAGCATCGTATTTACAAGATTTAATCTTAGGCAAGAAGTTATTATCTATAAAGAAGTAATCAATCCTTGAGTAGCAATGATGTACTGGTGAGTAGAAAGAATATGTTCTTGAATTTGGGTTTAAAAACCTCCAGGGATCTGATAAGTTGTGATCAGTTATAAACTTTGTAATTATCTTTGCGGTGTTAGTTGCCGTTCCCCCTGTGGAGGAAGTCTTATCTAAAAGTGGATTTAGAACACAATTAAAGTCCCCAGCCATTATAAGTTTATGAGTGTTCAGATTGGGAATGGATGCAAATAAATTTTGTATAAATTCCTTATCATCAACATTAGGTGCATAAACATTTATCAAAATCATTTTACAGTTAGATAAGTCTCCCATGACCATCACATATCTCCCTTCAGGATCCAATACTACATCTGATGCTACAAATGGTACTGTTCTATGTATGAGAATTCCCACCCCTCTAGTTTTCTTTGTAAAACTAGAATGGAACATTTGGCCAGTCCAGTCTTTTGCAGCCGGAACTGATCCTTACTTAGTAAGTGGGTTTCCTGTAAAAATACTATTTTAGCATTTAGACCTGTTAGGTGAGAAAGTACTTTCTTTCTCTTTAATTCGTGATTCAGGCCTTTAACATTCCAGCTTACGGTTAACTGTCCCATCATGGAGACACTGATTCTGAGTTTTTGGTGTCATATTATAGTCTTAACTGGAAGTGAAATAGTTTAGGTCTTAATTTCCTATTCCCCCAAGAGTTGTTGCCATGCAGCTTATTATTACGTTGATAGTTATAATTATAAAGATTGAGATGATAGATTAGATATAGATCAAGCCTGCTCTCTTTCTCTTCCCCTTAACCCCCACCCTCCCTTTTTGCCTCCCCAGGTGAGGCTAAAACCCACTTCATGCAGTCCCAGTCCTCTGACATACCCAGAGACAGAGCACGCCCAAAGCACATCAAGCCCCCATGCAGTGGCGCTTTAAGGTTAAAAGATAGAGATATCTGTTACCAATATAGTCTTTAAAAGAGGAAAAAAAAAAAAAAAAAAGAATTTTGCACTTAATATATATACATATATATACACATACACATATACATATATATCTATCATCATATTTAGTGCATTACATACATACATATAATCTTCATCAATTTTAGTGCATTAAGATGATATCCCCAGATAATAAACCCAGGTGATGGTGTTAAAGATGTGTCCAAAACAAGCATAACAAGTCTTAATGCAGTAATAGCAATAACAGCAAACCAAGGGTATGATATTGAACAGTCTCATTTAGGGTACACATGAAATAATTAGAAAAGAAAAAAAAAAGAGGAGGAAAACGTAATTAAGCACAATAAAACACAAACATTTAGCCCTAGTAATACTAAGTAATGATAAGTAATAAGTAAGTAATAATAATATAAGAATATGAGAATATATGCTGATAAAAAACCCGTATTTTAAAAACAAATAGATCAGACAGTAGATTATTAATCCTAGCTTTATCATTTACCGCCATGACTCACAATTATGTATCAGAATAGTCCCGGATCAGCTTTCTTAACTCATTTTCTGCCTCCTCCTTGCTAGCGAAAACATAGAAATGCCCCTGCCATTCCACTTTCAGTTTTGCCGGATACAGGAGGCCGTATTTGACATTGGCTTGCCGTAGCCGCTGTTTAATATTATAGAAGGCGGCGCGTTTGATAGCTGTTGCTGGAGAGAAGTCAGGAAGACGAATTTGGCAATCTTCATATTTAATATCTTCCTTTTTTTTCCTGAGGAGTTCCATCACCTCTAACTTAAATGATAATTGTCTTGCTTTAATGGTAAATTTTGTATACCTTTTTTTAATATGGGTCTACATTACGTTTTTTGTGCCACATTTATGATGGGTTTAAGTAAACAAGACAGGCATGACAATCTGTAAGCCCATTATGAAGTAAATTAGATTTTTTTGCAAGGTAGCATATGTTATATAACTTAGCCTATTACATTAAGACAATATTACTACTAAAGTAATTTCAATAAATGCAACTTGAAACAAAAGTTTTTTTTTTACTTGTAATATAACACAGCAACAGGAAAGTTCATTTAATTGCGTTATCAAACAAACCTTGCAAAAATCACAAAATTGTTTCATTTTGTCTTTTTTCATTTATGACTTCTGGATAAATGCAGGTCAGTTAGTCAGTCAGTATCCAACCCGCTATATCCTAACACAGGGTCACGGGTGTCTGCTGGAGCAAATCCCAGCCAACACACGACGCAAGGCAGGAGCAAATCCCCGGGCAGGGTGCCAGCCCACCGCAGGGTACGCACACACACCAAGCACACACTAGGGACAATTTAGGATCGCCAATGCACCTAACCTGCCTGTCTTTGCACTGTGGGAGGAAACTGGAGCACCCAGAGAAAATCCACGCAGACATGAGGAGAGCATGCAAACTCCATGCAGGGAGGACCCAGGAAGCATACCCAGGTCTTCTTACTGCGAGGCAGTAGCGCTACCACTGTGCCACCGTGCCGAACGGATAATGCAGGTGTTACTACATATTCACACAGATGCTGATATTTTTATGCTACATAAATAACTGTATAAGAGTATGTAAGATCCTTAACTATTGACAAAAATGAGTAAATATTAGTCTGCACACTACTAAATTACATAATATTACACCATCTTCCCATCTGATGAGTAAGGGTTCATAAATTATTCAGGATTTATATGTTAAGGAGATATCATTCGAACAAGTCTTCATAACATATTCCCAGATGAAATGCAGAGAACACATAAACTTGAGTCTTTCGTTGATACGCTAATTTTAACTCTATCTGAAATTATTTCCTCTAGCAGCTCCAAGAGTTTGTCATCCTCTATATTTCAAACTTCAAACCATTTTCTCGTTCAGATTAACAGGCTAATTTACTGGTGAAAATGTCTTTGATGGTGGGGAAGTAACTGACCAAGAAGTGAACTTGTGACAATTGTGGGTGACAAACCTAGAATTCAGAACAATTGTACTTCTGTCAGCATGGTACACGGCTCTTCAGTGTTTACTTAGGACTTATCCACCACTCTTTTTAGACAGGTCTTCACCGATCATACAAGTCTCTCCCAGAAACTACCCAGCAGCTAATTCTATAATGAACCCCTAAGTAACTCCCTTCTCTGAAAAGTTCCATTTATTCAGGTTCTTCCATTGACTTTGTTAAAGGTCTTTGTGTAGGCCCTTTCATTCCATCTTTGATTTTGAAAATATTTACGACTGCAGAGTCCAAAACAGTGATTTCAACAGGTGTTGATTCACTAATTATGTCTTTTGTTAAGGGTGAAATTACTTGCCATCCATGTCATACCTTCAGTCTAAGACCAATTTTACATTTTGCTATAACCTACTTAACTACTTGTCTGCCTTTTAAAATCCTGTATCATTTTAATTTTAATTAATTATTTTGTCTTTGTTTTCTTTTCCTTCATCATGTAAAGCACTTTGAGTTACATTGTTTGTATGAAAATGTGCTATAGAAATAAATGTTGTTGTTGTTGTTGTATTCCTAAATCTGCACTAAGGTATCTCTTACTCCTGAGTGCGTTACATTTACATTGCGTTGTTGAACAAGCAGCTTTGAGTATTAGTGTTTTGACGGAAAAAGAGATGTTGTTCACTGAAACCAAAGTTGCAACACTCCAATACACTGTAATAATTTTATCCTTAATTTGAAAAGGCTGTCAGCTCTGTATAAATTACTGTAATTCTATTCCTAAAAGAGACAAAGCTAGGACATCTCTCCCTGAACTGTAACTACGTTCAGTGACCATTTTATCACATACACCTGCTTATCAACACTAATAGTCTGCAAACTCAAGAGGTTATGTTAATCCTGGTTCCACATTGTCTCTAGTATCACCGCCCAAATTAGAAGTGTTATATTTTTCTTTTTGGAATAGTAATTTATAATAAGTTATTAATGGCTATGCATAGAGAAAAAAACTCTTAGGACTGAAATACCCTAAAAGTTCTCTGTAAGAGCTCCTTGTCAACCCTTTAACTACTTCTATTAGTGGTATAAGCAAGGATTTAAACATCGGGCAATACTGTATTTTCTTTGATGTTTTCTGACTTTTTTTGAATTTTGGGTAATAGAGTGGGGTTAGTCTTTTTTTAAATTAATTTAGTTTTCTTGGTTAATAAAGGGTGCAGGGAGACTAAATGCGACATGTTATTCACTTGTTTCTACTTAGAGTTCGTTAATAATGAGTGCCTGGAGACTAAATGCTATATCTTATTCCCCTTTTCTACTTTTTGTTCTTCATAATATTTCACTGTTATATATATTCCAATCAAACAAAGAAAGAATTGACCAGAAAAAAGAAAAGAAAATATGTTTTGAGAACTTTGTGGATGGGCTTATGTTGGTGTATCAAGCTAGTAAGTACAGGTAAGTGAGGGAACCATTAACATATATATTAGTCAAAATATGCAGGATGTTGAACATCAAATGTCAGCGTTTCTTAACCATGCTCTTCGGTTAATTGATTTAACAATTTGGCTTAGTCTCTGGAAACAAACCTTTAGGTACCTTAAACTTCCTTTGTATTTTTAATAATATTACACAGAAACATTGTTATTTAATTAGTGTAAAATATAACATATAATAATAATACAGTATAATTTAATTATTATTTAATTATTAATTATTATTATATTATAATAATAATTTTTAGTGAGATATACAGGGGTGGGCAAAAGTAGGTTAACTGTTATTATTATTTATTTATTTATTATTGTATTTTTATTTGTATTATTTGTCTTATTTATCTTCTTCTTAAAGCCATTGAGTTAAAAAAGCTATTGTAATAATCATAACCTTCATGTCTTTTCCACATGTCTTTTACTTTTGCCCACCCGTGTATATTATTTAGACTATGTGAGATTTTATAGTTTATTCCTGATTGTACAATATTAATTAGAGCCTTCATTCTATTGAAATGAATTGAACCAAAAGATGTCTGTTATCTACCACATGCTTGATTTGGCTCATTTGAAACAATAATAATAAAACAGTCTATTTGGCAGGGCAAGTTAACTGATGTAATTAAGTGGGGACAGTGGAGTCTGCAATGTATTGCTGATTATGCACAGCATATGTTTTATTTGGTCCAATATGGTTTCATTAATTTTAACATGTCCACAGTAATCTTATTATCATCCTTATTGTGTTCAGACCCACTGAAATATGAAAAGTACATGACACAACTTGAACACGGCACACAAGTAAAATGGATTCAAATTTCTCAAAAGGAAGGAACTCAATTACTTTTCCAGATTGTTAATTCAAAGTCACCTCTTTCTTATATCCTATATGTTTAGAGAGGGTGTCTAATTATTACTGCAATTATCAGGAATCATTTTTCCATCTATTCTAAAGCAGGGTTATGGAGGGGCAGCAGCACTGATGAGGACACAGCCATGGATGAGATTACATGCCAAGGGTTCACAATCTTTGAGGAGTAATGCCACACCTTTTCTTCTAAGTTTATTCCCTGAATCCTACTGCAATTTACGCTTGGTGGGGCACAAAGTACCAGACAGCTGGTTAGGTAAATTTCTGCTCAGTCAGAAGAGGCTGTGCTTCAACTCAGTTACCAAAAAAGAAATGTGTCCATAGTTTTTAAAGACAATGGGCCAGGCAGATTTCTGAAAAGTGTTTGTTTGCATTAGGAGAACAGACTGATAATCAATAGATTGGGCCTGAGTTAAAAGAAACTGCACGCTGTGATAACTGTAAGTCAGAGGGGACTGAATTAGTTTATTCTTGCCATGTGAGTATTTACTCTCTGTTACCCACTGCTTGCAAAGTCAGCAAATTAATTGTCATTGAATAATAATTAATATGATCTTCGGTAGTTATCCTCCATCAAATGTGTGTTATAATTTGTTTTTGTGTGTAAAACAAATATAGCTTACAATTTAATAAATATGAATAAACTATCATTTTTTTCACTTTGTATCTAATTAGGACACTCTAAAGCATTATGACTGTGTCCTATATAACAGGACTGGTAAGGTTAAATCTTTGTAAAATGATGTTAGAAAAGAACAAGGGAGCAGTTTGTTGAATTCCTGGCATGCCAAGATGTTATTTATTAGGGTAGGCATGCAGAAGGACTCATTCATTGAGCACAGCACCAACAAACGACCCTTTTGACTATATCTGAGCTTCTTAAAAACAAGACTTTCCAACTGAATAACAGCAAAATCCCCCATCTGTGGATAAGATTCCATGAGAATAATTTGAATTTCACTTGTGTGAGTCAGTGCATGAGATAAAATGTGAGGTGTAGGGTTTAGTCTCTGGTGCACAGATTAAAATGTAGCGTTTTGGAGGCAGTGCAAAGAAGTGGGCGAGTGACTTTAAGTGTTGGTCTTTAAACAAACGTGTTTTTCCAAACTTGATTTCTATGTTTGCGTGGGGTCTGCCTGCTTTGCTGTTTTTGCTAAGAGCACTGCTTAATCATGCAGCTTTCCATTCAGAGCCTTGAAAATAAGCTTCTCATTTTTAGCTTTTTGCATCAGCTGTTGTTCCCCATTATTTTTTTCCCAAAAGCAACCACATAATGTGTGACTTATTTTAATATATCAACACTGTGCTGAGATTAAACATTTTTGAAATATTAACAAAATAATCAATTTTAAATAATCAAACTTGAAACTAGATCCTGTTTTTAATTTTGCTTCAAAAGAAATTAGACCATCTGCCAAAACATTTTTACAATGCATGTGCTTAAAGGGCCAAAGGGCAATGTATGTATACCTGTATACTAGAGATTAAGAGTAAAAAAATGCACCATCTGTTGGTTATTCTAGGCATAGCAACATAATTTAGCAGCCATGACAATTTGTACTGTTAAATAAATGCAGAAATCAGAAATATTACTCTAGAATGGTACATGATTTTTACTAGCATTGGCTTCTTATTTAGACACAGTGAAAGAGTCAAGCGAAATAACAGAGAAAAACAAAGAGAAAAACAAAACATTTAATAGATGTTCTCATTTGTTTTAAATTAAGGATGGGCAAACAATCTAGAGTACAGTGTGAGTGAGGTGATAGGGTGTCTGAGAAGAGCGCTGCAAAGAAAATACTGAAAATATAGACTGTATTATAATCTGTATAGATATACAGACTGAGAAAGGTGCTGTAGGGAAAATATATGTAAGGGTAAAAATATTGCATGAATTTGTACAGTGCTTATTACTCTGTCTGCCTGTTTAACTAGGTCATTCTGAAACATTTGTACCAGTGCATCATCACAGAAATGAGATAAATATGACTTTTCATTTTGTGCTCTGAAAATAATGTATTTATAAGAAGTCCCGTTCCAAGAATTGGATATTTTCTCAAGACTTTTTATCTGTTTAGGTATTTTGGGGACTTTAGATTAAGTATTCCGATATATATGTTAGTTCATGGCACCTTACCTAAGAGAAGAAAAACTCAAATTTTAAACCAAAGGAGACAGAGCTTGCTCAGACAAAGTCATCTAGGAGAAGGAAACTCTGATTTCAAACTGGAGCATATGGAACTTTCTTAACCTGGGAGGGTATACAATCTAGGAGAAGGAAAACTCCAGTCACAACCGGTGAGGAAGACAATGGGAAACCACCCTACCTATTTTTCCCAAGAATATGATTTCCATTTAAAGGGAATTAGATCATGACATTAACGAGACTTCCCAAACCTTATTGAGAGGTGTCATGTCCAGCAGAAGAGTAGGCAAGGACTCTCAGACCGTAAATCAGCTAAAGCTTTGTCAAAGAAGAAGAGTTGAACCAATAAAAGTAGGAACTTGGAATGTAAAAATATTGCTAAGAGCAGGGAAACAAAAGATAAATGCAAAAAAATCAATCAATATCTTGTGCCTGTGTGAAACTTCATGGCAGAGTAACTTCTTTCCAGAGTATGATATAAGCATGAAGAGAAGAATCACAGAGCGGAGTGGGTGTATTGCTGCAGGGAACGGCAGCTAGAAGCGTCATTAGGATTGAGCCAAATACGGAAAGACTTCTGGCAGTGACATTTTAGATAAGGTTTAACATGGGGATGTATAAAGATCATACCACATTGGCAAGCTATGTTGGTTTGAATGGCCTGTTCTCATTAAAGGTTTTTCTAATGTTCTTATGATATTCTTCAACTTCTGAATACAAAAATCACTAGAGTGCACACACTGTCGTATGTTTCTTTAGTTTCCCATCTCATTTTTTAACAGATTTCTGGAGATAACCTGGAGAATACCAGATATATCAAATAGTCATTGACTATGCAATAAGAGATCCAAGAGCAATAAACGTAGCTTATGTATTACTGGGTCTATAGATCTGAAATGTAATAATCAGATAACATCTTTTAAACCAGTGATCTTTTCATGTAACAGATACTGTACATGTAAGCTCTTAACAATACAAAATCTTCACACATTTATTTACAATACCAGGAGTGTCAGCACAGATGTTACAAAAAGCTATTAATAAGAAGGAATGGGATTTAACCTTGCATCAGACTTCATCACACAAAACTGTTAAATTCATTCCAGCAAGTTTGTGCTGTATAGGACTCTTGCAAATTGAAAATTTACAAGCACTATCACACAGGAAAAAAATGAATACATTTGCACATTTAGTTCAAGGTACTCAACTTAAACAATCTCCCTCTAAACAGAGTATTATCTTTCTTTTCTTTACCATGCCACCTTCTCCAAATAGCACCTCAGACTAAATTTGGGCTTTGTGGCTGAACATAGTGCATACATTTAAATTATCTCTGTCTAAATAATATTAGTGTAGCACTTCTCCGAAAGGAGCACTGCAGTATATTTGCATTCATCCTCTCTAAATATAACATCTCATTCAAGTGCCACCTTTCATTTCTCAATACATCCACATTCTAATGTTTCATTCTCTTATCGTTATTCATAGATTTATCTGGAATTGTTGTGCAATGTGTTTCGTCATCTGAAAACAAAAAAAAAAAGAAAAAGAATACAAAAATTTGATTTGTCCAGCATGCCAGGTGTCTAAATTGTTCACTTAGACCAACATGATACCTAGAGAGTGCTGTCATACTGAGCTGTATCTTATAAACAACAGCTGTGCAGCACAAATCCACTTGCGTTGCTTTGGGGAAAGCAAATGTGCAGAACTACACATTTCATTAGCGGCAATGTAATAGTGGTTACCATTTGCTATTTGTAAAATGTTATACTGCTTTATTTTATCATGTTAGTTTTTTTTTCTTGCATTTTCTTAAAAATCTGTCAGCTCCTTATCTTAATTTAAACACTAATCACCAGTACTTTTTTGATTTGAAATGTCTAGTGGGCCATTTGAGAATGTTTCTATATGTGTACAGACTTCGGAACATTATCTGACCAAGTAATAATATTTGTTCCAATTTTATGAACATCTAGTGAAACATGCAAGTTCACACACCTTTCACAGTGCTGTCAGACAATGGGATGCTGGTGCCTGGTTGGTCTTGATTTGCATCAGGTTGTGATACTCACTGATATTGCCATCCTCTGACAAAATATTGACATATAGATATAAACATTACATTAAGTGAGAGTCTTGAAAACATCCACTACCCAGGAAAATCTATTGGCAATGAATGCTTAGATTGAAACAGCAACACCTGAAATGTACAATCAAATGGCTTTGAGGTGAAGGACAAGCCACAATAACACAGAAAAATTAAGCAGACTACAAACAATACATGATTCAACCTGCACATTAGGTAGCAGTCCTAACTAGTGTGTTGCTAGGTGTTTGCTACTTAGGCCAACAAACAATTCAAAAAGTTATTTTGTACATGCATACCTAATCTTTCCATGCAAGGACTGTGCACGTCTTTAAAACAGAAGCATCATTCTACTGGCTTTTTTTATTTTTATTATTGAAGAAGCACAATAGCTTAAGAAAACAAAGCTGAGGTTGTCATAAACATTTAATAGTATGTTAAATTACCCAGGGAATGTTATTACTTATTTTGCACAACATCCAGTGCTGGTCAACCCGTCAAGTGACATGGCCAGTAGCCCAGCACGCTGTCAACTGAGGTGTGCCATCACATTAAGGTGATGGGTGAATTTTTTCTCTCTTTGATATACTGTAGCTACATGCTTCTAAGATGAAGGTGGGCCTGCCTCCTGCCACTACTCTAAGTATCATAAGACTGATGCACTTTAACATCACTTGGGGAATGTATCATATGACACATTATACAATCGAGGTGTGGGAAACATATTCACAACTTTGTCTATGTGTTCAAAATGTGCTATCACCTTATTAAATGGAGGCATCTGTAATTTTTATTTTCATTTCTTTGCAGGGTTCCATATGGCTTTTGACTGGCAATGACAGTGTTAAGACCACAGCTGTTCTATATGTAAGGTCGCTTGAAGTCTCTAACTGTCCTCTGCTCATTCAGTCTAATTAGCAAAATGATCTCAGCTCCACGACTCTCATGGTCCTTTATTTTCAAACATATTGTCAATTCATCAATGTACCCCAACCTTCAAAATATCTAATTTAAATTAGAACACAAGCTTTACCTGACCCCTAGAAGGTGATTCACTATGGGGCTGACTGCAGATACCTTCAGTGATCTATGTCAAACTAGGACTCTGGGAACCTTCCTACATATGTTTTTGGAAATGCCACACAGTTCCTTCAATCTTTCTAAATTAGAACTCTCATCTGGGACCAAAATTGCTGATTGGCATCAATTGGCAGATATAATACAGCACCAAATATCTAGTCATCCGAGTGGCTAATTGAATTTGTACTATTCTTGTTGAGAAGGTCACTAGATATCTGCCAGAGTATGGAATATGGATGTGTATGACAGAAGACACTAGGAAAAAATTGAAAGATTGTATGCCATGTCAAATGTTGGGACGTGGGGCCTCCTGGGCCAATAATGCCACTTCTGGTCTCCTTAGTCAAGTCAGCCATCTTGTTCCTCATACAAAATAGGTTTACATCAAGGGGTTAATGGTTTATCAGAGGGGTTTTAACTTTTATTCCTCATTTTTACAAAACCTCCTAAATATTGATTTGCTTGGATAATCATTACTGTATAGTTGTTTTTAATTGATTTTCAATAAACACTTGTTCACAAAAAAAAGATCTGGTGGAGCTGAGCACCACTGACTCTTAATGAAGAAACAGCAATTATCTCCACTTTCCAGCATTTTCTATGGTAAACAAATTCTGTAGGCTATTTACATTGGATAGATTATTGAAAAATGTAAATTGCAAAAAAAAAATCATCCGTTTTCCCATTTGAATAAAATATACACAGTTTGAGAATTGTATTTATTCTATGATAAAACACGTAAAAACTATAAAAAATTATATAAACTAAGAAACTAAGTCTTACATAAACTAAGTAAATAACATGAATATTGAATCTACTGGGTCCAAATGCAGGACTTCAAAGCAATAGTTTTACAAACATTCCTTTTTTGAAGGTTTTCACTCAAAGAAAGGTGACATTTTTCACATGGCTTTAGTGATATGTCTGTCTGCAGTTAATAGCCAGAAAGGCATGAAAGCCATGACTCATGTCTCTAATGAGTTGACCCAGACATATAAGAAATGTGTGTGATGGGAAAAAGAAATTATTTGTTGGCTTTGAAAGGCAAGCCCAGTGTACAAATAAATACCAGGACACCGTTTTTTCCAGTTCTAAATAAAGGCCTCTCCAATTGCTCAAAGTCAAATATAAATTGTCATGAGATGACCCTTTAGTTCACGAGAGTTGGAGTCCATATATAATGCTGCCCACAACAGCAATAAGAAAATCATTTTGAGAAGTCCTAGGTCTTGGGCCAGAAAAAAAGAGCAGCCCACACATAAAGCCTTTAATATGTGTTGTAAAAAAAAAAGTTCAGCAAGATTTTCCATGAAGTGTAAGATCTATAAAAACTATCAAGGAAATAATTGGTGCAAAACTTACAGTATCTCCTTTGGCATCCGGCTGAGGGTGGAGCTCAGCCGGGAAGCCCGGGAGGACTGGAGGAGGGCTGGTGCCTCCTCCCGACCATGAGGGGGCGACCGCCCTGGGGTTGTTGGTGGCCTCGGGTAGGGGGCTTGGAAGCCCAACCCTGTAGGGGCCCGTGGCCACCGCCAGGTGGTGCCCCGGTGCCAGAAGAACCCTGTAGCCCAGCACTTCGACCACACCCGGAAGTTGGGGGGAAGAAGACTGTGGGCACCTGGAGGGCTGCCACACGGGGGCGTGTCCACGGAGGAATGCCGGGAAGCAGCTGGAGCCCATCCGGGGTGCTATAAAAGGGGCCGCCTCCCAACAGTCGAGGGCAGAAGTCAGGTGGAAGAGGACGGAGCTGAAGAGAGGACTGGAGGCGGCCAGAAGGAAGGCACTTGGGACTGTGTGAAAGGCCCGTACTTTTGGGGAATTGGTGCTGGAGGCACTGGGTTTATGCACTGGACTCTGTAAATATTGTAAATAGTTTGTGTGAATAAGCGTGTGTTGGGTGGAACAAACGATGTCCGTCTGTCTGTGTCCGGGGCCAGTTCAACACTCCGATATCTGCAGCGTAGAGATGTAAACAGCAGCCTAAGATCTGACAGTACATGGGTGTTTCTGTGAGGGGGTTACAATGAAGGCTTATGGTTCATGGTTAACAAATCAAAGAAAAGTGAAAACTGCAGCTGTGTGAGTTTATTCTAGATAGTGAGACATTTTGTAACTCCTTCAGTCTCATTGGGATCTATTTTACTATGGGTATGTACTTTTTCTTTTGCACAAGTCTAAATGCAAACTATTTTGTGCTTTTCCTTTCTTTTGCATAAGTTGAAATTATTTTGTGCTTTTCCCATTGTCATAGAGACCAACCATATGATTGATTTATTTTGCTTCCCTCTACCTGCCAATGTCATTTTTTATTCTAACATTACATGATCATAATCTTGACACATTCATTGTCATTATCAAAACAGATAATATACTCTGAAAGAAGCCACAAAGATGCAAGATAAACTTTCTCTAGGAAAAGAAATAATATACTGGTACTGTATTAACAGTTAAAGGAAACAGACTGATATTTAAAGTGTTTTGACCTTCTTCACCACAAAGAGGTGTGTTAATCTCTTGGCCAAGGACAGAAAACTGCTAGAGGGAGTGTTTGGCTATGCACTACTTCAAAAATAATTGTTCATAATCACAGCATTCTGAACTTGCTCTGTTTTGTCAGACTGAAATGTAAAGCCATTAGGATCTTTTCCAACCGACTGCACTCCACCTGGCCTCTTTGTGTTCTTCTTCCATTGGTGGAACCGTGTAGGTCAATATAGTCCAAAATTGCTATGTTTCATAACAGTACGTACTCATAAGCTGAGAGATGGATAAATTAAAAATTTTGAACCTTAGGAATAAACTACAATTATATGATAAATATATTACGAATATGTCTAAAAAGGTTTGTATTTAATTGGTTGTGGAGTGTTGAAGAATGATAACTTCTGTTGTGGGCAGCACGGTGGCGCAGTGGTAGCGCTTCTGCCTCACAGGTAGGGAGACCTGGGTTGGCTTCCCGGGTCCTCCCTGCGTGGAGTTTGTATGTTCTCCTCGTGCCTGCGGGGGTTTCCTCCGGGTGCTCTGGTTTCCTCCCACTGTCCAAAGACATGCAGTTTAGGTGCATTGCCGATCCTAAATTGTCCTGTGTGTGTGCCCTGTGGTGGGCTGGCGCCCTGCCTGGAGTTTGTTCCTGACTTGTGCCCTGTGTTGGCTGGGATTAGCTCCAGCAGACCCCCGTGACCCTGTGTTAGGATATAGTGGGTTGGAAAATGACTGACTGACTAACTGTACTTCTGATATCTTTAGGATGGAAATTTTTATTGGATTTTCATTGAGCTTCAGTTTGATGTCACTTTCCATGCCAGTGACTTATGGCATCTCACTTCTTCTTTGCTTCTTTAAGTGCAAGGCATCTGTCTAGTGCCTTGTATTCTTACATTTGACATGGCATACAATCTTTTAATTTTTTCCTAGTGTCTTCTGTCATACACATCCATATTCCATACTCTGGCAGATATCTAGTGACCTTCTCAACAAGAATAGTATTCAAACCACTATATGTTTTTTGACTATGCACTTCATACAAGTTCTAAAAATAATTCAGTGATCATAAAAGTTGCATGATAACCATTAATCAAATAAGTATATATTAACATATTATATGTACAGTCAGTTTGTTTTAAAACAAATGACTATTTTGACTAAACTTTAATATATTTTATGTGCAGTAGATTTGAAAAATATAAAATACAATTAGAGTTAACTATACTGTATTTTAAGAAAAAAAAAAATAACATGGCCGTAAATGAGACTGTAGGCTGAAAAGTCAGCATAAGTGAGAAATATAAGGAAGAACTGCAAATCCTAAATTAATGACAGTAGACTTCTATTTCACCCCTAAGCAAAGCAGAGGTCGCTAATACTTTAAGACTAAAAAAGATTACTGTCAGGACAGGACAGATAAGTAGTCCAACTCATGCTTAATTTAAATTTCTCTGCAAACTTGTCAATTCAAGTTTTTGTGGAAAATGGACATTAATTCTGCCTACAAAAAGGGCTTATATCATATCAAGTAGTTAATAAACATTTTCATCTCTTATACTTTTCATGTGAATAATTCAAAAATTTATTGTTACATCTTTTATTATGAGTCTTATGAATATATTGGTTCCTGCCTTGTGCCCTGTGTTGGCTGGGATTGGCTCCAGCAGACCCCCGTGACCCTGTGTTCGGATTCAGCAGGTTGGAAAATGGATGGATGAATATATTAAGGTTATGTTCTACATTAAGCAACACAAAGCTATTGCTAGCCTATTAAATTTAGTTTTCTTATGATTACTATGCTTAAAACGATTAAGCCTTGCAAATACAGACATGAATCTAAGCTAGTATCTTCTCAAAGAACATCTTGAAAAGTATATGACAGAAAAATTTTCTCCAGGACTGTTGGGTAATTTGGCTGGTTGCAATTCGAATATGTTGCATATTATATACAATTATGTGCAGAAAGTGTCTTTACTTTTTTTTCCAAAATGCAATCATTTTGCATTTTAATGATACTATCAGTGATCATAAAACATAACATTTTATACTGATACAAATTGTATGGATTAAATGAATCTAAAATTCAAGTCAAGATACATTTTTTATTGTTGTGATTATTTTCACTCTTGGAAAACTCTTTAAAAAGGTAATTATCTCTATGTAAAAAATCTATTTTGAAAAAATTGCAAGGGGATGAAAAAGTATATCATTTAAAATAAGAATATGTGTAAGAAAGAAGAAATGCAAGATATGAAATTAGGGAGCCTCATATCTAAAGTTATGGAAATGTATTTTTAAAAATGCTAGGTGGCACAGTAATGCAGTTGTTAATGTGGCTTCAACTGTCTCACATAATCTAAGCCTAGAGATTTGGGATCAATCATTTTCTGTCTTGAGTATGCATCCTCTCCCCTGCGTGCACAAGTTTATCTGCCACACCACAAAGAAATGCAGATTGGTCTGAATGCTCAGTCTAAATTGATCTTTTATGAGCAAGAGTTGATTGTGAGTGTGCCATATTCAGTGTCCTGATAATAGATAGATAAACAAATAATTCATATGATTCAAGTCAGGTCAGGTTGGGGAGCATGCACTGGTACAGCGTGCTTCCACACCCACCACACAATGATACAGCTCGGGATCCTGGTTGGCATCCCCCCAGGCAGATACGTGGTCCAGTCCCAGGTGTTACGTGGGCATCCCCTTGGCCTGGTCCAGCCACTCGGGTCCTCAATAATGAGGATTCTACAAGCCAGGTCACACTCGAGAAATCGCGCCACATGGCCGCAGTGCTGTAACTGACAATCCCCCTCAATGCAGGTGATGTGCCTCATTTAGGACTCCATGAGTAGCTGCTTATTTGACAGCAAAGTCAAACCAGCTGTACCCAAGGAATTCATATGATTTTTAATAGTTAATAAATATCTTCTGTTGAATTAATTAGAGTCATGGAAGACTAAACAATGTCTCAATGCAGAATGCAATCAAGGAAGCAACTCTAGGTTAGACACTTTAAATTATGATTCACATTAGGTTAACCCAGAGTGGGTGTAAGGGTGGATGTGTGGTTTCCATGGCTTTTTCATGCTTTCTGCCCAGTGCTGCTAGGTTATGCTCTGCCCCACTGACCCTGAATCGAACTGTTCAGTCTTGAGGTAAATTAGAAAAATGGGAGTTTTTTTTCTTCTTCTTATATTTTGCCTGGTGCTTATATAAATGCGAAAGTGAATTTGGGTGAGACAACTGTCCTTTCTGTTTACTCACTGTCCCTCTCTCCTTCTGCTCTTTGAAGTTGGTCACTTTTGGCCCCTGTTCATTAGACTGTGAACAGAATCTAAACCCCATATGCCCATTCTCTTAAAGCAGAACACAGTTGCAGTCCCATAAGTCGAAGACTTTGCAGCAGAAAGATGCAAAGTCTTGGCCTCCTGTCATCCAGGAAATTTTCTGGCCTCTTGTGAGGCAGAGGTGTCAGAAGGCTGTTCCGGAGTGAACCAGCCCAATTTAAACTCTGCATGTAGAGGTTGCCCGGCTGTAACAAGACAAACACCCTGGAGAAATAGAAAACTACTGGAAACCTGTTGTGCTCCAATTAAATAAGTTGGCCTTTGCATGAATTGGCATTGATGGATGAAAACTCACACAATATTTCCTAAGGATACGCCATGATGTTTTCTGCTTTCTTCTTCAGCAGTTCGGTATAAATACAAATGCTATTTAGTTTACCAAATGATGTGTCTCACTTTAATCTACAAATAAAAAGTTTGTGAGAATGAGTGACAAGTCCAGATTCTCTGTATAAAGTACAGAAAGGCACATTAATAGTTTTTTTAAGCATGATAAAGGCATATTTCTGAATTGTATAATTGTATTCTGCAGTGGGTTGGTACCCTGCCTGGGATTGGTTCCTGCCTTGTGCCCTGTGTTGGCTGGGATTGGCTCCAGCAGACCCCGTGACCCTGTGTTCGGATTCAACGGGTTGGAAAATGGATGGATGGATGGATAATTGTATTACAGTGACTAGTCCAAGTTTGTCTTTTGAAAACAAATGCCTTTTCCAGTACTATGGCTGTTTCTGGCTATGTGGTAGTCATATCACTCTGTAAGGTGAGCCATATTGAATTAATATCGAGTTAGAAAATGGATGGATGGATGGATGGATAGTATAATATTTCATGTTAAGCTGTTAAGTCTTCAGGAGAGTCTCACTTTTAGCATACCTTGTCTTCTCAACTCCTTGGTCTTCTACTTTTGCTTTGCTTATGTACACACAGACCTGAACTGAGTATATCTCAATGATTTTCATATCTTCTCCTATCCCAGCTTCAGAGTGACCTTTTAAAGCCATTTACCAAGAAAATTCATTTGGTCACTTAGAGTAACATGTGGCTCAATCAATGGGAAATACGGGTATGGAGGAAAAGTTGAAAGATCTGACACTGAAAAGTGCTACTTTGCAGTAATGTGACATTACTAAAATGGACTATAGCTGCAACAAACTGTTGTAAGCCAGGCACTGGCCCAGTGTACAGAAATTGCATTCAAACACTGCAGCATACAAAATTTAAATTAACTAACATTTTTGAAGGTTACAATAGTATTAATACACATAAAAATGAGGACACATTAACATGACATTAAAAAAAGATAATAAAGTGCAAAAGTTAACAACTGAGATGATGAGACTCTGCCATTCATACTTTTTTGACGTCTCAAAGCCCTACTGTCAAGAAAGGTTCATTTAACTTTGCAGAGCTCATTCAGGGGATTGAAAAATAAAATCCTGTTTTAAAAAGCACTTAAAATGCCTACTCACTCTTTGTGTGAATGATACTCTTCTTACCAAGATGGATAAAAAAATAACAAATATACAAATCTGGACTATCCTCCGTTTTACTCCCTCTCTACCACTTGACATAACTTATATGTTGAATGATATGATATTTCTCATTAAATGAAAAACAAATTATAAGGAAACAACTCCTTTGGTGAAGTTTTTTTAATTTAATAGCCAATTTTGTATATATCACACTGGTCTGTGGATTATTTTAAAAACTTAAGCCTGTCCTGGTAGGTGTTTCATTGAAATTTCTTAATATAAGAAATTTATAAGCCAGTAGTGGAAACTTACAAGCCAATAGTGGTCCAGCCAATTATTAAAATTAGCCTTAATTCCTTATCTTAATTACCTACAAGGTAAATTAAAGCTGACATTTCATTGTTTAACAGTAATTAGGAATTTAAGACATTATGCCTTCATTCAACTTTTTTCAGGTCCTCTTTATTTCTTTCCTGTATTTGATTTTCATTTCATCTTTCTTCTTGTTTTGGAAATGGCCATGTTTACTGATTCCATTCGCCAAAGGCTGAACAACAAGAAACTCCATCCATCCATCCATTTTCTAACCCGCTGAATCCGAATACAGGGTCACGGGGGTCTGCTGGAGCCAGTCCCAGCCAACACAGGGCACAAGGCAGGAACCAATCCTGGGCAGGGTGCCAACCCACCGCAGGACACACACAAACACACCTACACACCAAGCACACACTAGGGCCAATTTAGAATCGCCAATCCACCTAACCTGCATGTCTTTGGATCGTGGGAGGAAACCGGAGCGCCCGGAGGAAACCCACGCAGACACGGGGAGAACATGCAAACTCCACGCAGGGAGAACCCGGGAAGCGAACCCGGGTCTCCTAACTGCGAGGCAGCAGCGCTACCACTGCGCCACCGTGCCGCCCATAACAAGAAACTCTCCAAATAATAATATTGCAAATGGACAGTTCATTTTCAAGTAAGTGTGGAAGAAGAGTTGCTACAAAGAGTACAGTAAAGCCTGTGGTTGTTCAGTGGCCTTATAAAAGGTTTTTGCATGGACATATTTTTCTAAACAGAGTATGGGGAACTGGCAGAAGGCTGAGAAGTATATACTGTATCTCATTTATATAGAGTATATTGTATATATAGTGTGGACTTGGCCCAGGCACAGACAGGCGGACATGTTGTTTTTCAACCACCACACGTTTATTTACAATATTTACAGTTAAATTGGTCACACAGACCCAGTCACGTGCACAAAAACCCCCTAAAATACTCAGTCCTGGCCACAATACTTCTCTTCGGGCCGCCTCCACACCTCCTCTGTGCTTCGTCCTTCCTCCTCCTGACTCCAGCCCTGAATAAATGGACACGGCCCCTTTTATACAGTTCCCGGATGAGCACCAGGTGTTCCCGGCATTCCCCCCTTGGCCACGCCCCATTGTGGCAGAAGTAGCGGCTGTCCTCCCGGCAGCTCTCCGGGTGTCCCCCAAAGTCTTCTCCCCAGCACTTCCTGGTGTGGCAGAAGTGCTGGGGCAACAGGTCCCCAAGGCATTGGGGTGCCTCCTGGCAGTGCCCACAGGCCCCTACAGGGTAGGGCTTCCATGCCCTCAACCCGTGGCCCCCAGAACAACCAGGAAGGCGGCCCCCACGTGATCCAGGGTGGGCTTTGACCCTCTTCTGGTCCCTCACGGAGTCCCGGCCGAGTCGTTGCCCTGGCATCCCTGACAATAGATAAAAATAAATTGAGAAAATGGGAAGAAGAGGAAGATAAATTTTAATTTAATAGTGTGTTGTAGCAGATTAAGTTTGTAAAATTTCTTTTACATATCCTGGGATGCTCAATTTGTAAGAAAGCAGGAAAATTAGGCAAGTTTAAATTATATTTATAATCCATCCATTATCCAACCCGCTATATCCTAACTACAGGGTCATGGGGGTCTGCTGGAGCCAATCCCAGCCAACATGGGGCACAAGGCAGGAACAAACCCTGGGAAGGGCACCAGCCCACCGCCGGGTATACACACACACCCACACAACAAGCACAATTTATGATCTCCAATGCATCTAACCTGCATGTCTCTGGACTGTGGGAGGAAACCGGAGCACCCAGAGAAAGCCCCTGCAGACACGGGGAGAACATGCAAACTCCACGCAGGGAGGACCCGGGAAGCCAACCCAGGTCTTCTTATTGCAAGGCAGCAGCACTACCACTGCGCCATTGTGCCGCCCTGTATTTAAATGATACTGTATATTTATAAATATTTGTGTATATTAATTCTTATAGTGGTCATTATTTAAGACAGAACTTGAAATCAAGATCTTGCTTAAGTCAGAAGTAATCTAGTTTACTGAAATTCTTGTCTTTTACCTTGCATATATATATAGAAACCTTCATTGTACCTTTATACCTTTTTAGCACAGGAGTCTTCCCACCTTCCTCAATTCCAGTACTTACTTTTTGAAATAATTCTTGTGCATGGGTCTACCATTATTTTGGCTCAGAAGAAGAGTTTACTTCTCTTTCTCCTCCAATATAGGTCCAATTTATTTGTATCACTAAATGTCCAAGTTCACACAAAATCTACTAAGAAATGCCAGTCTAATTCAACTCATAAGTTAAGGTGAACTTTTAACAAATTCATAGAGGTAACTGAAGAAGAAGTGTGAAGCCAGGCAGAAAATATTTTTCATAACATAAATAATCCAAAAACATACTATTCAGGAAATATACTCTGTTTTTCATGTTAATTGTCAGTTTTGTTGAAGAACAATTCTCCTTAAACTACAGACACATTTACAAAATTGAAAGACCGCAAAATTCACAATCTTTTAAGTTTCCTGGTTGAACTTTAGCATATTGGACATTCCTAGTAGAAAAGTAATTATTCAGGGTGCTCCAATGTTGAGGAAATTTGTTCCAGGAAGGCCTATAACATCTATCTAACTATTTTCATCATGTCGCTGGATACTATCACTGTTCTCTCAGTTTCTTGTTTCTATTTGTGTGCCTCCAATATCCAGTTATGAGGGACCCATGCAAATTACATTAGGTTTGTCAATTTAATCAATTACCTATGTCAGTGGTAATTTGATACTTATTTATTTGAGAGCTCTGTGCTTATTCTGGTGAAACAAAATTCATATACCATATATTTAAGTATACTTTATCATTATCATTTTAAATTGAATGAATAAATAGTCTTAATAAGTCTTGTAACAATGACTCATTAATATTAATCTCAGTGCTTAAGCCTTTGAAAGAGTCTGATGCAGTAACTAAATTTTAGGGTTTCCCCATTACAAAAATATTTGGACTGAAGTTACATAAATGGAAAATACAATTTTCCTTTCAGGCACTGGATGTGAATCTCATTGGTTTAGCTTTAATTAATAAGAAAACAACAGCTGTTAATACTAAAGCTGGTGCCTTGCATGTCAAAATGATTTTATTTTAATGGAATTGCCCTCTCTAACAATCATTTTAGATTTTCTATGGTTAAAAAAAGCACAACCCATTAATCAAAAGAAGCTTTAGGGTACGTGATTAGTGTAAGGAGAATTGTTTACTTAAAATGCAACCATTCGTATCAGTCCAGATTGAGTTAGAAAATATTCCAGTTACATGTAGAGATTTCCAAAATGCACTGCATATAAGATTATTCAGTAGAATCAATGCCTAGTAACCCTTTTTATCCAAAGGTAGCAAATAAGCTTTTTATGTTTCAAAGTCAAGGCTAAGAAAAATACATAATACATGCCCGCATAATTACTTCATAACCCTCTTCACCCACACACTGAACATATAGTGGGGTAAAAAAAGTGTAAAAAAAGAGAAATTATTCTTTATTTTTTTCCCCTCCTAAAATGCACCCAGTATAAATAGGACTTGAACAGTTACAAGAGAACAGTCTTATATAACATTAGAGATAGGGGGATTAACAGAAAGAAAACCATTAATAACTATTGGTTATTCATCCATTCCTCCATTTTTCGCCGCTTATCGAAGACTGGGTCAAGGGGGCAACAGTCTTAGCAATGAGGCTCATATGTCCTTTTCCCTAGTCACACCTGCTAACTCATACTTTAGGGTTTCAAGGGGTTCCAAGGCTATCTGAGAGATATAATCCTCTCAGTGAGCCCTGGGTCTTCCCTGGAGTTATGCCTGTAAAACCTCCAAAAGGAAGCAACTGAGAAGCATCCATATCAGATGCCCGAACCAGCTCAGTTGGCTCTTTTTGATGTGGAGTTTCAGTGGCTCTACTCTTAGCCTCTCCCAGATGTCTGCACTTCCCACCCAGTCTCTAAGAGAGCACAGAGCCACCCAGCAGAAAAAGCTCACTTTGACCGCTTTCATCCTTTCGATCACTACCCAAAGCTTATGGCTATAGGTAAGGGTAAGGATGTAACTCAACTGGTAAATCGAGAGCTTTGTCTTCTGGCTCAGCTTGTCCTTCTACATTACAGATCAGTATAGTAATCGCATAACTCTGGCTGTCACCCAAATCCATCTGTTGATCTCACCAGCTCTTTCTCCTCACTCATGAACAAGATCCCAAGATACTTGTGTTCACTTCAGGCAGTAACTCACTTCCCACTTCAAGATGACACTCCATCTTTTTTTTTCTACATAGAACCATGGAGGTTGGGCAGCCTCAGGTTTGGTGGTGCTGATCCTCATCAATGCTGCTTCATACTTGATCGAAAACCATTCCAATGTGTATTGGTGTTTACAGTCTCATTAAGCCAACAGGACCACTTTGCTGCAAAAAGTGGCAATTCAATTCTGAGGACACCAAACTGAACACCCTCCCCTGGCAGAGTCCCACACCCACTGAGAATGCTACTGATGTTTTTCCAAGGTAGTGGATACAGCTCTCACTGCAATTTTGCAGAGACTGAGTACCCATATTAAGGGCCCTGTATTCTCCTTCAGACCCTCCAGAGAATCCCTTGAGAAACACATTCCTACTCCTCCTCTAAGTCCACAAAGCACATGTAGACAAATTGGGCATACTCCCACGGCCTGGACAGAATCCACATTACTCCTCCTTGGATCGGAGGTTTTACAGCTTAGTAGAGTCTACTTTCTAGTACGTTGCCGTAACCTTTCCCAGTTAGGCAGAGATGTGTGATCCTTCAGTTCCACTCTTTAAAAATGGGAACCACCACACAATTCCAGGGGCACTGCTTGTAACTTAAAAAAGGTATGTCAGCCATGTCAGCCAAACAATGTCCAGAGCCTTCAGCATTTCTGGGCAGATCTCATCCACTCCAGAGCCTTGACACTGAAGAATTTTTAAATTATCTCAGTGATCTCACTCTGGGACATGGGCATTGATCCTTCTTCAGCATTTGGCTCTACCTACTCCACAGAAGTTGTGTCAATTGGGTTCAAGAGCTCAAAGTGTTTCTTTCACCGTCAGACTACATCTTCAGTCCGAGTCAGCATTTCTATACCCTAGCAGAGAAGAGCCTGGATGTAGCCTTGCATTTACCATCTGACCTACCTGATGGTTTACAAGAATGTCTTTCAGACTGCCTCAAACCACCAACCTTTTGATTAGCAGTCAGCAGTTCTTACAGCTGCACCTTAATGTCGCACCATAACGCAAATTCTTTTTCTGCAGCTATATTCTTGGAAAAAAGCTGTTGTTTTGTTATACTTGTACCTTTTGTGAAAGTATTTATTTGATATTTGGACTTCAGGCTTCACACGTTATACACTTCATGTCTACATTTTGTCAATTATTACTAAAACATGAAAAGCATTTCTATTTTAACTATATGTTTACATAGATTTTTGTAGAAATGGAACACACATGAAATGCATGTGTTACAAATAACAATATATTATTTCCCTATACAACTCTAGGTACCTGACTCCCAGATAATCAAGGCTTGAGCTGGGAGAACTTTGTGCCCTTTCTGCAGTGGTGGGGGGATGGGATAGCAGGCTGCTTGCTGCTTGTGCTTATCGACACATTTACAACACAAAAGAAGCTGACGGAGAGGTGCGAAGGGATTTAAGGTGGGCCGGGATTTTTTCGTAGGCGTTGGTACTTCTACTGTTAAGGCTGAACCCATTTCTTCAAAATTACGCACTCATGTTGTAATTGCATGAGCAGATGGGACACGATCATGACATCCTAATGAGTAATGACACTGCTCCTCTTTATTTTTAATTGTTTCGAGCAATAAATAGCTAATATCACGGATAGTTCAGCTGTAATTGCAAAAAGCACTGGTGATAATGGACAGCCCTGTTCTGTTCTAATATGAAACAGTCTAAATTTGTATTGTTTGTAAGAGAATAAGTATTCTGAGGTAGAATCTTCTTCTTCTTTCGGATGCTTCCTTTAGGGGTTGCCACAGTGGATCATCTTTTTTCATATCTTCCTGTCTTCTGCATCTTGCTCTCTCACACCCTAACCTGCATGTCCTCTCTCACCACATCCATAAATCTTCTCTTATGCCTTCCTCCTATCCTCTTTCTCAGTATACTCTCCTGTACTTCCCCATTCCACCACAAGGTTTCCTTTTCCTCCTTCCTCTGTCCAGATGCTATGCCAAGCTCCCTTCTTGCTGTCTCCCTTAATACTTCTGCTATAGTTGCCCAGCTATCTGGTAACTTTTCACTGCCACCCAGTGCCTGTTTTACTTCCTCCCTAAGCTCAACCTTGCAGACTTCCTTTATCAACTTCCACCATTTGATCCTTGGCTCTGCCCTCACTTTCCTCCTCTTCTTGATCTCCAATGTCATCCTACAGACCACCATCTTATGCTATCTAACCACACTTTCCCTGTCACCACTTTGCAGTCTTTAATCTCCTTCAGGTTGACTCTTCTGCATATGATATAATCTACCTGTGTGCAACTTCTTCCACTCTTGTACATCACCCTTTGCTCCTCCCTCTTCTTAAAATATGTATTAAACACAGCCATGCCCATCCTTTTTGCAAAATCCACTATCATCTGACCTTCTTCATTCCTCTCCTTGACACAATACAATGTATTTTTGTATAGCCCAAAATCACACAAGAAGTGCCACAATGGGCTTTAACAGGCCCTGCCTCTTGACAGCCCCCTAGCCTTGACTCTCTAAGAAGATAAGGAAAAACTCCCAAAAAAAACCTTGTAGGGAAAAAAATGGAAGAAACCTTGGGAATGGCAGTTCAAAACGAGATCCCTTTCCAGGTAGGTTGGGCATGCAGTGGGTGTTAAAAAGAAGGGGGTCAATACAATACAATACACAGAACAGAACAAATCCTCAATACAGTATAAAAACAAAAAATGTACAAGTACCTTGCAGAATTTAACAGTAGATGATATCACATAATATGATTTGTATTTGTTTAGAGTCCTGGAGACCTCAGCCATCAAGCTGCCTCCCCCATTTGGTCATTCCAGAGCTGAAACAGCGCTGGGCCAGCTAATCCGATGAAAGGATCCCTCTGTGCAACAATTACTGCAATCCTCCATCAGGTATGACTTTACCTTTGGCAGGCAAAACAACGTGGTAGGTGGGCTGAGGCACCAAGTGCCACATTTCAGTACAGAGAAGAGAAACAGAATAGGTGAGGGTTAGTAACAAATTATAACTATCATGTTACTTATGTTTTAGTGCTAATGACTAACAACAGAGATGCAGTCTGTACAATTAATCAGCAGCTCTAGTCAGGATATCCTAAACTGAAGCAGTGAATCTTCAGCCGGGATTGAAAAGCTGAGACCGAAGGGGCATCTCTTATAGTAGTAGGCAGACCATTCCACTGTTTAGGGGTCCTGTAACTAAAAGCTCGACCTACCACTGTTATTTTATTAATCCTTGGAACCATAAGTAGATCAGCATCTTGAGATCTTAATG
Source organism: Polypterus senegalus (assembly GCF_016835505.1). Lineage (NCBI taxonomy): Eukaryota > Metazoa > Chordata > Cladistia > Polypteriformes > Polypteridae > Polypterus > Polypterus senegalus. Next base: position 118,428,665 of record NC_053154.1, on the reverse strand, counting down.
TGCGTTCTGGTTTGTAAGTCATGATAAGTTCAGACAAGTAAGACGGACCTTGGCCATGTAATGCGTTATATGTTAAAAGGAGGATTTTGAAATCTGCCCTAAACTTAACCACTTAAGCCAGTGTAAGGATTTAAGAACTGGAGTTATGTGTTCGTATTTTCTTGTTCTTGTAATAATTCTTGCAGCAGCATTTTGGATTAACTGGAGGCTGTATAAAGAACAGTTTGAACATCCAGTGAACACCGCATTGCAGTAGTCAATCCTACTAGAAATAAATGCATGAATTAATTTCTGAGAATCCTGTTTATTTAGAAAGTGCCTTAATTTCAGAACATTTCTAAGATGGAAGACACATGAGTTGGACAACTTTGTAATATGCGCTTTAAATGACGTGCTAGAGTCAAAGATAACTCCTAGATTGTGGGCTGATTCAGCAAAATTAATGGTGATTCCAAGTGAGTTAAATGATGACAAAATGTTGTTGTGATCAGCGTCATTCCCTCCAATAATTAACATCTCTGTTTTATCTGTGTTTAAAGACAGTTCTCATCCATCCACTCCTTTAATTCACTAACACAACTAATTAAAGACAACTTCATTTGATATAAATGAAAGGTATACCTGGGTGTCATCTACATATGAGTGAAAATTAACAATATGTTTCCTTATAGATCCCAGTGGAAGCATGTAAAGTGAAAACAGTAAAGGTCCCAGTACTGAGCCCTGCAGGACACCATATCTCACTTCTGTGTATAATGATGGAATATTGTCAGCACATTTCTGTATATATTGGAATGGATTTGATAAATAAGAACTAAACTAAGCGAGCACAGTGCCTGTAAGCCCAATATCATTTTCTAGCCTGTGCAGTAAAATAGAATGGTCAATGGTGTCAAATGCTGCACTTAAGTCCAACAACATAATTACAGTGGAGTTTCCTTCATCAGAGGATTTCAGAATGTTGTTTACAACCCGGGTTAGTGCCGTTTCTGTACTGTGACCAGTGCAGAAACCAGACTGGAATTTCTCAAATAAATTGTAATATGTAAGCTGATTGGTGACTACTTTTTCTAGTATTTTAGAGAGAAAGGGTAAATTTCAAACGGGCCTATAATTATTTAGTATGTGTGGGTCAAGGTCTGACTTTTTAAGTGATGGTTTAATGACTGACACTTTTAGTGTATCAGGTACTGTGTCATGCAATAATGAACTACTGATAATGTTTAGAATTGGCTCTGTAAGGACATCCATTGCACTTTTTACTAGTTTTGTTGGCACTGGATCTAAGGAACAAGTAGTGGGTTTCATTTTAGAAATTAAAGTTAAGACTTCCTGCTCAGTTACAGGATTAATATTATTAAAATGCTTATGGTTATGATTATGAGTTGGACCTTTGACAATCTGACAAAATCCTACTGAATGTAACAAATATGTAAAACATTTGCTAAAAGTGTCAGTTACCACATCAATGTGTACATTAAAAACTCCCATCAGTACTACGTGATCATAATTTATAGCCAAATCAGATAAAATGTTGATAAATTCAGTCATGAACAATGAATATGGCACTGGTGGTCTGTAGACTAGCATTATAATAGTGTTGGAATCTGTTTTAAAATTTAAAATGAATGCCTCAAAGGATGTAAAGTCGCCTAAACTTTTAGACGTGATTTGCATTTTGTTCAATTAACTATTCCAAGGCCTCCTCCTCCTCGACCAGAATCTCTAGACTTATGAAGGAATGAGTATCCATCTGGTGACACCTCAGCTAGGGAAATAGTGTCACATTTACTAAGCCAGGTTTCAGTAAGAAGACACAGATCAGATTTTGTACTTAATATAATATCATTTACCAAAACAGCTTTAATGCCAAAAGAGCAAATATTTAATAAGCAGCATTTAAAACTGCATGCTTCTTTCTGAACTGGTGATATTTTTTGTTTTAATTTGAAGTAAATTTCTATTACAGATGCCCCACCATACCACACCATACCATACCAGAGATACCATACCTATCCATCACTTCCTCATCTCCTCTGTTCCCTTCACCAACATGATCATTGAAATCAACTCCAATTACCACTTTCTGTCCCTTGGATATACTGCCCATCATTTTTTCCAACTTCAGAAATCTTCTTTCTCATTAATCGCACACCCAACCTGTGGGGCATATGCACTAACAGCATTCATCATCACACCACCAATTTCCAGCTTCATAATCAATACTCTGTCTGACACATTTTTCACTTCCAAAACACTTTTGACATACTGTTCCTTTAGAATAACCCCTACCCCATTTCTCCTCCCATCCATAAACTTCAACCCTCAGCTAAGCTGGAAAGATAAGCCATACTCAGTATCTGCAAAATGCAGCCACCACTTAATACCATTATGTACAGTCTTCTTTTACTCAGTTTCCACAGGAAAGACGTATATCCAGTTGTTCTCAAAAATAACTTCTCCCTTTCTTCCGTGATTCAATACCAGTTTCTTCTTCGTGAACTGTGTTAAATGTCATGAAGATGATCCTTTTTAAATGTTTACCAACTAAATTTTATTAAAGAACAGCAATTTAATAGGATATCCACATTCAAACCCCTCAGGAATTCAAGGAATTCAAACATATTTTCTTATTGCTGTGCTTTCTGAAATCATTAACATATTCCAAAGAGTTTAACATTCAATTTCTATGACAGTCACCCTTTAGTCACGCAGTCTGCCTTTGCTCCAACTGTTCAGTGCAAGGTGTTAACAAATGCTTCACATCATCCAGTTGGTCATCAAAAAAGATTAATTGTTCTCTCAATTGTATTGCTCATTTTTTCTAATGTTTGTTTTGCTTACACAAGCAATACTTCATCCTCTATTTAATGCTTAGTATCATTCAAATCCTCTGCTATAGATGTCATTTTTTTCATTCATTTCTTCTATATCCATCCATAGCTGAATTATAAACTTCAAATCTAATAATGTTCTGTATGTTTTTCGGTGCAGTGATCTGGTAGCATTTTATAGACATGGCTGCTTGTTTAGGTGTTGCACAATTAGCTCACAGGTGAGTCCCTGATTTTTGTTTTTCAGACTAAATGTGAAGAGTCATGAAGCTAACATTTCCTGGATGCGTAGCACAATGGCTTCCACAACTGCATCACTAGGCCTGTGTCTGTCTAATCCTTATCAGCAGCAGCCTGTAGCAAGCTGTACTGCATCACTCATTTTGGGTTCAGTGACTTTTTAGCAGGTTACTGTTTTAGAGGCATATTGTGCTCTAGGTCATAATCAGCATTATCAGGAGTATCCAGAATACTTGAAGGATGACTTATTTATTGCACTGCCAATAGAGGAGAGATTGTCTCAAGAGTGCATGTCTGACAAACAGAGAAGACCAAAATAAAATGCTTCTGTATATTCAAAGATTTTCAGCCGGGTTGTAATGCTTTATATTTTCATCTGCTAGACAATTGCAAAAAAAAAACAAAACAAAAGTTTGTTATTTACTACGTTATACCGACCAGAATGCTTTATGCCATGTTTTGCATAAGGGTCAGACTTTTATTAAATTTCATAACATATTTTATAACATTTTAGCTGACTGGAAAATGGAAGCACTCTTACATCTCACTTAGTCATATGAACTGGTTGCAGGTGTTGATGAAAACAGTTCTCAATACATCATTTTATTATTATTATTGTTACTATTATTAATTGCCATGCCAATCTCCCAACCATTGTTCTCCATTGGACGTACTTCAGAGTAATATCAAAAACTTCAAAAATACAAACACAGTTAATACTGTACTTTTGTGTGTGGATTCTTTAAGCACAGGGCAGGAGAAGAAAAATTTAAATGCATATGCAAAGATATCAATTATAGTCTTCTCAGCACATACAAAGGCAACATGTTTATCATTTCTGGCATTGACATGTTACTTTTATTTTTACATGATATTCACCACAACTTGCCTGAAGAAGAGGCCTGAGCTGCCTCGAAAGCTTGCACATTGTAGTTAGTTTAGTTAGCCAATAAAAGGTGTCATTTTATTTTAGTTCTCATAACATCATATTCATAAAATTTTTTTTTTATTTGTGACTTTAAATATTTACTTAAAGTTATCGATGTTTTGCAGTTATTCCAAACCAGGGCTCTGTTAACCAAAGTCAGAGTGGCATGTTTCATCATCACATGTTTCAGAATTAGTGTAATGAAGATACTGTATCTTTGAATTACAACAGCTGCAACAGATAGTAATTGCTAATAATGGAGATTATAATTATGCCTCTAGGAATAGTGTAAAATTACTGGGAAAAAAATTTCTGGCTTCCCAGTTTGTCAAGGATAGCCAAGGAGGCAAAGGTACATAGCATGACATGTCCCTAAGACAACAAGGAAGATCTTCAGTGGCAGTAGGACTGTCAGTTAACAAGCCATTTTAACTGCATTCTAAGGCAATGTTCCAGCAGAACACAAGGAGTCAAGCAAACAAGATAATTCTCCTGCAGCCAGACCATTTAGCAAAGGGGAGTCATGAAAGGCAAAACACAAAAATAAAGAGAAAATAGCATTGAACGTTGTTGGTTTAACAAAGTTATATATAGTAAACACAGATACAGGAAATCAATAACAAAGAACATGCAGGGCAATTCCCAAGCAATCTCTAATACAGAACTGAAATCAAGGAGTTAACTGAGCCTGTACTTAACCCTATAAGGTCAGCCATGAATATTTGCCTTTATTAACTACCTCCTGAGGAGCACAAAAATGCCACATGGCTGGAATATAGAAACAAAAATACAAAACCCAAAAGATATACAGTAACACCTCAGTTAATGGAGTAGATGCACTCCAGGGCTTTACTTTGTTTTGAGAAACTTCATTATCAGAGGTAGATGTATCATAGGAGATAAGGCATATGTATTACATCATCAGGTGGGAGGAAAGGGAATAGGGGTACTGGTTAGTCTTCAGTCTAAATTACCATTTTCTTCCTTGCACATCCTCCAACTCCAATGCCTTTGCCCTTTCACACCTCCTTCCATATGGCCCCATACATTTTAATTTGCCTAGACATTCATCACCATCTGTAAACACTTTCCCCAACTCCTTCCTTAACAAAGGTGTGCCAGTAGCCAGGTACTGAGGCCAATTTAGTAGAGGAGTCGTACCTCTTAGTGGAAGGCAAGAGTTCATTATCCCTATTAACTCCTGTTAAATGCTTTGCATCAGTTTCTTTCACCACTGGGGGCTAACTCCAGTGATTCTGCTATGTGGTATTTCTTTTCTACAGCTTCTCACCTCTTTTAATCTGCATTTTAACTTTTAAACACAATTGCTTTTGATTTTTGTTGATAGAATATATTGTTTTCTTTAAGTTAAATTGTATTCCCTATAAGGTCCAAATTCATGTTGTGCACAAAATTTGGTGTGTTGGGCTCCAGGAATTTAGATTTTTGTATTAATTTCTTGTATATATGCAAAGCTTAATTATGCTAACATTTTTCTGTCTCTCTGTTTGTAATATAGCACCGGCCATTTCCATGGTGATCTCCCAGAATCACCTTGGAGTATATGACGTGTGAAATCATTTGAAATGCCAGCATAAAGGGTGGCACTTTTCGCTCCAGAGTATTTGATAATAGGATTCTTGTGGTGGTGTGCATTGCATTTTTTTTCTGTGTTTAAGTCCGGTTACTAATTAATATTTCAGTGGTTAAAAGACTTTGATTTTTGGCTTGTATTTTAAACTTGACATCTAATCAGGTGTCTTTTCTGGTTTCGACTGTTGCTTGTTTTCTTGACCACATCTCATCTCCTGTTTCTTTTTACATTGAAATCTTTACTGTCTCATCTTGAGTCAATAAATTTGTGACATACTGAGCAAATGTTTATTCTTTAAAATTTTTTTAAAATAATCACAGCACTTATGGAATGCCTACGCATATACAATAACTTCACACTCTGCTGTACACACAATGTTACAGTTTTTCTCAAATGCTAAAACACAAAAGCCAATCCTCTAAACCAAATGACCAGTTGTCTAAACACATTTACTAAATCTAGCCATCATTTTCCAATATGATAAACACATTTCACATGAAGACACAATTCACAAAACACAATCCTCCGTTCTCATAAATCTAAACACATTTTTCCTTGCTAAAACACAAGTTGCAAAAGAACTCTGCTCATATTCTCAAATGAAAGCTCATGTGATGCAAAATGCTTGCCACAGTCAACAATATTTGAACACAATGAACACACCTGGTGTCATTCATTACACACAACAACTCAAAATTGAAGACACTTGTTGCTAATGCTGTGACCACATGTACAGTATAAAAGCAAGTTCAGAGTGCACAGTTTGCTGAAGATTCCAAACAAACACAATGGATGAAGGCAGAGTCAGGGGAAGAGGAATTCGAGTCAGAGGAGGGAGAAGAGCTGGCCATGGAATAAGAGGAGAAGGACATCGAGGAAGAGGAGTTCAAATCAGAGGAGGAAGAGGAGCAGGCCAACGAGGAAGAGGAGTTTAAATCAGAGGAGGAAGAGGAGCAGGCCAACGAGGAAGAGGAGGAGGCCAACAAGGGAGAGGAGAAGGTCCAGGAGGAAGAGCAAGACAACCTCACACCATCATTACGGACGAGATGCGAGCAACAGTCATTGACCATGTCATTGTCCATGGCATGACAATGGCTGAAGCAGGACTAAGAGTCCGTCCAAACCTGAGTAGGTTCACCGTGGCCACCATTATCAGGGCATCCAGACAACACAACAGGTATTGTACTCTATAGCTTTCTTTGTCACAATACAGTTTTACAAGCCTGTGACATTAGTCTATTGATTTCAAATCAGTTGTTATTGTAAAACATGTCAATTGACAACACGTTTCTTTCTTTAGAGTTGAAAGAATGCCACATAGAGGTGGGAGGGTTGCCATATTTACAGCGGCACAAGAAACCCTCATTGTGGATATGGTTCGTGAGAACAATCTCATCAGACTCCGGGAGATCAGAGACAAAGTCATTGCCAATAATGTCAACTTTAAAAGCATTGATGATGTCAGCTTGGCCAAAATAGACCGAGTTCTCCGGCGCCAAAAGATGCGGATGAAGTTGGTCTCGTCCGATGCGGGGGATGGACGTCTGATATGGAGCTCCGCTAGCAGTGATGCTATTTTTCATATTATTTGCTTATTATTCTGAGATATCCTGTATGTATTCGACCCGAGAGGGACCGCTACAGTATATGTAAACACATATAAACATGGCCAACAAGAAGGAAAGAACAAAAGAATCGAAGACTAAAGCTACATCCAAGCTGCGATCAGCAAGCCCTAGCTCGAGATACAGCCTGTCAGAGACAGACCTGGATCAGATGGGCGAAAGTACAGACTCCTCGGGACCACGGTCCGCTACATCGTCGCCGGCTGAGAGCGAAAAGGGGAGCGAAGGTGCGATCGTGAGTGCAGATGTGGATAGCTCGCCGATTGGAGAGGATTACCTGAAACTGGAAAAGGCCGGGAGGTCCGCGGCTTCAGTTACGCAATTACGCGGGACTGGAGCAGCGGGACACCGCTTCAGCAGAGTCTGCTGCTTCATCTACGGCACAAGAAGGCACATTTGAGCTATCTGAACTGAAAGTGTTGCTCGCTGAGCTCACGCAAGATATAAAGGAAAGCGAGAAGGCTAATGAGAAAGCAACGGCAAAGGCACTTGAGAGACTGAAACAGGAATTAAAACAGGAGATGAAACAGGCCAATGAATGTCTGCGACAGGAAATCCAACAGGCAAATGAAAGGCTGCGACAGGAATTCCAACAGGCAAATGAAAGGCTGCGTCAAGAGGTCCAACTTGAACTTCGACAGGTGCTGGGCAAAATTGAAGAGCGCATTGAGAAAAACTCGCTAAACTGAGCACGCTTGCTGATCAATTGGAGCATCTTAGTGAGACATTCACGAATCGGATCGAAATAGCGAACATCTAGCTGCCAGTGCCGAGGAAAGAGCAGTAAATGCCAGTTCGAATGTAAAAACTCGGAGAAAAACTTGGAGACAGACTGGCTGCTTTAGAAGATGGGAATAGAAGGTATAATGTCAGAATTGAAGGCCTGCGGAGAATCGAGAAAGTTTAAACCCGGTGAAATTTGCAACTGAACTTTTTTCTAAAATAATCGGGGGCGACTTTAAAGCAGAATCTGAGATAGCAGCGGCTTACGCGTCACGCGATCAAACACCGTCAGACCCGACCAAGATCTTTTATAGTTCGTTTTGAACGATTATCATTTAAGTTAGAGGTGATGGAACTCCTCAGGAAAAAAAAGGGGAAGATATTATATATGAAGATTGCCACATTCGCGTCTTCCCTGACTTCTCTCCAGCAACAGCTATTAAGCGCGCGCCTTCTATAATATTAAACAGCTGCTACGGCAAGCCAATGTCAAATACGGCCTCCTGTATCCGGCAAAACTGAAAGTGGAATGGCAGGGTCATTTCTATGTTTTCGCTAGCAAGGAGGAGGCAGAAAATGAGTTAAGAAAGCTGATCCGGGACTATTCTGATACATAATTGTGAGTCATGGCGGTAAATGATAAAGCTAGGATTAATAATCTACTGTCTGATCTATTTGTTTTAAAATACGGGTTTTTATCAGCATATATTCTCATATTCTTATATTATTATTATTATTATTACTTACTTATTACTTATTATTACTTAGTATTACTAGGGCGCTAAATGTTTATGTTTTATTGTGCTTAATTACGTTTTCCTCCTCTTTTTTCTTTTCTAATTATTTCATGTGTACCCTAAATGAGACTGTTCAATATCATACCCTTGGTTTGCTGTTATTGCTATTACTGCATTAAGACTTGTTATGCTTGTTTTGGACACATCTTTAACACCATCACCTGGGTTTATTATCTGGGGATATCATCTTAATGCACTAAAATTGATGAAGATTATATGTATGTGTATGTGTATGTATATATATATATATATGTATATATGTATGTATATGTATATGTATATATATATATATATATATATTAAGTGCAAAATTCTTTTCTTTTTTTTCTTTTTCCTCTTTTAAAGACTATATTGGTAACAGATATCTCTATCTTTTAACCTTAAAGCGCCACTGCATGGGGGCTTGATGTGCTTTGGACGTGCTCTGTCTCTGGGTATGTCAGAGGACTGGGACTGCATGAAGTGGGTTTTAGCCTCACCTGGGGAGGCAAAAAGGGAGGGTGGGGGTTAAGGGGAAGAGAAAGAGAGCAGGATTGATCTATATCTAATCTATCATCTCAATCTTTATAATTATAACTATCAACGTAATAATAAGCTGCATGGCAACAACTCTTGGGGGAATAGGAAATTAAGACCTAAACTATTTCACTTCCAGTTAAGACTATAATATGACACCAAAAACTCAGAATCAGTGTCTCCATGATGGGACAGTTAACTTCGTAAGCTGGAATGTTAAAGGCCTGAATCACGAATTAAAGAGAAAGAAAGTACTTTCTCACCTAACAGGTCTAAATGCTAAAATAGTATTTTTACAGGAAACCCACTTACTAAGTAAGGATCAGTTCCGGCTGCAAAAAGACTGGACTGGCCAAATGTTCCATTCTAGTTTTACAAAGAAAACTAGAGGGGTGGGAATTCTCATACATAGAACAGTACCATTTGTAGCATCAGATGTAGTATTGGATCCTGAAGGGAGATATGTGATGGTCATGGGAGACTTATCTAACTGTAAAATGATTTTGATAAATGTTTATGCACCTAATGTTGATGATAAGGAATTTATACAAAATTTATTTGCATCCATTCCCAATCTGAACACTCATAAACTTATAATGGCTGGGGACTTTAATTGTGTTCTAAATCCACTTTTAGATAAGACTTCCTCCACAGGGGAACGCAACTAACACCGCAAAGATAATTACAAAGTTTATAACTGATCACAACTTATCAGATCCCTGGAGGTTTTTAAACCCAAATTCAAGAACATATTCTTTCTACTCACCAGTACATCATTGCTACTCAAGGATTGATTACTTCTTTATAGATAATAACTTCTTGCCTAAGATTAAATCTTGTAAATACGATGCTATTGTTATTTCAGACCATGCTCCGATGATCTTGGAGCTGAAATTACTAAGCCCCATACACTCACCCGCAGATGGCGCTCAATCCGCTTCTATTAGCTGACGAGAATTGTACTGAATTTATATCCAAACAAATCGAATTCTTTCTAGAGACAAATACATCCCCTGAGATCTCTGCAGGAATACTCTGGGAAACTCTTAAGGCCTTCTTAAGAGGACAGATTATCTCATATCTTTCCCACAGAAATAAATCCGAGCGAAGAAAGTAGCAGAGATAAAAAGTGAAATTACTAAAATAGATGAAGAACATGCCAGACTACCAAGCGAGACTCTACATAAGAGGAGGCAGGCTCTACATTCAGAATTAAACCTCTTGACAACTAAAGAAACCGAACAACTAATTTACAAATCCAGACATCATTATTATGAACATGGAGAGAAAGCTAATAAGCTTTTAGCGCAACAAATTCACAAGCAAGATATAGCATACGCAATCTCGTAATTACTAACACGAATGGAGATAAAATCATCGAACACAAAAATATAATGTACACTTTTAGAGACTACTATAAATCCCTATATACTACTGAGTTTAAAGAAGACAATATACAATCTAATGCATTTCTGGATAAATTACAGATACCACAAATTGACGCTTTTAGTGTGGAGGAACTCGATAAACCTCTGTCATTATCAGAATTACTGGATGCTATAAAGTCACTCCAAGGTGGAAAAGCAGCAGGCCCTGATGGCTACCCTGCAGAGTTTTACAAGAAATTCTCCGCTCAGCTAGCTCCCTCCTATTAGCAACATTTACAGAAGCCAGAGATAACCAATCTCTTCCACAAACCTTTCGCCAAGCACTAATCACTGTCTTTCCAAAACAAAATAAGGACTTATTACAATGTGCATCATACAGACCAATTTCACTTCTGAATAACGACGTTAAAATACTCTCTAAAATCATAGCTAGAAGGATGGAGAAAGTGCTCCCTCAGTAATATCACAAGACCAAACTGGATTTATTAGGGGCCGACACTTATCTTCAAATCTTCACGCCTGTTTAATGTAATATACTCACCAACTAAATCAAACACCCCAGAAATATTATTATCATTGGATGCAGAAAAAGCATTCGACATGATTGAATGGAAATACCTCTTTACTATTTTGGAGAAGTTTGGGTTTGGCCCAACATTTGTGCATGGATTAAATTACTGTATACTAACCCAGAAGCTTCAGTTTGCATCAATAACATTTGCTCAGACTACTTTAAACTAGAACGTGGCACAAGACAAGGATGCCCTTTGTCACCACTGCTGTTTGCAATTGCCATTGAACCACTGGCAATACATTGTCGAAATACTGATCAGATAAAGGGGATTAGCAGAGAAGGACTGGAACAGAAAATCTCATTATATGCAGATGACATGGTACTGTATATATCGGACCCAGAAAATTCTGTGCCTGCAGTCTTAGCAGCACTCACAGAATTTCAAAAGCTCTCTGGTCTCAGAATTAATCTGAATAAAAGTGTACTCTTTCCGGTGAATTCGCAAGCATATAATATTAGATTAGACACCCTTCCTTTTATCATTGCAGAACAGTTTAAATACCTCGGGTAAACATCACAAGTAAACATAAAGCTCTTTATCAACAAAATTTCGTGTCTGCATGGAAAAAATTAAACAAGACTTGCATAGATGGTCAACCCTTCATCTCACACTAGCTGGAAGAATTAACACTGTTAAGATGAATATTCTTCCTAAGCTCCTTTTTATTTCAAAACATACCAATATACATTAATAAATCGTTCTTTAAGCAATTAGATTCAACAATAACCTCATTTATTTGGAATTCTAAACATCCACGCATCAAAAGAGCGACCCTACAAAGACAAAAGGCAGAAGGTGGCATGGCTCTACCTAACTTCCAGTTTTATTACTGGGCAAATATACAGTCGATAAGAACCTGGACACAAATAGAAGAACATACACAGGCATGGACCGCAATAGAAGTAAAATCCTGCAGTACTTCTTTGTATTCCTTGCTTGTGCTCCAATAAACACACGTTATCGGCAATACACTAATAACCCAATTGTGCTCCACTCACTTAGAATCTGGAACCAATGTAGAAAGCATTTTAAGACGGAGAAGCTTCTTTCTGTGGCACCCCTGCAAAAGAACCACCTCTTTCAACCCTCACAAACATATGCAGTTTTAATATCTGGAAAAATTTGGAATTAACTTGCTTAGAGATCTTTATATAGACAACGTCTTTGCATCCTATGAACAATTACAGTTCCAAATTTAACATTCCAGCTACAAATTTCTTTCACTATCTTCAAATCAGGAACTTTGTTAAACAGAACCTTCCAGATTTTCCTCATCTTGCACCCTCATCCACGCTGGAAAAATTATTGCTCAATTTCAAGGAGTTAGACTCCATCTCTACAATATATAAAATCCTTTTACAATCCCTTCCTTTCAAAGATCCAAGAGGACACTGGGAAAATGACCTCTCAATTAATATATCAGAAAAGGAGTGGAAAGTAGCAATGCAGAGAATTCACTCAAGCTCCATATGCAAAGCATACAATTATACAACTCAAAATTATATATCGAGCACATCTGTCTCGACTAAAACTCTCCAAAATGTTTCCAGGGCATGATCCAACCTGCGAACGTTGCAACCAAGCCCCAGCCTCACTAGGTCACATGTTCTGGGCCTGCACCAAATTAACATTATTCTGGACAAAAATTTTTAATTACCTCTCAGACAGTCTTGGACTCACAATCCCTCCTAACCCATTAACAGCTGTGTTTGGGGTTCTTCCAGAGGGTCTTAAAGTGGAGAAAGACAAACAAATTGTGATTGCATTCACTACACTGTTGGCACGCAGACTTATTCTGATAAACTGGAAGAACCCAAACTCTCCTCTTTAAGTCAGTGGGAAACTGATGTGTTATATTATTTAAAATTGGAAAAAATCAAATACTCAGTTAGAGGATCTGTGCAGACTTTTTCAAAACATGGCAGGATCTAATCAGTAATATTTTGAAATGATTTTATAAAGCACAGAGAATTTGTTGATTTAGGTATTTTTAAAGCCTTAAATTTTACACCATTTGGCTTGCTCTCTCTCTCAAGGGTGGGGATCGATCTGTTCTTAGCATAATTCTTTTTTTTTGTAAAACTTGATTGCTATGTATTGATTGTAATAAAATTAATAAATAAAAAAAAAAAAAAAAAAGATGCGGATGAAACAGGTCTGTAGGGTTCCCTTTGAGCACAACTCTGCACGACACAAAGACCTACATTACGAGTATGTGCAAGTAAGTATACATCCATGTTCACAGTACAGTTAGTGGACATACTGTGTTGCTCAGTGGCCTACATTACTTCTGAACAATACTGTGCTACCTGATTGACTGTTGTTCTGAACACCTGTGCACTTTCACATTTTCACAGAGGATATTACAGTTGGACGCGATGGCCAGACCTCATGAGTACCTCTTCCTGGATGAGGCTGGCTTCAACCTGCAGAAACGAAGGCAAAGAGGCCGTAACATCATTGGCCAAAGAGCCATCACTGAGGTTCCTGGCCAACGGGGGGTAATATTACTCTTTGTGCGGCCATGGGTTCGGAGGGGCTTGTCCACCGGCATGCTGTCCTTGGGTCTTACAACACCCAACGTCTCCTCACCTTCCTAGAGGAGCTAAAAGGCATCCTCCTTGACTGCCAACAACACCATCCTGGGCCCTCACATCACATTTATGTGATCATTTGGGACAATGTCCGCTTCCACAGAACAAACCAAATCAGAGAGTGGTTCACCACCAACAGTAACCACTTTTTAAACTCTGTCTGCCACCCTACTCCCCTTTCCTGAACCCTATAGAGGAGTTCTTCTCATCGTGGAGATGGAAGGTTTATGATAGACAACCATACACTAGAGAGAACCTCCTAAGGGCAATGGAGCTGGCCTGTGTTGACATCCCAGTGGAGGCCTTCCAAGGATGGATTCGCCATTCCAGGGCGTTTTTCCCGCAGTGCCTGGCAAGAGACAATATAGCCTGCGATGTGGGTGAGGTGATGTGGCCCGATGCAGCTCAGCGACATGATGCCACACAGTGATTGTGGTGTGTGTGTGGTGTGAATAAAGTAAATAAAAAAACTTTACACCCTGATCATGTTTTCAAGAGTACTGTTGTGTGCAATAGATTCTGTTTTTGCATTGAGTTGTTTTACGGTAGTGTACAGTACATGCAGAATTTTCTATAGATTTATACTCTTCATATGAAACTCACAAATCTAAATGCCTAATCCTCTGCAGAGATCTAAGAAGATCCGTTACTGTAGAGTTTCTAAAAATATGCATTTGGCAGTTATGAAACAAAGAACCTTCTCACAAATTGAGCATTGTGTTTTCAATTGTTTTGCTGTAGTGTGTAATGATATGTATAGTGTTTACATTTTTGAAAGCTTCGAGCTGCTCTTTTGGTGTGAAAGTTTTTATGTAGCTTTAGAAAAGGGTGTTGTGTTTAGACATTGGGGAACATGGAGGAAACGTTTGTGAGATGTGTTTTAGCATTTGAGAAAAACTGTAATGACAGACAACCACTCCATTGAGGGAAGTAGTACAAAGACGGGTATCGGGCTGTAGGGGTCATATACTTGAACTTGAACACCAGTGTATTTTATGCTGATTTCATTATAAAGAGCTTTATTCTCAGAAGATTCATTAACTGAAGTTATTGTACTAAAAACATTAAAAGGGTACAAAACACACAAGGAAAGGGAAGAAACTGCAAACAGGCAATGAATGCAAAATATCATTAAAATGAGAAAATATACGATCCTAAATGAATCAGAAGACCTCACAAACTCTGTGTTTCCAAAATTTCTTAATAGGAATGACAGGAAACTAAAGCGTGATCCAAACTGAAGTAATACTGTTTAGTTTCAGAGAGATGAACTGTATGAGGGTTTACATATTCTTAGCACATAATTAATTCATATATTAAGCTGTATTAATTCTTTTGAACAAGATTGTACAGCACGAGTTCTACACTTTGTAATCAGGGGTCCCAGATGTAACTGAAATGTGAAGATAATTGAAGCTATTAATTGACAGTTTAAGGACATTTTGTTAAGAATTGATTACATCAAAATGAAGAAAATGGGAAAGCAGGAATATTGTTTTATAGCATTTCCAGACGGTAACCGTCAGTTTTGACAGACTTCTTAAAATGTTGCTCTGGGATGTGAGACTTCTGTTTTGTTAAGATAGATCTAGAATCATTAGTTTGCTTACATTATCATTGCACATGGGATTAAAGTAAATTTACTGTGAAGCCCAGTAACTGCTTTAATTTACAAAGGTGGCTTCATATTCTATTGCTTGGAAAAAAGCTGACAGTTACTGATAATTTCAAAGTGAAGGTGTGATTTTTTCCATACAGCATGTAAGTAATTATTGCCATCTTTACTTTGTGACAGCTATTTAGCTAAATAATGCACTGGGCTTTAAGGTCATCTGTCACAGTGGCAAAATCTGACTTAATTGATTAAACAAATTCTTTGAAAATTACTTCCTACTGAATAATTAAAGCCAAAATGTCATTTTCCTTTCAAGTTGTCTGTTCTTATTTTACCTGTCCTTGAATATTTCAAATATAACACATAAAATATACTAAAAAATTATATATATATATATATATATATATATATATATATATATATATATATATATATATAACATATATTGGGATATATGTTCTTCTTGTCAGCAAGTTTTGGCCCTGTTCTTCTCATTTACTCTCTTGCACATCACTCATTAAAAGGACTAATTTTAAACTCCGTTTAAAGACTAAATCTTCAGAGATCCACTTTAGCTGACTGCCCTAAAGTATTAAATGCTGGACATTTGTTTTTCCTACCCATCAGAATGCAACAAGATAAAAATGACTGGTACTGGTGATGGCAGTTGTGGAGAAACATTGGAAGATTAGTAAGTCATGGCATTGCAACAATGTAGAGTAAACAGTGCTGTCCATGTGATATGCTTTTATAATAGTTCACTGTCAATTAATATAATTTCTAAGTTCTCCTTGAGCTGCATTTTGATGGCCGAAATGTATATATATGAGTTTCCCACCTCTAACTAACCCAGTCAGAAGCCTTGTTTTATTGAAGCCTTCCTCTTTTGGCACATTATCCCTACATTCTGGTTTACAACTCTATTAGACAGTGTTTCTCAATTTGTGGGGTGTTGTGGGTGTGCAGCGAGTTGTAGTTGATTATATTGGACCTGGGTGTTAAGTGGATTGTAAAGTGGCTAGGTGCTCTGATGATCATGCTTGATCTCCCACCCACTTTAACAATCACGTTTGATTCAAGGGGAATGCCACCATCCCCCAGCTCTGATTTGTCAGGGGGATCATATGGGGTCCAGGGGAGCAGACAATTATATGAGAAAAAGTGGGTCATGATGGCAAAAAGGTTGAGAAACACAGCACTAGATGAGCACTGCTGTAGTGGAAGCTGCAAGCATTGGAGACTGTTTAAACGTACGACTATTGGTGCAGGGAGTCTGAGACAGGGCAAGTTCATGTAAGGTAACAGACAGTACACTAATAAAAATATATGGTGGTCCAGATCTATTTATGCAATTTTCATAACGCCAAAACTTATTAAGTTTATTACATAGAAAATCACTTGAAAAATCACGGACCATCGAGAAGTGTGCGAACTGACTACATAAAGAATCGTCTTTGCACCGAACTGGAATCACTACAGCATAAATAAAAGTCATCCAGACGATCTGGATCTGCATTATTAGATCTGGACCACCCTGTATAAAGTGTTGCTTGGAAATTATTAGGCAGCAGGGATAAAGGCAACAAAGAAACCATAGAAGATTGATAGTTGCTGCCCTAATGCTAGACATATTAAAACTAAAGAAACAAATAAATTTGACTTATAATAATATAAATTTATGATATAATTATATGCTACCACAATGAGTGTACTGGCATTGGGAGGCATCTCAGTCCTCGGTTGCTGTTTAAAGAAAATGGGGGACCCAAAGGAGACCAACAATGATAGTGGATGTAAAAAATATCCTAATACTAACCCTTGTAGTTGGCCCCTAGGTTGATTTTATGTGTACACCAAGGATCTTAAACATTTAGGAGGGTGATTTAAAATTCTGTCATTATGCCCAAAGAAAAAAAGTGTATTTGAACTTTGATGCCATAAAATTCATCTAGTTACTTTTACTGTTAGCTGACATCTCCTTGGCCTGGGGGTATTTCAAATCAATAGCTAAGAAGACCGAGCTGCTATGCCCTAACAGCTGATACATTTGAAACCTGGTCTCCTCCAAAGTTTGCTCTAGAGTGGGCAGTCCAGATTTCCACCTTTTCTGGAGATCATACAGTGAGATATGTGCTAGAGCTGGTGGAGGCCTGCATATACACTTCTCACAAAAATTAAAGGAACACTTTAAAGAAACACATTAGATACATCAGATCTCAATATGAAGTTGGATATCTATACAAATAATGACTGGGCAATGTCTTAGGAACAAAAGGATGCCAAGTCTTTTAATGGAAATAAAAGTTTTCTGCCTACAGAGGGCTCAATTGTGTAGACACCCTAAAATCAGAGTGAAGTGAAGATGTGGCAGGCTAGTCCATTTTTTCAAAAACTTAATTTCTGCTACTCAAAATGCTTTTCAGTATCTTGTGTGGCCCCACGAGCTTGTATGCATGCTTGACAACGTCGGGGCATGCTCCTAATGAGACGACGGATGGTGTCTTGTGGCATTTCCTCCCAGATCTGTATGAGGGCATCCCTGAGCTGTTGTACAGTCTGAGGAGCAACCTGGCGGCGCCTAATGGACCGAAACATAATGTCCCACAGATGTTCTATTGGGTTTAAGTCAGGGGATTGTGAAGGCCATTCAATTGTTTCAATTCCTTCATCCTCCAGGTACTGCCTGCATACTCTTGCCACATGAGGCCGGGCATTGTTGTGCATTAGGAGGAAACCAGGACCTACTGCACCAGCGTAGGGTCTGACAATGGGTCCAAGGATTTCATCCTGATACCTAATGGCAGTCAAGGTGTCTTTGTCTAGCTTGTAGAAGTCTGTGCGTCCCTCCATGGATATGCCTCCCCAAACCATCACTGACCCACCACCAAACTGGTCAGATGTTACAGACAGCATAACATTCTCCATGGCTTCTGCAGACCCTTCAACATCTGTCAAATGTGCTCAGGGTGAACCTGCTCTCATCTGTGAAAAACACAGGGTGCCATTGGTGGACCTGACAATTCTGGTATTCTATGGTAAATGCCGATCGAGCTCCACTGCGCTGGGATGTGAGCACAGGGCCCACTAGAGGACGTTGGGCCCTCAGACCACCCTCAAGAAGTCTGTTTCTGATTGTTTGGTCAGAGACATTAACACCAGTGGCCTGCTGGAAGTCATTTAGTAGAGCTCTAGAAATGCTCATCCTGTTTGTCCTTGTCCAAAGGAGCAGATACCAGTCCTGCTGATTGGTTAAGGACCTTCTATGGTCCTGTCTAGCTCTCCTAGACTAACTGCCTGTCTCCTGGAATCTCCTCCATGCCCTTGAGACAGTGCTGGGAGACTGCAAACCTTCTGGCAATGACACACATTGATGTGCCATCCTGGAGAAGTTGGATTTCCTGTGCAACCTCTGTAGGGTCCAGGTTCCGCCTCATGCTACCAGTAGTTACACGGACCATAGCGAAATGCAAAACTAGTCAAAAAAACAGTCAGAAAAGATGAGGAGGGAAAAATGTCAGTGGCTTCCACCTGTTTACCATTCCTGTTTTGGGGGTCATCTCATTGTTGCCCCTCTAGTGCACCTGTTGTTAATTTCATTAACAGCAAAGCAGCTGAAACTGATTAACAACCCCCTGTGCTACTTAACTGACCAAATCAATACCCCAGAAGTTTCATTGACTTGATGCTATACTCTGATTAAAAAGTGTTCCTTTAATTTTTTTGAGCAGTATATAAAGTATGGTCTCACATTTCTATGTGTCCAGTGTCTCCAAAGAATTGGAGAACAAATTTGGGTTATTTGCCGGGGCGTGACTTTGCTAATTGAGCGGACACTGTAGTCAAAAAAGCCATTCTTCCTATACTGCCTGGTTCTTGGAATGTTCTACATTGATGAAGCTATCTCTTGTTGTTGGTTTTACTTATTAATGTTGGGACTAGAGCGCATAAAATGAGCAGAGATTCCAGAGTTACTTTTGGGGCTTTGTTTTATTTTTGATTTTGCTCATATGTTCAGTTGACCATCTTGTCAAGCAGCAAGCAGCTCTTTTATTTCTGGTTTATTATGTTCATCTCACTCTCTGTCCTGTTGTATTAATTTTCTTGGAGAGATTGTTTTTGTTGAGTAGCAGTTGTCCAGCATCTCTGTATCCATCTGACTGGTTTGTTTTAGTCTAATCATGTGATTGCAAAAAAAGTCACAAGGTTAAGTTTAGGTCTGTCCAGTAACTTTTTTAGACTATTAGAACAATTGTGATGATAATAGACCATTCAGTCCAACAAGCTTGTAAATCCTATTTGCCTTGTTTGCCCAAAATAACAACAAGTTGTAGTCCTTAAAGTACTATACTTCACAATACTACGTGATCATTTTTTCCTTGTTTCTAAGGCTGTTTGTATGAAGGAAAACTTTCAAACATTTGTGCAAAATCTGTCCTTAAAAAGCTTCCAACTGTGTCCCTATGTACTTGTTACAGAATTTATTTTAAAAATAACAACTGGGAAATACTATGCTAATTTCTTTCATAATTTTAAAGACTTCAATAATGTCATCTCTTAAATATTTTAAACTGAAAAACTCCTTTAGTCTCTCCACATAGCTCACACCTCTTAGCCCTGGAATCATCTTCTCTGGACTTTCTATGGCACTGTTATGTCTTTGTTGTAATATGGAAATCAAAACTACACAAAGTACTCCAGGTGAGGGCTTACTGGTGCATTATATAAGTTAAGCATGAACTCCTTTGACTTGTATGCCACCACTGTGATTTACTGTATAGCCTAATATCCAATTATTCTTCTTGATTGCTTCTGTACATTGTTTTGAAGTAGATATTGATGAGTGCACTATGACTCCTGGGGTCTTCTCATAAGATGTACTTTAAAGTTTCAGACCTCCCATTGTATATTCAGATGTTAAATTTTATTCACATAAAATCTGTCCAAGTCCAAGTCCCTTTGTAACAATGTAGCTGTGTGGTGTTATGGGTCCACAGCTCGCTCAGCAAAGGCCATTTAAATCACCACGCTCGTGGCTTCGTGAGGGGGAGTAGTAGTCGTAGCAAGCTGCGGGGCAATCTGCGGTGTGGGCGTTTTTCACCGTGTGCACAGGTGAGGAACTGCCCACTTCCGTGATTGTTCCCGTGGCTAATGTGCTGCAGCTGCTATGGCCCCTCGCAATATAAAAGAAGCGCAAGTCGGTTGGCAGGGGAAGAGAAAAAAAAAAAGACCAATGAAAAACGAAAAGGACGGAGGTTACAGGGAGCGAGAGAGGAAGCAGGTCGGTGCGAGAGAGACACACGGAATGTGTGGTGACCAAGCGAACGAGCGCTCGTGGGCAGCTGCAAGGGCCTGGGTGTTAGACCTACACCCAGTAGTTGTAGTTGATGTTGATCCCGCTGAGCGAGCAGGTAGCGGGAGTGACCAGGGAAAGGTGACTGGAGTCGGGAGGCTTGGTGGTGGAGTCCCCAACATAAGCGACCTGGCCGTTGGTGGAAACCAAGTATCGAGGCTGGGATGAGTGCCAGACTGAAGCCAAGGATTGGGAGGTCTCCAGTCTCGTGTTTGAGTGAGAAGAGGGCAGCTGCAGGGAGCGTCTTGCCTGTTGCATGGGCCCATATGGGAGAAGCAGGTGAGGCGCCAGCATAAAAGAAGGCATCGGGATTGTTGTTGTTTTAAAAGACTGCTTCCTGAGGAATGTTTTAACCTCGTTTTAAAAGGATTGTTTTTTTGTATTGTTTTAACCTCCACGTTTTTCTTTTATTAGATTATTTATTGAACTTTGAAAGCACTATGCACCTTTTTATACCATCCCCTTGCTATGTTGTTTCCTCCACTGTCTAGCTCACTTGGTGACATTATCGACGGTGTTGGGTTCAAGGGCTTCCAAACAGTAATGGGAGCGTGGCGCTGAACCCGCATCGTCACAAGCTGATTCTTTCTTACTGCCTTTTCATCTAGTCTTGCAAAATCTGAAAACTGAACCACCTTATTGATTATATTTTAGTCCAGATCTTTACTCCTCCTCGAACCGCCACCTTATCGTGGTTGAGGGGTTTGCATGTCCCAATGATCCTAGGAGCTCTGTTGTCCAGGGCTTTATGCTCCTGGTAGGGTAACCCAAGGCAAACTGGTCCAAGGTGAGGGATGAGACAAAGAGTGGTTCAACCAAACCTCCTATGAAGAACAAAAACCTTGGACAACGTTTTCCCTCGCCCAGACGCTGGTCATTGGGGCCCCCTGGAGCCAGGCCTGGAGGTGGGGCTCAATGGCGAGCGCCTGGTGGCCAGGCCTGCACCCATGGGGCTCGGCCGGGCACAGCCCAAAGAGACAACGTGGGTCCCCCTTCACATGGGCTCACCACCTGTAGGAGAGGCCACGGAGGTTGCCAAAGGCGGGTACCTTGGCGGTCGTGGAATGTCACCTCTCTGAAGGGGAAGGAGCCTGAGCCAATGTGCGAGGTCGAGAGGTTCCGGCTAGATATAGTCGGGCTCACCTCAATGCACAGCTGGGACTCTGGAACCAATCTCCTTGAGAGGGGCTGGACTCTCCACCAATCTGGAGTTGCCCCCAGTGACAGGCGCCAAGCGGGTGTGGGCATACTTATTGCCCCCCGACTTAGAGCCTGTTCATTGGGGTTTACCCCGGTGGATGATAGGGTAGCCTCCCTCTGCCTTCGGATGGGGGGACGGGTCCTAACTGTTGTTTGTGCGTATGTGCTGAACAGCAGCTTGGAGTATCCACCCTTTTCGGAATCCCTGGAGGGAGTGCTAGAGGGCATACCTTCTGGGGACTCCCTTGTACTGCTAGAAGACTTCAATGCTCACGTGGGCAATGACAGTCAGACCTGGAAGGGCATGATTGGGAGGAATGGGCCCCCCCGATCTGAACCCGAGTAGTGCTTTGTTATTGGACTTTTGTGCTCGTCACGGGTTGTCCATAACGAACACCATGTTCAAGCATAGGGGTGTTCATATGTGCACTTGGCACCAGGACACCCTAGGCCTCAGTTCGATGATCGACTTTGTGGTCGTGTCGTCAGACTTGCGGCAACATGTCATGTGAAGAGAGGGGTGGAGCTGTCAACTGATCACCACCTGGTGGTGAGTAGGCTTCAATGGTGGGGGAGGATGCCAGTCAGGCTTGGTAGGCCTAAACGTATTATGAGGGTCTGCTGGGAATGTCTGGCAGAGTCCCCTGTCAGAAGTAGCTTCAACTGATACCTCCGGCAGAATTTCGACCACGTCCCGAGGGAGGTGGGGGACATTGAGTCCAAATGGGCCATGTTCCATGCCTCTATTGTTGAGGCAGCTGACCAGAGCTGTGGCTGTAAGGTGGTTGGTGCCTGTCGTGGCGGCAATCCCCAAACCCGTTGGTGGACACCGGCGGTGAGGGATGCCGTCAAGCTGAAGAAGGAGTCCTACTGGACCTTTTTGTTATGTGGGACTCTGGAGGAAGCTGATAGGTACTGGCAGGCCAAGCGGAATGCGGCTTCGGTGGTTGATAAGGCAAAACCGCAGGCGTGGGAGAAGTTTAGGGAGGCCATGGAGAACGACTTTCAGATGGCTTCGAGGAGATTCTGATCCACCGTCCGTCATCTCAGGAGGGGGAAGCAGTGCAGTGTCAACACTATATATGGTGGGGATGGTGCGCTGCTGACCTTGACTCGGGACGTTGTGGGTCGGTGGGAGGAGTTCTTCGAAGACCTCCTCAATCCCACTAACATGCCTTCCAATGAGGAAGCAGAGCCTGGGGACTCGGAGGTGGGCGACCCCCATTTCTGGGACTGAGGTCACCGAGGTGGTTAAAAAAAGGTACAGCAACCGGTGTCAGAGATTGGTCCACATTGCCAGCAGTAAGTCGAACCCATTTCCAGTGAGAGTTGGACTCTGCCAGGGCTGCCCTTTGTCACTGATTCTGTTCATAACTTTTATGGACAGAATTTTTCGGCACAGCCAGGGTGTTGAAGGGGTCCGGTTTGGTGGACTCAGGATTGGGTCACTGCTTTTTACAGATGATGTTGTCCTGTTTGCTTCATCAGGCTGTGATCTTCAGCTCTCTCTGAATCAGTTCGCAGCTGAGTGTGAAGCGGCTGGGATGGGAATCAGTACCTCAGCCGGAAAAGGGTGGAGTGCCCTCTCAGGGCTGGAAGCGAGATCCTGCCCCAAGTGGAGGAGTTCCAGTATCTCGGGGTTTTGTTCACGAGTGAGGGAAGAATGGAGCGTGAGATTGACAGGCGGATCGGTGCGGTTTCCACAGTGATGCGGGCTCTGCATCGTTCTGTCATTGTGAAAAAGGAGCTGAGCCATAAGGCAAAGCTCTCAATTTACCAGTCGATCTACGTTCCAACCCTCACCTATGGTCATGAGCTACGGGTAGTGACTGAAAAAACAAGATCGTGGTTACAAGCGGCTGAAATTAGTTTCCTCAGCAGGGTGTCTGGGCTTTCCTTTAAAGATAGGATGAGAAGCTCAGTTACCTGGGAAGGGCTCAGAGTAGAGCCACTGCTCCTCTGCATCGAGAGGAGTCAGATGAGGTGGCTCGGGCA
The DNA here is from genome assembly GCF_016835505.1 of Polypterus senegalus. NCBI lineage: Eukaryota > Metazoa > Chordata > Cladistia > Polypteriformes > Polypteridae > Polypterus > Polypterus senegalus. Next base: position 118,404,691 of record NC_053154.1, on the reverse strand, counting down.
TCTGATCAGGATACCTCCTGGATGCCTCCCTGGCGAGGTGTTCTGGGCACCTCCAACTGGAAGGAGGCCCTGGAGAAGACCCAGGACATGCTGGAGGGACTATGTCTCCCGGCTGGCCTGGGAACGCCTTGGGATTCCCCTGGAAGAGCTAGAAGAAGTGGGTGGGGAGAGGAAGGTCTGGGCATCTCTGCTCAAGCTGTTGCCCTCTCGGCCCAACCTCGGATAAGCGGAGGAGGATGGATGGATCATTTATGTTTATCGAAAAGAGCTGCAGCCCCATGCACTGATCAATGCACTTTTAACATCACCTGATTCTGAGAAAGTTCCCTTTTCTATTACCCTTTGTTTTTTTTTTTGTGTGTGTGTTTCAGACAAGTTTATAGCCACCTATACTTAACTCTCTGAATTCCCACTGCTTTTTCTCTTATCACTAACCTTTCATGTGGTATCTTATAAAGGCTTTCTGATAATCATGATAAATAATATGTACACCTCACTTATAATATGCTTTGTTTGCTTCCTCAATGACTTCTAGCATATTAGTGAAACACAACCTTACCTGTCTGAACCCATGCTGACTAGTTGTTAGTATACTGTTCTAGACATGTGCTACTTGAAATTTCCTTAATAATTCTGTCAATTTATTAACCTGTGATGCACATTAAACTTACTGGCCTATATTTATTTGGATCAGACCTATGGTCCTATTATACAACAGGATCATTTTTGCTAGCCTCCAATCTGTAAAAATTTCCCCAATATGTAAAGAGTTTCAAAAAATATGTGCCAAAGATTATTATGTGTGCTCACTAACTTTCTTATGTACTTGAGGATAAATGTTATCTAGTCCCGGTGATCTGTTAGATTTCAATCTATTTAAACTAAGCAGTGCTTCACCCTCAGCAATTTACAAATTAATAAGTGCTTCCTCATTAGTCCTTGTGACTTTTGGAAGGTTATCAACTCTTCATAAGTATATAAAATGTAAATTCAAATCATTTGCTATTTTTATAACTAACTTACCTTCTACTACTAAAATACTGAAAGAATCTCTTTGGGTCATCTTTCACATTTTGTGCAAAATTCTGCAATTTTTCTTTCCACTTGTCCTTTAGCCCTTCTAATATCCTTTTTAACAGATGCTCTCATATGCCCTACAGGTGATTGCCTTTAGGGAGGAAAAAGCTACACAGTTTGCCACTAACAAGGCTGCCATGTTGTATTTGTTTGTACAGTCAATCAATCCTCATCCTAGAAGAATGCATGATTGGCACCTGTTACATTTTGCAGCTGGCTGACTTCCACTCATTCCTTCTGTCTGGGTGGTTGGCCCACCAACCCATTTAGGCACTACCTACTTTCTGTACTTTAAAGGGTGTCTTTTAGTTATGATAATTTTGGAGGGAACTTTCTGTTTGTTTCCTGATTGTTGTGACTTTTTTTGCTCAAAGCAGGAGTGGATGTTGCCTCTTAAAATACCAACTTAAAATGAAAGACTTAAAAGAAGACTAAAATGCTTTCCATCTGATCTTTTCTTTTTGTCTCACTCTTCGTGTTTCTGTCAGATGTGCCAATGAACACTGCATAAATCCACTCAATATAGTATACCTTCTCCTCCTCCTCATCCTCACAATCCAACCAACTTGTCTGTTCTCATGTTCCCCTAAAAGTCATCTTCATTGTGCTCTTTCAGTCTGCTTGATTTGCCTTATGGAAGGTAGCTATTCATGTATGCAAGCTACAGCAGTATGAAAATTATTTGATTCGAACAGCCTTGATTCTAGACTGTTTTGACTGAGGGTGCAATTAAATAAGCTAAGCACAACTTTTTATCATTTGCAAAATGTAAGCATCCAACAGATGTCCCACTTCTAAAATACTATGGAATGTACAAGGAATGTTTTTTTATTTTTTTTTTCTTGGGGCAATCAGCAAGTAAATTAATCTAAAAAGTATAGATCTATGAAATGCTAAAAAATCACTTTATGCAGAAATTCAAATTTCAAAATTGATTTCAGAGTGGGAGGAGGTGGTTTTCACTTTGTTGTCATTCAAGTTGTTGGCCTGGCTCTTGTGGAAAAAATACAGCTACATAATTAGACAAAATTAAGCAATTTGGTGATTATTTTTTAGACCTGCATATTGTAAAATCAATTTTTGAATGCAGTCTGTGACTTTAGGTACATTATGGCCAATGGGTGCTCGAGGTACTTCATAGGGCTTCCACCATACCTAGAAGTGCTTTCAGACTACATGTACAGAACCAGAAGTACTTCTGGGTGGTAGATAAAGGGAGCTGCCTGCCTCTGTTCCAGGAGCCAGAGTCTTGAGGAGGAGGAGGATGAAGTTTGCGAGGAGGAGTGCAGGAGGCAGTGGCAAAAAGAGAAGGAAACAAAGAAGTATAATTGTGGTTGTGTGTTACTTATACTTCTGGTTGTGGTGTGAAACGCTTATGGGGAAGAGTTTCCCATGAATAAAGACACTTTTGCCTTTTAACTTGTGTCTGAGCCTGTTTGTGTGGGGTATTAGGGGAGCTGGAGCTCCCACTGATGTCCACAAGATATAACAGAAGCAGGTTGTGCCATTCATTTAATGGAAATTTAATACATGCATCAGTCTTTTCAGTCTTTAATTTTATGCACATCTAAGGTGATGAAATATGCTAAATAAGCCACAGGGTGTTACTTTATCCAAATCAGTGACATCAGTTTGCTGTGTATCTCATTCTAATTAACCATATTGAACTGCACATCAATAGCACTTTTTGCATGTTGAACAGATTTCTACCAAATGGTAGCATTTAAAAATAAAACAATATTAGTCACGGAGATATTGAAAATTGCTTTTTGGAATGTTAGTTCTTTCAAATCCTGATGGGCCTTAATATAGCATTTCATTACTGATCCATCATTCTACAATGAAAGTCAATTGGGATCCAGGTAAGTTGGTCACCCGTTTGGATTTTGTGAACGGGACATGGTGTTGAAAAAAAGATTACAGTTCTTCCTGATCAAAATGGCTAATTTCCAGGAGATATTTGTTTACTTCACATTAATTGCCTTTTCATTCATTGGTTTGCTTGGGAAGTGCAGAAAGTTGCTTAATTGCTGCGCTCATAGCCTTTCTGAAGGTGGAGCAGAGATTCATTTTCATGACGGCTGATCTAGAGGTGTGATCAAAACTGTTTTTCACTCACTCTCATCACAAAACTGATAGGTATTAATGAAGGTTACTAAGAGGCATCCTAGACAGTTCAGAAAAGAGCACACATACTGTAGAATAACATTTTTTAGGTAGCACGTGTAGATATACATAGTTTATCTTTATATATTTCAAAAATTTTATATATCTAAAATTAAAAATAGCAGCATGTATCTTCACTTATGTTATGCTGTTTTATGCAAGTCTGATTCATTTAATTACATTTTACACTTTAGCATCTAGAGTAATTTTCCAATTTAGAGACAGCTTTCTTTGTCAATAACATTATACTTATTAAATGTACTGCACATGCGCAATCATCAAAAAAAAAAAAGCAGTTCAAAATTATTTATTCAAATTAAATTTTGAAAAATAAAACTGTCCTGTGAGCATCAATAAATCATATTTAAGAGAACCAGATGAAGCTACTTATTATTATAGGCTCAGCTTGATTTATATTTTCAATCAGTGCCTGTTTACTGATAAAGCTTAGTGACATCCATCCTCCTTTCAGTTTTAGTTTATTCTCGGAAATTATTTCTGCATTTTGAGGGGATGGAGAGCTATATAAGCTGATATAAAATAATAAGTCATTGCTTGTGAAACTGCAAAGCTAGCATTTCTGAATGATTAACTTGATAAATCAAGAAGTTAATGTAAAATAGGTTTAGTTTTTACTTTGACTGTTAAGACGTTTATAATTAATATGTTTTATTTTGACTTTACTTTTTAATGTTATTTTTAGTATTTTTTTAGCCATATGTTACTTTTTTCTTTGGAAAATGTAAATCAATATTTTATTTTATTTTATTTTTTTTTTTGCCACTTACTTCGAAAGACATATATTTAAAATGTATTGCTCCACAGGAACACCTGAAACTATTCTAACTGTTTGGGTTTTGTGCCCACTGGGTTTTCTTATTTTTAGTTTCTATGCAGCAGTGTGGAAATAAATGACAAAGGCTAATAATACTGAAGAGCTGCTCAAAGAATGCTCACCATCACTTTCCTGCTGACCGGACAAACAACTAAGATAAACAAATCCTTTGCACCATATAAACATGGAGTTTGGTTAAATCAGGAAATGCACTTTTGTTTATGAGAAACAGTGGACGTAAAGACAAACCAAGCACAATGACAGGCAGAGAAAAAGAAATTAAATAACAAAGGTATCTTGAAAGAAATAATAATCCTCCAAACCCACATAATTTTAATGCTGTGGCCCATTGTAATTCACCTTTTTAGCTGAGGGATGTAACTTAGTGTAAAATTGCCTTCCCACTATGGAGGGGAGAGTTACAATTGGAGTGAAAACCTTTTCTTTTAAGTGTCAATCAGCTTTACAATATAAAAAAAATTATGATAGCAGATCACTTGACATGTTTGGTGTATTGCTAGTATGATAAAAGCAATATTCACCCATGCAAATATTGTAGCTATTTCAAGAAATGGCACCTCTTACTTTCTTTGAGATGTTAGTAAAGGGGAAAAGTATCTTTTAATTATTTTTATTTTGTCATTTATATCCATGTTGTGTACAAGTTTACCAATGTAAAAAAAGATGCACTGACAGCAACACTGCTATTCTAATGTAGTATTTCTACACATTGATGGTTATCTATAAGTTAAACTTTAAAGGACATTTATCAGAAGTGGTACAGTGAGTCCTAAGAATAAAATAAGGGTAATCTTCAAAAAATCTCAGTTGTCTTTCTTATGTTTCGAATAGCTTAGTGTTCAGGACTTTGAACAGTGTTGGGTGTTATAATTTAGGATATTTGAATATTATGGGCCTCATTTTTGTCTATCCAGTTTACACTTATTATTACCTTTTATTATTTTTTTTTGGGATTTTATTTTTTGCATATGTTTGGTTATTGGATGGCCCACCATTTTGAGAATTTTTTTAATGACATCAGCCATGTTGTTGTTGGCAATTGTGTTTCATTGTTAGCACACAATAACATAATAACTGCATGACCATTTACACCCAAACAGTATTTCATATGGTGGCATGCTAGTCCTGATATCCAAGCTCTTTAATTCAGTAAAAAGCCTTACATTTTGCAATAAAACCATTAGTCAGAGCTTTGCAGGTGTTTATTGACTACAGGATTTTTGGATAGCGTTTTGGCTTATTTGGTCCATCGAGGTCATGGCTAAGATCTCTGCAAGTGTTTTTGTCTCCTGATCTTTCAGATTCCTTTCCTTACTTTCTAGCAGAACATCAGCAATTAAAAGTATACTTTGGAATTTATAACTTATTGATTTATTTTAAAAAGTTTTGTATATTTTTCTCTTAGTTTGGTACATTTTACATTTGGTCACTTTGACATCTCTTTTAATAGAGTTGCACACTCAGAAAATGTTTGCACTTTGATGAAAGACCAATTTTGTTAATGTAGAATAAAAAATTTTCCAGGCTGTTTATTTTTTAAGGTTACACTTTTTATTCTAGTTTTCAGGTAGTGACCAATGTTTGTTCTCTTACTACTCTCAGTGATTTTGTAATTCACCTTTTTAGCTGAGGGATGTAACTTAGTGTAAAATTGCCTTCCCACTATGGAGGGGAGAGTTACAATTGGAGTGAAAACCTTTTCTTTTAAGTGTCAATCTTCTTCATCCTGGCGTTGTGTCCCGCTTGATCGCAGGGTCCGCTCTCTTGCAACATCGTCTCCATTTGGCTCGGTCTAAAGCGTCTTCTGGGGTGACATTGGCGATTTTCATGTCTTCGCTGATCCGGTCCATCCACCGCTTCTTTGGTCTTCCTCGTGGTCGCCGTCCCGCGGGTCGAGCCGCATTGCCGTTCAGCGCCACGAGTTCTGGTCATCGGGTGACATGCCCGTACCACCGCAGCCTTGCCTCTCGCATCTTTTCTACAATTGGCGCTATGCCCATTCGCCTTCGGATGTCGGCGTTCATGATACAGTCCCATCTTGTTAGGCCCAGGCTCCAGCGAAGCATACGCATCTCCATGGTGCTTAGGGCTTGTTAGGTGCCGCAGAGGCTGGCCAGCACTCTGATCCATATAGGGCAACTGGGCGGACCACTGATTTGTAGATTTTTGACTTCAGGCTGTCCGGCATGCGGCGGTCAGAGAGCACGCCAGTGACTTGGCGCCACTTGGCCCATGCGGCGTTGATTCTTCGCGGACGTCGGGTGACAGGTCACCGCCGTGGCTGATGACAGCGCCAAGGTACTTGAATTCGGTAGTCTTCTTCAGGTCTTCCTCCCCGATCTTGATGGTACCATCGGTTTGCAGGCCACATTCCATGTATTCGGTCTTTTTAATATTCAACTTCATGCCGTTGGTGTCTAACCGGTCCTTCCACCGTTGGGCCTGTTGCTGTAGGGCTTCGCGTCTCGTCCGAGAGGAAGACGTCGTCCGCATACAGCAGCGTCCATGGGTGGGGGGTCTGGAGGTCCGCCGTTGCTGTGTCCATACACAAATGAACAGGAGCGGCGATAGCGCTGATCCCTGGTGCACGCCCACATTGATGGCGAAGGCGGTGATGTTCCCACTGGGCACCTGACCATGCGGTGACGTTGCGGTACAGGAGCTTGACCCAGTTGGACGTATGCTTCTGGTACACCGTGCGCTCGTAACGCATGCCAGATGAGGTCATGAGGCACTCTATCAAACGCTTTCTCCAGGTCCAGGAAGGCCATATGGACACCTTTGTTCTTTTCTCGATGTTTCTCCAGTAGAAGGCGGGCGGCATGGATTGCATCGGTTGTTCCACAGCCTTTGACAAAGCCGCATTGATTTGGCGTGATGGTGACGATATGGCGGGCGGGCGTCCAAGATCCGCTCGAATATCTTCATTGTGTGGCATAGGAGGCGGATTGGGCGATAGTTGGAGCACTCGGCCACGTCGCCTTTGCCTTTCCAAATGGGCACTGTTATGCTGGTGGTCCAGGCCTTGGGGACTTCGCCTTCTCTGACGATTTGGTTGAAGAGGTCGCATAGCGTCGCGGCTCCACGCTGCCCAAGCAGCTTCCACACTTCAGCAGGAATGTCATCAGGTCCGGTCGCCTTCCCGTTCTTCATCTTCTTGACAGCAGTTGTGACTTCTGCGATGGTAATTGGCGGACGGGGCCAGAGGCGGGTCGGCACTGCTGATCGGCGGGTGTGGGAATTCTTCGTTGCTCACTCTGGAGTAGTAATCGCTCCAACGCTGGAGGATGGCGGGCGGGTCCGTAAGACTTGGTGTTGGTCGTCCTTGATATGCTTGACCTGGCCGATATCCTGGGTCGAACGATGGCACATATTGGCAAGGCGATAGATCTTGTTCCCCCTCCAGGCGTGTCCAACTCCTCGTAGAGCTTGCTATAGTGAGCCGCTTTGCTTTGCGACAGCACTCTTCGCCATCAACTTGGATGTTCTGTATTGTTGGTAGTCTTCATCGTCTCTGGACTGGAGCCACTTCCTCAGGGCTTTCTTCTTAAGCTTTGATGGGTTCTTGCACTTCGCCGTTCCACCACCATGTTTGTTTATCGATGAATTTTCTTCCCGGTTTCGTCCGTCCAAGGGTTGCGGGCGCAGCGGAGATCTGGCTGGAGATGGTATCCCAGGTGTCCGCTACTGGCTGGTCAGGGTCCACGTCCATGCGGGCGAGCTCTTTTGTAAGCTCTTGCTTCCACTCGCCGAGTCTCCACCATTTGATCTTTTCGGCGTTGTTGTTCGTTACCATTGGGCGCTGGCCAAGGTCTAGGTGTAGGTCCATGACTAGCAGCCGGTGTTGGGGGGCGACGTTTGTTGATGGGATCACTTTTACGTCACGGACCAAGTTGAAGTGACACCTCCGAAAGAGCCAGTAGTCGATCTGGGTGTCTCGGCCGCTGGAGTATGTTATCTGATGCATTTGCTTCTTTTGAAGAAAGTGTTGACTATGGCGAAATCATGGGCCTCTGCGCAGTCCAGCGCTCGTGTGCCATCGTCGTTCACGGGCTCCTCGTCCTTGGCCCCCATGGACCCGTTAGTATCCGGTTCGCTCTTGACCCGCGTGGCCGTTGAGGTCGCCACCGACAGCTACGTGTTCTTCGGGGGCAAATGATCGTAGGTGGGCGTCAAGGCTTTCCCAGAATCGGTCTTTCTCGTCGTCGGGGCAATTGGTTTGGGGCGCGTAGCACGATACAACTTCGAGCACGGCTGAGCCAGTGTCGATCTTGAGTGACATGAGGCGGTCTGAGACTTCGGCTGACTTCTCGGCGTTGTCTTGTAGCTTCTGGCAGATCACGATTCCCACGCCGCTTTGTGCTTGTGCGCCGTTGTAATACAGTTTGAAGCCTTACGATGTCTCTGGCTTTTGATCCTTTCCATTTCGTCTCTTGAATACAGGCGATGTCGACCACGGGTCTTGAGTCGTCGGCCAACTCGCGGCTTCTTCGGTCATGGTGCCGATGTTGAGGGTCCACACCGTAATCGTAGTCGGACTTGCTTCTTTAGCCTGTCCGTCCTTGGGCAGGTAGCCTTGTCCACTTCTCCGTCGCTCAGGCGAGGGCGGCGCGCGTCGCCTGCAGGGGACGCCCTAGCATCATCGTCCAAATGTTGAGCCGTTGTTGCATATGATGCGACTGAGGAGGGGTCCGTCGATCGGCGATTCTTTTAAGTGTCAATCAGCTTTACAATATAAAAAAAAATTATGATAGCAGATCACTTGACATGTTTGGTGTATTGCTAGTATGATAAAAGCAATATTCACCCATGCAAATATTGTAGCTATTTCAAGAAATGGCACCTCTTACTTTCTTTGAGATGTTAGTAAAGGGGAAAAGTATCTTTTAATTATTTTTATTTTGTCATTTATATCCATGTTGTGTACAAGTTTACCAATGTAAAAAGATGCACTGACAGCAACACTGCTATTCTAATGTAGTATTTCTACACATTGATGGTTATCTATAAGTTAAACTTTAAAGGACATTTATCAGAAGTGGTACAGTGAGTCCTAAGAATAAAATAAGGGTAATCTTCAAAAAATCTCAGTTGTCTTTCTTATGTTTTGAATAGCTTAGTGTTCAGGACTTTGAACAGTGTTGGGTGTTATAATTTAGGATATTTGAATATTATGGGCCTCATTTTTGTCTATCCAGTTTACACTTATTATTACCTTTTATTATTTTTTTTTGGGATTTTATTTTTTGCATATGTTTGGTTATTGGATGGCCCACCATTTTGAGAATTTTTTTAATGACATCAGCCATGTTGTTGTTGGCAATTGTGTTTCATTGTTAGCACACAATAACATAATAACTGCATGACCATTTACACCCAAACAGTATTTCATATGGTGGCATGCTAGTCCTGATATCCAAGCTCTTTAATTCAGTAAAAAGCCTTACATTTTGCAATAAAACCATTAGTCAGAGCTTTGCAGGTGTTTATTGACTACAGGATTTTGGATAACGTTTTGGCTTATTTGGTCCATCGAGGTCATGGCTAAGATCTCTGCAAGTGTTTTTGTCTCCTGATCTTTCAGATTCCTTTCCTTACTTTCTAGCAGAACATCAGCAATTAAAAGTATACTTTGGAATTTATAACTTATTGATTTATTTTAAAAAAGTTTTGTATATTTTTCTCTTAGTTTGGTACATTTTACATTTGGTCACTTTGACATCTCTTTTAATAGAGTTGCACACTCAGAAAATGTTTGCACTTTGATGAAAGACCAATTTTGTTAATGTAGAATAAAAAATTTTCCAGGCTGTTTATTTTTTAAGGTTACACTTTTTATTCTAGTTTTCAGGTAGTGACCAATGTTTGTTCTCTTACTACTCTCAGTGATTGTCTATGAAAAGTCTGAGCTTCTCTCTCTCTCAGTGTTGAGTCACTCATATAGTAAAGTCCTGCAGATGTACGTGAAACAGATGATGAAGTAATTTTGACAGATGAAAGGTTACACTGCACTTACACATCCAGAAGGTAATTCATCTGTAAATGCAGGTATCATCATCATGTATGTGAAATATGGAAACAGAAAATGTTGCTACAAGATTCTACAATATTTACAGTGGCTTTTAAAAGCATTAAACCAAGAATACATTTTCACATTTTGCTATAACGAATTATAAGATGAAGTAAATTATTATTTTTTCCATAAATTATCTACAAACTTTTAACAAGTTATACTAAATGAAAAACGTAATTTGTCAGGTTAAAAATAGTGATCTGTTTGTAACTGCAATGCAGATAGAATATATATATGTGTGGGTTATTAGTTGATTCCTCATTTTAAATTAAAATACAATTATAATTATGCTCTCTCTGTAAAGTGCCATGGTATGGTAGAAACATTTCGAAGAATGATTGAAGGTGGGAGACAAAAACAAAAAGCTTTGTAATTAAATCCAGAAAACATTTCATGAGAAGCATGATTCGAGAAAACATACAAAACATTTTCAAAAGCACTAAACAACCAAAGGAGCTCAATGCAGTCCATTATTAAACTATAGCCATACAGGTGAAAGCTTATTTGCTATAAAATTAGTTACATAAATCAATGGTTAAAAATAAAGATAATGTTCACAAATCAATAATTTACATGGCATTCACAAAGAAAGGATTTTATGAAAGACAGATAAACAGGAAGATCTTGCAGAAAAGAAAATTATAATCTTGCCTAATAAATGCTTGGGAAAGGTCATCAAACAGATGCTTCAGAATGTCTTGTAGTCTTAGGAGCTTTAATGAAATGTTACTGTATGTAGCACAAATCAAACACTACATACTATCCTGTTCATATCCTCCACACCATGAACTATGGTTTGGTTGCATCTTCTTATCAAAGTGGTTTTCAGTAGCTGGGACCAACAGTTGCGGAAGAATTAATGGGATACAATATTGGGAAAATCTGGGAATAGAAACACCTCTACCCCTTTGCTGGAACACTAGAATTGGAAGATGTTTTAATATGGATTAAATGCTCCATGTCAGATCAACAAACCATTGGCGAAAAATGAAGAAAACAGCTATGTTGAGGGACAAATTTACAGCTCTGATCTGAGTCCTTGTTTCATTTGGTGTTATGTCCTCAAATTGTTGTTCCCCACCATGCCCAATTAGCTTCATAAATGATAGAGAAATCTGGAACAAAGAGTCAGCAAAAAAGTATTCTATTCCAATGTACAAAATTAAAAGTTATGCATCAATAAGATGTTATAGATAACAGAGATGGTATAATAAAATACTGATCCAGAAGATAAATAAATGTTCAGCAACTGAATCATTTTTAAATTATTTCTTTTTTGAATCTATTCCTTAAAAAGTAATGTACATTTGAAAAATGTCTCATGCCCTCAAAACAAAGTTGCAAATATTAATTGTGAAGAATTCAATAAAGGCCAAATGCTTTTTAAAGGAACTTTAAGTCATCAGTTAGTATAGTGGAAATAAAGTATAGCACATGAGACGTTGCATTGTAAAAAAAAAAAAGCAGACCAGATGTCTTGGAGATATTTGGTTATTGATTTTTGCCACACCAAGAGCCTCAGTATCTGCTTAGTATTCAAGGAGTGCATGTAGAGGTGGTCCATTCCTACAAGTACTTTGGGGTCCACATTAATTACAGGTTGGAGTGGTCTCAGAACAGAGAGGAACTACTGTATATAAGAAAAGGCAGAGAAGGCTCTTCTTCCTTAGGAGACTGCTTTCCTTTAATGTATTAAGTGACGTCCTACACATCTTCTATAACTTAGTGATAGCCAGTGCAATTTTCTACACCGTGATGTGCTGGGCCAGTAATATCACTTCAAGAGAGGCCCACTGAAACAACAAGCTAATTAAAAGCTTAGTTACAGAATGCACTCTGGACCTCCTAGAGTTAGTAGCAAAAGAGAGAATTAAAACAAAACTGAGCTCCATTATGAACAATGCTCCTTTCAGCCAACAAATCATTCAGCAGAAATGTGTCAAGAAATGCTACTAGGGCTCCTTAGACCAACAGCAATACTCCTGCATAATGCCTCACTGTGACTGTGACAAAAAAAAAAATCAGACGATTTTTCTTTTTAATTTTCTTCTTTGTTCAGTCCAAAGAGAGAGCGAGAGAGAGAGAGAGTGTGTGTGTGTGTGTGTGTATTTATTTATTTATTAACTTACTTATCTACCTATTTATGTATTTTTTTATATAGAGTTTGTGCGTCACTCACTCATAATACAGAACCAGAGAACATATTTTAATAAAGAGAAGCTGCCATTTTCAAGATACTTTTATGTTTAAGCCCTCTCTCTTTTATGCAGTATTTAAGTCTTGGAAGCAGTTTTTGGAAGATGCTATGAATCTAAGTTTTAGAAACCTTTATTTTCATGATGTGTTTGTACTTTTTGTTCAACGGTGTTGTAAATATGGAATTTCTGCAACACACCTATTCACTGGTTGGAAACTTTGTACAAAGGAATTTGCCTAAATTCCTTAATCCTCCACCAATGTTTTCATTCAAAAATTGTATTTATCCAGAGGAAGAATATTAGTTGCTTTCCCAGAATTTATCACTTAATGTCACAGTGCTCACCACTGGCTCTCTCCATCAACACCTCAGGTGAGGAATGGAATTTTATAACAATATCCATTCTTTGTCAATTTATATAAAACATTCCACTGAAGACTGTACAATGGACATACATCTCCAAATTATATCAGGAGTTGGACTCGTAATTCTGTAGATGCCAGGTGGGTCTGGCCTCAATACGGCATATGTTTTGGGACTTTCAAAAATAAAACCTTTTGGGGAAAGATACTTTCTTATCTATCAGATAGTAGAGGATTTAAAGTCATAAGAAATCCTATTAGAGCAGTGTTTGATAACATTTTGGATGACATTAGACTAGTCTATCTAATTTATCTAGTGATAAACTGACTGTATTTTTCTATACTACATTATAAGCATGTCAACTAATCCTGTTCACTGGAAGAGCCCTAATCCAACTGTGCATAGTTGCTTTAGAGCATGGCAAGAATTCATTTTCTATTGTAAAATAAATATTGTATGTTAGGAGTCTCAGCTAAATTGCTAAATTGCTAAATTACTATTGTTTTGATTAATATGAGGAGGTATAATACAATGGGCTTTTTATTAATAATTAGCTCTCTTCACTAGGTAAGGGTGGGTATTTTAGTGTGTTTTAAAATTAGAATTTTTACCTTTTTCTGTGAAATATGGGATGGATGGATTGATTAAATTGATTTTAATTTAATATGTGTCCAGTACTAGACTTAAAGTAATTTAACAGACCAGGTGGCCAAAAGGTGTGATGCACAGAACTCCCAGGAGTTACACTGTCATTGTCATCGATGACTTCAAGGTCAAGGTAGGAAGTGGTAACTACAATAGAAAACTTATTATTCAGGGGTGAAGGCTCAGGCTCAATGGACAAAAATGATAAACTTATGTTAACAGAATGATCTGTTCACTGGTGGCACTGTCTTTTCACACTACAACATACCCATGATTACATGCATATCACCTGACCAGGCCAAAGAAAAACGGATCAACCTTTTGGTCATCTCACAATAACAGAGTAAGGTTTTTCAGGACATCAGACTTTACAGTGGTACAGATCAAGCAATGTATTTGTGATAGGAAAGCTGAAATGAAGGATCTAATACATCAGAAAAAAACAAATAGCTTTCAGGGGCAGTTGAAATTATACCTCCAAACTCAAAATGGTCAAACAGCTTGAAGAACTCACTAGCACTCTAGAAAATTGATTTCAGCTGCTGGTGTGTCAAGATGACTGATCTTTAATCAATAAGTTGAAACAAATCAAAAATGCACTCATCAGTTCATCAGAAAGTTGAAGAACAAAGGGCCATCAAACACTCAACTGGACAAGAAAAGAACAAAATCCCTTAAATGGCAACTATAGCAGGAGAATAAATTAAAGATCATTAATTGTTAAGAGTTCTAGTCAAGATAAGAGCGAACTGGTGGACAATATTGCAGCAGAAGCAGTAGAAGCTACAGAGAAGTATGATGTGATGAAGCTGTATAACATCATCAGAAAGGAAGATAAACACTAAAATACCTCTAACAGAAACAGACAGCAGTGTCCCCAGCATAATGGTAAGAATAAAATATGTTGCAGGATTCTTTGCTAAGAGATATTATACATACCAATTTGCAACATTTATACTCAGCATGATTCAAAGTCTATATGGGGAATTAATATGCAGCCATTCATAATTGTAGTATGACATAGGAGTCAAAACTCTGTAGATGCTGTTGATTTTCTTGTTGGTAATCAACTGAATGATGACAAAAGCCAAGGATCAGCTAAAAGGAATTCAGCGAATCTTTATTCAAAAGCTTGAAATTCTGCATTTTGCCCATGATAACTGTCTGCCAACACACTCAAGAAAACACAGGCCAGCCAAGATGGATAGGCTGCAAGTTGTCACCAAATGAACAGGGTTAATGATCAACAGCACTAAGAGTAATTGCCTGCAAGGGAGCACAGAAAAACCCATTACTATAGATGGATAGTTTGACAGTTTCACACGCCTGTATATAGTGGGATTACCAACACACAACTTGCCTTTTTTACTTGATGCCAGTGTAGAGAAACAAGGACCTCAGTGGATATACAGTATGTTTGATAAGTCAAGCTCAGTGGCCGTACATAATGCAAATATAGAGTCATGGACATTTGGGGAAAAAAAAATGTTAAAGAAATAAAGTTTTCATTTATCTGTTTTAGCACCACTACACAGATTAACACAGCAGTGGTACAAAGTATTAGCTGAGGTTTGAGTGCTGGGATGCTCAAAGGGCTACCTGGAGGCCTACAGGTACTCCAAGAGCAAGCCGTGGGGCTCAAACTTGCCAATGCCAAAGCATACGTTTGAAGCCGGTTTTCGAACGCACTCACAGTTTCTGACGGCCAAGTGTGGAGGCACGCATCTGCAAACACTGGAGGAAAGAGGGCAAAAGTGGAATATTTAAAGTCAGAGAAACAGGTCTGAAGGATAGAAATCTCATTTTTAAAGTAGCTGGGAAAAGGGAATTCACACGTGAGCAAAGCATAGAAGTGAAAGCAGGAGAAAGTAAAACAGTACTCACTTCGCAGAGGCTGAATGGGGAACCCACAAGTCACCAAGACAGATGGGCACACGCACGTTCAAGAGAAAGCAAGAACATTTAAATAGGGTTGACTGTACCAGAGCAGGTGTTGTTGAATGGTATATGTCCCAACGTGACTGCTTTTTGGAAGTCTGCGTGAAACGTAAAGGCGGATTTGATGGTCAAAAGGGCTTGCGATATAAAACCAGAGTCCGAACGCCAGAGGTCACCTTTTGACCAGGTCTTCAAGCTTTAATGTAGATCTGTGCTACTGTTTTATTTAACTGAGTAGTGTAGATATGTACTGTCCTTTGTTTATAAAGTAGGTGCTTAGTTTTTTTCATTTTGTTTTAATTGTTTTTTAGCCTGTCCTGCGTGATCCATTCTGTAGCTGGATGAACGAGGTGGAAGTTTTTTTCTTGTTTTGTTCTTTTCTTCACTTTTGATTTGGAAACCACTGTAAATATGATAAGTAACATCTGCAGTCATTTTTCTTTTTGTAAGTGTCTTTGCATTGGACTTTGTAAATATTTTTTTTTGCAAGACATTTCTTAGTAAAATAGTATGGACACTGCTGGAATAAAACAGATTCCTGTTTTTGAATAGTCCTTTTTTAGTCTGAGTCTATTTTACTCCATTCCTTTGTTGCTCGATCTCATCTACTGACACCCCAAGTCGGGAATTGTACAACAGGATCCTTACCCGGGGTGTCACAATATGAAACTGAGCATTGATGATACCAGTTGCAAGTCTGTATTGTTTTATGGCAGAGTCTTGGTGCAGCACTATGTGACTGAGCCTTGTGATTTTTTTTGTCAGCACATGCCTCTGATAGATCTTGCTCAACTGATGACCAGAGAAAATTATGAATCAGTAGCTTTGGTGAATTAACGAGACTGGAACATATCATAAACACATTCAAAATAAGAAACTGAGTTGGATTAGACACAACTTGCAAAAAGGAGAGACAACAAGCTCTAGAAGCATACACACCATGCAGAGTTTAAGACTGTACTTAAAAAAAGTAAAAAAGCAAAGCAAGCAGCCCAGGACAGAGACAGATGGGAACTTCTATTGAAGGCTTTATGCACCTACTAAACCAAAGAGGAAAAATTAATAAGCTACACATATGTTTTCAGTTTTACTAAACAAATCTGGTACATGTGTGAGTGACCATACTTTCTGCAATATTGATATAGCTATTATACCCTTATATGCAGCATGCATCAACAATAGTTTATAACCACAATATGTACTAAATTCAAGAATATTTTTATCATAAAAACCATAAAGGAGCAACAACGCTGAGATATAACATTCACATAACCTTTTAATCAATTTCGGATGAGAACAGGGTAAGTCCATTCCACCAGCATAGGACAGGCAGCTGTCTAGTACAGGACCACTTCCGCACACATCCACACTGGCACAAGTTTAAGTTTCCAATCAACTTAATATACACATCTTTGGAGGTCCAAGAGGACAACTTGAGTATTGTGCAAAAAAAAAAAAAAATCTCACAGACGTGTAGAATATGCAGGGCTGTAGGGTGGTAAAACTGTCACCTTACAGTAGTCAAACCCTTTCCTAAACCCTGGCTAGGATAACTGATTTGTGAAGTTTACATGCTCTCCTGTCTCTGATCTCGTTTCCTCCAGGAACTAGTCTCTTTTAATAAAGTCCATTAAAATGGTGTTAGCCTGACTTTTTCAGCATAGGCTTTTTGCATGAATGTGTCTTGTCACAGATGTTGATTTCAACATCTGTTTTGTACAGTACAGATTTTTTGTACAGTTAACCACTGCCAGCATAAACCATGTCAGCCATACACTGCAAAGGAAGGTTAAAAAAGATTAATTAAATCATGAATAGAAAAAAATATTTTTATTTACTGTATATGATAAATTAGCATGTAATGTTTAGTTACAGTTTGAAAAAGGACAAAAAAGGTGCAGACAATTGCTGATTCCATAATCTTTAGATTTCAGCGTACGTTGATATATATTGTGAGTGTGGTTTGTGAAACTGTTTCACTGAGATAACATTATTTAGTCCATAGTTCTTTATTAGGTTTAAGAAGCAAAATAATCTGCTCTCTTACCAGGAAAGTACTCAAAACATCTTATATCTTGACAAGACTGTGCTTTTCAGCTGCATCTGGTTGTCTCTTCATTGCCCATCTAAGCCCTCTGGGTTGCAATTTAGGCTCCTTCCTTAGGGCCTTACTTATCATTAGGCGTCATTTTTTTTTTCAGAGGTGGCTCCCCACTGTGACTAAAAAGAAGCCTCAGGCCAAAACATTGCATACGTTGATGGCAGTAATCCAGAAAAATAGAGTCATAGAAAGGAGAAAAAAAAGTTTTCGCAAAAAAAAAGGCATGCGTAGGCAGAGCATTTCACGAGTGTCGAGGGTTTTCAGTAATGTATTGCTATTTGCTGGTAATGTAGCTTTTCACCAATATAACCTGACAATAGTGTCCCACTTCTTTTCAAATCTAAGAATCATAACTAGGATTGAATTTTTTCAGACTTAAAACATTTATTTTATTTTATTTTTAGTTAGCCAATAAAAGGTGTCATTTTGCCTGGCTTTTCTCAACATTTATTTTTAAATATATTTCCTTGCTGAATTGTGTATATTCTATAAAAATATGTAGATAGACACACAGATAGATACTTGTTTTGTCCCAAGGGGATATTTAGCTTTTATAGAAGCTCAAGAAAACAAATATTGTAACAAACAAATACCCTAATAAACACAAAGAATTACAAAATAGAAGGAAAAAACACTTCTGGTTTTGCTAATTATAAAATAGCAATCACAGTAAGTCAATAAAAAGAAATACTGTTAGGCATGAAGGAGCCCCTATAGCATTTCTTGACACACTTCTGATGAATAATTCTTTGTCTAAAATTACTCAAAGCTAGTGTGTCATAAAGAAGATGAGCAGCATTGTTCACAATGGCCATCAGTTGTGTTTCTATTCTCTAGGTTACTCGAAGGAAGACCACCCACATACATGAACACTCCATGACACTGGATTAGTGATGCAGCAGTAGCAAATATTATTCTGCTGTGACAGTCCCTTTGAAGTACAAAGCAACATAAATTTTTTGCAAACTGGAAATTTCTAAACTATTTCCACACCCTTGTCTTTAGCATTTTGTGCAATGGATCACATGTAACACTTAAAGTGTTAGGACATAATGCATACATATATTTTTCTTGAGGTCCAGCTATTTCAGTTTCAGACACATGGATGAACAATTTTAGAAACGTGCTTAAATTAAGCAAATAGTCATAATTGAATTGAGTCCTGCATTCTATTATAATTACAAATATTATTCTGCTGTGACAGTCCCTTTGAAGTACAAAGCAACATAAATTATGTGCAAACTGGAAATTTCTAAACTATTTCCATGCCTTTATCTTTAGCATTGTGTGCAATGGATCACATGTAACAATTTAAAGTGTTAGGACATAATGCTTACATGCATTCTTCTTGAGGTCCAGCTCTTTCAGTTTGAGAAACATGGATGAACAATTTAAATTAAGCAAATAATCATAATTACACTGAGTCCTGCTTTCTATTACAATGAAGTGGAAACATAAGCTACAAAATGAATGTATAGTCAAGACCATCAAGATTAGTTTTAAACATCTTTCTATACACTGCTATTATACAGTACAGTAAAATAAATGTAAACAAAGGATTGCTATGCATTTGCCTGCTTAAATTTTATAATTTGTAAGTCTTTTTAAATGATCTTATTGTGCCTTAAGAGAAAAATTATGATATAAGAATCCTTACAAATAATATCCATTTGTCTTAAATTCATTCTTAAAGAAATACATTTCTGTGTCGGCTTTTGCTCATTGCTTTTTAGTGGGATGACCAAAGTTCTCAAAAATGCTAAACTAATGAAGAGATAAATCCTTTAGTGTATCCATTATTCTAATGGCTTTATTTAAGGGGGCTGATCCTAGAAGCATCATGCTCAAGTAAAGAATCAACCCTAAGTGGGCAATACATTTACTTTCTCCTTTATTTTTGGATAATTTGCAAAATGACTAATCATGAAATAATAATTAATATTGAAATGACCTTCACTGGTGGCTAAGTAATATGTTGAGTAACAGGAAGACCTGATTACTTCTCAGTATGAGGGTTATCCTGATGAACTTAAATACTGCTGAAGTAAATGAAGCCCAAGTTGTGTGGAAAGCCTAACATGGATAATGTTATATTATGTGCAAGCATTAACAGAAACCACTTCTTTTCAGATGTGTGGAGACAATTATTTGCGAGAGTGTCATAGTATTTAATCTATGAAATCCATTTGTTACTGCTTTTATACCAACTGCAAATATAATCAGAAATACCAATACTCTGTAAATGCATGCCATAAAGTAATGTATTTCTATTATTATTAGTAGTAGTATTATTTCTGATGTTATATTCTATCAGTATTTAGCACATATAATTATTTTCATCCACTTATATTCTGACTTAGTATACTATTGCTAGGAGTTACAGTAGATGGAGAATAGCACTCCCTATAGAAATCACTTCTAGCGATTAAACTGGGGCTCAAAAATTGTGAGGTGACTCTAATACTAGCTACATCGGTATGATATCATGACTTCCAAAATAATTTGCTTTAAAAATCTTACATTTTGCCTCATGCCACAGTGGTTATCTTAGCATTTTAAATGTTATTATCTTACACTGCCTGTTTAAGTGTTCTTTGATAACTGTTTAGGTCAAACAGCTCTCTCATCAGATTTTATAATGGCTAGTTCATTTTTTTAACTTAAAATACTTTTGTTAAGTTTCTTAACATACCCAGAAAGTCTAGTGTACCAGCAGAACGAAGATAAAGCTGAATTGCACTAGATATAAGTCATTGCCAGCCTTAAACTACCCCCAAAGCATGTTACACTTTTGGCTTTTCTCCTGCCACAATGGGTCTAATTGGGTGTTTGGAGATTTAGAATAGAAATAAAAAAAATACTTTGAGGTGATATTTACCTTGTGCTCAGTGCTGTTAACAAACCAACTTGGCATTTGTATCAATGGCTGATGAGATACCCTTATTTTGTGACTAGAAATGCAATTTTGTTCACCTAGTCATTTCTGATTTAGTATTCGTTCATATGGCGTACAGAAGCTGTAGATTGTAGGAATCATCACTTCAGTTCCCTGTGGGAGGTTATTTAAAGGTCAGGTGAGGTGAAGTGAATGGCATGCAAATGAATCATTCACTAATAATACTGTAAACAGATTTTTAATAAAGGTTTCACATATTCTCAAAACTGAATTAAAACATCACAATTTAAACTTGAATTGAAAAATTACAGCTAAAAAATATATTTTTATGAGAGTGTATCTTTTGGATATAAAATTATAACAGATTATTAATTTGATTTTTTTTTCTTTTTGGCTCTTCACAACTTCCCTGATGTAACATGCCTTTACATCTTTACAAGCATACTAAAACACTGATAATCATAGCCAACAGCTATAATTCCTATTAATCTATGGTTAGAACAGGCAGACAGATTCCTAATTCTTTTTTCAAATGACCAAATGCCCTGTATCCCAGATCGATGGATTAAATCAGAATGGGTTGCTGAGCTGACTGTAGTACAGCAAGCCATACAGATGGTGAAGCAATAAACAGATTTTGTAAAAATGCAGGGATCATAATACTTGTAGTAAAAAAAGCTTTTTTTTTTTTGGGGGCACTTAGGATAAAGTAATAATGAAATTCAAACATATAGAAAATAAAGACAATTTGTATCCTAATTGAAAAAAAAGTCTAAATTAGTATTAGCCACCCTAATCCAGTGTGTTCATAAGAAATATAATAATTTTCTTTATGAGGTAGAAGTACATAATAAGCAAGAATAGTTGTGTCATATTTTTGAAACATTAAAATCTGTTCTTCAAAGTGGCAGAGTGATGGCTCTGAGGCTAAGGATTTGCACTGGCATTCGGAAGGTTGCCAGTTTGAATCCTGTAAACGCCAAAGTAACTCCACTTCTTTGGGCCCTTGAGCAAGGCAGCTTACCTGCAATTTCTCCATCCTGGGTATGATGTTACTCTGCATTCAGCCCTGCATGTAGGTCCTCCAACCTGCAGGGAAAAACCTGGGGCTTGGTGGCAGAATTGGCACTCCAGCCACCATAAAAAAAAGCTCACACTGGTTCCATTCCATCTGAACTAGTGTGGTGCTGAGGTGTCACCTGCCACATGGCTGCACTTGGGTCCTAATCTGGGTTCCTGAGTTGATTTGTCATGTGGTGGGTGCGGGCGGCAATGTGCTGTATCAGCACGTGCTCCTAACCTTCTCTCTTCTAATGTATGTCTAAATATTTTGTGATTTTAATAAAAATGTTTCATCCACAGCATCTAATAAATCCCTAGTGAAGGAATAAAAATCAAAAATAACACCATATTTTTAATCACTAACCATGAAATAGTCTAAAACAATTCTTCACTTGCTTATGTTTGAAATTTATTTTTAAAAGTGTCTATGAGAGAGCTAGGACCACAAATAAATATCAAAAATAGTATCATATTTGTGATCAGCAACCTCATCATAACATAAAATGGCACTCCACATGTGTGAATTGGTGTAACCCCTTATATCCCATTAAGGAGTGAACCTCTGTTGGTAGTTGATATGGCATTCACAATTTCAAGTCCTTCTGATCATTCTTGCTGAAGACACCTATTGGTTTACTCTTTATCATAACAGTGTAATTTCCTGCACAATAAATGTTCTAAAAATGAGAGTGTTCCAGGACTAGAGACTCAAAAATAGCGAGGAGTTCCCAAACGTTTTACATCTTTTGTAACTTGATATCAAGACGCATTGAATGGTATCACAGGTGAGGGTTTTCTTGTACTGGTGAGACAAAAAAAAATGAAGTGATCTTAAAACATTCATAAATAACTCTTATGAACACAATACTCTTATTTCATGTTGAACACGAGGTATAATGAAAAATGCAATATTATTCATGTAATTTTACAAGCCAATTTATTCTCTAGTAGCACCAGTGTCATTTGTTGGATGTGGCTTTTCCAGATGAAGCTAATCTAAGGCCGTAATTAGCAGAAGTAATTTATAAATGCCAGGAACTGATGAGTGCTCAAAGTACTGAAAAAAAACTGTAAAAATATCGATCAAATACTCAAAAAAAAAAAAAATGTCACCTTATATTACTAAGTGAAACTGAATACATGCTAAAAAATGAACACACTTACACTTAAGCCTGGGCATATCAGGCCAGGTATTTTTTAATTAGAATGCACTTAACCTAGTAATTATTGTTTAATAATATTGCAACTTGAGTCAAAATACTGGCAAGGGATGAAATAAAACTGAAAGAAATGCACACTTAACTGTATCATTACTTTGATAAAGCTGCAAGAACTCTGTACAGTTATATAGGCAGTTATAGAGTAATTACTATGTACATTTGTTGCAATTAAAGAAACCAAACTTATAATGTGAACTATTAATCTTTACAGCTGTAATTTAAAAAATTACTGTTATTACAATCATTATTAACCACAACAATAATAATTTACCTCTCACAGATTCTAATCTGTTTTTGATTTCCTATTCAACAGCATTACTTAAATATAAGTTTCTGATATCTGAAACCATCTCATTAGGTTATGGAATTTATATTCTTAGAAAAGTGAACACTGATTTTTGAATGAAAATGTAGGTGCATAAATGTAACTGTATCACCACACCCAGGCAATCTTTCCTTATATTCTAGAGGATAAATACCTCACAGGATGATTAGGTGAGTCGACTCATCATTTACAATATGCAAATTATGCAAATTAGACAGGCCAACACTTATTTGACTAAAAGCACACAGAGTTTTAAGGATGAAAAGTTTTGTGTCGTTTTTCTTTGTGTATCTTTGATGCCCTTATTTTATAAAATTCTTAACTAACCTAAAGTGGGTTTGAGGGTTGCTGAGAATTCTGAGAGTATTGGCACCCTGCCAGCTGCTTGTAATTAAACACCTACACTCCTTAGAGAACAATTAAAGTCTCTGTACCTTGCCTTCGAAGAGCTTCTTAAGGGTACTTAAGACATATTTTTATTTCACAATTACCTTTTCAAATTATGGAAGATTTTTTTTTATTTCCTTGAAAAGTCAGTTCCAAGAATTATTTGGCGTATTAACCAAGGTGTCATAACATAAACTGTCCTGTTTGAAACCTGATGTTTAGAATGTTTCCTATGCAGTAACTATACTATAATCATATGCTTTAGCTATTTCAATTATATGTCTATATATTTGTATGTCATTTATTTCAGTCACAATTAATATTTTTCTTTGTGTTTGCTTTAACTAAAGAGTTGTAAGATTGAATTTAAAATCCATGTTTAACATTAATTAGCATACATCTATTTAGTTTTACAATCTATTCAATTAAAATTTAACTCTTTCCCATTATATTTGTAGAAGTAACATAAAAGGTCAAAGAACAAAAGGCAGATGTAAAATCCATTTAGCAGATAAATCAATCCTTCATGTGAAGTTGTTAGCTCTCCCAAAATGACTCAAAGGAACGTCCTGTCATTTTCTACTAATGTAATTGTTTTCTGTTCTCATTAGATGCTTTTGCTTTTAATGTGTTTTAAATAGACAGTGACAACTTTATTACCAACAATAAATGTCTGCATTATTCGGTCACTGTTGTCAATCATTCAAGACCTTAAACAGTTCACATTTTGAATTAGGAGCCATCAAACTATCATTTGATGAAAATTAACTATCTATGGCAGGTCGGCTGGAAGCTTGTATGAGACATTTTCTGTAATAAAGTGAAATTAAAACAACCAAGTACTGTTAGAGCTCCCCTCAGGAGAGCCCTCTGTACCTGCTAACTAATTAGCCATAGAAATATGCTGCCAAATGAGATGGGTACATTTCCCCCAAACAAATTGTAACCAAGTAACTGGGTTTTTAACATGGAACCAGATTCTTTGCATTACGTTATCTTACTTCTTTTCACTACTTTATTTTTTAATAGCAACTGAGTCAATAGTAGAAAAAAATAGGGAAGCAAAAAAATGATAAATGATT
The DNA here is from genome assembly GCF_016835505.1 of Polypterus senegalus. NCBI lineage: Eukaryota > Metazoa > Chordata > Cladistia > Polypteriformes > Polypteridae > Polypterus > Polypterus senegalus. The sequence goes on along the minus strand of NC_053154.1, from coordinate 118,380,303 downwards.
CAGTAAACATCTTCCCCCCTCTGAAGACAACGATGATATACACTTGATGAGATCCAGATTCACTCTGTACGACTTGAAACCTTCACATCCTCATATGGAGACAACTGCAGAAGCAAAAATCTAGAAAATCATTTCTATGCTAACATGGATAAACAAAAGGATTCATTATGGCCTATGTATATTTTTTCATTTTATATATTTTTTTAGCTTTACTACAAATTTCTCTTTAATGAAAAATGCTTTCTTATATCATATCCTTCTTTTAACTGAATATGCAACTTCTCTGCCTTCTTCTAATTTCTTTAACTTTCTTTATTTCTTTTTTGGATTTCATGTTTTGTTTTTCCTGTTCCTCATGCTACTGGCTTCTTAAGAAAATTGAATTTTATTTGAGCTGGAATGTCTTTTTTGTTTCCTTTATATCCGATTAGAGGGACAATGTGAACACACGCAACATTACTGCAGTCAGTTTACAGAGTAGCTCACTGTCTTGGCAGGGTCCAAGTGTACTCATTTTTCATGGTCACGTGATATGATTTGTGGTATAAAGGTGAGTTGAGGGAGATCATACTGGACAAGCACCACTGAAGATAAACAAGGTGCACAAACAATTCATGGGTTGGTTGTAAATGCTCGCAAGCATGATTTAAGGTTTATGAGTGGCTGATAAACCTCTATGAAGCTAAAATAAAGCCACTTTCTTTCCTACATGACATGAAATCAACAAATCAGATCATTCTATGGAAGCAACATCTTTAAACAACAAATGAACAAAGGCCTTCTACCCTTTTTACCATGGAAAATCAAAAAGAAAATTCAAAGAATGCCAGTTTTGAAAATAAAATTGTAATGAAAGACTCCAAACCTTAAAAATATACAATATGAAGATGAAGATTTACAAATTCATTGCTGCCCAGGGGCAAAAATTATACATCTAACAAAAATACTAAAGAAAATTGCAGAGCCCATAAATACACTAAAAGCAATTATTTTTAGAGTGGTATAAACAATAGGAAAACAATATGCAATAAAACCATGATCACATAAATATAGATGTTAAAAAGGGCAACAAAAAAAGTGTTTTTTCTAAAGCAAATGTCATATATCAAGAACTACATTTCTTAAATAAATTACTCTACAGGCAACAACAAACCTTACAAACCTTCAACAAGCATGCAATGACAAAAGAATTATGTGCCAAAACTAAATGATAAACATTCTGACATTAAGACAAAATGCATTGAACACCTAAAACAACACAAAAGTTTTTTCAACAACGGCAACAATATTTAAACTGCCAATGCCCATCCCATAGCAAAGAAGGGAAAAAAACAGAGATTAGAAATGAAAGAAAACCAAACCATAGAATTAATCCAAAACCAATATTACATTCTTTCAAAAGGCTTAACATTTATCCTGTAAGAAAAGGCACTATATAGGCACCTGACCCAACACAGATGGACACAGAGGCACGTATAAAAGACTTTTTATTTTCTCTTCAGCTGGAGGGCACATCTTCCCCATAATTCCCCCAGCCACAACACAGTCCAAAGTACAATACAAAAGTCACACCATCACTCTTCTTCTTTCTTCCACCACCACTTCTCCTCAGCAAGCTTTGTCCTCCTTCCACCCGACTCTGGCCACTGAGTGGTGGTCGCTGGCTCCCTTTTATTGGGTACCCGGAAGTGCTCCAGGTGCTTGATTGGCAACATCCAGCTGCACTTCCGGGTAAGGTGAAACCCACAGAGTTGCACAGAACTCCAACCCCCAAGAAGCCCAGGGGGAGTCCGAGGCACCGCTACAACCCAGGGAGGCTGCCATCTAGCATCCAGGGGGAGATACTGGGCATCCCAGCCAGGCATGGGCCCCAGCCATCCATCACAATCCCTACCCCTAAATCAAGTAGAACTTCTATGCAAATATTTTGGTCTGATCTAAAAAAGACAAGAGGAAACCGAAAATAGCTGATTTTTTGAAGGTCATACAAGTAATGATCCACTTTAATACCAAAACTAGCAGCCAAAGGGTAATCAAATTAACACTAATATAAAAGAATGAAAAGAAAAGTCAGAAAATACATAAAATATATCCCATGAATTCTTTGAAGTGGATAACATAACTAGAGATGAAAGAATAGATATTAGACAACTGAAAGAACAAACACATGTGATTATAAAGCCATTTGACAAGGGAAGTTTAGTAGCAGTGATGGACAAAACAGACTATGTAAAGGAGGTCATGAGACAACTAAAAAATGTAAACTACTATAAACAGATTACAGAGCCCTTAACCCACAAACATAAAAAGAGACAAAATTAACAACAAATGAAAATGAACAATAAAGGGTACATAACATGTAAAAAGAAAGCATTCTAAGGGAAAGGCGATTTTATGTGTTACCAAAGGTCTATAAGGATCCAGCAACATGGAAAGAGCCCTATGTAATACCACTGGGGAGACCTATTGTCTCGGATTATAAAAGTGAGACTTTGAGGATAGGTCAATATTTAGCTCACTTCTTAAACCCCATTATCAACCATCAATATAAGCTAAACTAAAGATAGCTCTGATTTTAAAAATAGAATCAAAAATACAATGGATGTCTGAAAGAGACATGGGGCCTCATGTATAAATGGTGCATACGCACAAAAATGTTGTGTAAGCCCGTTTCCATGCTCACATCGCGATGTATAAAACCTAAACTTGTCGTAAAGCCATGCACATTTTCACGGCAGCTAAATGCTTGGCATATGCAAGTTCTCTGCTCAGTTTTGCAAACTGGCGGCACCAAGCGTCAAAGCAGTGCTTTTGTTCCAGTGTGGTTTCCCGTTCTTTTTTAGATCCACATCCCTGACGCAGCTTTATCAAATGCACTGAAATTAACTCATATTGTTTATTAGTCTAAGGCATCTGATTGTAAGATTGTGAGACTTGCCCGGACACCACCAGTCGGAAACCACATCTTTATAAAAGTCACACGTTTATTTATCACCTTCAAATAACAGGAGTAAAGTCCCGAACACCACACAATGCACTCAGCAATTAAATCACCACAATAAACCTTTTTCTCAGTCGCCTTTCTTCTTCTCCTGGGAGCTTCGTTCTACTCCCACTCCTGACTCAAGCTCTCCGACTGTTAGGAGGCAGCACCTTTTATTCCCACCTGGATGTGTTACAGGTGGCTGGTGACAATCTTCCGGCAGCACTTCCTGGTGTGGCGGAAGTGCTGCCCTTTGCCCCGGAAGCACTCTGGGCGTCCCTGGCAGGTTCATCCGCTATCTTGCCTGGTGTGGCGGAAGTGACAGTTCCCCAGGTCCCATGAGGCTTAAGGCGTCCCCTTGGCGGTGGCCACGGTTCCCAACAGGTCAGGACCTCTTTGTTCCTTTCCCGTGGTCCTCTTTTTGTCCAGGGCGGTTGCCCCCTCATGACCCAGAAGCTATTACTGTCCCTTTCCGGTCCCTCCAGGAATCCCGGCCAGGTAATGACCCCGGCAATCTGCCACACCTGTAACAATATAATGGTCCATGGAATGGCCAAACTATTCCAGATACCATATCTGATTAACTGTTGTTCCTCTCAAAGCACCACTAAGAGTATTTATCCCACAGCATCAAGCACACGCTGCCTCAGCCATGCACTATTTAAACTGCTCTCATACGACAAACACTTTAGAGCCTTTCCTGTACAGACCTCGTGGTTCAGAAACATTTTCCTCCCAAAGACTATAAACGCACTCAATCAGGCCATCAATTGCTCCTTGTAGAACTGTTTGTACTTATCAGTACAATTACCTCACTGTAAACTTCTGATAGTTACAATGTTGCACATCCTGAGCCACTTTATATAGCGCGTATTTACATATGATGAAAATTTCATTTTTAAAATGAAATGCAGGAAAATATGTTTATTTCTTTATACAGATAAAATGTTAATATCATTTAAATAATCTATATTGTTAATAATTTAACATATGAGGACACAGTGTTGCAGTGCTAGCTAGTTCAGGGATTGTTCCTGCCTTGCACTGTATTCTTGCTGGAAGGATAGATGGATAGAAAATTAAACATGTACTACGAAGATATTTCAATGTTCCTTAAAAGTTTTGAAGATTTGGCATTCTAAGCTTACAGATGTCTTAACATCTATTATAGAGCTGATTGTGTGGTGATTGGTTACTTGGAATTGGGGGTTAGTATGTTTGAAAGAGACAGTACTGCTGCAATAAATTATTTCATTGAAGGTCGTGCACGGTGCAGCATGCAGCATCTTGCGGGAGGCAGGAACAATCACTGGACAGGGCACCAGCTCATCACTATCACTGCACCACCACATTCCCATGTTTAATACATGCTTTAATTGATATGATATGAATACTGAAATTATATCATGTATACATCTCAGTATTTAAATTATTCAGAGAACGGTAATATCACTAACGTAATGGATTCTGTGTCCTGTCGGAGGAAGAGAAAGCCCGTTTAAGAAGCACGTAGTGATTCACACACACAGAGCACATAGAATAACACATACAAAGCAAAATATTTAACATGCTACTTTAGTTACAATGATATTTGAGAAACTAGTAAACTAAACGATTTAAAGATGAAGTTTATGATGTTCTACTTTAATGACAAAATACACAATGTGATTAAATTGGAAATTTCAAGATTAAAGTTGACATTTCAAACTTTTTTCTCACTGTGTCCCTATTTTTTTTCTTTTCTCTGTACCCTAATAAGCTTTCATATGACACTCAGACGGTGGGCTATGATTTGCCTTTGCACAGCGACTTTGATATCTGACAACTTCTTTTTTATTTCGGGCACTCTATGTCACTCGATCAACTTCCTTTTGTTGTTTATACCACTGTTTAAACTAACAAATAGTACGTTTTTACTTGCCTCCACTTGGTATTTGCTGTAATTCTTCTGCTTTCCCCCATGCCTTTGCCACTGCCTTTTACCGAACGCTGAGCTTAAGGACTATTTATATTGATTTGCATATTCAAAGAGGCGTAATTCTGGGAGGAGTTGGGGAGTGGCAGCAGGCGCGTGTACATGCGTTATTGTTCGCGCTGACCAGGATTTATATAGCGGAAGAACGTGGAAGTTGGCAAACGCACAGATGTATGCATATTTTATTGTGAATTCTATGCACATCATTATCCATTAGACCCCTGGTCTGTGGCACTTGCATTTTAAATAAATAAATGCACTTACATTTTTGGGTGGGGTGTAGGCAGTGTGGCGCAGTGGCTCGGGAGGCAGGTGTCGGGGTGGGCGATTCTGTATCCATGTGTGCACGTGTTAGATTGACCCATTCCCTCATTAGTGCTGGAGATATGATTGTCGCATCAGCATCCCACAGGGTTTTTAAAAGAGAACCAAGGTGTCAGAAATGAGAGAAACAAAAGGAAGAGACAAGAAAAGAACTGTGAGTGAGCACAATATCAGGTGCCTGAGCCAATGACAGGAAAAAAAAAAGAGGTAGAGTGATTGGTAGCCTCATGGTGGAGTAAGCAATTAGCGCTCCATGAGGTAAAACAAAAACAATACACCGGTGGTTAAACATTTTGAGAGAGTGGGGGCACAAAACCTAAAGTCAGGAGTAGTTTAGACAAATTGAAAATATGGTAAAAATAAAAAATGGAAAGAAAGAGAGTGGATTGTCTGCCTGAATACAATGGTATCAAATGTATTTAATTTGAGAAGGGGATACAAGAATCTAAAAAAAACAAAAAAAAAAAAAAAAAGAAAAGTTTTCATTCGGAATAGTGAGAAAAAAGTTTATCACATCTTAGAACTCATCAGCTTTGTATGACAGCAAACAAAATTTTAAAAAAGTACATGGCCACGTCTTTAAAACATTAAAAATAAGTGCTTTTTTTGATAAAGTATTTTTAAATATTCACTTCCATGAATTAGTAGCTTGTACTTAAACAAAAAACCCAAACACTCATGGGAGAAACATTATGACTTGAAGACCTCCTCTCTGACATTTGTTGGTCAAGAGTAATGTCTTTCAGTAACCAGTAGCAACTTGCTTTTGTATCTTAACAGTGTTACCTCCAAAATGGCAAAACAAAAACAAAATGTTAAGTGCTTACTTACTGCAAAAAAAGAAGTCTGAGCACATGAATTTTTATGTTAAGCAATTAAATCTTGCTTTCTTTAGTGTAAGATTTATTGATTTATTAAGAAATTTGTATTTAAGACTACTAAAAATGAAAAAACCTTGTCTAGTAAATTTTCGTTACTCCAGATTTTTTTTACTGAAAAAATGACTTAATGGTTTGATTTGAAACGTTTCACTTGCTTAGATTTCATTTCTGCAGTTAATTCAGTAATGCAATCAAATTATGCCACCAAATGTGGAACATACAACCTTCATAACTTCTAGAATGCAAAAAAGTAGAAGAATTATGAAAAAACAATATTTTATTACCAGTAACGGTGCACTGCATGATAGCATGCAGTGAATACACTTGACTTCAGCATTCATAGTTTCCATACTCTTTCTCTGTACGTTCAGCATTCGTTTGCTCAGAGGTTGATGCTCTTGCTGCTTCCTGAGCAGCTCTTCTTTTCTCCACTCTAGCGGCCCGCTGCTTCTCTTCTTTTGTTGGCATCTTTTCGCATTAAAACTGATTAAGTCAGTGTTTGTGTTGCAATTACTTAGTACGTTTTCCTTAATTATTCACTTAAACTGGCTCTTAAGTCTTCAATCTGCCTCAAGAATGATTTAAGATATGAAGAGGTAGATGAAATGACGGCGAAGGTGGCAGAGATAAGAACGGTGCCCGTACGCATGTGCTGCAAAGCTGCCCTGCTGGCTCCTGCCGAGAGTTGATTCTACAATAAAATAAAATAAAAATAAAAAGGGCATTAACCTTGGAGGTCAATCATCACCCCGTAAGCGGATAGTAGACGTCACATAGTATATGTGTACCAAATTTCAGGTCAATAGGTCAAACGGTTTGCGAGCTACAGGTGATTTAAAATCTTGGACAGACAAACGAACAACCACGGTAGCTTATTATATAAGAAGATTATTATCTTATGGCCATTTCTGTATAATGTTTGCCCCATTGACAACTTTCTGGGCAAGAGGAGTTATTATTACAGTGTCCAATCTCAGCAAATTGTAGATGACTTCTTTTTGTTACAACTTGGTGACAAGACATTTACTGTGTCATCCCAGAGTCCTTATTTATTTCTGTTGTAAAGTACCTTATTATTTTGTGTTGTCTTGTAAAGGTGCTTATGATTGCCCTCATTGCCAAAGGTGTTATACAAAAGAAAAATTGATTGACAGACTGTAGTGTAAGAAAAAAAGACTTGTAACAGCTTTTTAAGTAATACTTTTCTTGTGAGTTTAGGGACTGTAACTGTTGTTTTTAAGATCACTATTAATTAAATTACATGATCTCATTAATATTTTCATTGGTAAATTATCTGCTTCAGCTTATCCACTGTAGGATTATATTACAATGTTTATCAGTTTCAATCCAATTCATTTTTTCTTTAGCTTTATTTTTTATCCCTCAGGAATACCCCAAATTAAATAACCTGTGTTTTAATTGTACCATCAAAAATATGCATTTTCATATTTGCATGTGTGGGCAAACTGCAAAGGTAATTGGATGATGAAAAGAGACTACTGTAGTTAACCTCAACCGTAGTGAAAAGCCCTGGTCCCATTAGGAGATCTAGAAGTGGGGAACAATTACATCATTGCTATAAAGTAGGGACTGAGTCAAGACTGGAAATCAAATGTCTGGCTTTTGTAAGAACAGATGAAAGAACGTTCTGTTTTTGTCTCCACCATTTTAAATGCACAATACTGGATATGTTTCAATGATTTTCCTTTTGAATTATATTAATCAAAATCTTCATTAGTTATCCTCTTTCATAGAGAATGTTGCATGGTTATTCACTGCGCTCCTTCAACTTCAAACTATAAAAAACAAAAAATAAATATATTTTAAAATAAATTACAACATATGAAAAACATCAGGTAAAGTTAAGGTGCGTTTTTACAGTATTAAAATTAGGTTTTGGTAGTGAAGGTGTTTCTGGGAGAACATTACTAAAATACACTGGAGAAAAAAATTACTGGAACACTTAAATCACACATTGGATCTCAATAAATGAAAAGCACAGGTCTCACTACAGGATGTTGGGCCCTCATGCCACCCTCATGGAGTCTGTTTCTGACAGACAGAAACATGCACACCATTAACCAGCTGGAGACCATTATGTAGTGCTCTGGCAGTGTTCCTGTTGCTCCTTGTACAAAGGAGCAGATACTAGTCCTGCTGCTGGGTTGATTCCCTTCTATGGCCCTGTCCAGCTCTCCTTTTGTAACAACCATTCTCCTGGTATTTCATCCATGCTCTTGTGACGACACGTACGAATGTGCCATCCTGGAGGAGCTGGATTACCTGTGCAACCTGAATCAGCTGCAGGTACCACCTCATGCTACCAGTAGTGACAAGGACACTAGCAAAATGCAAAACTAGAGAAGAATTAGTCATAAAGAATAAGGATAGAGCATAGAGGATAGAGTGTCTGTGGTCACCACCTGCACAACCATTCTCTTTTTGGGGTTGTCTTGCTGTTGCCTCTACAGTACACCTGTTGTCACTTTCATTTGCAGCAAAGCAGGTGAAGATGATTCACAAACTGAACAGATTAATACCCCTGAAGCTTAATTGACTTGATGTTAGACTGTGATGATTAAGTGTTATCTTATTTTTCTTTGAGTGGGTAAATATTATAAAACAGTTTGAACACTCATTCATTAAACATATTTTCTAGTTTAGTTTTAAATACATGGGGGTTACAATCTTTTATGGATTGATACGTTTACATAGATTTGAGACACAGTGCACATCACAGCTGCTCTTCACGGAGGGTGGGTCACTTATTTTTTGATACTTCTCTGTGTTGTGTGGCTTTATATCTTTTTGTGTGCCTACCCAGGTGAGGACACACAATATGACTATCACTGTGCAAACTATATTGCTAGTCAGCATTCACCAAGAACATAAGCTCACAAAAACTTAGGATACAAGATTTAAGCATTCTGGTTTTTTTTTATTTTGATATAAATATTCGTTAAATGATACAATTATTACCAATATATTAATATTAATATTGGAATTATGCAAACACTTTTAGCCATATAGTATGTAATACATCTATTTTTATAAACATGCAAGTAATTAATTTGTCCTCTTTTTCTATTCAGCACAGTCCCAAAAATGTGCATTTTTTAACTTCATAATACTGTGTAAATTGCTTTGTGATAGCATATACTAAAGCTAAAGTTGGATGGTTGTATTTCTAAAAGAGTGGATTTTTATTGAAGGAATAGTTTTGGAAAAAAAGAAAAAACAATAACACAAAGTTATGGAAAATGACAGCTCATTCGAAGTATTCTGAAAAGAATTACATTTATTCTTAGGAAATAATGATGTGCCAAGAGGAAACGGTGATCTATACAGGTTGGAGCTTTCCTAGACTTCTTTTCATTCTAACTGGCAAGCTGCATTAGAAAGTGCCTTGTCATCAATCAGTCTGATTATTTCACTCTTTTACTAAACACAATTCAGGGCTGTCAACATTATACTCCAAACATGGATAGATAATCACATACCTTCCAGTTTACGGCCAGTGTGAATGATTTGCTTATTGCAAATAGTTCAGACTTCTCTCTTTCTTGATGCAGAAAAATAATATAATAACTCTGAGTCTAGAGCAGAAAAAAATAATCAGTAAGGGTGCAATAAATAATAAAGCTTACATCAGAGTTATGGACCAATTCATCTAATTTTATGAATAAAGTTTCTTTTCTCTCTCTGAAATTTTAGTGTTAGGAAGAAGTCATGGAACAACATGTCAGAGTCTCATCTCTGCAGTAGAATATTGGCTAATAGAAGTACTCAAAATGTGTAGTTAATTAAATGAAATGGAAAGGATGCATTAACCCACAATATGTAAATGAAGCCTCCTTCTTCTTGCAATATCATGTATCTTTAACAAAATGATGCAAGATGTTACTTGCAGTATAGATAAATAACTTAGTACTATCATGATTAATTTAAAATTACTTTAAAAAAAATCAGTTATACACAGCAAAACAAAAATTTGTATTTTTTTAAAATTTGAGACATCAGGAGAAAATTAAGTAAACATAAAATTAATTCTTCAAGAAAATCTACTGAGGAATAATCCTTCTGAAATGATGGATACAATTATATTGCAAATTAAATTAACCATCCAGCCAATATCAAACCCAAGAAATTTATTTCCTAGAGGCTAAAGATAAGATAACACATTTGTGTCATTGTACTGCAAATTTAAAATTTTACCAGGCAGCAATGCCTCTTATTACTTGGACGATAGTGTAATTGTATTGATGGGCTGCCTGTTATGCCTATGTAGATTATCTTTCCACAGTCCATTAACATAAATTTACTTTATTTTTCCATTCAGCCAATATCAAACTCAAGAATTTTTTTTCTTAAAGGCAGGAGCCTAACTTGATAGCATAAGGCAAGTGCCATTACTTACCTGCCCATTGCAGGGCATACTGATGCACATATACAGAGTTGCTAATCTTGGAACAATGATTTTTGTGAAGAAGGAAGAAAAGCTGAGTGCTCTGAGCAAAAGCCAAGCAAACATAGGGGGAGTAATAAACTCTACACAAATAGTGGCTAGGTCGGAATTCAAACCCAGTAAGTCTAAACTAGACCAATATGGTAAGCTATGGTTTCCAGCTACTTGGAATAAGCTCTGCTCACGGTGACAATACTGGAAACAATAGATTCAGAAAATAGAAAAAGAATGGAAAGTGCTGTAGTTAAAACCTCGTTCGTCGCCTAGCCCACAACTTGTCGAGATCAAGTCAAGACTGAGTCTAAGGGGAGGAGATCAAGACCAAGACAAGATCAAATCAAAACCATAGCAAAACAGAGTCCAAGACCAAGCCTTGAATAGAATTTGACTAGTTCCAGACCATATTAGCTAATTCTGTAATGGAGTAATTGAAACTAAGTTCAGTTGAACCCCTGCAAATTCATTTTAGGCAGTGGGTTAAAGCATGGATAAAGATCTCACCAGTAAATGAATGGGCAATATACACAACATGACACTGAAATGTGGTAGTAGACGTTTTGCTCTAATCCCAATCACAATTTCAGTAAGTTGAAGTATGACCAAAATTTAACTCAATCAACCCAATAAACAATTAATGGTTTTTGAATATTTTTAATAGAATGATATGTGATAAGCTTTTTTAGATGATCATGTTGAACTTTTATTTGTGATAATCAAAAATAATGTGAAACAACTGTATAATATCAAATTTGGCCACATTTTTCACTTCTGTGGAAGTCATCTCAAGGTACTTTGTTGGTACAACTGTTTACAGTGATAGACCTTTTAAGATCACATGGTGTGACTTTAACTTTGTGCTGCAACACACAGATCACTCTGTAAATGTGCCATTAATAACCCTACATACTGTACCTATGAACATTGCCCCAAAGACCAACTACAGCTTCGTAGCACCTACACTGCCATGACGGATGGGAACAATGGATACTCAACACAAGCTCTGGCATTCTTCTTCCATTGTGTCAGCCTGCCAGCACATTTTGTTATCACCATATTTGCTCACTGTGCTTGAACATTAATATTATGATTAGCTTTGGTTATCCTTTCCTTGTTTGTGTTTGTACATATATTATTTCTGATTGCATTCTAATTATTTTTTCATTTTATACTTCTTATTATTTATCTTCAATCCTCTATCTTCCAGAGCTCTTCTACATTTTTCTAATTTTCTCTCCACTTCCCCTCTTCAAGTAAGGTTTTTCCCCTGCCGTTAACACTGAACACTCACAATAATTACATAATAATATATAACCCCCAGGCTCATGAACGGTATTTTGCTGCACTGAAGTAAATTCACATTAAGATAAACTGAAACTTTTCATGGACTAATAACATAAGACGTAATTTTATTGTATCACACAGACCCACTTTGTCTTTCTAGTATGGTGCAGGACTAACATTTTCTATGCTAGTAAATACAAAGAAATATGCAAGGAAGATGAGACTGTGCAAAACAACCAACTCATGTCAGCACATAAAACAACGTATTAGTCACTTAAAATGCAGAAACTGAATAAACTGAACTTTATCAAGGAATTTAGCTTTTCAAAGTGGCTGTTGTTGTTTGCAGCTCTTCTAAATAACTCAGTTTCTTCTTGTCTAGTATGTTTTATGAATTTTTACCCTTGTAGGTAATGTGTTTGTGCACATCTCTCCATAAATGCCAATGCTTGTTAGTGTTCTTTACAGTACTACAGAATTCCACAACTGCACTTCGGAAACAGGAGGACATTACATCTTTCATTTTTAGTTTTGAATGCAGTATTGAAAACCAGAAAAACACTTAATTTGTCTTTTTTCAGTCTGGAAAGAAAAAGCACATTATCAACAAACATCTCTGTGTCAATCTCCAAAATTGGAAATAACAAGTAAGCATTAAAAAACACAAGTCTCCGCAATTGTATCGTAACATGCACAAGCTTTCAATTGCAGTCTTTGCAACTGTTTGATTAATCAAGTCTGCCTTGGTGACAGAACTTATGGATTATTACTTTCTTGAAAAAAAAGAAAGAAAATGGAACAAGGTGTATGGCCAAATAATCTGTACTGTGATGAACACTACCGTGTGTGTTTCATAATTAACCAAAATGTTTTTGAATCCATCTAATATTATTAGAGTGTAAGCACTGGTAATATGCAAATGAAGAGAATAATGGATGTTTTCAATCAAACATACACTGCAGCTGCAGTGGCTACAGAAATAAAAAAGTTACAGTTGTTGTAGCAACAGTGGGATTGTTGTCACCCAAGAGTCACTCTCTTATTTTCAAAAAATTAGATGTGGAGTTTCATGCATGTGCGGCCAGTTCATCTTGCCAATGCTGTTTAAAACTTCCCTACAGCAATACCTAAGTAAAAGTATAGTAACCTTTTTAGAAAATGATTAAAATAAAAGCTGCTCATGAGAAAATTAGTCAAGGAGAAGTTTTAAAGTTTTAAAGCATTCAATATATGCATACTAATCAGAAGTACAAGTAAATTCAGGATCTATCTTTGTTATATACACTGCGTCAAGTCAAAATCCTGTTACTGCCAAAAGGGAACCCACTCCGTTGGGCCCTTGGGGAGTAATAAAGTATATCAAATAAAAATAAAAGTTCTTAAAAACAAACTGAAAATAATTCAGGTTACCTTCTTTTTACCAAACAATAATTCATTTATTAAAGTTAAACAATGCTAACAACTGTATATGTTTGCATTATAACAATGCAAACAAACCCATCTGTCTTTTCCTCCCACTTTTAAGTTTATTCTCATTTGTAAAAAAAACTTTCCTCCTTTTTTCTTCCATTTACTTAACTCTTCCCTTCTTTTTGTATCCCTTCCATCCCTACTCTCTCCACAACTCTTATATCCTCCTATTCTTATCTAAACCTGCTGTTCATTTTTATAAGTAGCTAACTTTCAAAATGTTAGTAATGAACTCTTTCTCTTCTTTACTAAAAACAATTTCGGGAGCATTAAACTGCTAGGCTTTAAGGCTTTGGACTTCAAACCCTGAGGTTGTGGGTTCAAATCCTGCTACTGACAGTGTGTGATCCTGTGCAAGTCACTTGACCTGCTTGTGGTCCAATTGGAAAAAGCAAAAGAAATGTAATCAATTGTATCATAAATGTTGTAAGTTGCCTTGGATAAAGGTGTCAGCCAAATAAGTAAATGTTTAAGAGGCTGCTAAGGCAGGTAGTGGGGTATTGCTATGCATAATTTTCACCAATTTAGCTGTAAACCTTAGTAGAGAAGCAGATGTGGACTAGATTAATGTTAGTTAAGCAAGGACAGAGTTTAACCTTTAGATTGGGGCTCTATAAATCTGCACTGATACATATTTATATATTATCCCAGGTCAAATGTCATACATTGTTATTTAAAGTTATAAATAAAGTAAATCTTGCCTTAACATATTTAAAAATAAAATATACCATTAACAATATTGAAAAGACAGAGAGTGTTGCTTTTTAATTTTGTTTTCATACTTATTGTAACTGTGGTATTTTTTTTAACAAATTAGAAAAATGTATGTATAGTGTAACATTCAGGTTCTTTCGATGATTGGGTTAATTTTCAAAGTCACATTTTTGTTTTTTAAATATTTGTAACAGGGCTGTGTGTGACACATGATGGAGATTTTATCAAACCGTCAAGCTGCCGTTTGTATGGGCAGAACATACACTTAGAAGCTCTGCTGTAATTTTAATAGCTTGTACTGGCTACTGAGGACCCGTTTGCAGAAACGAGCAGCTATCCTATTAGTAAAAGTGGAATATACAAAATGTACAAGTTGAAATAACCAAGATTTAGCAGCAGCTACTTTAATAAAGCATTGATGTGAAAAGAATTGAAGTTAAATGAACATGAGTGATGCTGATATGGAAATCAATTAAGTAATACAGGAAGACATCCTACACTCCAGCAGATGAAGTAACTTCAGTGAAACACTGTCCATCCTTTTACTCTGAAGGCAAACTAGACGTAACCAAAGATCAGCAAATAAATACAATCAGAAAATAAATGCATTTAAACGTTTTGAACATCATAGACAATGATGTAGGCATAATATAGAAATGTATTAAACAAGCAATACATTAATCAGTTGCTATACTCTACAATAACGGCACACGCAACAGCAGAACAGAGCACTCAAGACCAGGACCAAGGTACACAAAACATGCTCTTACAATATAAGCAGCACAAACACCACTGCATGAGTGTGACAGGAATACAGGCTGCAAAGCAATGATAACTCTCTATCAGGGGTGTCGAACTCCAGGCCTGGAGGGCCAGTGGCTACAGGTTTTCATTCTAACCCTTTTCCTAATCAGCAATCAGTTTTAACTGTTAATTGACTCCTTAATTTTAATAGCCTTGTTTTGGAGGATTCAGTCCTCTGAATTGATTTCTTTCTTCATTAAATGACAACCAAACAGAAATGAGATGTGAAACGAGCCAACAGATGACCAGCTAAACTGGGATTTCAAACTCCAACCAATCTCTTAATGAGAAGCTGATTGTTTCTATTAATTAAACCTGTTATTTAATTCCATGGCTTGTTGCTGCTCTCATTCTGCCTCTGCAGACATTTCCAAAACTGTTGCTTTTTCTGATTTTTCTAAGAACGTCGTCCAAATGTTTTGGTGACCTGAGAGATCAACCTTACCGAGACCTTCACCTTCCTTTATTTTTAGATATTGTGTAATAGGCACAGGTGAGCTGGTCATGTGGTGTCTCATTTTGTGTCTCATTATTGTTTGGCTGCTAATTAAGGAAAAAAGAGACAACTAAGGGGCCTGAGTCAAGTTAATTAAAACTAAGGCAAAAGAAGTTAATCAGCAGTCAAAACTGGTCACTAATGAGGAAGATGATTAGAATGAAATCCTGCAGCCAGTGCGGCCCTACAAGACCGGAGTTCGACACCCGTGCTCTACGTGGAGCTCCCTCAGTGTGTGTTTATTATAATTTATTTAAGTTAATCTGTGCCCACATCATCCATATTGTAAACACTTGGCTCCAGATCATGTTGATCTAAAGGATAATGTGATGTATCAATTTATTGCCTGTAGAGTTGGCATGCGCATGTCAGTAATAAATAAAGGCACTCATTACTTAGAAGCTCATTTCCACCCTACCTAGCTTAAAACTGCTAAGTGAGAGAGCTTAACATCAAAAGGCAAACCATTTTGTGAGACCTGCTAAATCAAAGTATACTATAACTGCAGCTGATCTTTTTTTTTGCATTTGCACCTAGGCACCACTTGGAAAGCCTAGAGGATGAAAAGTTTTTATGGCAGTGACAAATAACATTATAACTTATTTCAAAATGTCTTCTTAAAATGAATCCTTTTTGCAATAAATAAGAACTTAGGTGTTAAAAAGGAACACATTTTTAAATTTTTAAGTTTACACTGATCGATTTTTTTGTTTAGCAATAAACACCATTGCTTTGGAGGCAAGTGCTGAGTGTTACTAACTCTGCTTACTCTTACTGTGTCCATTTGTATGTTATGAGATGACATTTGCTAGCCTCCAAGTCGTAGTAATTTCCCAATATGTAGTAATATTTGCAAAATGTGTGTCAAAATTTACATTGTAAAATAAATACATGATGAACAATTAACAAAAAGTAGGGTACCAGCTGGTAACACTGTTTAATGTCCAGTTTTTGAAGGCTAAATGAAAAAATTAAGGATACATTCATCCTGATCTTTTACTTTAAGCTCTCCTGAGACTTCAATTCCTGTCCATTCCACAGTAACAGGGTTTTCCTGAGTCAAGTGGTTTAAATCATCATCCTGCCTGGAAATGACTTCATTAGTTCCCTGGATTATTTTCCATCCATCCATCCATCCATTTTCTAACCCGCTGAATCCGAATACAGGGTCACGGGGGTCTGCTGGAGCCAATCCCAGCCAACACAGGGCACAAGGCAGGAACCAATCCTGGGCAGGATGCCAACCCACCGCAGGACACACACAAACACACCCACCACACACTAGGGCCAATTTAGAATCGCCAATCCACCTAACCTGCATGTCTTTGGATTGTGGGAGGAAACCGGAGCGCCCGGAGGAAACCCACGCAGACACGGGGAGAACATGCAAACTCCACGCAGGGAGGACCCGGGAAGCGAACCCGGGTCTCCTAACTGCGAGGCAGCATCGCTACCACTGCGCCACCTGGATTATTTTCCTTTATTTTAAAGCAAACAGAAAATGAGTTAGAGACAGTATTGCATTCAAATTCTTCCATACCACTGAAATACACCCCAAGACTGCATGTCTGACATCTATAAGAGATGGCCAGCAGCTCAACCTGGCTGGGATGGTAACTTGGGAAAAATACATATGGGATGGAATCTGGTATCGTTTATCAAGTTTGTTAATAAGGTACACAAAGCCTTCATTTTTTTTGGGCAGTATTTATCGGCACCATGTCTTTACTCAGGTAATGGGTAATGGCCCCATTATTTCTTTTTCACGTCAGGACCCAGGCTGGTATGGTGAGGCGCATTCAAAACTTTTGGAAATCGATGGTTGTTTTAAAGAAGGTTCAGATTTTGTCTTCAGTCTGGCTGTGCTGCTTGCACATTTTTATGAACAAAACTCTTGATACTGCTTTTTACGACTGTGTTTCAAATGGTGGAATAGCCTTGTTGTGTTTCTTTTCAAAGAAGCCACCTTCATTTGACAAGATTTACAACTACCTGAGTTTGTAAATGGTCTTCCCATTTAAAGACAAAGTATGACAGATTTGCTTGGGACCAAATCTTCTGCTTTTAATCCAGAATTTTCAGTCTCAGCTATATGCATACTGTCGCTGCCTTTGCCAAAAAATGAGTTGACAGACACTGAGCTGCTATTGCTCCTCTTAAACATATGACATAATTGTTTGCAATGAGTGTGGGCAGCATGAAAGAGACTCTGCTCTCCGCCTTTTAGTTTGTAGTTCAGTTACTTGCCTACTTTAATTGCACCTATATATTTGATGCAGTGATAGGTATACCGCAGAAATGACTTAATGACAAAAATGCAACTAATCGTTCAGCATTACTTTGAATACACAATGGGAGGTCTGAAAATAAAAAGTACATGTTATGGATTTAGGAGTTGAAGTGGACTCAACACTATCAACTTCCCAACAGTGTTTAGAAGCCACCAAGGAAGTAAACAGAATGTTAGGTTATATTGCGCCCTGCTGTGTAGAGTACAAGTCCAAGGAGGTCATGCTCAAGTTTTATAATGCACTGGTAAGGCCTAATTTGGAGTAATGTGTGCAATTTTGGTCTCTAGGCTGCACAAAGGACATAGCAGCACTAGAAAGAGTCCAGATAAGAGCAACTAGGGTGATTCCCGGACTACAGGGGACAATCATGAAGAAAGATTAAGACAGCTGAGCCTTTTCAGTTCCAGCAATTGTTTAAAGAAATACTTCCTAATGTTTGTTTGAAATTTACCCTTTACAAGTTTGTTTTTTGGGTTTGGGGCTCCCTGGTGCCCCCTGTTGACCACAGCATTAACAATTTTATTTTCATGTGCCTGTAGGTTGTGACATGAACATGAAAGGTTCAGAGTGCCATTTTTTATTTACACAGATAAAAACAATTTTATGATCTCAACCCTTTTTTTATTGCATAAATACAGACTCTCAGTTTTGGGTTAAATTTTTGGGCAAATAAAAATTTTAAAAATTGATTAATAGAGAGAACAAAAAAGAAAACTTTATTTTGTTTGGGGAACAGACATTTGCCTATTTAAACATGGCATTGTCTTTGTTAGGAGACATTTATGTATTTAATCTAGGGTATTTTGTCTCTTTTGCCTTGTCCTGGTTTCTTTATTGAGGTGGTGAATCATGACAAAGGCACATTTTAAGTGGAAAGGTTACATAACCACCTGTAATTCGGTGAAAAAAAGGCATTTAAATAATTTCCTGTCAGCTAAATTGTGACAAATTTTGTGAGAAAAGTCACAATATGCTAGAAAGTTAGAGAAAAACACCTAGCAGCAAAATGTACTGAGATGCTGACCTTAAAGGCACAATGAATAACTGCGCTAAATGAAGCATAATTTCCTTTCAACAAAATGAAAAAGTGGAGGGTAAATAATATTTATTACAATGTTAAGAAAAAGAAAGCAAAAAATTTCTTAATTAATTTTTAAAGTAAACAAAATAATCTTTCTGAAAACAAATAATATATAATACTTAGTTTCTGACATGACAGTAAAGTACAGCAAAGGTTTAAATAGCTCAGACACTTTATATTTTGTAACTAGAAATTCTGTCAAGAAACATGATTCTAACTGTGGAAAACAGCAAAGTATCCATAAAGAAATGCTAAACTAACATGCATGCATATGTCAGTGACATAGTCAGGATATTAAGACCAGATTAATTTTTCCTGTTCCTCTTTCCAAGTCAATAGCACCAAAGTGTAAACTAAATAGAAGAAAGAAAGGGCTAAATATGGTTTAGCAGCACTGAAAAAACACTTTGGAAAATAAAAAGTGTATCATTTATGCTTAACTTGACTGTTTTTTTTATTTTGGTAAAAAGATGTCAAATATTTAAAGAATAGGAAAAATCATGATAAAAAATGTTAACTGATTGTTTTTCTCAGAAAAGGGGCATTAAAAGGTTCTTGATCAAAACATCAGGGGGATATCCAAGAACCATATCAGGCTTGGAAAGTAAAAATTGGTAGCCTATACAGAAGTACAATGGAATGGTTAGAAACAGAAATTCACAATATCAATGTCTGTCTGGCAGGGCAGATAAGACAGTTGGCAAGCCACAGAGGAGGCAGCTCCCACATCATGGTGGGATGGGCATCTGCCCAGACAAGACAAATGGGCAACAGTTCTTTGGAAGTTGGGTTGGTTAGCTACACAGGCAAAACAAAAGCACAGCTGTCTTGGAGCTTTGCTGGCTATATAAAATAATTGACACCTTGATAGGCAAGTCAATGAAAAGAAACAAAGACAGCTGCCTCCTTGCTAAACAGTTACTTTAGTAGGAGTAAAAGAAAATTGCTTCTTGCCCAAAAGAAAACCAAAATCAAAGCCAAAAATGGCCACATTTTTAACATTGTAATTTAATTTATTTTAAAGGTTTTTGTTTTTGAAGTGGCTTAAAATAAAAAAAGGTTAATTTTGTGGTTTAAATCAGCCTTATGTACTTTTGTACAAATATGTTTGCAGTTCTGGCTTTCTCATTCTGGTTTTGGCTTGGTTCTAAATTCAAATGATTTTTTGCATTTTAATAACATCTTTTTCCTACTGTCTTATAGTAGATGGATTATGATGTTTCTAAATGAATAACATAAAGGAAATGAGCAGGCAAGAACATAGAAGATATCACAATAAATTTTATTTAAACAATTTTATTATGTCTGGTAATAGTGCATACAGTATACTGCTGTAAGTGGATTAGAAGTAATAGTGGTTACAATACTGTCTGACAGTGAGGCAAACATTTTTATCTCAACATGATCTAGGACAGTCTCAACATGAACTAAGCCACGTACTGTAGGTTCCAGATGAAATCGACTATAATTAAGAAACTGGCCTTGGTATATTTTAGATAACTAAAGTTAAAACGTTTATGTTTGTATGGTGTATGATTTTTAGTTGAGTACAGCATGCTTTACAAAGGTTGATGAGAATTATATAATGTCAAAGTCTAGTTTCCACTGTTTATCTAAAATACTGATGGAGAGATGCCTTTTCCAGTGCTACCTCAAATTAAATAGGGGTAAACTTTTTGAAAGAGACTGCTGGAGTGAAGAAATACTGTATACTTATTCACTATTACAAGATTATATATATTTCTTTTGCTAATATTTATGGAAGATAATGGAAGCCTGGCTGATATCTTTTAAATTTCTGACTTGTTTGCAATAGCTTCTGGGCTACAATATAATAGTTTAATCCATGCTCATAAATTGAGTTGAAATCTAAGTTTACATATATTAAATAGACTTTCCCATTCAACTCCTTCAAAGGCTCCTTCTTAATCCTTCTACAACAAGCCCCAGTGAAGCTCAATGGATTCAGAAGAATATGTAACAATAAACATTTATCAAAAATGTGAAAATGTTTGCCATCATTTTACAAATCCAATATGAGGATATAAGAAGGAATATTTTGTCGAGGGTAGCATGAAAGATGGAGTTTTTTCAGAGGGAGGAGGACATCCTAAAATAAACACCATACACATGACATGACACGTAAAAAAACAAAACATAGTGTGGTTTGTGTGGTCAGACGAAAAGACTGAAATGTTCCTAGAATTAGTACAAAACAAAAAAATGACATAAATTTTAGATTCAAAACAACAAAAGAAATGTGATTACATATAAAGAGCTTGAGGTAGACATGAGGGAGAGGGGTTCGGACAAACTGTGGAATATCATTAGCCGCAAATGGAAAGTGTTGAAGTAGCGTTACATTTTTTTAAAAAAGAAACCTGTGTAAGAGAGGTGCAGTTGGTAAATCAATAATTAATTTTCATTTTTTTAGGCAATGGACCAAATTTTGGAACAAAGGCCCATCATGACATCAGTGACATCTGTTATTAACAACAGTATTGGTAAGTAAAACATTCTTTCAGTTTCATGACCTCTGATGATATATTAATGAGGTAACTTTAAATTGTTCAAGAGACAAACTACGTTTGTTTAATTTATGTCCTAAAATCGTCATGCGATTTAATATTAATATTCACAGGTACCTAGATCAATTGTGTTCCTTCTGTTTAAGTTGGATCGTGATGTTATAAATAAAACCAACCTAACTCATAACAAAGTTATATTTTTAGATGACGAAGACGACACAAGGGTTCCTATGGAGACCTCAACAGATTCTGACTGTAAATTAAGAGTGTACCAAATGTTAAAAATAAGCATTTCTGAGTGCACAGTGTAATTTCTGCTACAAGTATACTGTTCTGATCTATCATACATGTGTATATTAAATGGCAAAAATGGAATGTGAAGGCCCACTATGTAGGCTACCTTCCTTATCTGTGTTTTATGTATAAGATTGTTTGTCTTTGTGTATGGGTCCAGTGCAAATACAATATGAATGTAGTTAATGTGTGAACACAATATGAGGAATTAGAAAGATTGCCTGGTTTGCACTGTAGTTTTATTCTAAACATTTTATTAAGTATAGCTCAGAAATTAAAAGTTATCACTAGACAAAAATAAATGTACTTGTTTCTAAGTTTTACTTTAGTATGTCTTTGCTTTTCCTCTTCTATTTCCTTTAGCATAAAATGATGCTTTGCTCCAATCTGCTACAGAAGGAAGCTACAGAAGTGCAGGAAGATGGGGAGTCATCTCATTCTCCATCTCCAGTTTCGTGCAGAGCCTTAACTTCATCACTGCAAATGAACATGGTAAAGGAGCAAGTCAAACAAGATCGCAACAATCTAAGTAAAATTTCTGATGTGCTTATTCGTGCTTTTCAGTCCTTTGAGAGAGCAACAGAAGCAGCACAACGTCATGCTAATGCATTAGAAATTATAGCTGAAGCCCACCAACCTTTCCCTCAACAATCTCTAGTACACACCTTCCAAAAACAACTTCAAACACAGCGGTACCAACAACAACAACCTCGAACACAGCACTATGAACAACAACCTCCAACACACCTCAAACAGCAGAAAAGTCCAAAATATAACCAGTAATACTCATCTACCTCTTCCCCTGAACATTTCCCCTCTTACAGAACCTACCATAATATGTAGGTCTTGGCATACAAACATGCACACACAAACACCTAATTTTGTTCAAGCATCCAAAAGTTCCTGACTCACTTCCAACTTACTCACTCAGGTACAACGCACATGCAATGCACTTTAATTCACATGCACATACATAAATCATAATACAATTTTGTTTCCACCTTGTTTATTTTAGGTTTAATGGCTAAAGAGTTTAAAAGGTAAAGAGATTCGACAGGTCTTGAAGACAATAAACCTATTTTTAAATATTTCTACATTTCTCCTGTTTTTTACAACTTGTATGTTAAGTCAACAATTTATAAAGTTTTGTTACATTTTGTTGCTTTAGTTATAAACAGTTTAACATATTTGAATATTTTTAACAATAAATCAAGAACTAAAAAAAGGAAACATATTTATTAATGAATTTAAATTAAAAAAAACTAGGGAGTGTCAGTGATATATTTTCATAAATGCTTAGTATTCTTCACATGGCTTTTTTCTTCAGGAGATCTCAGGACCCCTGAATAGATGCTGAACTAGAGCCTCTCTGATCTAGAGATCTGCTATATCTGCTTCATTGTGACTGAACTCCTCAGGCAGTGGCATCTCTTGTACTGCAGAATCAGATGCTAGAGTTTGCAGTTGTCATCTTTTCTCCTCACGCATGTTATGTGAAACACAATATGCAGCCACCAATGTTGGCATGTAGGTGTAGTCAATATCAGACTTTTTGGCAATTACTAGCCAACTGGTTTTGAGGTATCTAAATGAATGTTCAACTTGCATGGTTTGCAGCAAGCAGTAGGGGCACTTGAAATCCCACTATTTCCATGGTTGCTTGGGGGTGTGTTTGTGGATATCTAAAAAATATTTTTAAATGATTATTCAATAAACTGATTACAAATACTGGTTTTATAAAAATATTTCATGTGATAAATGAGAAAATACGTATGCTTACATATAAAATTAGATTTTCAAATACCTGTGCAAATGTGATGGGGCAAATGCAGCAGCATCATGAGCACTGCTGGGTGACCCAACATAAATGTCCCTGATCATTAATCTGTTATCAATGACCGCCTTTCCTGTTAACATAATCCTGATACCCATCACACTTGGTGCATGAAAAGGGATATGTGAGCTGTTGATTACACCATACATCTGTGGTATTTTGTGTGCCTTGTAATTGTGCTGTGAAATCTGCCATGTCAGGTAAAGTGATATATTGCCTCATATGGCCTGATAACACCCAATATACACACCTGTGAACAGTGGTTCAAGTCTTGGCAACAGCCCTGTGTTCAGCACAGGTAGCCAGTTTATAAAGGATGATGAATATGCGCTTCTTGGTCCGGACTGGCTCACTCATTAATGCTGTGGCGGGAGACTATGAATGTTGAGCTGCTCATTCTAAAATTTTGTACCCACAGCTCCTTTGTCAATGCGGACCATTTCAAAGAAATCCCTAATATGTGGCCTCTGACAAGTATAGGGAGTTTGCATTCCCTTTATTGTATTCACGCGCTCTCATCGCCTCCAATTAAAAATTAACATGGTGATTTTAGATGTAATTGAATTAACAGAACCAGCACCCATCATTGCTATTTTTAATTTCAGTTGATAAAACAGACTTTATTCGCATAAAATCACTCAGTGGAAACACAGACAATTCGCATTTGTGTTTTGTTGACTTTTCAGAAGTGTTGTTTCCATTTTGCACAAAGCTGCAAAGCTGAAATTTTTTACTTTGAAGGCTTTCTTCTCTAGTTTCTTTGAAAATACTGTATCTATTACTATCTAACTTAATTCTAAGTGAGCTTTATTGTTATCATTCACCTCACAATAGGCAACTACAGTCTGTTTTTTAAAATGTGATATGTTGCATAATTTCCATATAAAGGCAAATGAAAACAACCCATTGTGCATATTACTGTGTTTTACCCACAGGAAAATAAATAGACTGAAAGCCCCCCTCTGCTAGTTAAAAACCGTGCTTTACTGTTTCTTGATTCCTGAAGATGAGGCTAAGGGTTTCCATACTGCTAGCACAGTGGAGTTTGGAGTATCATGTTTGTCACTGATGCATCTTCAGGCTTGCAATTGACATGATTGGCATCACGATTGTATCGCACTACCTGAACAACCACAACACATCTACATGTGGCAATAAGTGAGTCTTGTGGGTTTTTTTTCAGTAGAGAATTTTACTTAAACACTAAATTACACTTAATTCCACATAGGGACTAAGCCCTGAATTAACTTAATATTTAAAAGTGAACAAAATTAAATGCAGAAAAAGGAAAAATCCAAAAGAACATTTATATAAGTGAGAATAATGTGCAAAAATAAAAAAAGAGTATGAAAAGAGTAAGAAAATGTGATTCATGCACTTTCACTTTGCTTAAAGTAAATACCAATAATAGTACTCACAATCTACTACATTAAAGTTTCTTTGTTTTTTCTCTTCCTTCTTTTCACTTTCCATTTCTCTGTTTTTAATTCATTGTTAGACTGTCTTGTGCTTAGTTCTAAACGTTCTTTCATATTTTCTTTGTATATGTGTTTTCTCATTTATTTTCTTTCCTTTTTTTCTCTGTTGTCTTTTCTGTCATATTTAGTTATGAAATAAATCTGGCTGTAGTCATTTAAAAACTTTCTCCTGTTTTTTAGGTGATCGTGTGTACTGTATATGTAAAACCTTTGAACCACCATTGGCATTTTAGCTGAATATGCCATAACACATATCTGAAATGTGCAGTTACCAATTAATATTAATGTATGGGACTCTCCTATTTTATAACCATTGCTGGAGAAAAAAATTAGAAAAATTACACCTGATTATTCTTATATAGAGTCTCTCTCTTCACTTTGGTGCCGCACAATATTTTTTTCTGCACTGAAATGTTTCAAATTTAGCACCATATGCCCCAGGGAAAAAGTTTAAAATGTAAGTGATTAGATTTTTTTTAGATTCTGGGCTTTCCTTAATGGTGTCTATAAGACTTTTAGTAAAGAACTCCAAAATATATTTATACGGGCTGTCAGACTCTACATCCTATGGGACCCCTAAAATTCATATTTGTGCACCTAGCTTTATTTTGTGTATTGTTTCATGGTGTCCTGGAGATTCTTTAACATTGATTTCTAGAGCAGTAACCTCAATGTTTGTCTCACTTACCAGTGTTAGTTGATGTGGGGCATGAACATACATTTCTAGGCACCAGTCTTCTTCATTTTAAACATCATGGTGATGAATTTAGACTCCATTGTGCACTCATTTTGTATAATTAGGATTTGTGTTTCCTTCATATTAATTTCTAGTTCAATAATTAGATGTCTCAGACCTTTACATTCTGTCCACAGCCTTGTCAGTTGTTAAGGCTACTTGTTGGAGAAGAAGAAACTGGCAGACAAGTGGCTTTTTTTCATTCATTGTCAGCTTGAAATAAGTTTAATTGTGACTTCTTCAGTTTTTTTAATGACAGACATATTTATTTAAATAAGAATATATTAAAAGAAATATAAGTGTTTAGATAGGCCTCTGCACTTGGTAAGAATCATAGAAACAAAAGTATGTAACTAGTAATACACACTGCCAAAAACTAACTAAAATTAATTGCTAGTTTTGATTGTCTTAGACTTTATTAAATGAATCTTGTGCATTTCGCTAAAAAAAAACCTGTTGCATTTACCATATGAAAATGCAGTAATTCCACATGTCACATCAGGTGACAGCATGCATATTCATTTCAACAACAACAGTGGCACAACATAGCTTCATGCACTATCCACCAAATATTCTCATTACCATATAAACCGAATGTAAGTACAATACAAAGGAAAAAATAAAAGTTAATAAAATAATAGAAACTATGAAAATCTTGAGAAGTTGCTGAAAATTAGCAAACCAATTTAATACTTAATAAATAAAGAATACATTTATAGCTGTAGTTCCTTGGAGACATATTAGTCTTTGTGGCTAAGGCATTGGAGTTTAAATCATGTGTGACACTTGAGGTTACTTGCTAAAAATATGTACATTTACTGATCTTAATTAGTATTTTGAAGATGTGCTATATATGCAAGATATATTTTCAATTATCATTTTCTGTCCACTTTTTTATCTGTATTTATTGGTTCTTAAAAATATCGAAAATTACTGTTATAATATTCACCTCAGTCTCAATGGGTAAAAAGTATAGAAGCTTCATAACTATAGAAGCTTTGAAAATGTTTCAATT
Source organism: Polypterus senegalus (assembly GCF_016835505.1). Classification (NCBI taxonomy): domain Eukaryota; kingdom Metazoa; phylum Chordata; class Cladistia; order Polypteriformes; family Polypteridae; genus Polypterus; species Polypterus senegalus. Next base: position 118,353,653 of record NC_053154.1, on the reverse strand, counting down.
TTACATCAGTCATTCAAATCATTACATGTGCTTTTATGACTAATGGCCTTTCATAAAAGGAAAATGTCACCAGCCATTGCACTTCATTAGGCATGAGTCCAGGAGTAGTTACTTTAGGCTAATGTAACTCATCACCTCCAACTTATCTTCTCATATCACACCCCAGGTGAATGAATCTTCATTGTAAATTTTGCAAGTCAATGCTATAAACATAATCCAACTCAAATAAAATAAGAACAGCATTCATATACACATACATAAATTCCTCACTTGAACTCATAACTGATATTATTTTACTTAATTTTATTAGTATTTGTTAAGCCGCTTAATGTGCCAAGTTATTATCATAGCTATTAAGCTTTAAGAATAACATCATTTTCTCAACATAAACACATGAATGTATTTGATGCTTGTGCTTAAAGATGACTCTTCTGAGTTTAAAGATTCCCTCACACCAGACTATTAAATGGATAAGGACCACTGGCTTTTCTGTCAAGGTCTCTGTTACACAGGCTGTATTTAGATAATAAGTACACATGGATCTGAAGTAAGTGTTCTTCTTGAAAGCACTTAGTGTGGTAGCACTGGACCAAAAGAATGATTGATGGTGGTGCTGATTATAGTTTTGAAAGAAAGAAAGACTAAATAAGTTTTAAGGATTTCTGTTTAAGATTGTAAAACAAAAAACTACTGTGTCTATTTGAAAAACAAACAATAATGCTAATAAAGGAAACCATACAGTAATTAATTACATGCTTTTCTTCTGTTGATATTTTATACAAAAAATAATATACTCGATTTAATTTTAAAAGCAAAACATTTCCAATTAATAAATGGAATGATCAATACCTGCCCTGCGGTGGGCTGGCAACCTGCCTAGGGTTTGCTTCCTGCCTTGCGCCCTGTGTTGCCTGGGATTGGCTCCAGCAGACCCCTGTGACTCTGCAGTTAGGATATAGCAGGTTGGAAAATGGATGGATGGATGATCAATGCCTGAGTAGATAACACAATCTGGCATTTTGTGATTAAAGTCCACTGAAACACTCAATCCTTATTAAAGTTCTATCTTGTATCTTTGTTTCCTATTAAGGCAGTTAAAATTTGACCCATATTACATTATTTAATTGATGAAAGTATTTCTTTAACCTGCTTTCTAAGTTAGCACTCTAAAGCTAAGAAACACTTTTCATTATGGTGTACAAGGAGTGGAATATTCCAGTCAAGAACTCTATGAGAGAGTTTTTTCTTTCTTGATAAAAATTAAAGTATGTAGCTTCAGCAAGATTTAGCCTTAATGAATGTAATCCTTCATATGTGTACATAATTAATGAATACTGAAAAAGGCACATCAGTATGGACTCTTAACATTAATTACAGTCCCTTACTGCTGTACAATATGTACCATAGTCCTTCATTTTATATAAAAAAATCTATTTTGCACAAATATAATACAAAAAAAATTAAAATAAAATAGCCTTTAATTTCCAAAAACACTTTTTAATGTATTTTCATACTAAGTAATACAACAATGCAATTTACTAATAATTAAACCATATTTTAGTCCAAGATGAATAGAACAATAAACTAAATGTGTAGTGAATAGCAGAACAGAGACATTGTGTAGCAAAATCAGTAGGGCACTATGGGAACATTAGTGTCCCTGTCCTAAGGGGGCAACATTCTTTTAACTATTCCTTGAATTTTCTTTTTTCCAATACAGGATTTTATGAGATATCAATTCATGCATCTTTAGTAATAAGCTGGCATAAACCCTGGGTGACAGCACATTAGAAGGCATATCAATGCACACTCTAGCATTCATTCATTCTAAGCCAATTAATCGTAGTATAAATTTGGAAAAAAGATGAAATCTGGAGTAACCAAAAAATTTAGCCCCCATTTCTAAACCTTTTTTTTTTTGGTTACAGGTAGACACAGCCTATAAATACAATATGTGACTGTCACGCACAAGCGCTTGGGGAGCAGCTTAAACCTGATGTGCATTGCAACAAGTCGTGCCAGGAGACAAAGGCGGAGTACTCTATCTCTCTCTTTCTTCCCATATTAAGGACGAAGCGCCACTGCCATAATCCGCCGCGGACAAACAGAACACCAACACTTCCGGGTTCCTTACTCTCCTCTGGTCTCCCATTGATGATGTCTAATACCCAGCCACCAGCACGCCTTCCCAGCATTCCAATTCCCTAATTTCCGGTCCGCCTCGTTAAAATGTCCTTCCACCCATCCATGTTTGTCTGATGTTTTCATTTTGGAAAAGTTTGATGTACATTTTGTTACAGTATACAGGGCTAAAAAAGCCCCAAACCTTGACGCTTTGCATTTGCCTTTATTACAGTGGTGTAGTCGGTAGGATACAAAGACCCGGAAAAGATGACTGAAGGGTAGGATCTGAATACGGTCCTTAACACCATGGCTAACCTCATGGAGGCAGATGATATTGAATCTTACCTCTCGATATTCGAGAGGATGGCCACCTGCAATGAGTGGCGGCAGGCGGAGTGGGCTTCCATTCTGGCCCTGTACCTCAAGGGCCCGGCGCAGTGGGCCTATTAAGATCTTCCCGAGGAGGAAGCCACCCAATATGACCTCCTTAAGGCTGAGATATATAAACGCTATGGCGTAACCTCCGGTCAGCAGGCGAGGGAATGGTGGCAGTGGAAATTTGACCCCAGTGGCCTAGCTAGAGCCCAGGCCTTCAAGTTCTGGTGTAAGATCAGATGCTGGCTATGGCCAGACGTCAACCAGGCTCAGCAGGTGGTCGAGCAAGTAGTGTACGAGGCCTTTATCCATGCAATGCCAGACTACCTCACCTAGCAGGTCCAGAGGCATCCTTTAAATGATATGAATGGCCTTTTGGAGGTGCTCGAGCAACAAATGGCGGTGCTCTAACTTGGGGAGTCTGAGAAGCCAGCTTGTGGGGTCCGACAGGGATGTGTGGCCCCACCCACTGCACTCTGGAGGTTCTGGCTAGACCGAGGGACAGGGTGCCTACCCCACCACACTGTTTCAAGTGTGGCGAGGTGGGGCATATTGTCAACTTCTGTCCCCTCGACCAGGAACCAATGGACTGCAGCTGGATCAAGGGTGAAGGGTACTGTGCTCTGTCCAATCCTCTGAGGGTCCGCAGTACGAGAGTGGTATTAGTAAATGGGCACTCGGTGGTGGCGTTATTCGATTCCAGGAGTAACATTACCATTGTTGCTCACCATTATGTTTTACCATGGCAGTGGCAAGCTCCAAACACGTAAATCATATGTGTACATGGGGTGACCAAGTCATAAAGGTCTACTAAATGCTTCATAACCTGGGAAGGGAAACCTAGAGAAATGTTTGTTGCTGTGTTACTTGAACCCTCCTTCCCGGTTATACTGGGACCAAACTGGTCAAAGAATAACCGTGATAGAACTGTTACCACTCCGAAGTCAATGTGGGGTCTGATTATGGATGGGCAAGGGCCCCTCCCATCTGCTCCCACAGCGTGCTCTGCGGTGACTAGTGATGACGCAGGTGGGACGAGAAAGCCCTTTTCGGCTATGGACCACAATCCGGAAGTACCACCAGAGGAGGTTCCGGGTGGAGACGAGGCTATCCCCAATCCACTCGCCGGCGTGGAGTATCAGTTTCAGTCCATGCTTCCATCCTTTAAAAGAGAACAGTGGAACGACGATTCCCTGAAGTTTGCCCGGAATGCTATCGTGTCCGTGAACGACATATTGTTAGCTGATTCTACTCCACTGGGACGCTACTTTGTATTAGATAATGAATTGTTGTATCGAGTTGTGGAAGCTGTTGTTAGTCCCACAGACATACCGGCAGCAAGTGTGCGAACTAGCCCATGCCCACCTCTTAGGTGCCCACCTTGGGGCCGAAAAAATGCTGGAGAAGGTGAAGCTTCGGTTTAACTGGCCCGGGATCAATGAGGAGGTGCGATGTTTCTGTCAGTCTTGCCTGGTCTGTCAGCTACTTCAGATTCCCTGGAGGGACCGTGCTCCTCTCGTCCCGATTCCACTTATTGATGTGCCCTTTGAAATAATCGGTGTCAATCTAGTAGGTCCCTTGGAACCTTCGACACGGGGCCATAAATATATTTTGGTGATGGTCAATTATGCAACTTGATATCTGAAGCAGTTCCCCTGCGAGTTGCCAATTCAGAAAATATTGCACGGGAACTGGTGGGTCTTTTTTTCCCCCCGAGTGGGCATACCTAAAGAAGTCCTTACAGACCAAGGTACGCCCTTTACTTGAGATACGTTCAGGGAAGTAGCCAAGTTACTCTGCATTAAGCATCTCACGGCATCGGTATACTACCCCCAGACAGACGACTTGGTGGAAGTTTTAACCAGACCCTGAAACATATGCTCTGCAAGGTAGTCAACACAGACGGTAGGAACTGGGACCAACTTTTACCGCTGGTGCTTTTCGCTTACCAGGAAGTGCCACAAGCCTCCACTGGAGGCTTGTTCCTCCAGTGGAAAGTTCCTTTGAGTTCCTACACGGACGCCAGCCCCGGGGCATATTAGATGTGTTAAAAGAAGGCTGGGAAGGGGAGGCACCTCTCTCCACCAACATCCTGGAACATATTGTGCAGTTACACGGTAGATTGGAAAAAATCCGTCCCCTCCTAAAGGAGCTCAAGCAGCGCAGGCCACGAATTATAACAGGAATTCCTCCATATGCGAGTTTCAGCTGGGAGATCACGTAATGGTTCTCATGCCCACTTCCCACTCCAAACTATTGGTCCATTGGCAGGGTCCATATGAGGTTAAAGAGAGAAAAGGTCTCGTTGACTATTTGGTTCTCCAGCCGAATCATTAAACCTTAAACCTTCTAAAACCCTGGAGGGATAGGGAAGACCCAAATTACTCTGGGTCGTCCCTCTCCCTTTTCTCAGAGAAAACCAATCTTAACCTTGGTCCTAATTTGACAGCCCACCAGAGACGGGAGCTCGAAGGTGCCATCCGGTCTGTCCCGGAAGTGGTCAGTGAAGCATCAGGCCAGACCGTGCTGATTCAGCACAACATAGTAACAAACCCAGGAGTGGTAGTCAGGGAGCGACCCTATTGCCTCCTGGAGGCGACACATGCTGAAGTGGAGCTAGAGGCGCAACATATTTTGGACATGGACATCATCAAAGAAAGCCACAGCCCCTGGTCCAGTCCTACCGTCCTCGTACCTAAGCCAGACGGCTCCTGGAGATACTGTAACGACTTTAGACGTCTCAATCAGGTCTCCAAGTTTGATGTCTATCCCATGCTTTGCGTAGACGAACTTTTCGAGAGGCTGGGAACGGCCCAGTATTTGACTACTCTTGACATGACAAAGGGATACTGGCAAATTCCCTTAACGGCATCCGCAAAAGAGAACACAGTTTTCAGCACCCCTAACGGACACTGGCAGTATAAGGTCCTTCCATTCAGGCTGCACCAGTGACTTTCCAACGTCTGGTAGATAGAGTGCTACGGCCTCACCAGTCCTACTGTGCCGCGTACCTTGATGACGTGGTCATCCTTTCCGGCACCTGGGAGGAACATGTATTGCAGGTATACGCTGTCCTAATGATGCTAGCGAAGTCCGGGCTTCGTATCAATCTCTGGAACTGTTTTTTTGGTTTGAACAAAGCCAAATATTTGGGCTACTCAGTGGGAGTAGGACTGGTGAAACCACAGTGTTCCAAAATCAAAGACATCCTCGAATGGCCCTATCCAATAGTCAAGAAGCAGGTGCAAGCCTTCTTAGGTCTAGCTAGTTACTATCGCCAGTTGGTACCTTGTTTCTCAGAGAGGGCCGCACCCTTGACCAACTTAAAGATGGCCGTGAAGAAGACATCTGTTTTAAGAACTCCTGATTTTACTCTCCCTTTTCTCCTCCTGACCGATGCTTCGGACACAGGTCTAGGTGCCGTGTTGAGCCAGAGCATCGATGTTGTCGAGCGCCCCATGATATACCTCAGCCGGAAACTATTGCAATGGGAGACAAGGTAGTCAACAGTGGAACGGGAAGCCCTGGCCATCAAGTGGGCAGTAACGTATCTGTGGTACTACCTATTGGGTCGAGAGTTCACCCTAGTGACAGACCATGCCGCTCTCCAGTAGATGGCTCTTCACAGAGAGTCAAATCCTCCGGTCACTAGGTAGTTTTTGGACAGCCCTACAAGTTCACTGTCACTTATCGCCGGGGTAACCTCCAAGCCAGCGCTAATGCTCTCTTTCGGGTTCATGACCTCTCAGTTCGGGCCGCCCAACCCAATGACTCTGGGCTGATGGGGGAGTCATGTCACAAACGAGCGCTTAGGGAGCAGCTCAAGCACCCAATGCATATCACGATTAATCTTGCCAGGGGACAAAGGTGAGGTACTAACCAATCTCTCTCTCTCTTCCCATAGAAAGGACGAAGCGCTGCCACCATAATCCGCACCATGTAGAAATTAGAGAAGAGTTTGTGTTGAAGCTGGTAAGTTATTAAACTATTTTTAACAGCATAATCAAAACATATATATTTTAATAAACAAAATTATGTAATTTGTTTGGCTTGATACATTTTTAAGTGACCAGCATTCTTTTACGACAGAACCTGTGTATGTGCGTCATCACGCTGACCTCTTGGAGGCGTAGTACTGCACTTAAGCTGCTGTTATAATAGCTTGGTTGCTCTTAATCTCACAATTCTAGCTTTCATATCTAGAACTAAAAAAAAAAAACTTGCCAAACACACATAGCTTACTACTTTTAGTTTAAGTAACACCAGCCAATAAAAACAATATACGATAATACAGTAGCTTTCTTTTGCCTAACTATGAAGTTGTACATATAATCAGAACTAAAATTATAAGATAATAATAACTCTTAGTTTTTGTCAGGTGGTAAGATTGCATTGGTTTGGACATGTGCAGAGGAGAAATGGTGGGTATATTGGGAAAAAGATGCTAAGGATAGAGCTGCCATGCAAGAGGAAGGCTTAAGCAAAGGTTTATGCATGTGGTGCGAAAGCGCACACAGGTGATGGAGAATAAGATGCAGAGGTCAGGAAGATATGGAAAAAGATAACCTACTGTGGAAACCCCTAACAGAAAAAGTGAAAGAAGTCATCTTTGGTTTCTGTGGACTGAAAGGCTGAAAGTGAAGCTTTGACTTTAAGTGTTCATGTTCCAATAAGAAGTTTCACTGGCACACTTGCTAGGAGAGAACACTTTGTACAGGCGTCCACTGTCCAGTTTTACTGCATCATGCACTCTCTATTGGTACTGCAGTTACAGGCTTGTTTATTATTTTACTTACTTCAGTTTCGTTAGAGTGCATAAATTGCAGATCAATAAGACATAACATTCTTCAGTTTATTTAGATCAAATACCACTCGAGAGATCAAAAAAGAAAAAACGTTCAATATGATTTAACCACTAGTTGAACATGTAGAGTCCAGCACCCACCATGAACATTTTTTACTTAATATCAAGTACAGACATTTTTATTGAACAAAAACAGAGACTGAAAGGCTCACAAGCTCTTGTTGCACATTCCTCAAGACACTAGAAGGCTGTATAGTTTTCAGCTTTTCCAAGTCCACAAAGCATATGTAAGGAGGAATGGCAACCTCCCATGAACAAAATGTCCCATTGCCCCCACTTCAGGGTATGATACATATTATTCCTCCTGATTCAGTACTCTGGTTTAGACCTTCCTGGGAAGGTTGAAGAGTTTCTTTACTCAGTAATCAAAAAACATCCTCTTGCCCGCACTTTTAAAAATGGAGACCACAACACTTTAATCAGCCAGCCCCAAGTTACTGCCCCCTTCAATTAATCAATGAAAAAGGTGTAAGCCAAAACACTTACACAATATACAGTGCTTTTTGCATTTCTGATTAGATCTCATACACTCCTGGACTTTGCTACTTTTGGACCCGTTTAATCTCTACAGCTACCTCAGTTAAATAAATGGATCCAACCCCAACTAAAGTATCTAGCACTACTTCCAAGAAAGACATATCAGATAGGTTTAGTAGTTTCTCAAAGTGTTCCCTCTAGCTCTTGACAATATCACCTGTTCTGGTCAATGTTTCAATACCCTTGCTAAGACCAGCCTATGCAATATTCTAAATAATCTTCCTGTATTGTCTCATGACTTGTCGGAATCTCCTCAAGACCATCTAAAGGTTATTCTCCATGATCTGTTCATACTACACCAACACATAGCCCTTCACTTTGGTCACTACTGCAGCTGAAATCCATACATAACTACTTGCAACTGTCTCAGCTCCTAAGGTGTTGAACAGGATCCATTCAGGCTCTATGTAGGGAAGCTCATCCAAAAATGGGAGTTAAACTTATTTTAGGCAGCAACATCTGCTAATTATACCTAGCATACCATCCCTACTTGTTTGAGATTTTAAGGTCTGTCCAGGGATGTTTTGTCCATCTGAGCCATCTTACCACAAAATTGGGATGAGTTGTCAGTTTAGCACTTCTCTTGGCTTTAGTGTTCAGAGTATAAGGCCTCAAGTTAAACAATATGACTATACAGTCCATCACTGACTTTTGCCCACGGTACTCTGGCACCAGGAACACTTGGGAGTAACCTTCAATTAAAGCTTGGTGTTTGTTATAGGATATCAATGGCTAGGAAAGAAATTCAGTAACCACTACTCAGAGTCATTTTCCACATATAGTAAATCTAGAAAAGCAGTATATGTATACCATTTGAAGCACTGAATCCATTGTCTCTAAAAAAGGTTTAATATGCAAAATCAACCAGCAGACAGTTTTAGAGGATGCTCTCATATTTAGAAAAAAATCCAACAGCTTATATTGTACAACGCCAGAATACTCAAGAGAACAACATTGTCCGATAAGTTTTTTATCTAGATCAAATTTTGTTTGTAAAGGTGTGTCCAACTGCTCTAATTCTTACTTATTCTTTCTTCTACTGTATGTCCCTTTTACCTTTGATATTGTCTTCATAGACCAGCGCACCCCCAAGCTTTGATTTCAAGTTGGGCACATTCAGTGCCACAAGACTCTAAGTACAGTGTTGGCATGGGTGAAGGCACAAATTTGCAGGCTGTACTTATCATTCTTTTATATATGTTGTAATAAAAACAAACACACTGTCATCAAGTTTTGGGGTTTGTGGCCCTGTATACTGTAACAAAAATGGGTCAGATATTTCACAAAAATCATCAGACAACGAAGGGCGGGTAGACGGACATTTTAAGGAGTCGGACTGGAAATTAAGAGCATGGGATGCTGGGAAAACGTGGTGGTGGATAGTTGGTTGATGTCATCAGATGAGGACCAGAGGGGAGAAAGGGACCTGGAAGTGTTTTGTTTTGAGGAGTTGTCCGGGGAGGATTACGGTGGCAGTCTTTTCTAGAGAGAGAGAGGTTGTCCCCAGGCACCAATATATATTTATGACCTCATGTTGAAGGTGCCAGGGGCCCTACCAGATCGACACCGATCCTCTCAAATGGCACATCTATAAGGGGAATCGGGACGAGAGGAGCACGATCCCTTCTGGGTATCTGACGCAGCTGACAGACTGGGCAAAACTGACAGAAACTTTGGACCTCATTGATCCTGGGCCAATTAAACCAGGGCTTCACTCTATCCAGCATTTTTTCAGCCCTGATTTGGGCGCTAGGAGGTGGGCATGAGCTAGTTCACACACCTCCCACATGTAGATCCGTGGGACTAACAACAACTTCCGCACCTTACCTTCATGTTCCGCAACTCGATGCAACAACTCATCATCTAATACAAAGTAGGGTCCCGGTGGAGTGGAATCAGCTGATGATATGTTGTACGCAGACACGATAGCATTTTGGGCAAACTTCAGGTAATCATCGTTCCACTGTTCTCTTTTAAAGGATGCGGGCGTGGAGCAAAATTGATATTTCACGCCAGTGAGTGGATCGAAGTTAGCACTGTCCCAACCCGGAACCTCCTCCAGTGGTACTTCTGGGGGGAGGTTCATAGCCGAAAAGGGCTACCCCGGACCATCCACGTCATCAATAGTCGCCAAGGAGCACGGCATGGGAGCAGCTGGGAGGGTCCCTTCTCCTTCCATAATCAGACCCAGCTTAGGTTTCAGAGTGGTGACAGGTCTACCGCTATTACTTTCTGACCAGTCTTGTTCCCAGTATAACCAGAAAAGGGTGCTTGGGCAATACAGCGATGAACATCTCTCTAGGCTTCCCTTCCCAGGTTATAAAAACTTTGTGGACCTGTATGAGCTGGTCTCCCCATGTACACAGGTTATTCTTGTATTTGGAGCTCTCCACTGTCGCGGTAAAACATAACGGCTAGCAACAATAGTAATGTTACTCCCGGAATCGAATAATACTACCACCGAGTGCCCATTTATTAACACCACTCCCATATTTGTGACCGCCAAAGAATTAGACAGAGCACAGTACCTCTCAGCCTTGGTCCATCTGCAGTGCATTGGCTCCAGGTTGAGGGGACAGGACTTGACGATATGTCCCACCTCGCCCCACCTCGGTTTGGCCGGAGGCTCCGTAGTGCGACGGATGGGTTCCGGGATGGCCAAAATGTCCCTGTCGGACCCCACAAGCCAGCTTCTTAGACTCCCCGAGTTGGGTTACCACCAGTTGTTGCTCCAGCACCTCTAAAAGGCTGTTCATATCCTTAAAATGATGTCTCTGGACCTGCTGGGCGTGGCAGTTCCGGCACGGTCTGAACGAATGCCTCGCAGACTATCTGCTCGACCACCTGGCTGTAGCCAGCGTTCAATCTTGCCCCAGAACTCGAAGGCCTCATCTCTACCCAGACTGCTGGGGTCAAACTTCCACTGCCGCCATTCCCTCACCTGCTGGCTGGAGGTTACGGCGTAGCGCTTGCAAATCTCTGCCTTGAGGAGGTCGTATTGGGCGGCTTCCTCCTCAGGAAGGTCATGATAGGCCCGCTGTGCCAGGCACTTCAAGTACGGAGCCAAAATGAATGCCCACTCCGCCCGCGGCCACTGATTGCGGGTGGCCGTCCTCTTGAAAATCGAAAGGTACGACTCTATTTCATCCGTCCGAGAGAGGAACAATAGGAGGAGGCAGGGGCCGTGCAGACTCCGGTTTTACCGTCTCTGCTGCTGCCAGCTCAGCTGTCTCTTAGTCTCAGCGAGCTTTGCTTTCATGGCTGCCTGGTCCACTTTGAGTGCCTAGAGCTTGTTAGACATGATTGTTAGGACACTTTTCAAGTCCTGCCCTTCAGACATTTTTTGGGTCTTTCTCCTGCTGACTACGCCACTGTAATAAAGACAAACACACTGTCATCAAGTTTTGGGGTTTGTGGTCCCATATGCTATAACAAAAATGGGTCAAATATTTCACAGAAATCATCAGACATTGAAGGGCGGGTAGATGGACATTTTAAGGAGTCGAACTGTATATTAAGAGCGTGGGATGCTGGGAAAACGTGGTGGTGGATGGTTGGTTGACGTCATCAGATGGGGACCAGAGGGGAGAAAGGGACCCGGAAGTGTTGCATTTTGAGGATTTATTCTCTGGAGGATTATGGCGGTGGCGCTTCGTCTTTTCTACAGAAGCAGAGAGTGAGAGGTTAGTACCCTGCCATTGTCCCCTGGCACAACTTGTCGCGTTGCATGTCGGGTCCTTAAGCTGCTCCCCATGTGCTCGTGTGTGACAATGTATATATATCATGTCAGGTCAGGTTTGTCAGTAAGGTCTGCCTGTTAATTACTTCCAATACTTCCATCGGAGTCCTGCCACGTGCAAAAGTTCGCTGATGACACTGCTATTGTGGGCTGTATCAGGAGTGGGCAGGAGGAGGAGTACAGAAAGTTAATCAAAGACTTTGTTAAATGGTGCGACTCAAACCACTTACACCTTAACACCAGCAAGACCAAGGAGCTGGTGATGGATTTTAGGAGGCCTAGGCCCCTCATGGACCCTGTGATCATCAGAGGTGACTGTGTGCAGAGGTGCAGACCTTTAAATATCTGGAAGTGCAGCTGGATGACAAATTGGACTGGACTGCCAATACTGATGCTCTGTGTAAGAAAGGTCAGAGCCGACTATACTTTCTTAGAAGGTTGGCGTCCTTCAACATCTGCAATAAGATTCTGCAGGTGTTCTACCAGACGGTTGTGGCGAGTGCCCTCTTCTACGCGGTGGTGTGCTGGGGTGGCAGCATAAAGATGAAAGACGCCTCACGCCTGGACAAATTTGTTAAGAAGGCAGGTTCTATTGTAGGATTAAAGTTGGACAGTTTAACATCTGTGGCAGAGCGACGGGCACTAAGCAAACTCCTGTCAATCATGAATAATCCACTGCATCCACTTAACAGTGTCATTTCCAGGCAGAGGAGTAGCTTCAGTGACAGACTTTTGTCACTGTCCTGCTCCACTGACAGACTGAAGAGATCATTCCTCCTCCACACTATGCAACTCTTCAATTCCACCCGGGGGAGTAAATGCTAACATTAATTTTATTTTAATTTTTTTTCATTTTTATTACTATTTAATTTAATATTGTTTCTTTGTATCAGTATACTGCTGCTGGATTATGTGAATTTCCCCTTGGGATTAATAAAGTATCTATCTATCTATCTATCTATCTATCTATCTATCTATCTATCTATCTATCTATCTATCTATCTATCTATCTATCTATCTATCTATCTAAAAGTAATATGTAGCATGTGGCATTAGGAATCATTAAAGGTTGATTGTGTCATGATAAAAGACACTTTCTAAATGCATTAACTTTATTCAGGAACCAGGGACTTTAGCATTGCTACCACAGGGTAATTCATGGCACTTTTTGTAGCTCCTACATTAGGGTATGATGTACAACCGGGAACTATCATGGGTGGGGTGCAGGCAATGAATTACACTAACTGGTTGACCACAAGCACTGGTGGCATCTTATAAATCATTGCATTGAATATACATGCTTTGAAGTATCATATTTTTCAAGAATATGTAATCATTACTAATGTCTGTCTTTCTCTGCTTTATATTCTGGTTTCTTAAAATACCACCACCACCTGATCGAGGCACTGTGCAGCTGCCTTTGATGCCACAACTGTCCATGAGACCCACTGCAGTAAATCCTCCGGGACCAAGCCAGGAAACAATGTGAAATAACTTGAGAACATTTATGTTAAGGAGAATTCTTGGCAGAGGCTTGGTGATGTTTTGGCCTTGGATCCCCTGCAGATTTCGATTTTTTTTTCCTCCAGCTTAAATGGAGGTATACAGTATTTACTTTTCTACCCTCATATATATCTTAAATAAACTTGTATTGATTTATTTTTTTATTAGCTGTTTATTATTTTGGACTAATTCAACTTGTTTTTATTTTCTTGTAAAGACTTCTTTGGCATTTTGTAAAGCAACTCAGGCTACATTCTGTATATGAAAATAAGCTATAGAAATAAATGCTTTTTTTCAGTGGTGATTATAAAATTATCAACTCAGGATAATAAGAATCCCAGAGAGAAGTGACGCTGGTGCTAGGCAATTGTTGATGGTGTCACTACAAATGCACAGTTTGGATGTTTTGAGCAGATAACTACATAACTGATGTGTGGATTATGGGGCACAAATAACTTGAGATTTTTTCATAGACATTTTAATATTGTTTGCTGTTGTTGTTGCCCCACTTGAAGCCCATTGTATCAGAAAGGCAGGGGACACTTGACAGAAATATTGATTTAAAAAGGAACTAACACTTGTTTTGGAAAGCACCTCTAAAAGCCACATTCAGTAGACAGGAATTCCAGGGCTTTATAGTGTGGTAAGCCCTAAACAATTAATAAAATTCAGTTTCAGAATGAACATCACAAGAAAGGAGATGCATTAAGAGAGAAGCCAACAAAGTTCCTCTAAATAGCTAGAGGGCAGCAGGCAAATACAACAATATCCTGGTTTGGTTCTACTGAGGACTTGATTCTTGAAATAAAAGAGATCTCTGAGATGTACTGTAGTTCATCCAAATGTTGCTGATAAATGATATAGACTGATGCACTTTTTGGGGAGGGAGACTGAGAAGTGAAAGAGAGAATCTACATTATGATGGTTGCGAGGCTGATAAGGAATGGAGGTATACCATTTGCATTAAGAGATATTGTAGAATTGATTTGCTAAGCCCACTAAGGCAGGTTTGTACTGTTTTATAGTTTACACTTTCCCGTCTTGTATTCTTAACTCATGTTATTACTAAATCTACAATTTTGTATATAATTTTGCCATTTTTTTCACAATTAAAACTTAAGCCACTGTTAGAAGGGGCTCTTTCAAAACCAAGTTCAGGAATATAAACTGAAACTAGTAATAGATAATCTTAAATTAAATTAAGAACTTAACATTTTATCATGATAAGTTCATTTAAGGATACTCCATAATCAATTTGCAAAGACCTATAAGAAATGTACAAGTAAGGCTATCTGATTTATTGGTCTGAGCAGTAAGATAATAATGCCAGTTAGTCCGGTTATTGGTTTTGTATGAACTTCAAAATGCAGGCACTTAGGCACTTCAAATATATTATAGTAATTCATTCACTGTGGTGAGAGAAGCGTAGCTGTGCTAAACCAATTAGTTGGAACAACTTCACACTTTAATGTGAAGTGTATTTATTGAGAATTATTATGATGATCTTATACAAGCTTTGAATCATTCATACACAAGCAAAATCAAACCCTACAGCAACTGTCATTTCATAGGCTCTTCAAAAGTCAGTTATGCAGATAAAACAAATGACAAAAGTTGGAGGAAAAAATAAAGACGTAAGGCTTCATTTTCAATCACAGCTCAGAGGATTACCTGGAAAACTATATATGATTATAATGGACACTATTAAATATTGTCTTAGCTATGCATGTATCTAGTGAGGTACATACAGTATATAGAGACTTGGAGAAGGATAAAAGCCAAGTAATTTCTGTATATGCAGACAGAATGAATTCCATAGCATGTTCAAAGTGACTAATTTTAAGTCGAACTGGACAACCGTGACCCCAAATATAATTCTAAATTTTGTTCCAGAAAGGATTTTGGAGTTCACAAATTTAAATGAAGGGTTCATGGTCACTAGCATAGAATTAGACATACTCGTGTTTTGATTTCAGCACAGATCACCAGAGAGGAAATCTTGAAGACCCACTGTTAATTTCATGTGGCTTTGTAGAATAATGGCTCTGGTGCCTTCAAAAGCTGATTTCAATGGCAGAAATTAGTTTAATTTGAAACCAAACGTTAGTCTTTTATTGGAGTTAAGGTATCCTGGAATTTGTTTTATTAAGATTTGATTTGGAAAAAAGGAAAGATTAGAGCTCTCTTAAAACTGGGATATCCATAGTTTTATATGAATCTAGAGTTCAGGTAAGTGCAGGCAATATAGAATTGTAATCATGCTTCAAGGGTGACAATCACATCTAGTACGTGATAAACAAAAAATATGTTTGATTAATATATTCTCATATGCATTATGTGTTTGTCAACGCTTCTCTTTAACTGATAATACAGTTCTTGCTTGTTGAAATGATTTTCTGACACATGCTTGTTTCAGGTCTGGGTGACAATATATTAATAAAAGGTATCTTGCATGTTTGCATGTTGCATAAGTACTTGCTTCATAATATGATGCAAGGATTATTTAAAGATTATAATTTGCATCAAATAAGTAATATAATATAATAATATAAGTATACTGAATTTTGATTAAACACTATTTCTCTTCTGTCTCCAGTAAACATTTATTTTATATATCACTTATGCTTTGTGAGCAGCGCAAGGTTACATGCAGTAGTGTTTTCAGATTGCAATTCTGTTTTCTTACTATTAGAAAGTGATGTTTCCTTTCCACTTTTCTCCTGATGACTTATTTTACTGTTCATCTTTCATGTTACAAGAATACAGATGTAACTGCCTTGAGGCCTGTCTTCTGATAACGTCCACCTCTTAGCAACAAGAGGATCACCTGATTAACTGGTTGCTCATTGGCTATAAAAGCATTAATCATTGTGACTTATTAAGCTGTATCTAGTTTTAACAAAGTTAGCTTTAAGAATTCACAACTAGGGAATCCATTCCCGGGCTTGGGATTCCCAGACATTTTTCATTCTGGGAATGAAACTGCTGTAATTATATATGCAAAATAAAAGTGTAAAAATCGATCAAGAAATAACAGAGTTATAGATGAAAATAATTAAGTGAGTTAAGTAAGTCTTATTACCATAACTAACTAGATACATGTACTTTTATGACAGCATGAACCGCTTATAGATAAGGTTAGTCTTTAATTGGCATCAACATATTGCAGTAGTTTTATTAAAAATAAGGGTTGGTCGTTCTAAAACCATTCACATATGAGATGCCCATGCACTGTGTCATCCCCGGGATTCCCGGGAATGTCATGTGGGATTACTGAATTCCCCGGGAATGGATAAACCCATCTGGGAATGGATTCCCTATTCACAACTGAAACCAATTTAATACTCATTGGCAATAAATTCCAATAATTCCAAACTTACTAAGTAAAACATGCATTGATGTGACTTCTTAACACATGATGCTGGTTTCGTGAATCCCATGGCTTGATGCAATTTTATACACACATATTTACCTATCTATAGCACCTGATGACCCTGACGCTCTGGACTGTCTAAACCAATTTCCTTGGCTATCCTGGATTCTGTGTTGCTCCTATTTCTCTAACGTACCAATAATCTTCATGCTTTGTTGGCATGTAAGTTATTGCCTCTGTTTCTCAGATTTATAGTCTGGGGTTGATTAGACGTTCAACACTCGACTTGTAAGGGCTTGTAAGTTTTGCCTTGAATGTACATTAATCTGGATCAACCGATTCAGGATTGCATGAGCCAATTCAAATCCAGTGATCTGGAACCAGATAGAATTTCTTCTGAGATCCAGGATTATCTGATTTCTCTTTCATAGAATAGACCCCAGGTGACCCCATTGGCTTGGAGTACTTTCTGACAGCTAAAAAGTCTTCATGTCTGTCTCCATAAAGTGAACACATTCTTCTTGTGGTTAAATTAATTTTTTCAAGGTGTTCTATCTAGAGAGAAAATACAGGCACTGTGTATTCGTTTTTTTTCTGACCACATAAAAGTTATGTGATATTGGGGGGTTGAGAGTCTTTTAATATATTACCAAGCCTTATATTCTAAGCATATCAGAAACACTTGTAATTAAAATATGAAAGAATTTTCAAATGATATACAAAGATCTGTAATTTATTTTGATCATAATTATGGAAATGGAAATAATAACACTGTAATACATTTATTTTAACTCGTAGATGTCAAAGGAAATTACTTATGCAAGACAGGAATGAACCATTTTACATTGTAATTAGAGTTATTTTTAGAGTGTAGTGTGATTAAAAGGATCTCATGATGACCTACTGAATTTTGTAGTATCAGAAAACCACTGTGGATCTCTATTGGAAAGTGCTATACATTAGTTGCTTTCATGAGTGAACATTGAATTCCGCAAGATGACCAGTATTTTCATTACCAAATGACATCCACGTAAGAATACATTATGTTTACTGTTCTAAAAGAAAGTGCTGAGACAGCTTTTGGCTGCTATGTACAGAAAATCTGGAATTATTAATCAACAGAGATACACATATAACTGCCAATAAATGCATAACTATATTTTGTGGTCACCTACTGGTCTTTTCCCCATGATCAAAGTTTTATTTTTCTGTCTTCCCTGACTATCTGACCACAACATTGGAGTCATTGTTTTAATCATTAACAGACTTTTAAAAAAATTGTTTGGCGACCATTTCTATTGCTTATTTTAATGTGGCAATTGGGGCCACGGCCCACCTGCCTAGTTGTTTGCCTGCCTGTGGTAAAGTCATCCCTGATGGAGGATCACAGGAATCATGGGAAAAAGGGGTCCTTTCATCGGATTGACTGGCCGAGCAACGTTCCAGCCGTGAAATGGCCAAATGGGGAGGCAGCCTGATGGATGAGGTCTCCAGGACTCTAAAAATATCCAAATCTTATTATGCGATATCATCTACTGTTAAATTCTGCTCTGTACTTCAAAAATTTTTATTATTATGCTGTATTAAGGATTTGTTCTGTTCTGTGTATTGTATTGTATTGACCCCCTTCTTTTGACACCCACTGCACACCCAACCTACCTGGAAATGGGTCTCTCTTTGAACTGCTTTTCCCAAGGTTTCTTCCATTTTTCCCTACAAGGTTTTTTTGGGGAGATTTTCCTTGTCTTCTCAGAGAGTCAAGGCTGGGGGGCTGTCAAGAGGCAGGGTCTGTTAAAGTCCGTTACGGCACTTCCTGTGTGATTTTGGGCTATACAAAAATAAACTGTATTGTATTGTATTGTACTTTCTTATCTGTGTTATGTAAGTTTGTATTTATTTATTTTTTATTATTTTACTTACTCATTTTTTCTTTGTAATTCTATTTTTTTCTAAAATCTTCTAAATCACTTTGACCTACAGGTTTTCAAGAAAATGTATTAGGAATAAATGTAAAAAAGGTTAAATTATATTTCTTAAATGATATAATAAACACTAGAAAAATACCTGCGCTTCGCAGTGGAGAAGTAGTGTGTTAAAGAAGTAATGAAAAAGAAAAAGAAACATTTTGAAAATAACATAACATGACTGTCAATGTAATTGTTTTGTCACTTTTATGAGTGTTGCTGTCACATATATATATATATATATTCATATACACACACATACATATATAAACATATATATATACATATACACATATATACACATATATATATATAACCATACACATACATATATATATACACACACATCCACATACTGTATATATACGTATACACATATATATATATACTAACATACATATATACATATATATACACATATCTACATATATTCACACATACACATATACACACACACACACACACACACATATATATATATATATATATATATATATATATACACACACATATATATATATATATATATCAATCCATCCATCCATCCATTTTCCAACCCGCTGAATCTGAACACAGGGTCACGGGGGTCTGATGGAGCCAATCCAAGCCAACACAGGGCACAAGGCAGGAACCAATCCTGGGCAGGGTGCCAGCCCACCACAGGACACACACAAACACACCCACATACCAAGCACATACTACAGCCAATTTAGAATCGCCAATCCACCTAACTGGCAGGTCTTTGGACTGTGGGAGGAAACTGGAGCGCCTGGAGGAAACCCATGCAGACACGGGGAGAACATGCAAACTCCACGCAGGGAGTATAAAGAGCCGCTGCATCGCAAATAGAATCACAACATTTGACTCACCAAAAATTTGGATTATTTCTAAACAAAATCCATCCTCCTCTCTTTCCTCAAAAACAGTTCAGTCACTCTGTTGTACGGATTATCCGTGCGCCTCAGTTCCATCAAAAAGTTCCTTTCTATCCCCATCGAAGCTAATGCTGAAAATCGAACCTGCAGCTTCTATCCAATCAATGGGTCTGAATACGGTGACGTCGCTCTACGCCTGCTACAGGGCCGTACTGACACCAACTCAAAATCTTCTCTGCCTGGCAACAAATGATGGCTGAAATGTGATTGGTTAAATGCTTTAATACGAAAATACATGCCTGGAAGCAGCACAACCATCGGAAAAGCTATGAAAGGAAGCGGACAGTCTATTTGGAATTATTTAATAAGTATTCATGGAGAAAATATAATTAACATCAGTTTGTGATTCAGATATTTTTATGTATGAATATTCTAAGCACAGTCCTTCACCCGCAAATATTTACCTTATATTGGCAGGCACTCAATTACGTGGGAGGCATGATGACATGACCATCGAGCTGCAGTCTATTACAGTATATGGACAAAAAAATAGGTTCCAGTTATGACCATTATGCATTGAATTTAGAAATGAAATCTGCTTAACTTTTGTAAGTAAGCTGTAAGTAATGAGCCTGCCAAATTTCAGCCTTCTACCTACATGGGAAGTTAGAGAATTAATGATGAGTGAGTGAGTGAGTGAGTGAGTGAGTGAGTGAGTGAGTGAGTGAGTGAGTCAGTCAGTCAGTCAGTCAGTCAGTCAGTCAGTCAGTGAGGGCTTTGCCTTTTATTAGTATAGATACTGTATAGCATCAGGTAGGAATAACTGAAATTGTGCACCAACATGAAAGAAAAGCCTCAGTTCCCATTTATTTATCTTACAATTATGTAAGGGTATTAAAATATATAGAATACCCAGAATACCCGTGCTTCGCAGCGGAGAAGTAGTGTATTAAAGAAGTTATGAAAAAGAAAAGGAAATATTTTAAAAATAACATAAGATGATTGTTAATGTAATTGTTTTGTCATTGATATGAGTGTTGTTGTCATATCTATCTATCTATATATATATATATATATATATATATATCTCTATATATATATATATAAAATACCCGTGTTTGGCAGCAGAAAAGTAAAAGAAAAGGAAACATTTTAATAATAATGTAACATGATTGACAATGTAATTGTTTTGTCATTGTCATGAGTGTTGCTGGCATTTATATATATATATATATATATACATATACATATAAATATATATACATATATATATACACACACACATATATATACATATATACACATATACATATCTACATATATACTGTATATGCACATATATATACAAATCTACATATATATATTAGGGGTGGGACTCGATTAAAAAAATTAATCCAATTAATTAGAGACTGTGTAATCTAAACATAAAAAACTCCATTGAGTTAGGCGTGGGAACATGCAATGTTTTACTTTACAATGTAATGCATATAAGCAGCAACAAAATGCTTTCCACAATACTCTTTTGAATAATAAAAACATGCAATGTCAGTGCACATTTCATCATTTTAAGTTGTATTTTTTTAATTACAATTTTAATACATCATGTTCAAGGTCATTTAGTAAGGATATGACCTGCATATAGTAGTCTTTTTTATAGTACAGAATAAAATTAACCTCAATTTAAACATTAAATATATTACTGGACAAGGCAAGATAAAAACTGTACTGATGTTTTAAAACTAATGACTATTCTTTATATCTTAGTATTGTTGAAAGGATACTCAAGGAAGATCTCAATTAACTTCAGTATGACAGTCCTACAAAGGTTACTTTGTATGGAAGTTTTAAGCAAAAGCAGAAAGTGCAAATTTCTACTTATATTTATTAAACTTTTATTCTGTTCTGTTTCGAATGTTAAATACAGCATGTTTTAAAATCAAGCATGTAAAATTAAACATTTACATCCATTAGATAGTTGGCTTCAATGTGCATTTGACTCCACAATTACATATACTTTAAAATGTGATATTTTGTTTTATTGCACATTATCTACATTATCTAGGTCATAAAAAAAAATCAATGTTTAATATGACATCACTGCTCAACTGCCATGCCAATCTAGATGATATTGCTTAATCTTCCAACTACCTGATCATTTCAAATAATCCCTATAGTTGCATGGCAAAGTTGTTGGTTAAACGGTTTGAGATATTTTATAACTTCACAATAAAAAGTTTTATATTTTGCCAAGTGTCAGATCGTGGTTGTGCTCTGGTGCTGTTATTTTTTTTTTTTTTTTCTGCTTTGGTGTTTGTGGCATTGAATGTTGATGACATCATCAAATGTATAGCAAATTGCATGTTTTTATGCAATGGAGGTGATTGCCAAAGTATGACCTTATAGACAGTATTTCATATGGAATGCAGAACACCCTTGCTAAGCCATTTCCCCTGTGAAGAAGAGGTGTATAGTATTTATCAGATGGTTTGTTTCCTTTCAAAACATTTTTTAAACAGCTTTATTTTCTTGGAAATTTGGGGCTTATATTTATGGGTGAGCAAAATCATTAATGTTGTGAGAGAATGGAATTGCTCATTCTGAAGGGCTAATAATGTTTCAAAGACTAGAAAATTAAGGTACCAAGAAAGAAAACCTGAAAAAACTGGTCTGAACCAGAAAACTAAATACCATGCTAACTAAACTGAATAAGTAAAGCAAGTCAAAGAACAAAAGAGATGTCCTGACTACCTTAAATTCCTTTCCCTAAATATCATGGTTAAAGCAAACGTTCGCTGATGACACTGCTATTGTGGGCTGCATCAGGAGTGGGCAGGAGGAGGTGTACAGGAAGCTAATCAAAGACTTTGTTAAATGGTGCGACTCAAACCACTTACATCTTAACACCAGCAAAACCAAGGAGCTGGTGGTGGATTTTAGGAGGCCCAGGCCCCTCATGGACCCTGTGATCATCAGAGGTGACTGTGTGCAGAGGGTGCGGACCTTTAAATATCTGGGAGTGCAGCTGAATGACAAATTGGATTGGACTGCCAATACTGATGCTCTATGTAAGAAAGGTCAGAGCAGGCTATACTTTCTGAGAAGGTTGGCATCCTTCAACATCTGCAGTAAGATGCTGCAGATGTTCTACCAGACGGTTGTGGCGAGTGCCCTCTTCTACGCGGTGGTGTGCTGGGGTGGCAGCATAAAGATGAAAGATGCCTCACGCCTGGACAAACTTGTTAAAAAGGCAGGCTCTATTGTAGGAGTAAAGCTGGACAGTTTAACATCTGTGGCAGAGCGACGGGCATTAAGCAAACTCCTGTCAGTCATGAAGAATCCACTGCATCCACTGAACAGTGTCATCTCCAGGCAGAGGAGTAGCTTCAGTAACAGACTTTTGTCACTTTCTTGCTCCACTGACAGACTGAGGAGATCGTTCCTCTCCCACACTATGCGACTCTTCAATTCCAGCCGGGGGAGTAAATGTTAACATTACTCAAAGTTATTGTCTGCTTTTTTATTTTAATTTTTTTCATTTTTATTACTATTTAATTTAATATTGTTTCTTTGTATCAGTATACTGCTGCTGGATTATGTGAATTTCCCCTTGGGATTAATAAAGTATCTATCTATCTATCTATCTATCTATCTATCTATCTATCTATCTATCTATCTATCTAACTTGGACACTAGCCCCCAGTGCGATTTTAAAAAGTCATTGTAACCATGATTACACATGTAATGCTGTCATCAATTATTTGGCTGGCAACAAGTGGTATTTCTACAATGAAACTACCACATCAAAGACACAAATTTAAAAATAATACTACAATGAGGTAAGCAATTAAAATCTAAATTAATTGTAATTGTCACTTTTAAAGAAAATCACTCCAAAACTAAGAATCTTAACAATTTAGAGGCTTTAGAATTCAGGAGTTGGTGTTTGGAAGGATACAAAACAAAAGAAACCTTTACTATTTAGTGGAGAACAGAACAAAGAGAAAATGTTTGTGCTTGGTGAAAATGTATTTAAAGAAAACCAGTGTTTGAAAAGAAAAGGGTTAAAAATGTGTGTAGTACATAATAACTTGAGTAGGTGAAACATGTTTCCATATCAAACGAGTCATCCAGTCAAAAATAAAACTGTTGTAAAGTTTTTTCTTTGGACTTTACGCATAAAGAATCTCTGCGTATAATACCACTAGTGGTTATGTTGAAGTTGTGCGTATGCTCTAAATAAGAATATGTACCTTGCCCAAATGTAGCTTTTTTTTGTTTGTGTACATTCAAACCATTTTGAGGGTAATTCTGTATTTCTCTATGAACCGCAGTAGACCATAAAAAGATGTTACACAGAGGCCTTGTTTTTTTATTATTATAAAGTCAAATTCAAATTAAACAGAGTCAAATTAAGCAAACAGGATTATTCAGAAAACAAATATCAGTTGGTTTAAATGTACGTAAAGAGAAATACTGGAATTGTATTTAAAAGACTATTTTTAAAAATGACCATGTGTCTTGGAAAAAAAGTGTTGAGTTATATTTTTAAAAGACACTGTATATTCTTATTCATGACATGCAGTGAAACATTCTATCTCTGCATGTCTAAACAGCTGTACTACTGCTCTGTTTTTAAAAACTGCAGGAAAAATATCATGATGTCCAAGACAGTGTATTTAATAGTATGATTAAATTAGCATTATTCATTAACATTGTTTTAAAATAATCTCACAATTATTTTAATCATGATGCTTAGTAAGTACTGTTTTAGTATTTAATAATTATTTGTGTAAACAATTAGCAGTAATTCTTTTAAAAAAGAAAATCTGTGTGACACTTTTTTAGTGTGAATACAAAATGCTTTAATATCCAGTTAAAATTAAGTCACAAAAATAATACCCTTAAAGAATATACAAAACGCAAGCATTCTATATTCAAATAACACCATGCCATTCAATGGGGTTTCTCTCAGAATGCTGTCCTTATGGTTAAAATCATTTAAATACATAAAGATGGGTGGGCATTTTATGGGTAAACGTTTTTGCACTGGAAAACAAGGTTCTTTTTTTAATTTCTGTTTTTACCCTATTTTTTTCTTTTCATATTTTGTTAAGGTTTGGTAATATTTTTTGTTAGTTTGCTGTGGGCTGGCGCCCTGCCCGGGGTTTGTTTCCTGACTTGCGCCCTGTGTTGGCTGGGATTGGCTCCAGCAGACCCCTATTACCCTGTAGTTAGGATATAGCGGGTTGGATAATGGATGGATGGATGATTTTTGTTAGTATTGAGGTTTTGCTTGTAATCGTGTGACAAAAATGGCTCTAAAGTAATGTGACAACAGGATATAAATGACATGGTAAACTGAGATAAGTGAAAATAAACCCTCTTATGCAAAGGACAACACTTAATTGTAATAATTTGTAAATCAGTTTTTTAAATATTCCATTGAAATAAAAAAAATGCAAAAAAGAGATAATAGAAATACATACTCTATACAACAGACAAAAGCCAAAACTAGCAAGAAAAAAATCACAAAGGTAGAGCTAAAGTGAAGTAAGCACAAATCATAAATATAACTGACTAAGGATATACTGTAAAAACAAATTAATTTAAAGAAATACGTCAAAAAAAAGTTTCAGTGTAGTCTAGTAGTTGACAAAGCTAATGCATCCAAAGATAAGGAAAAGAGAAAATGTGAGCTCATAGTGAAGGAAATAAATCCAAATTGAGTGGTAACGTTAATCATTTGTAACACAAGTGCTAACATATTTTGTTGAGGCCAATACAATATGAAATTAACAGCCAGAATATTAGAGCCAGTGATGAATTAAAAAAATATATATATATAAAGAATATAAAACTGATCAATTTTTAAGTCTAGAGATTAGTTAAATAAACATGCAAAAAAGGAAAAAAGAAAAACATTTAGAACTAGCTGATTACCCAGCGGCTTCGCTCACTAAGTGCCAGGGAAAAAAATAAAATGTAGTATTTATAAAATAAATTAAGTAGTAAAACATTTTGATAAAAGAATTTGAAGAACATATAAGAAGTGTATAATTTATTAAACAGTAAAACATTTCCATAAGAGAATTTGAATGATATATAAGAAGTGTATACATTTTTTAAACAGTAAAACATTAACATTTAAGGAGTAAAGTATACATTGAGTACTGCTGCAGTGGTTTCGGGTAAACTACCTGCGCGACAACCTTGCACAACGTGCCTGTGATTTAAGAGAAAAATTATTCTGAGAAATGTGGACGCTGCCCTTCCGTGCTTAATGGGTAGAAGGTCCAAACAATTTCCAAGTCCAATACTTCACAAGAAGAGGTTGGTACATCTTCTTAGATGTAAACCCTCTATCTTCTTTGAAGAATTCATCACAAAAGCAACCTTGAATGTTGTGGGGTTTTAGTGACCAGAAATCACCTTAAGGGACAGAAAGTAGCCGTGCACTTACCAAGAGAGTCACGCTTTGATGGCGCCAATTACACTCATTCACAAAGTTTTCCACTGTCCAAGGAGCCGACAGGGCACTTGAAGTGTCACAAACACTGCGAGAAGAGAGGACGCTGTCCAAAACTGCAAAGCTGTCAACCCGGCAAAGCAGCCCGACATTCCTCACCTCCCTGCATCAACTTTGTTGTTATGACCCCTCGCTGCTGCAGGCGGTTTCGTCTTCATATTGTTTACAGCTTGGGGCAGTTAAAGAGTAGAAAAACATAAAGTTGTTTTTTTTTGTCTCGTCTACTATCAAGTACTGCCAATTAAAAAAAAGTTACAATGTGGCAGTTTCCGCAACAGTCGCGTGGACGAATAAATAAAACTTTTCTGTCAGAACGTGCCTCGCTGCGGACAGCTCAGCGCTGGAATCCAGAGAGGAGGGCTGGGAGAGGGCAACGCAGGGCGCACTTCTATGGGATAGATCGGCGTGTTTGTGTTTACTTCTTTTCAATATCAGTAAAATAACTGTCACACAAATAATAACAATTCGTAAAGATGATATAAAAATGGAGTCCACAAACGAAGTGATTAGTTTCTGTATTATAATATGTTCTGTGGTCATACGTAATTTCCGTTTCGCATGGTCATATGCAATTTCCGTTTCCAACACGAAAATAATTTTATATATATATATATATATATATATATATATATATATATATATATATATATATATATATATATACTGCTATATAATAATTAAAGGAACACTTTTTAATCAGAGTATAGCATAAAGTCAATGAAACTTATGGGATATTAATATGGTCAGTTAAGTAGCAGAGGGGGTTGTTAATCAGTTTCAGCTGCTGTGGTGTTAATGAAATTAACAACAGATGCACTAGAGGGCAACAATGAGATGACCCCAAAACAGGAATGGTTTAACAGGTGGAGGCCACTGACATTTTCCCTCCTCATCTTTTCTGACTGTTTCTTCACTAGTTTTGCATTTGGCTACAGTCAGTGTCACTACTGGTAGCATGAGGCGATACCTGGACCCTACAGAGGTTGCACAGGTAGTCCAACTTCTCCAGGATGGCACATCAATACGTGTCATTGCCAGAAGGTTTGCTGTGTCTCCTGCACAGTCTCAAGGGCATGGAGGAGATTCTAGGAGACAAGCAGTTACTCTAGGAGAGCTGGAGAGGGCCATAGAAGGTCCATAACCCATCAGCAGGACCAGTATCTGCTCCTTTGGGCAAGGAGGAACAGGATGAGCACTGCCAGAGCCCTACAAAATGAACTCCAGCAGGCCACTGGTGTGAATGTCTCTGACCAAACAACCAGAAAGACTTCATGAGGGTGACCCAAGGGCCCCATGTCCTCTAATGGGCCCTGAGCTCAATGCCCAGCAGCATGCAGCTCGATTGGCATTCGCCATAGAATTCCAGAATTGGCAGATGCACCACTGGTGCCCTGTGCTTTTTACAGATGAGAGCAGGTTCACCCTGAGCACGTGACAGAAGAGAAAGGGTCTGGAGAAGCCATGGAGAACATTATGCTGCCTGTAACATCATTCAGCATGAGCAGTTTGGTGGTGGGTTAATGATTGTCTGGGGAGGCATATCCATGGAGGGTCACACAGACCGCTACAGGCTTGACAAAGGCACCTTGGCTGCCATTAGGTATCAGGATGAAATCCTTGGACCCATTGTCAGACCCTATGCTGGTACAGTGGCTCCTGGTGCACGACAATTCCTGGCCTCATGTGGTGAGAGTATGCAGGCAGTTCCTGGAGGATGAAGGAATTGATACCATTGACTGGCCACCACACTTTCCTGACCTAAATCCAATAGAACACCTCTGGGACATTATGTTTTGGTCACTGGGTTACACCTCAGACTGTCCAGGAGCTCAGTGATGCCCTGGTCCAGATCTGGGAGTAGATCCCCCACAACACCATCTGTCATCTCATTAGAAGCATGCACCGATGTTGTCAGGCATGTATACAAGAACACAGGGGTCATACAAAGTGCTGCGTACAATTTTGAGTTGCTGCAATTAAATTTTGGCAAAATGGACTAGCCTGCCACATAATTTTTCACTCTGATTTTTGGGGCGTCTTTGAATTCAGGGCTCTGTAGGTTGATCATTTTCATTTCCATCAAGCGATGTGGCATCCTTTCGTTCCTAACACATTACCCAGTCTATATCAGTATAGATATCCAGGAGGATTTATTTTTCCCATTGAGATCTGATGTGTTTTCAAAAGTGTTCCTTTAATTTTTTTGAGCAGTTTATATATATATATATATATATATATATATATATATATATATATATATATATATATATATATATATATATATATATATATATATAACAGTGAAAAGTGGATTGTACAAAATGAGAATCAGCTTACCTGCTGTATACTGAGTGTAAAACAAAGCGTTTTAAAAAAAGAAAAAAAAATATTACAGCTTGGTCAACAATAGCCAAAGTGCCAAAAGCAAAATGGGGGTCAAAGTAAAAAGAGGTTTTTTTAGAGGAAGCATTCAATGTTATTTAACTTATTGACACCCATGGGTTTGTAAATATTAAGTTATAATATCCAAAACATTTCCCAGAGTTACTGCCTTCAGGATGAAGCTGCTATTTCGAAAACATATTTTAATTCATTAACTCTATGGACAGGCTCAGCAAAATGCTTTGAAACACCATACTTTATAGTACAGTACTGCATATTACTCTTGTGCTGAGCTTTATGTGAACTCACCTTACAAAATGTTTTGTCCTTATAAAATAAGTGACATGCATACATCTACATGTAGTTGACACCCTTAGTACTGCAGCTTATTCTGTGATTAAAACAGACAGCACACTATAAAATATTAATATTTTATTTATAAAAGTAAACGGTCCAGAGTAAAGATTTAAAGAATGACGTAAGGTAATTCAGTAATTTGGTTTTCAATATAAATAAGTGTTAAATAAATAGATAGATAGATAGATAAAACTTTGTCCCCAGGAGTAAATTTGTCTTTTTACAGACACTCTTTAAATCAGTCAATAAATAGATAAATACATAAATGCACACATTACAATGACTAAAACGTAAGATGACTTGGCTGTCATAGTCACAGTAAGACATTATACACACATATTGCTGTTGTTATAAAGGAATGACATGCATTAACAAAAGGATGGATGTATAATAATAAGTAAGAATATCAGATGAAAAAACAGAAGCACATTATCACCTTTCTGAAATTATTTACATATCATTAAAAAGTCACCATAGAATAACTTAGTTAAGAATCAAATTTTGTAAGGAAAAAATGTAAGCCTCTTCAAATAGTGTATTGGAAACTCTTGGACTGAAAGATGTACTCATGGTGACTCCTTTATGGGTGGCTTCACAAACTATCACAGGTAATGAAATAAAAAGTAAAGTTCTGAGAAGTACACTTCTCAGAATGAAACAAGATTATATTTGAAAATAAATGCATTTGCATTTTCCATGATTTTTTCACCTTCAACACTTGCCAGACGTGCCACATTTTACAGCATTAAACATCGCTTAGATACAGCCTCTTGTATCCTGCTAAATTAAAAGTGTATATTCAAGGCAAGGTCTACATTTTTAGTTCTCTGGATGAAGCAGATTTTTTTTTTTTACAAACAGGACTGTTCGACATCACACTCCTGG
The DNA here is from genome assembly GCF_016835505.1 of Polypterus senegalus. NCBI lineage: Eukaryota > Metazoa > Chordata > Cladistia > Polypteriformes > Polypteridae > Polypterus > Polypterus senegalus. Next base: position 118,324,149 of record NC_053154.1, on the reverse strand, counting down.
TTAATTGTATTAAGATTGTAATGTCTGCATCTCCATGGGTATTGTTTAACATCATACCCTGGGCTTATTCTTTCAAGCGTCTTCAAGATTATATTCTAGGTTTATTGTATATGAACTGTATTGCCAATTGATATCTCTATTCCTTCTACACTGCTGCTTGGGAGCTTGTATTGTTCTGAATGTGCTCTGTCTCTAGGCATATCAGAGGGCTGGTACTTCGTGAAGTGTAGTCTAGTCTCACTTGGAGGGGCAAAATGGTGGGGCAGGGGTCTGGGGGAGAAGAGATAGAAAGCAAGCTATTTCTGATCTATCCTTTTCATCCCCACAATTGTAAGTGCCAACACAACAATAGGCTTTATAGCCATATTTCCTGGTAATATTGAAAATTAAAGTTAAAGCTATCATATGCAGTAACATACAACCTTAATTTAAGATTATATAATTACAACAAAAGTTCAGAAGCAATGTCTCTATTACCAAGCAGTGAACTTTGTGAGCTGGAATGTCAAAGGTCAAACCATGAATTAAAGAAGAAGAAAGTATTCTCTCACTTACTGGGTCTAAATGCCAAATTGGTATTTTTGCAGGAGACTCACTTAATCAGCAAGGATCAGTTTCGGTTGGAAAGAGGCTGAACTGGCCAAATATTCCACTCCAGCTATTCAAAACTAGAAGCGTGGGGAAAATAATTCAAACAGCTATTTAATTTTGCGGTATCAGATGTAGTATTTGATCTTGAATGGTGAGATGTGATGGTGATGGGTAATTTATTTAATTGTAAACTTTTTCTTCTTCCTTCGGCTGCTCCCGTTAAGGGTTGCCACAGCGGATCATCTTCTTCCATATCTTTCTGTCCTCTGCATCTTGTTCTGTTACACCCATCACCTGCATGTCCTCTCTCACCACATCCATAAACTTTTGCTTAGGCCTTCCTCTTTTCCTCTTCTCTGGCAGCTCTATCCTTAGCATCCTTCTCCCAATATACCCAGCATCTCTCCTCTGCACTCCTCTTGCGTCCAAACCAACACAATCTCGCCTCTCTAACTTTGTCTCCCAACCGTCCAACTTGAGCTGACCCTCTAATGTACTCATTTCTAATCCGATCCATCCTTGTCACACCCATTGCAAATCTTAGCATCTTTAATTCTGCTACTTCCAGCTCTGTCTCCTGCTTTCTGGTCAGTGCCACCATCTACAACCCATATAACATAGCTGGTCTCACTACTGCCCTGTAGACCTTCCCTTTCACTCTTGCTGATACTTGTCTATCACAAATTACTCCTGACACTCTTTTGCACCCATTCCACCCTGCCTGTACTCTCTTTTCCACCTCTCTTCCACAATCCCCATTACTCTGTACAGTTGATCCCAAGTATCTAAACTCATCCACCATCGCCAACTCTACTCCCTGCATCCTCACCATTCCACTGACCTCCCTCTCATTTACAAACATGCATTCTGTCTTGTTCCTACTGACCTTCATTCCTCTCCTCTCTAGAGCATATCTACACTTCTCCAGAGTCTCCTCAACCTGCTCCCTACTATTGCTACAGATCACAATGTTATCAGCACCCAATGTGGATACTTTATCCAAAATGTTTTGGCATTGATTCCTAACTTGAACACTCACAAAATTATAATGGCCAGAGAATTTAATTGTGTTTTTAATCAAGACATGGGGCCTCATGCATAACGGCGTGCATAGAATTCACACTAAAACATGGCGTATGGACAAAAGTCCAAATATGCGTACGTACAAAAAAGATCTTCTGCTACATAAATATTGGTTAGGGTGAAAAGTAACAATCGTGCACATGCCTGCCCCACCCTCCCAGACTCCTCCCAGAATAACTCCTCTTTGAATATGTAAATCACTATAAATATTCCTTTAAGTACATTGTTCTATAAAAACACAATGGCAAAAGCACAGTGAAAAAAGAAGAATTTCAATGAATACCAAGTGGAGGTAATGAAATTTGTACTATTTGTTGGTTTAAGCAGTTGTATAACCAACAAAAGGAAGCTGATCGAAAGTTCAAGATCAGAAAGTCGCACAGTGCCCAAAGTAAAAAAGTTGTCAGATATCAAAGTCACTGTGAAAAGGTAAGTCGTAGACCACGGTCTGAGTGTCATATGGAAGCTTATTAGGGTACAGAGAAAAGAAAAAATATAGGGACACAGTTTAAAAACTGCTCGAAATGTCAACTTTAATCTCGAAATTTTCACTTTATCGCATAGTTTATTTTGTCATTAAAGTAGAACATCATAAACTTCATCTTAAAATATTTGGACTAGTTTCTCAAATCCAATCGTAACTAAAGTAGCATGATAAATGCTTTGTGTTCTATGTGTTCTTTCTTCTATGTATTCTGTTGTGTGAATCACTATTTGCTTATTATTAAACAGAGTGGTATATGGCCGGCCATTCTTCCCGGCCAATACCTCCAAGCCGTCAGATGGAGCCCTCCCTGCAGCATGGAGGTGCCCCGAATTCCAGCAGGGCATCATAGACATTGGAGTTTTCCTTCACAGCCCTGCTGGATACCATGGGGGTGGGGCACCAGAGGACGTTGCAGAGAAGATCAAGGACTTGTGTGTTCGATATAGCCTGGAAGTACTCTGTAGTCACGAGGACGGAAGAAATAAAGTACTTCTGGGCTGAAGAAAAGAAGAGGGATCGGAAGCACTTCCGGGTCAGGGAATATAAAGGACTGTGGGAGATCCCAGATGGGCAAGCTGAGTTGGGGGGAAGGGAACAACGCATCTGGGAGTGGAGGATTTGTATTATTGATGAATTTAAGCATGTATTAATCATAGGGCCACAATGGCGCAGGGGTAATGATGAGCTCGTGCCCTGTCCAGAGATTATTCCTGCCTCTGGCAAGATGCTTGCTGCACCTTGTACAACCTTCGATGAAATAATTTATTGCAGTGGTACTGTCTCTTTCAAACGTACTAACCCCCAATTCCTGTCCTTCCTTTTCTTCTCCAAGTAATCAATCACCACACAATTAGCTGTTTAATAAAAGTCAGAGTGCTGATTCTTTAAACCTTTTAAGGAACATTAATATGTTTGCAGTACATGTTTAATAATTCCATCCATCTCTCCATTCAGGGTCACGCCAGTCCCAGCAAGCATACAGCGCAAGGCAGGAACAATCCCTAAATGTGGCGCCAGCTCATCATTACTGCTGTCTACTGTGTCCAGACGTTTAATTAATAACAGTATATGTTATTTAGCTGAAGTTAAAAATGTATCTGTATAATGTAGGATATATACTTTACCGCATTTCATCTTAAAAATTATATCAAGAGCTCCAAGAAGATAGTGTCTGGAAATCTAAATCAACTTAGAAGCCAGTCGTCATCATCTGTAAATACGCACTCTTCTGTTGAATTGAATTTCTTATCTGTTATTGTATGGTACAATGAAATGCAATATGCAAATCCTCCATAAACTTATTTTCCTATAAAATGGTAAAATAACAACAACAACAATAAATTGTACTTAAAAGTACAAACACTTCTACTGGGAGCACTTGATGGACTAATTGAGTGCGTTTAGAGCTCTTGGGATGAAATTGTTTCTGAACCACGAGGTCCATAGAGGATAGGCTCTGAAGCATTTGCAGATGGGAGAGGTTCAAATAAACTGTGTGCATGGCTGAGGCAGAGTGTGCTAGATGCTGTACCCCGACAGTTCTGTCCGTACTTGACACAGTCTGCCATGGAGCTTTCCAATCAGCTGCTGTATAGTTGTGATTCCCCACTCAGATACAATGGGTTAAAATACAGGTACAATGAGAGTAACAATGTTAAAGCAGCTATGGTAATTGGAATAGTTTGGTCATTCTGTGCATACAGGTGGATTATAATCAGATGCCTTAAACTAAAAAATGATATTCTGTTAATTTCAGTGTTGATAAAGTCGTGTCAGGGTTGTGAATCAAATAAATAAAGGGAAACCACACAGGAACAGTAGCACTACTTTGATGCTGGGTGCCGCCAGTTTGCAAAGCCAAGCGGAGAATCTGCGTACGCCAGGGATTGAGCTGGCATGAAAATGTGTGTGGCTTTTAGTTTTTTATAGTTTAGTTTTTATATATCGCAATGTGAGCGGAAAACGGGTGTACGCAACATTTTTGTGCGCATGCACCATTTATACACGAGGCCCCTGGAGAGGTCTTCATCTACAGGGGCAACAACATCTAACACTGTACAAATAAAAACATAGTTTTTTAATTGACCATAAGTTATCAGATCCATAGAGATTTCTAAATTCTTACTTAAGAGCATATTCCTTCCTTCCTTCTCACCAATATATCATTGTTACTCAAGAATTGATTATTTCTTTATAGATAATAATTTCTTGCCTGCAATCAAAGCTTGTAAATGCGATGTCACTGTTAATTCTGACCATGCCCCTGTGATCATGGAGCTCACATCACTATGCCCCTCATAATCATCTCACAGTTGACATTTTAACCCCCAGTTATTAGCTGATGAGAACTGTACAGAATTTATAAAATATAAGCAAATTGATTTTTTTTACAGACAAATGCATCTTCAGAGGTTTCTGCACGACTATTCTGGGAAAGTCTAAAGGCATTTTTACAAAAAATTTCCTACAAAAAAAAATCATAGACCAAGAAGGCCTCAAAGCTAATCAGTTACTAGAATAGATCAAGAACATGACAGGTCTCCAAATGAGGTACTTTTTAGGAAAAGACAGGCTTTGCAATAAGAACTCAACCTTTTGACAGAAAAGAAACTCATTTTTAAATTGCGACATCATTACTATGAACACAAAGAAAAGGTTAATAAGATCTTAGCTCAACCAATCTAAAAATCCAAACAAAATTTGATTGAGATTATTAAATAGGTTGAATCTAAATCGGTTCTAATTATTTTATTAGCTCTTGATGCAGGAAAAATCATTTCAATGTGTTTCTTTGGGGGTAATTTTCTGAAGTTTTGAGTAAATTTAATTCCAAGGGACCTATATTCCCAGCCTTCAGTCTTCAGAGTTTTTACAAAGGGGTAGTTGTTGATATTTCAAATGGGACTAGACAGGGCTCCCCTTTTTCACCTTTAATATTTGCTCTTGATTTGGAGCCTTTTGCTGAGGACATATGCTCTCATTAGGTGATTCTGGATGTTCAAATTGGACCAACAGTATATAAAACTGAACTTTATGCAAATTATGTTCTAATTTCATTAATATTTCAGCAAGTGTTGACTAAGTTTACAGCTTGTTCTTATAACATGGCTGAAACAAACTGACATGCCCTTAGTATAGCTATTTCTGCTTCTTTATTTTTAACAATGAAAGGTACATTTAAGTATAATTGAGGATATTCCTTTAATATGATACTTGGACATACCATTAGCAATCCCCTCAAAGGAACTTATACATATTAATATTCTTAACATATCAGATAATATTCAGATTTATTCTTTTTGTAATATCCTTGCTTTATAGTCATCTTGGAGTGATTCTGTTACTTTATTAAGTACTTTATTTACTTAAATATCTACCTATTTAAGTATTTATTTATTTAAGGAGCTTTTATGAAAAGCCAAATTTCACCCTGGGGACAAATAAAGTTATATCTATAAGATTAATAAAGACTTGAAACGTTTTAACCTATTGTTATTATCGTGGGTAAGTAGAATTTTAGTAACAAAAGTGTATGTACTGAAGATTTTATATGATTTTTGCACTATTACTTGTTTGCTTCCTAGCAAAGTTATAGAAACCTTGCAAGGTTATAAAAAGCCCATAACCAGAAAAAATATGGCTACACTGATGAGACTCAGTCCAGGTATAGCTGTCTGAGACTTGCATGACTACTATTATGGCAAAATTGAAATACCAGAAGCAGTGGTGGTCTTTCGCCAATTCTAAACATTGTTTTCAAATAGAGCAGTAGTAAAGTAAGTGAATACACAGACTTGGTAGGTCTGCTTTGGCTAAGTCAATTTGGACACAATTTACCTTCTTTTTTATTAACTTTTCTCTCTTCAGCAGTGTTTGGTTGAATCTTGTCAAATTAAAAAATAAAGAGTTATTTCCTTAATAAGATTTTATAATTTGATCCCAGATTTAAATCTATTCACAAGGAGGCAAAATGGACTTTCTATTTCTCTGGCAACTGTCACCACTCCTTTCAGTATCTCCATGAATACTTTAATATTTCATATAAGGATTTTTATAAATACCTGCAAGTACACAGTTGCATTAAGTTATGTTCTTTCCTATTGGACACTCTACTTTTATGGCGAGATGGTTTACACTTCCTTCTAAAATTAAAGGAATTAAAATGATTTACTTATTATTAGATAATAGAAATAATTTTTCAAAATTCATAGCTGTCTTAAAATGGGAAAGGGATTTGAGCCCTATTTATTCTGTTGAGCAACAGCTCTTGGTTTTAGCTACATTATACAAAATTGTACAGAGTATTAAACATATAGAGCTTACCTTAAAACCGCTCTATAGGTGGCATTTCAGTCCTGTGAAAATATCTAAAGCTTATGCAAACCATTCTCCTCTGTGCTTGAGGCAATGTGACAAAGATAATACTTTTACATATGTGGTGAACCTGTAGGTTACTTTATCATTATTGGCTAGTGATTCAAAAAAATGTTTTTATTCCCTTTAAAATTTAATGCTAAATTGACTTTTCAGTTGGCTTCCCATGGGTTGAAGTTAGACAGTTATTAGATAGATGAGTAATAGGTATGTTATGAGACAATGAAAGTATTTGATGTAAAACTGTGCGGGAACCATTAGATGAGTCATTGTGTGTCACATTTCTAAACCAATAATGCATCATGAAGGTGGTGCTCAAAGTAGGGGCTCAAAGTTTCTCTCATTAACCAGATCCCACAAAAAACAAGCTTCTGAATGCAATAAACTGCCTACAGCTGAAAAATCTGCTAAAAACATTCCTATAAAATATATAAATGTGTGTCACATATGCAGAGAACACATTTCACATGTTAAAAATAAGCAGTGTGTTCCAAGTGAGAAAAATCTGTCTATAAAATCAAATTATTTATTGGCACTCAATGGACTAGTGGTAAAAGTGAACAGCTTGCTGTTGCAGAAGCTGTATGTGCTCTCTGTTGTAATGTCAATAGTGTAGCAGTCAATGTAAGGCTGAGAGAATTGAATGTGTGGATTGCAACCTATGCATTCAAAACTAAAGATATGTCACATTCCATCAAAATGATTACTATTATGAGAGCTGGTAACAAAGAGCCACAGGAGATGCAGATTTCAGTACTCAAAACACCAGAATCAACAATTCTGCCTAAACAACACCAGTAAAGCACAGACAAGGCTGCACAGAGCACTACTTCAGACTGCACATCTAAACAAATAACTGAAGAAAGTTAACATTACTGTTTAATTAGAAGTGCTTGAAGGGAGAGAACCTTCAATTTAAACACACAACATTGTGGAAATTACATCTTTCTTGTTTACATTCAATGCAGATTTTTCAGAAAGTAACTGTTAATAATATTTTACCAAAAATGCACAAAACGTGTACATTTTGACAATATGAATGGATACCAGACACGTGGATGATACAACATGAGTTACGTGAGAATGTTTCTTTTTTCATGGACGTTTTTCACATTGTCTGCCATTGTCCTAGAATTGGTCACCATAGAGCCTGTTGAGTATGAATATTCAATCTGCAATTTGTAATAAACATGACATTAAACATTTTTTTCGGCCACAAATACAAGATACATGGTTTAAGTAACGTTTAAAAAATATATCAACTGTGTGTGGACTATTCTTTTAAATAAGGAAGACATTTTAATTACAAATATTTACATTAAACTCTATTATTATACACTTCACATTTATTCAGTGGATCTGGAAAGGTCTAGCTGTTTTTCTTTTCTTATTCTGTGCTACTATAATGTATATGATATTATTGATGATGAGTTTCCAATGATGGTAGGGATGACAATGACGCCCATACACTTGCGCCACATGGCCACCCTGCTGGCCGGTACCGAGAGTTGATTTTACAAAAAAATAAAATAAAATAAAAACAAAAAGAGGAATAACCTTGGAGGTCAATCATCACCCCGAAAGCGGAATAGTAGATGTCATGTAGTACAGTATATGTGTACCAAATTTCAGGTCAATAGGTCAAACGGTTTGTGAGCTACAGGTGATTTAAAATCCTTGACAGGCAAACGAACAGCCATGGTAGCATATTATATATAAAGATATTAGAAGTCTTTGACACACATTATCTGTAAAGTTTAGTTTTTTTTTTTTTACAAAGTTTTAAAAATTAAAATGTATTCAATTTCTGAAAAATTCTCAAAAATTAAAGGAACACTTTAAAGAAACACATTACATACATCAGATCTCAATATGAAGTTGGATATCTATACAAATAACGACAGGGCAATGTCTTAGGAACAAAAGGATGCCAAGTCTTTTAATGGAAATAAAAGTTTTCTGCCTACAGAGGGCTCAATTGTGTAGACACCCTAAAATCAGAGTGAAATGAAGATGTGGCAGGCTAGTCCATTTTTCAAAAACTTAATTTCTGCTACTCAAAATGCTTTTCAGTATCTTGTGTGGCCCCCACGAGCTTGTATGCATGCTTGACAACGTCGGGGCATGCTCCTAATGAGACGATGGATGGTGTCTTGTGGCATTTCCTCCCAGATCTGTATGAGGGCATCCCTGAGCTGTTGTACAGTCTGAGGAGCAACCTGGCGGTGCCTAATGGACCGAAACATAATGTCCCACAGATGTTCTATTGGGTTTAAGTCAGGGGATCGTGAAGGCCATTCAATTGTTTCAATTCCTTCATCCTCCAGGTACTGCCTGCATACTCTTGCCACATGAGGCGGGCATTGTCGTGCATTAGGAGGAAACCAGGACCTACTGCACCAGCGTAGGGTCTGACAATGGGTCCAAGGATTTCATCCTGATACCTAATGGCAGTCAAGGTGTCTTTGTCTAGCTTGTAGAAGTCTGTGCGTCCCTCCATGGATATGCCTCCCCAGACCATCACTGACCCACCACCAAACTGGTCATGCCGGATGATGTTACAGATAGCATAACATTCTCCATGGCTTCTGCAGACCCTTCAACTTCTGTCACATGTGCTCAGGGTGAACCTGCTCTCATCTGTGAAAACACAGGGTGCCATTGGTGGACCTGACAATTCTGGTATTCTATGGTAAATGCCGATCGAGCTCCACTGCGCTGGGTTGTGAGCACAGGGCCCACTAGAGGACGTTGGGCCCTCAGACCACCCTCAAGAAGTCTGTTTCTGATTGTTTGGTCAGAGACATTCACACCAGTGGCCTGCTGGAGGTCATTTTGTAGAGCTCTGGAAATGCTCATCCTGTTTGTCCTTGTCCAAAGGAGCAGATACCAGTCCTGCTGATGGGTTAAGGACCTTCTATGGTCCTGTCCAGCTCTCCTAGACTAACTGCCTGTCTCCTGGAATCTCCTCCATGCCCTTGAGACAGTGCTGGGAGACACTGCAAACCTTCTGGCAATGACACACATTGATGTGCCATCCTGGAGAAGTTGGATTTCCTGTGCAACCTCTGTAGGGTCCAGGTTTCGCCTCATGCTACCAGTAGTTACACTGACCATAGCGAAATGCAAAAGTAGTCAAAAAAAGTCAGAAAAGATGAGGAGGGAAAAATGTCAGTGGCTTCCACCTGTTAAACCATTCCTGTTTTGGGGGTCATCTCATTGTTGCCCCTCTAGTGCACCTGTTGTTAATTTCATTAACAGCAAAGCAGCTGAAACTGATTAACAACGCCCTGTGCTACTTAACTGACCAAATCAATATCCCAGAAGTTTCATTGACTTGATGCTATACTCTGATTAAAAAGTGTTCCTTTAATTTTTTTGAGCAGTATATATTTGTCCATATACAGTTGTGCTTGAAAGTTTGTGAACCCTTTGGAATTTTCTATATTTCTGCATAAATATGACCTAAACATCATCAGATTTTCATTAAAATCCTAAAAGTAGATAGAGAGTAGAAAAGTAGAGAAACCAGTTAAACAAATGAGACAAAAATATTATACCTGGTCATTTATTTATTAAGGAAAATGATCAGATAGTACATATTTGTGAGTGGCAAAAGTATGTGAACCTCTAGGATTAGCAGTTAGTTTGAAGGTGAAATTAGAGTCAGGTGTTTTCAATCAATGGGATGACAATCAGGTGTGAGTGGGCAGCCTGTGTTATTTAAAGAACAGGGATTTATCAAAGTCTGCTCTTCACAACACGTTTGTGGAAGTGCATCATGGCACGAACAAAGGAGATTTCTGAGGACCTCAGAAAAAGAGTTGTTGATGCTCATCAGGCTGGAAAAGGTTATAAAACCATCTCTAAAGAGTTTGGACCTCACCAATTCACAGTCAGACAGTTTGTTTACAAATGGAGGAAGTTCAAGACCATTGTTACCCTCCCCAGAAGTGGTTTACCAACAAAGATCAGTCCAAGACCAAAGCGTGTAATAGTCGGCGAGGTCACAAAGGACCCCAGGGTAACTTCTAAGCAACTTAAGGCCTCTCTCACATGCTAATGTTCATGTTCACCATCAGGAGAACACTGAACAACAATGGTGTGCATGGCAGGGTTGCAAGGACAAAGCCACTTCTCCAAAAAAAACATTGCTGCTCGTTTGCAGTTTGCTAAAGATCACGTGGACAAACCAGAAGGCTGTTGGAAGAATGTTTTGTGGACGGATGAGACCAAAATAGAAGTTTTTGCTTGAAATGAAAAGCGTTATGTTTGGAGAAAGGAAAACAGTACATTCCAGCATAAGAACCTTATCCCATCTGTGAAACATGGTGGTGGTAGTGGTGGTATCATGGTTTGGGCCTGTTTTGCTGCATCTGGGCCAGGATGGCTTGCCTTCATTGATGGAACAATGAATTCTGAATTATATCAGAGAATTCTAAAGGAAAATGTCAGGACATCTGTCCATGAACTGAATCTCAAGAGAGGGTGGGTCATGCAGTAAGACAATGACCCTAAGCACACAAGTCGTTCTACCAAAGAATGGTTAAAGAAGAATAAAGTTAATGTTTTGGAATGGCCAAATCAAAGACCGGACCTTAATCCAATCGAAATGTTGTGGAAGGACCTGAAGCGTGCAGTTAATGTGAGGAAACCCACCTAATCCCAGAGTTGAAGCTGTTCTGTAAATAGGAATGGGCAAAAATTCCTCCAAGCCAGCGTGCAGGAATGATCAAAAGTTACCGGAAATGTTTAGTTGCAGTTATTGCTGCAAAGGGGGGTCACAGCAGATACTGAAAGCAAAGGCTCACATACTTTTGCCACACACAAATATGTAATATTCATTTTCCTTAATAAATAAATGACCAAGTAAAATATTTTGTCTTATTTGTTTAACTGGTTTCTCTTTATCTAGTTTAAGGCCTTGAGTGAAAATCTGATGATGTTTTAGGTCATATTTATGCAGAAATATAGAAACTTCTAAAGGGTTCACAAACTTTCAAGCACAACTGTAGCTCATCTCCTCCTTATAACACAAAATAAAGCAGTAAACAATTGTGTGTATATATTGAAATTGTGCTTGTGATGTCACACTGTATGGTAAGAGATCATTGCCCCATACCATTCTTGCAAAAATAACATACTTGACAGAGGCAGAGAAAACCAATAAACTCCACTTATTTATGTTGTGACTATTATATAAAGATAATAAGAGTATCTGACAGTGGCAGATAAATGAATAATATGGGCTTTTCGGAAGACATAATAAACAGGCCAAGATCAAAAACAAAATAAACTAAAGAAACTGATTATAAAACTAGAAGGCAATCTAAGTCACAAAATCAAAAGACAAAGTGGATTTCCTAGTATAGATTCCTTTACTTAATAAACTGGTAGTCACCATAAGGATAAAAAATATGATAAGAAAGGTAATATTAATTTATATAAAGGCAGAAGAGAGCAAATTTACCGGTCCTAAAACGTAGATTGTCAACAGTTTGCGTGACTAAGCTGTTTTGATCTTCTAACTTTAGGTAACATTTCTCCATCTTGTTTTATTATTGTTATCTAATAACCAGAGGTATTAATCAAAAATGAGCTGAATTTGTTGTGTCATCCACTAACTCTTGTTTACACTGTTGGATACACGTGTCTACCTAACCATGTATAGACGATTGTTTGCTGGTGAACTTTGATCCAGTCAGTACAAGACACACAGTTGATTGTTTAGTGGCATGCATCTGTTCATTCTGTGTTGGAGCCAGGGTGTGCACCAAAATATTTTTTTTCTGTATTTACACCTCCATGGAATTAATCTGAACAATCTGGGAAGATAACTTGCATATTTTGACCACTGTCCCATGAGGTCATGTAAGCAATTGACTTGGCTTTGGGTCTGCCAGACCAATACGTGTCAGAGTTTCCTGCAGATTCCAGGTTCCTTTTGATGCTGTAGGAAATTGTACTCATTGATACCTTGACTTTCTTTGCTAAAAGAGAGGCCTACACCTTTAAGGGCTATAATGGTCCATCTCTCTTCCTTTGTTAATTGCCATTTTCTTTCCAGTATGACAGCAATAAACAGTGCAAAAATTGTCCAGATAATGTTTCAAAGGGTGAGAGCTGATTATTCGAACACTGCATTCATACAGGCAGAAAGTAATCAACAAAAGTTGGAACATCTGGAGGAACTTTTTGCATCAACTTTCAAGGTTTAATATATTTCTCTTGCCACAGAAAGGCTATAAGTTGTTAACCTGTTACTATTACTATTAATTCTTCACCTAAATTAGTATGTTTCCGGTCCCTTGAAACAGTATAACTTTTGAGAATCTCCATTTAAAAAGAAAAGTAAGGAAATTAAAGTGGCAGCCTTACCAAAATGGTTCAATTATTTCCAGGACTGCCAAAAGCAAATGCAATAGGTAATTATTGACAATAGTTAACATCAATCAATCCATTTATCTTTCCCACAATGCATCATTAAGAGTGAGTTCGTGTGTGACTAAATCATCCTTGCATGGCAATACATATAGTATTACTGGCTTACACTGGTTCTTGCCTGAAGAAGGGGCCTGAGTTGCCTCAAAAGCTTACATATCGTAATCTTTGTAGTTAGCCAATAAAAGGTGTTATTTATGTTGACTTCTCACTACATTGATAATGGCAAACACGGTACAACACCTAGTACTACTGCTTACACAATAAACACAAAGAACAAACAGAGCAATGTTTACAGATCAAACAAAATCCCAAAATAAAGAAAAATACATGAATAATAATGTAAACTGCCCAAAATATTGCAGAGAAAACTTTCTTGAGAAAAGAATCCAGGCATGCCAGGTTAAAGATCAATGTAAATAACAGCATTTTTTTCGTTACAGACAGTAATGTTGGCACTGCGATCTGAGTGAAAAGGTGTTTCAACCTTATATAGTGATAGAATTTAAAATTATACAACCCATAATTAGCTACTTAAGTGTCACTGAGGTACTGTTTAAAGGTCAGCATAACTTAATTTTCAGCTTGGCAATCTGTGGGTTTTTAGTAACAAAAATTCTGGTGTACAGTATCTGTATTTAATTAATCAAAGTGTATATGAATTAAAATCTCTTGTGTATAATGTGAAAATCATTTTGAAAAGTTACATTCATATTATGTTACCCTGTAAGTAAAGGAAATGAATAGTTGGCTACAAACTAAAATGTGCTCTGAATACATATTATTGGATATGAAGGATATATGCAAAGACTAAACATGACGGCAGAGAACAGAAGTAAAACAGAAAAATATGAAAGATTGCTTTAAATCTGAATGGATTCCCAAAGACAGAATTTATAGAAAATGAACAAGATACCTGGCAAAAGAAAATTATTAACATGTCTTTTGCCATCAGTGCAATTAAAGGAATCTTATCAAATGGCTAAAATGCAAGTTAATACCAAACAAGCAACCTTAAAAAATTTTAAATACAAATACCAAATTCCTAACCTGAATTTAAAGCATAGACAACACCCATATTCACCCTAATTAGGCTCTGCTTCCAGAACTGAAAAAACATGGTAATGTGCAAGATTGTTAATAGGTAGAAATTTCCAATGTAACCAGCCAGCTTGTAATGGCCATAGCACAGAACAAGTGTGCCGCTCCAGCACCAAAGTTACTTCTAATTTTAAACTTATCCAATTAGATTTAATTTTTAGTTTTTAACATTTTTTTTCCTCTTAACATTAATTTGTCCAACTTTTAATCTGTGAGGTGATGAAACACTATGATGCACACTATATGACTAATATTGCAGGACTAATATGAGGTATTCTGTAAAAAGAAGAGTTAAGTGGTAATGAAATTTATCCTAACTGGGCTTTATTTTGCAAATACGTAAGGAATGAATATTGTGGAGACATTAGATTACATTAAACCTGCCTTGTGCAAAAGCTAGAATCAATGGATTATTCAGGTGTGTGGAGGCAGGAAGAAGTGTTTCCTGAGTGTTGGCATAGAAGATATTGTCTTTTACGTGCATTCCTGAATGTATAGGACAAATGTGAATAATGTTAAAAGTACAGAAACTGAAAGTCACAGTCAACTTTTTTCACTATTAGTTATGTACAGTATTGTTAGCCATACTATATCACTAAAGAGTGTATGGGACAAAAATGCTAAAATAAAGATGAGAGATCTGTGTTACAGAATAATAATGAAATACACTGTGCTAAAGACTACATTATAAAAGTCCTAGTGACTCCAGACTCATTACAGAATGCCCTACTGTCCATATAAAAAAATCTTGCTTCAGATGTAGGATATAGAGTATGGCTTTCATGCCTTCAAGGCAACAGTGAGCACAGTTAATTCAGGTAGATGGTATTTACTAGCACATGTTATAGGCCACCAGTGCGCTATATAAGGAGATTCTGATGCTTCGGCCTGATTGATTTGCCAAATATTCTTCTCACTAAATTGTACATTACCCTGCAGAGCATGAGAGAGAAAAAGAACATTAAAGCTTATACGGTCTGACTGATCTTGTGTGAAAATAAGGATTTTTATTAAACTTGTTTTTCTAATATGTAAGTGAACTGCAGAGTAATACAGAGGGTGCTATCTTGGGAATTGATGCCCTTAAACAGCTGTCTGCAACATTAAATTTTGGTGATTATCTCTCATTGCAAGCTAGTAGTCTTAATGGAATCGCAGAGCTTCCACTTCACACGCCTGATTCTACATCACCAATTCCTGCTGTGACTAAGGTCGCATGGGGCCCTGATGAGGTATGAGCGCAATGAAAATTACATTGTGGTGTACTGGGAGGAGTTTAGGCTATTACAGAGCAGGGACTGTGTCTTCTCCTTGTAATAAACAGTATCCTTTAAAGTCAGAAGCAATAGATGCTTTTAAAGATATAATTAAGCCAGTGGAAAAAAAACAAAATGTTGTGTTAGAAAATAGGAGCATTGGGAATTCGTCCATTTGCTCATTTCAGAGACCAGATAAAACATGTCATAATACGATTGTTTACAATTAACTAAATTAATACATTTGAGATTGAACTGTGTAGTAGCAGGTCCTCTCATTATTTTAAACCCTGTACCAACCACATCACATTGGAATATGAGTTTGGACAGTGTGACAGTCAGGTTGGTTCCATGCTCCTTGTCAGCTTGAACCTGGCAATGTTAGTAATGAAACCAGGCAAAGGAGGACATACATTAAGTCAGCAAGAGGTAAGTGCAGGTTCTTTGTGGATTTAATAAAGCCAACAAGGTGCAAAATAGTGCAGCACCTCTTCTACTAAATAAATAAATAATCCATAAGAGTGAGGTAAATGTTGAAGGTTAAAAGTTCAACAAGGAACAATTAATCCATTGAAATCCAGAGACAGTTCTTCCTTTAAAAACATCAAAGCTTCGAAAGCATCTCCTCTACCTATCCCATCTAGGGCCATGTAGCAAGAGTAGATGCCCACCAAAAGGTGCAGTCAATGTTTAGTGTCAGTTAAGGTTCCAACTGCCAGTCCCTTAGGGACTGTAGGGTGTCATGCTGATGCTTCAGTCTGAACCACACACCCATCTCCCTCTGCCAGTCCTTCAGCATCACAAGGGAGATGCCACACCGTGGGCTGCTCCTACTCCCAGACATTGTCGCCCAATAGGAGCTCTCTCCTACTGCTCCACATGAGCACTGGCCCCACGTTTGATCCTCAGGGGCTCTCTAACTCCACACAAACAGCTTGGGCTCCTCCACAATTCTGTCTCTCACCTCTCTTTATACACCTTACTTTTAACCTCTGCTTTGTCTCAGCTGCTTCCATTACATTTTTCCTCTCTCTTTGAACTTCCTGCTATTCCTTGTTCAGGTTCTTTTATACACCTTAAAGAGATATAGGTGTGCTGGTGCTGATTACAGCCTCCAGAGCACTACTGAGACAATCAAGTAAACTGAATCTGTCTGCACGTGAATGCCTGCTCACCCCATTTCACACCGGACCTGCTCTGCCACATTACCACACACACCTTTACCGCATATAAGCTTGAGTGTTCCTTGATTTATTTATTTTATTAAAATACCCTAAGCCACAGACTCTTATGACAGACAGTGTACAAATGTTTATCCCACTTGCACTTTGTAAAGTATTTTCTGCCTCCAGTGAGAATGACTGGCACCCTTTTTTAAAATTCCTCTTGAATATTTTTCCATTATGAAACCAATGTGAAGGAAAGAAAAGTTTTAGCTTTACATACTTACACATACACTCACCTAAAGGATTATTAGGAACACCATACTAATACGGTGTTTGACCCCCTTTCGCCTTCAGAACTGCCTTAATTCTATGTGGCATTGATTCAACAAGGTGCTGAAAGCATTCTTTAGAAATGTTGGCCCATATTGATAGGATAGCATCTTGCAGTTAATGGAGATTTGTGGGATGCACATCCAGGGCACGAAGCTCCCGTTCCACCACATCCCAAAGATGCTCTATTGGGTTGAGATCTGGTGACTGTGGGGGCCATTTTAGTACAGTGAACTCATTGTCATGTTCAAGAAACCAATTTGAAATGATTCGAGCTTTGTGACATGGTGCATTATCCTGCTGGAAGTAGCCATCAGAGGATGGATACATGGTGGTCATGAAGGGATGGACATGGTCAGAAACAATGCTCAGGTAGCCCGTAGCATTTAAACGATGCCCAATTGGCACTAAGGGGCCTAAAGTGTGCCAAGAAAACATCCCCCACAACATTACACCACCATCACCAGCCTGCACAGTGGTAACAAGGCATGATGGATCCATGTTCTCATTCTGTTTACGCCAAATTCTGACTCTACCATTTGAATGTCTCAACAGAAATCGAGACACATCAGACCAGGCAACATTATTCCAGTCTTCAACTGTCCAATTTTGGTGAGCTCGTGCAAATTGTAGCCTCTTTTTCCTATTTGTAGTGGAGATGAGTGGTGCCCGGTGGGGTCTTCTGCTGTTGTAGCCCATCCGCCTCAAGGTTGTGCGTGTTGTGGCTTCACAAATGCTTTGCTGCATACCTCGGTTGTAATGAGTGGTTATTTCAGTCAAAGTTGCTCTTCTATCAGCTTGAATCAGTTGGCCCATTCTCCTCTGACCTCTAGCATCAACAAGACATTTTTGCCCACAGGACTGCCGCATACTGGATGTTTTTCCCTTTTCACACCATTCTTTGTAAACCCTAGAAATGGTTGTGCGTGAAAATCCCAGTAACTGAGCAGATTGTGAAATACTCAGACCGGCCCGTCTGGCACCAACAACCATGCCATGCTCAAAATTGCTTAAATCACCTTTCTTTCCTATTCTGACATCCAGTTTGGAGTTCAGGAGATTGTCTTGACCAGGACCACACCCCTAAATGCATTGAAGCAACTGCCATGTGATTGGGTGATTAGATAATTGCATTAATGAGAAATTGAATGGGTGTTCCTAATAATCCTTTAGGTGAGTGTATATCTATCCTTCAATTTTTCAACCGAACACAGGGTCACGGGGGCCTGCTGGAGCCAATCTCAGCCAACACAGGGCACAAGGCAGGAATCAATCCCGGGCAGGGTGCCAACCCACCACAGTGAGTGTATATATATATATTCAAAATTGTAAGGGTAACTAGAGGAAGTAAAACCTAGGAAAAGTTGCTTAGAAAAATAATTTAATGAGCCTTTGATAATTCTTACATAAAGGAATATAGATCTTAAACATTATACAAAAGGGCAGTGAAAATGTAATCAAAATGAAAATGCAATCAAAAATGGGAATATATTTTAATGTAATGTTAATCTATTACATTATGTACGTTTTACTATACATAGGATGAATTACATAAAGATGAACTAAAAATACACAGCACTTCTATTCTTTTACATTATGAAAGAAAGGTGCAGAAAAAGAGAAGCTGCTCATCACACAGTCAGAGAAAAATTTAAAATATGCATTTGTTAAAAAAGATGTATTAACAAAAAATCCATAATTATAACAGAATTTGTTAAAGGCTGAGTATAAAAGTGTAACAAGAAACTAAATTCTTAGAAGAGGAAGATACTGACGATGTAAGTGAAATAGAATATTTGTAACAGTACTGAGAGCTACAAGGCTGCAAAAAACATTTATTGTTAATTTTTGAACATGTGACTAGACATTCATTTTATTATTATTGATTGAATAACTAAACACTAAATGATTTAAGTGGTTTTGTATTACAGTAAATACTCAAAGCACCTAAAAATAAGATGATGCTTTAAAATTATTACTGCCTGGAGTTTACATTTTTCAGGCCTTAAAGGTAAGCTCAATAGAGTTTCATGGTGGATTTTTCTGAAGCATATTTAGGGTTTGAGGATACAAAACAAGGTTTCAGGCTTTTCAGGCATCCTGAAGTACCTTGGTATTAGGAAGGAGGTTTTATGTGTGAAATGAGCCTTAGGGCCGCTTCAAATTGGCTTTACAATCCGTTTGGCTGCGGGCATAGGCACAAAGTTTGATAACTTGGTGTCTGCTGTAACAACATTTACAGAATGTCAAAATTGTAGCAACTATAAGGTCATTCCTTACTAATCGTTCACAGTATTGGGATTAATACTGTTTGAAGGAACAATTTGGATGTCACAATACTAAATCTGTGAATTACAGCAGCTAATTATTGTGAAGGCCTTAAGATACAAACAAACCATCTGAAAGGATTGAGCACCATGGATATACAGTGCAGAGATGCATGGTTGGTCACCAAAGTAAATTCCAGCCCAGCAGGTAATACTGTAGTTAAATTATGAGCCATTAGATCACCAGGGCTTGTGCCTTCACTGTAGCATACCTTGCTTCTCTTTCCAGCAGTTTCTGCCTCCGATAGACGCCCATGTCTTCCTCTTCATCAATAATCTGGCTTAACATACCTTCTAGACATGTCTAAGAAGCACCACATTATAAAAAAGTGAAGAAAATGTAAGATGATAATGAAACAGGCTGGTTAAAGCTTGTTATATGTCATACAATGCAAACTAAACATCAGTGGACTATTCCACAGTGTTGGGGTGTGCTTTCATGTCAATTCAATTAAAACCATAGTCCTCTCAGAGAACATGTGTACATATTAGTATTTCAAAGGCTCTGCCTTGACTTTTTGATTCTGAGTGTTGCTTCATATTTTGGACATCTGCTGTTTAATGTTTCCCTCTTTAACAACATTTTCAAATTATTTTGCCTCAGCTAGCCTAAAATAAGTTCTTTGCCTTATGCTGACCCATCTTCTTTAAAATTATTAATACAGCCAACAGGCGTTCTTCTCAATTGTTGGAAAAGATGATAATATTGAGGTAGGTGGCACTATAGGCATTATGTGTCTTTATCAGTCTCTCTGCCAGATCCTGGAAAGTGTCTAGAGCCCTGTGCAACCCAAACGGAAGGAAACTATACTGCCAGTGAGTTACACTTGCTCAGTCAGAGAATTAAAAGTGGACCAGAAACTGAACAAACTGAATGGGGCAAAACAAAGGATAGTCAAAAGACAGACAGGTTAGTTTTAGGAAAATAAATAGCACAGATGTCAAAACACAAAATGTTTATCAAAAATCAAAGGTCAGAAAAGGTCAAAGATACCTAACTGACTTTAAAATCTTTCCTAAGTAACTACTGACTACCTAACTTTTTTAGTTTAGAATTTTATCTAGATAGTTGGGTATGTGTAAATCTATACTTTCCAGTTAAATAGTGATGGTAATGATAATGTCACATGTAGCTCTGCTGTCAATCCTGTTTTTGATAACAAGGCATTATGAGAATACATGAACACAAAATGCTGGTGTGATGACATCAGGGAAGTAATGGAAAGAATTATAAACATTAAAAAACAAAATAAATGTACCAAATAATGAAAAAATTGTCATCAGGGGTACAAAACCTAAGATTAACAACAAGTAGAAGTGCCAACAGCAGTTTTTTTCCAGTTCAGCTGAAGGACTTAACTATTAATGGCTCTATATGAATATAATTTATTATCATTATTATTATTATTATCCCTTCATACTGTCAATATACTGACAGATTTGGAAATGGCAGGTCATACTGCCAAAAAATTAAATACAGCATAATGAAGATGAAGATTACTCACTCACTAGTCACAAAAGGGCTAAAGGTCAAAATACAGAAACCAAAATTTCAAAGACCAAAAACAAGGACCAAAAAGGTCATTAATGTGATTTTATATGTTGCCAACGTAAGAAAGGTACTAACAGCAGTATGGCCATAGGCACTGAAATAGATGCAAAATAGTAGTTTCTATGATACAAAAACATTATTAAAATCACACCATCAAAATGCTTTTCATAAACCTTTCAACTTTGTTGAAAAAGTTACCCTGTGGGAAACCCTGAGAATTTGTGGGTTCCCCCTGAAGTTTGTAGATGTCATGGCCAGTCTGTACACTGTTACTGTGAGTGCTGTGCAGAATGGAGGCAGAGCCTCTTGTTTTTCCCAGTTGATTCTGGGGTGCGTCAGGGGTGTGTTCTTCCTCCTACTCTGTTCAGTGCTTGCATGGACTGGGTGCTGGGCAAGGTCATGGGGCCCAGTGGCTGTAGGGCATCTGTTGGTCAAGAGAGATTCATTGATCTTGACTTTGCTGACAATGCTGTGATCTTCGCCGGAGTCAATGTAGGCTGTAATTGGGGATCTTGAGAGACTGAGTGAGAAGTCTGAGTGTCTGGGCTTGCAAGCATCCTGGATAAAAACCAAGATCCAGGCCTTTAATGAGCTCTTGGGCATAGCCATCAGCAGTGTGTCTGTCTGCGGAGATAGTGTCGACCGTGTTGAGAGGTTTACTTATCTCGGTGATGTTCATGTCTCTGGTGACTCTTCCTATGAAGGCAGTAGATGGACTGGAAAAGCATGGGGGGTCATGAGATCACTGTGTGGTGCTCCTGATAACTTTGCAAAAGGACAAAAATCCAAGTCTCTAGTCTCAGTGACCTGAGATGAGGTTGGACTCCTTTGTTATTGTCTATCTTCACAGGAATCCTTGGATACCTCTTGTTTGATTGTGTATCGAATGAGTAGTTGCTCATGGTCCCAAGTGAGGCACATTATCTGCATTGTGAGGGAGCATCAGTTACGGCACTATGGCCATGAGGTGCGATTCCTCAATGGTGATCTGGCTTGCAGTACCTTCATTGTTGAAAACCCAAGTGGCTGCACAAGATCAAGGGAATGCCCACGTAACACCTGACTACGGCAGACAGATGGTCATTTCTGCAGAGTGGGACTGAACCGCATGTCTACCAGGGAGGTTGCCAACCAGGATCTTGAACTCTTTTGTCGTGTAGTAGGTGCAGCAACACGCTGTATCAGTACATGCTGCTCAATTTGAACCTGAACATGATTAAAATGAAAACAACAGTACAAAATGCATTTTGCAAGATCCAAAATCTCAGACCTTTGGACCCTGGTGTAGGATAGACATAGAGTTTTGAGACCAAACTGTGAATAATCAGAAAAACTTGCAAAAGGTATGAAATCTAATAAGATTTCAGAAAAAACAAAACAACTAAGTAGAAGATGAGAAGCAGAAATCATAGTCAAAGAAACAATGCTAGTATCAGAACCCCAAAAATGTTTGTTGGTCAACTTTTACAGCATAGTAATGCTGATGTTGCACATTTTAGGAGCATCATTCACATATCACAGCAACCAAAGTGAAACCCGAAGCCTTACACAATAACCCAGAAAATAGAGACTCCCATGAAAAAACTTAAAACAAAATAATGCTAGTGTAACATCATAATAACATCATCATTCTTAGTAAAGTTTAAAAAAAAATCAATAATTTGAAAGTACATTTAAACAAAATGAGTACAACAGACAAAAGTAGTAGTTTACAGCAGTGGTGGGATGTCCTTGCAGCAGGAAAACAAGAAGAAATGCAGAATAGAAGTCGGTAAGTCGCAAGTTGAAGTAATTATCACACTT
The DNA here is from genome assembly GCF_016835505.1 of Polypterus senegalus. Lineage (NCBI taxonomy): Eukaryota > Metazoa > Chordata > Cladistia > Polypteriformes > Polypteridae > Polypterus > Polypterus senegalus. Next base: position 118,301,638 of record NC_053154.1, on the reverse strand, counting down.
TAATTTTTTTTTTTTTGCAAATAAGTAAGAAACATATAATTATTAGCAGCTAATCAGCAGCTCAAATTAGTGTAACACACTAATGCATTTGGAATCTTTACTAGACCACATTTCTGAGACAGTAATGTATGTTCCAGTGGGATATACAAATAGGTTCAGAATAATGAGTAAGACACAGACCATTTAAATCATTATATTTAAGAGTAAGGACTTTGAAAACAGCTATAAACTTAACTGGAAGCCATTGTAAAAACTTAAGGTCAGAGTGGATTACTTATAAAATAATTTGAACAGTCTGTCAATAACTTACTGTATTACAGTTGTTGATTCTAAATAAGAGTGTCCTCCATCCTTAGGAAAATTACCACATTTCCAGAATTCTGAAGACACAGACCATTTAAAATAAAAGGACTCTGGGAACTCCCATTATATTTAAGAAGGAAGCACTACTGCCCCTACTGCGACACTGGCGTAGCGGCAGGATTTCTCTGGCCGTCTGTTGGCAGAGGACCTAAGGACAAAGAGCGCTTTGAAAATGATGCGCGAGTGCGTGGACAGCTATAAACTTAACTGGAAGCCATTGTAAAAACTTAAGGTCAGGAATTACACAATACTTCCAGTTCTTATAGCAGTTCTTCCAGTGGAGGTTTGAATTACTTAAAGCTACAAATAAAATAATTTGAACAGTCTGTCAATAACTTACTGTATTACATTTGTTGATTCTAAATAAGAACTCATTAATTAAATATGTGTCCTCCATCCTTAGGAAAATTACCACATTTCCAGAATTCTGAAGCTCAAAGAACAAGTTTAGGAGAGTGTTGTAATGTGTACGGTCAAAGCTGAGCTAACAAGTGATGGTTTTCTTGTCTGTATCATTCCTACAAAATGAAAAACATTTATACTGTATATTTATGGTTCCCAGTGTTATTTTTTTACATAAAGATACAGATGTTTATCATCTTCTAGTATAATCATATGTTATGTTTTCTGTCAGTATTTCCTAGGGTATTCACTAAGAGTGAAAACATTAACATCCTAAGTACTGATCCATATCATTACTTCAGAATTTATTACTACAGTCCTATTTCTCTACATATAGAAATAATTTTGTTAAGTATGAACTTAACTGCACAAAGAGAGTTCCTGAGGATGCAATATAATTTTCAAGAGGAAAGAGAGTGGTTTTCAAAAGGGAGAGAGTACAAGTAGACAATGAATTCAAATCCTGCAGTTAAATCTAACTAGATAATAACTACCATTTTCTTAATCAGAAACCATTAGAATGTTATTGATCATATGAGTCCACAGTGTTTCTGTACTGTGATCAGTGCAAAAGACAGAAGGCAGTTGAGTAAGGTGACGCTGAATGTTCAAGGTAACTACTTTTTCATGCACTTTACAAAACAAGGTACATCTGAAATAGATTTTTAATGATTAAGCATATCTTTTTCTCTGATTTCCTCAATAATTATCTGACAGTCATCACTTTTAGTTCATTAGGAACTGTGCTTGACTAAAACAACTTATTTATATAAAAAGGCACTGCCAGAACTGTGGTTGAACTTTTCATTAATTTTGATGGGACTGAAACTGAAAAACAGTAAGTACTTTTCATATTAGAAATTAAACTTGAGATTTCTTGTGCCCTCTAATGTTATAATTATTATGTTTTACATGAGGTAGGCTTTCACACAGCAGCTCTATGTTTGCAAGAAAACTTTGATATCTTGGATCTTATGGTATCAATTGTATCATTAAATTCAAGCAAAAAAATCTGTGATGCTAGGGATGTTTGTCAGCATTTTCATGGCAGTTCAGTGTTAGCATTTATCAAATTAGCAACTGTTCTAAAAAATTATACAATAATTGTATACAGTATGTATTCATACATTACTATAGCATAGATTAAAGAAAACAGATTTTTTTCATACCTTTTTAAAATTGCTTGTCAAGTTCAAATGATGTTACTTCATCTCCATCATAGCTCTCATTTTCAGCACATTAATTTAAGAGCATGATTGTACTACAGTATTTAAAAAAAGTGTATTTCTTTATAAATGCATTACAGTCTTTTAGAATTAGGTTGTTTTATTTAAGAAACATATTGCAATTGTATGTCATTTGATCTATATTGTTCTCTGGAATTATGTTTAAGTTTCTTACAATAGCCACAGATTTTGATGCAGTACAATTTTGCACATTTTTCACATAAATGTGGAGAGGGGCAATGTTATGCATGTCGAATTGTACATGAATGTAAGAATTCAATTGTACATAATAATGACCCTATAAGCCTATAATCTGTGACTATTTTGGTGAGGGCATAAATCAGTGAAATATAATTATGTAGAAATCACGGATTATTCCATTTACTGGAGTAATATAAACATTTTTAATGTCAAGATGATTTAACTTAGTGGAATAATAGTTAAATTTTAAATCTCACTACCACAGGTAATAATTAACTCCAATATATGATTGTGATAATGAGCAGGGGCCTCATGTATAACGCTGTACATAGAATTTGCACTGTAAGATGATGTAAGCACAAAAGCCGAAATGTGCTTACGCACAGAAAAATCCAGATGCAGGAATCTGTGCGTAGTCTAACTTCCAAGTCCTTCAGCTACATAAATCCCTGTCAGCGTGAAAAGTAACGCTTGTGCATGCGCCTTCTGTCCTGCCCCAACTCCTCCCAGAATTACGCCTCTTTGAATATGCAAATCAATATAAATCGCCGTTAAGGTCAGCCTTCTGTGAAAAGACAATGGGAAAAGCATGGGGTAAAATATAGGAATTTCAGCAAATACCAAGTGGAGGCAAAGGAAAAACGTACTGTTTATTTAAACCATGGTATAATCAATAAAAGGAAGTTGATCGAGTGACATAGCGTGTTGGAGAAACTTGAAAGCTCATGTTCACAAAGTCGCACAGTGCCGGAAATAAAAAAGAAGTTGTCAGATATCAAAGTCGCCGTGTAAAGGCGAGTCACAGCCCACTGTCTGAGTGTCATATGAAAGCTTATTAGGGTACAGAGAAAAAAAAGGCACACAGTGGGGAAAAAGTACGAAATGTCAACTTCAGTCTCGAAATTTGCACTTTAATCATGTAGTTTATTTTGTCATTAAAGTAGAACATCATAAACTTCATCTTAAAATTGTTTAATTAACCAGTTTCTCAAATCACATCATAATTAAAGTAGCACGTTAAATGCTTTGTTTTGTATGTGATCTTCTGTGTGCTCTATGTGTGTGAATCACTACTTGCTTCTTAAACCGGCTCTCTTCCTCCGATTGGACACTGAATCCATTACATTCGAGAACTAAAATACTGAGATGTATACATGATATCATTTTCATGATGATTGGAGTTAAAGCACATTGTTAAACATGGGTCTCACGGCGCAGTGATTGTGCGCGATCTTCGATGAAATTATTTATTGCAGCAGTACTCAGGGGCAGCTCTAAGCTTGTGGCGGCCAATGTCAATATGGTATCTTATGCACGGTGGATGGCCACGCCTGTTGTGGACACTGCATAGCCGTCTCATGCTCATGACACAAGCGTTTAACTTTTGTCGAAATTTGCCGCTGCATTTTTAGCTGTGTCGTTATTTTCTCTTTCTGTTTTATATTCTATATTGCCGTTGCCGCCCCTGTAGTCCTTGCTTTTCTTTCTCCAAGTAACCGATCGCCACACAATCAGCTCTGTAATAGACGTTAAGCCATCTGTAAGCTTAGAGCGCCGATTCTTCAAAAAGTTTAAGGATCATTGAAATATCTTTGTAGTAAATGTTTAATTATTCTATCCATTATATTGTTACATATTAAATACAATCAGATGCATTACACTAATAAACAATATGCAGTTAGTTTCAGTGTATTTATAAAGCCGCGTCAGGAAAATAAAAGAGTAACCACACAGGAACAGTAGCACTGCTTTGACGCTGGGTGCCGCCAGTCTGCAAAACCGAGTGGAGAACTTGCGTATGACAAGGTATGAGGTACCGTGGAAAAGTGTGTGGCTTTACGCCAAGTGTAGGTTTTATACATCGTGATTTGAACGTGGAAAAGTTCTTACGCAACATTTCTGTGAATACGCACCTTTCATACATGAGACCCCTGGACCTTAACATCACCAAGCTTAGCAACTGCTTATAGAATCATAATAAACAAGAGAAAAACTGCAGAAAAAACAAAAACTGCATAGTGTTGGTTTGCTAACATTACTCAAAGTTATTGTCTGCTTTTTCATTTTTATTACTATTTAATTTAATATTGTTTCTTTGTATCAGTATACTGCTGCTTGATTATGTGAATTTCCCCTTGGGATTAATAAAGTATCTATCTATCTATCTATCTATCTATCTATCTATCTATCTATCTATCTATCTATCTATCTATCTATCTATCTATCTACACATCCATGATGCTGACTGATATGGAGGTTAAGTCTTTCTTCACATTTCAGCCATAGAAACATATCTCATGCGATTGTATTTCCTGTTAGTTTATGTTATTGCTTTATGTTCTATGTCAAAAAGTTTCCTCAAACTGCGTTATGTAAGTTGAAGACTGGGGTGGAGCAGGGTAAGTAATTGGACGGAAGTTGCAGGAGAAGAAAGAGAACACCAACTCAAAAGTCTCAGGGGAGCAAAGAAAGTCTTTTACAGATTTAAATGATGACAGTATTACCGCATTAATGTTTCATTTTGTGATACCTTTTGAAAGGTTTCCTCGGAATAATAGAACCTTTGAAGGTGTATGATTGAAAATCAGTAACTATCCTGTGAATATGGGTGGTCATTATTATATCTAAAACGTACAGTATAATTTGATGCCATGATTAAACAAGTTTTGCAAAATGATGAAGTAAATAAAACACATATTTGTTTTGCAAGCAGGTTAGAGTTTATATTGCTGGGTAACACTTATCATTATGCTTGAACCCTGCCAAGGGATCTGTGGAATGCTTCCTTCTTCTAAAAGAAAATATGAATGTGAGATAATTTTAAATACTAAATTAGCAACTGACAGCACAATCCTTAGAAAAGCCATAAAAATTTCAGTATCATTTATTTATAGTAACTTTTTTCTTTATTCAATATTAGAGTGTTGTTTGCCAAGGGAAAGGGCAGCAAATCTCAAGTGGATTAATATTTCCACATCTATAGAAGCTAGGCAAAGCACTATTCCAGGTATGATTTAGAATGCATAAATATATTTACACTTTTATTGAAGTACTAAGAACCGCAATTACATCTGCAGGCCTGGAGCTAAACCGAGATATTGCATGTTAACCTTCTACTTATTGTGATACCCAAAGGCAAAAATTTGTAAGACTTCAGTGACTTGAAACTGATTTAAAGGCTTTATATTTTCTAGCATCAAAAATTGCTTTGTACTAAAATTATTAATGTTGTATTGGGAAGGCATGAGTTGATATTAAAGGGAAAGACAGTAAGAATACATTTTGTATTTTTATATTGTATAAAAGTATAATCTATGTGCCCAGGAGAAGCCACATTAAACAGCATCCCTATTTTGTCAGCTGCCACCACAAGGGCACTCTAACCTTTATGCCGAAAATAAAGAACCATGTAAAGACGGGATGCGTATAAATAATAATGCTTCATGAGAGGTATGATGGTACTTGATTTACCTTCCATCTTTTCAAAGACCCTTCACAATACAAATATACTGTCAAAGAGCTTTCTATCTGTATCTATATCAAACAGCTTTCTCTCTGTGGCCATCTGTATTGGGCACAGAAGAGTGATCTGGTGTCATGAAAACCCTTCAATATGTGCAGTAATTTAAAGCAGTGCTACTCAACTTCATATACCTTAAGGGCCAAAAAGATGGGAATTATCCTGACTGAGGGGCCACAATGTAAAACTAAGTTTTCTGACATTTTTAGTATTAGTTGTCTACTAAAGATTTAAGTTAGAATGTTTCAAAACTAGCAAGTCTACTTGAAACATGTTCTTTGCATTTGGGGTTAAGATTAATAAACAATCCCAAATTCAAAAGAACAATACATGTAGCAATTAGCACGTTATTTAAAGTTGAGCTAACATAAGACTTCTCTTGTTGTAATCATAACATATAATTAGATAAGAACAATTTCTATTAAATAACATTTTTCTGAAAATGGGAGTAAAGTAAAAATGCATCTTAAAATAATTATGAAAGCTATTTGAAAATTTACTGTAATTTAGAACAATTTATTATTAAATGCCTATAAGGGCAATATATAAGTTACATTTGAATACTGCCATGCCCCACCATAAATACAAACTGATATAATCAGGATGCTTACCATTCCCTCTTGTCTGCCTTAAACAATTTATTAATTAAACTGTAAATCCAAAAACTATATGTCAAATAAAAATATTTTACTTAAAGCAGTTTCAATTATGATTAATTATAGGCACAGCATCTCCTTCTTTCATGAAAAATGTGTTCTGCAGTTACTGTACTTTCAATGGTAACTTGTATGTACATTAAAATACATTTAATGTTACAGGTCAAATTCCATTACAACGAAAATTTTGTTGTAATGAAAATTTTGTAGTAATTACATTCTATACTTGTCGCTATAATGCTTGATTTATCTTGCATCCAGGCATTTGCAATCGTTTCAATTGTATCTTTCATGTTAGTTTTCAACTCCTCCTGTCTACAAGTTATGCTGACAAGAATTTTTTTCAACATTTCCTTTCGATAATACACTTTCAGGGTAAGAATGATGCCCAAATCCAATGGCTGAAGCACTACTGTGCAACTGGGTGGGAGGAATTCAACTCGAACATTATCTAATTGTGGAAGCATGCTGTGGGCAGCACAGTTATCCATCAGAAGCATGTGGAAGACTGTTTGCTCATTGCCAGGGCAGGCCAACTGCAGCGGTGCAGCAGAGTGCAGCGGAAGAAAATCTGAAAACATTGCAGTTGCGCGAGCCAGATTAGTGGGCAAGTAATATTGTTCCCTGCATTTATAATGTTCCTTGCATCACCCATTGAGATGTTTTCGGAGTTGCATCGGCGGCAAGCCGCTACAGCGCTGTGACACTGCTATTGCCCTGGTAACCGATAAACAGTCTTCCACAGACGCAGTGATCATGCTTTGGGACACTCTTCGGCATGTTGTCCCATTGGGGGAGATCCCAAATGAGTTTAGAAACCTCACGACATTGACTTTGCTTTTTTTTGAGTGAGTGGCACACTAATAGGAATGTTTCTTGAACAAGCATCTGCCATTTCTATAGGGTGACAATGAGTTAAATTCTAATGGATGTTTTTAAAATGTTGAAGAGCAATAAGCAAAATGAATCACTGAAAACCACAGAAAACAAACACAGCAAAAAACAGTTTGAGGAAAGTTCAAAAAAAGAGAAAAATTTACAATGCTGTGCCCAACTAAGCTGCAACCACATAACTAACTGCTCTGTGGATGATTCATTCAGGCATTTCAAGGTCTTTTGGGCACTTCCTTGTAATGAAAGTATCTGCTGAATGTATTTCATTGTAACAAGATTTCAAAACACTCTGTCATACGGGGAAACTGTTGGGACCATAAAAATACTTTGTTGTAATGAAAATTTAATTGTAACGATATTCATTGTAATGGAATTTCATCAGTATATACAAAATGGATACTGTAAACTTATCTAATGTGAAGACTAGGTTTGTATTTTGCAGACCAGTTTCTTTATGACAACAGGTTGATATCCAGTTGTTGCAATACTCAGATAGTCGGTGAGATGTTTGTCAATCAGGGAATCACGCTGTTTGCATTTGATAATCTCTGTTGCTGAAAATGCACTTTCGCATACGTAACTGGATGCAAAAACGGTCAAACTGTTTTTTGCGCAAGTTAGGACAGAACCATACTCTCCACCTGATACATAATGTATCCAGACGTTTAAAACTGGTTCCTCTTTTTGCTTATGCTGTTAAATACCGTTATTCTGAAAATCAATAAGCTCATTTTTAACTGGCTTCTGAAACACCAAACATCTCTGTGAGCTCCAAAGCAGACTTTATTTCAGTAATAAGGAGTTTTTCAACTGCATGAATCATTGGGATCAGTGGTTTTAGGTCATTAAAACAACTGCTAAATTCAGTTGAAAGTTCAGCAAAATAATCTATGAACTCTACCAGATGCTGCGCCGCTGACCTACTTGAGCTATCAGGGATGGAGAAGAGAAAAATCACTTTCTCAAGCTGTCCTGGATAGAGAAGTAGCTTTTCCTGAACAGCCAAAATATTAACTAACATGAACTGTTTTGTTTTGTTTCCTTGTAACTTGTTTGTTTTTGTTGTAACAATTTTTTGTTGTAACTGAATTGTTTTGTTTCCTTGTAACTGCATTACTTAGGTCTTTTATAAGTTTTTCAAAAAGATTATCAGAAAAATCTTGTGTACTGAGTTGAAATTTTGATATTTGACCAATGATATTGGCTTTGTTTTTTAAAATCAGCAAAAAGAGATTCACTACACACCAAGAAACATTTCTTAATAAGCTCACCTTCAGTAAACTGCATTTACATTATGCAATTTTCTTGTTCTCATCAGTAGCTCTTTAACAAAGTTGTCTACTTTGCTTTGTGACACAGAAAGAAACATCTCTTGAACTGAAAAGACGTGTAAAACACTAGTGTACCCTCTTTGAGAAAAAAATGAATGTGCTTGTTTTAAGCATGGATTTAAATTCTGAAAATGATTCATAGACTTAAATATATTTCCTACTACTGGGGGCCACAGAAAATGCTTTAGGGGGCTGCATGTGGCCCACGAGCCTTGTGTTGAGTAGTCTGGATTTCAAGCATTCCTACTTGCCTGTCCTTTTGATGGAAGAACAAAATATTGCAGGACAGACAATTCAAAGAGTTCCTGTTTTGTATAGTGGTAACTTCAGGAGGATGCTAACATCAATATGGCCACACTCATGTTGTTTTAATTAATGAAACAGTTATTTAGCCAGGTGTGTAGTAAGGACTGGGTACAGTAGCTATTAGTTCAGTTTTAGATGTATGGTATGAGTGTTTATTAAAAATATTCAGCTTGTTCAAAAGGAAGACGTATAACTTCACATAGACTTTAGTATGCCTGTTGAGACTGAAGAAGGATGAAATATGGACAAGACTTCAACTGTCAACGGGGAATAGTAGAAACAGAGCATAAAATTTAAGAATATGGTTTGGAAAAATTGACCTCCGACTAGTCAGGTGCAGGGTTTTTGCATTTATCTATATTTGGTGTTTTTAAATTCTTGTATTCTACCTCCCATTTATGTGTGTGTTAACAACATCCATCCATTTTCTAAAGTTTTCATTCAATTCAGGATCACAGGAATTTAGTGGTTACCTCAGCAGCACTGGACACAAGACAGTAACAATTCTTGGCCTCTGCCCCCTCACGTAGGAACTTTGTTCTGCAACCTAGAAGCTGGGTTGTCTTCTGGTCTCTTGCCTGTTTTCTATGAAATCTCTTTCTTTCACTTGAGGGGACAGCTTTGTTAGGAGTAATCCAGTGGTGCTTTCTTTAAGCTTGGAGGCTCTCTGATTTTTCTGTATTTAAACGTAGTCTATCTCTGTCTCTGACCTCAGAGTCAGGTACTTATAGCCCTATTATATTCAAAATATTATTCTGTTGTTCACAGGCAGCCCCTATAATTCCAAGCAGATTTGTTTTGTCGCTGTTACTGTAGTTCTTTGCTTTTTTTGAAGTTTTTTGCAGGGCAGTTATTTGCCCTGTGCCAACTTGGTAATGTCATTTTCTGCTGGGTAATCCTGAATTATCAAAACAGTACTATTCCTACTACAATATCTACTGCTAAAAACATTTTAAGCAAACAGAGGTTAAGAGGGGCCATGATTGAAATGTTTATAATTATAGAAATAATTAGTACAGTAAGTTGTTACTTTAAAATAAATTGTGCAACTTGTTAAGGGCAGATTTCACACAAAATCACAGACACATGGAATACATTACCAAGTAGTACTGTGAAAAATTGGTCTTTAGGGGCCTTCATAGCTTGACTTGCTTTTATTTTGGACAATCTAGGTGAATAGGATGGATGAGCTTGTTTGGCTGAATGGCTTATTCCTATCACAATTGTTCCAATGTTCTTGTTTTATGAAAATTTTATATACTGTGTGGCAGATTGCTGGGGTCATTACCTGGCCGGGATGCCTGGAGCGACCGGAAAGGGACAATAATAGCTTCCGGGTCACAAGAGAGCAACTGTCCTGGACTAGTAAAAGACCACGGGAAAGGAGGAAAAGGGTTTTGGCCTGTTTGGACCCGTGGCCACCGCCAGGGGGTGCCTCAAGCTGCATCGGGCCTGGAGAATTGTCACTTTCGCCACACCAGGCAAGATGGCGAACCTGCCATAGACGCCTGGAGTGCTTCCGGGGCAAAGGGCAGCATTTCCGCCACACTGGAAGTGCTGCTGGAAGATTGTTTCCAGCCACCTGGAATGCATAGAGGCGGGAATAAAAGGCACCGCCTTCTAACAGTCAACAAGTCGGGAGTGGGAGTAGGACGAAGCTCCCAGGAGGAGAATAGAGGCGGTGAAGGACTGAGAGAAAGAGAATGTTTATTCTAGGGATTATTGCTAAGTGCTTTGTGTGTTGTTTGGGACTGGATCCTGTGTTTGTTTGGGGAAAAATAAACGTGTGTTTTTAAAGATGTGGTCTCCGACTGGTGGTGTACGGGCAAATATCACAACTGTAATTACTTTGATTTTTAAGAGTATATGCTGTTATTTAATAATATTTATATAATGTATCCACCTCAAGCCTGCCTAATCCAATTCAAGAACCGTAATGGGGATTAGTGCATGATCTGGAGTTCTTTGCAGGTTCATTCAAGTACAGATTCATACTGGGTCAATTTAAATTAGACAATGAGCCTAACATGCATATTTGTGGTAACGGTGAAAAAAAACCTAGAATATCTGGAGAAAAACCCATGAAGGCCAAAGGAGACTATGCAAACTTTAGACAAACTGGGCATAATACTTAAACTCAAGATGATGGATTCATGAGGCAGCAGCAGTAATTAGACTTGAAACTATCCATCCATTTTCCAACCCACTGAATCCAAACACAGGGTCACAGGGGTCTGCTGGAGCCAATCCCAGCCAACACAGGAACCAATCCTGGGCAGGGTGCCAACCCACCGCAGGACACACACAAACACATTAATGCACCAAGCACACACTAGGGCCAATGTAGAATGACCAATCCACCTAACTGGCATGTCTTTGGACTGTGGGAGGAAACCCACGCAGACACGGGGAGAACATGCAAACTCCATGCAGGGAGGACCCGGGAAGTGAACCCGGGTCTCCTAACTGCGAGGCAGCAGCGCTACCACTGCGCCCCCCCAACTTGAAACTAATTCTTCACTAATTATTCTATACTACCACAACCCAACTAATAAAATTGTAGCTTCATTTTCTGCAAGAGGGAACAGTGGAGCAGCAAAATAATCTTTCTCTGCTTCTCAATTTAATGGCTATAGACTAGCACACTAGTTCACAGATTCCATTTGGGAAAGTTCTTAATTTGCTCACTCCCTTACTGTGGAAGTAGGCATAAAGTGTATATACTAGTTAAATCACATTTGGGCTTTATTCTGCTTAATGAGCACCTGCACAATTAATTCCAGGGATCCAGACCTGTACCTCCAGTGACACTCAAGGGGCCTGCTACAATGTGATGTGAAATGACTAAAAATTAGTTCTTTTCAATTCTGTTTGCTTCCTTGTTTGGCAAAAAGCATTTTATTATCACACTTCAGGGCATTTTGGTCATAGAAGGATATGTGTAACAGCTGGTTGCCACCTTCACTTTGATGTTGCATAACAAAAATCAAGATTTCTTTTTCATTATTGTCACATCTGATTTTTAATTTTCTTGAATCCTTATTTATGTATTGGACCATTAACACAACATTAATTACTGAACATTTATCTTTCTGAGTCCAATCTGTTTGTCCCTTAATTCTGAAAATGTTATTTCAAGGGCTGTCTGTGGCCAGCATTCCAATATCAAGTACCTTAAGTCCAGTGAACAAACCTTGACAAAAGACCTTCAACACAAATGCACACTGATCTTGTTGATTAAGATGTTTTTAGCTTGTTTGCCTTGATACCTGCTTTCTTCAAGACTGTAACATTGTACTACCCTTAAAGTTTATTCCATGCTGTTTCTTCAAGGATTTTGCACTTCTTTGCAATATTTGCCTTTTTAATATTATATGAGATTTGGATTTTCCTGAATCAAATACCTAAAACACTGTAACATAAATTACAGTATGGTTATTGATTCTTATTAGTTAGATAAATGATCTTTCCTGAATTCCAAGTTGATTATTATGGAAAATGAAGTCAAAATAGTCAATTCCCTTTTGATCTGATACAGTCACTGTGCTGATCTTTTAGTTTTGTTTATTTTTATTTGTGCGCTTAAAACTACATATTTAAAATCAGTATTTTATCACATGATACATTTTTAGAAGTACTAAATATTTAGTAAAAAATTTAGTACTAAATATTTACTAAAAATTTTAGGGTAGGACACCTCTAGCACAGTATTGTGACACTATACCTAAACATCTTCACAAACTTCTTACGCATTTCTTATCTTTTTGATTGTATTCTTCTTATTCTTCTTTATTGTATTGTATTCCTCTACCTTTTCAAGTTAATTTGTGTTTCCTAGATAGTGTTTCTTTATATTGTGCTGAGATTTTGCTATAGCAAGGGCACCATCAAATTGGACCAAGGTATACAGCCTCCACAGAAAAAAGATACCTGGAGTGGGCCATTGTAGGAGGGATAGCTCTGCTTATGTACCGAGTGTCCTGGAAGAGAAAAACTTCAAGTAATCCAGCCAATATGGAAGAGAGGTGCCAGAGGGCAGCATGCAATGTTCCCCAAGAGCAACCGAGAGCAAGTGACCTAAAACTGAACGTCAGAAATGGTTATATCTCCTGATGAAGGGCACATGGCCTCATAAAGTAACATACAGTACCATGCTACTGTATCTGTCTCAATAAAGAATGCCTGCTAATGAAGTGCCTTACAAACCTTGACCTTTAAGGCCTATAAAAGCACCAGGAGATGGTAGACAGTGTCCCCAGAGCAATTCAGGTCCATCCTTGAGCACAAAATTGATTCTGAGGTCAGACCTGATGTCATCCCAGGATGGGATGTGAAGCTGCCTCACTTGGTGAGGCCAGCCAAGTGCAGAGCTGGCAGGAGAATAGATTAAAGCTCAGCTGGCTATTGAAAATGAGGTGAAACAGATACATATGAGTTGAGAAATGATGTATTTGAGGGTGCTACTGTGGTAAGTGTGTGGGTGAGCCACCCCTCAATAAAGCCTGGATTTAAAAACTTTGAATTAGGCTTAAACATTTTGAACCTTATTGAAAGGGATAAAATGAAATAGTGAATTTTTTAAGTCATGATGCCAGATTTAGAAACTCCATTTATAGACATTTAGCTGTTTAGACAATGAAAAAATTAAAGTGACATCAAAATGACAATCTTGCAAAAAGATTTGACTATTTTGCCATCTTCCTGGTTAAGTGTTGTATGATAAATGCTCTTGCGTACATTAAAATACAACATTAAGGCATATGCAAATATTTATCTAAATGATTCTTAGGGTATAATGATGTATTTCAACAAATTGAATGCTATTAAAGCAATACAGAAATAGCTGCTTAATTGTAGTCCATGATTTTATTAATCTTTACATAACAGTCAGCACACTTGCAGCTAGTATCATCTGAAAAAGTGACTAGCTTTTGTGCAAAATACTGTATGTGAACAGTGGACAGGACACCAGTCAATTGCAGGATACAGTATGTTTTATAAAATCTATTGCATTTGTAACTCAAGGCACATGTATAGTTAAGTAGTTTTCTTGGAGAAACAGCACATAATTTCTAAGCCTTCTCCACTTAAAAGTGGGAGAATAGGGGGGACATCCTCGTTCAATGGAAAGACGCAGGCCTGCACTTTTAAGATTAGTTAAAAAGATTAGTTAAAAAGAATTTGGTTATCTGCCATTTATCACATTGGGAAAAATTTGCTCAAATCTTAATATTTACACATGACACTCGTAAGGCATAACTTGCAGACATCAGACCTTTTGGTGGCAAACCTGCCACAGTTTCTTTGTTTTTTCATTCAAACCCAACATTGTAAACAGAGTATGCACATTTTTTTACCTGTACCTGCAGGCCTGAGCCTTCTTGACAGAATGGAGTGTTAAGTAACCTTAAGATATCTGTGATGTGGACCCTAAGAACTTTAATACAGTCAATCTTTTACAGACAACCCATTAACGTCAATAGAAGCATCATTCAGCACTTTTACTTTGGTTGCCAATAAATTACTTTTTTTTAGGCATCCTGTTAGTAGTGCATTCCACAAGTATTAACAGTAAAGTGGGTGATGCACATGTGAAATAAGTCATTTTTATGATATTTATACTGTATATAAATTGGATCTCACTGATAAGTGTCATTGAAAAAACAAATGTAATAATTAAGTCTGCAGCAGAGGTGTAGTCTTAATCATAGATGGATATGATATCTGCTCTGTACATTGCTTCCAACCTCACATTCAGAGGCAAGCTCGTTTTACTACATAAATTGTATACTTAATTTGACCTTTTACTGATTCTTCATTTAGACTGTAAAGCCAGGTTACTGCACCCCGTGAGGTAAAGCTGGAATAATGATTTAATGAAAGCTAATTGATCTGCTAATTGCAAATGAGCAATAAGGACTAATTAGGGTCAGAGTATGCTTAGGTGGGCATTTGTGGCATAAAGAGAGATGATCTGTAGTCAGAATTCAATAGCACTTACTAGACATTGAAGCAAGAATATGCAATCAGGAGATTTGTTAGGGCTAATATAATAAGAGACATTTGCTCAAATTAACAATCCTGAAGATTATGTGTACAGTTTGGAGAATAACCAGGAATTACAAGAAACTAGACTGAGTAGATAAAGGTGATATATTCTGAGGGGTGTTCATTGTCATTCATGTTGATGAAATTTGGTAAATTTTGCATATCTCTAGCTTCTTTCATATTCAAAATTGTATGGGTGATTTTAAAATACAATATGTGGTGCATTCTTCTATATTGTAATGTAGTATGTAGTATGTCTAAGGAATACCATATTGTTAAGCTTTACTGCTAGCACTGTGTCATGTTTTCCCTAGAACTGTGTTTTGTAAAAACAGAAATTGATCTAGTAAGAGACCTGGCAACACAAAATAGCACATATCTGCAAAGAAGCATTTGAACAAAATCTTATTTCCCACCATACCATCAATATTTATTGAAAATAACATTTCTTTTTTTATAGGATATCAAGCTACATCCAATGCAATACTGTCTTCAGAAATTCTAGCTGTAATCATACTGATACTCCTGCAGTCTGTTTCTTTCAATACTGTGTAGTGGAAACAGTATTGTATTAAAGAATAAATACTGTTGCTTTGAGAAGTTTGTTATGACTAAACAGAATGGCACTGAGGCAGGGAAAAGGGACAAAGTGAACAGAAACCAAGTAATAGTAGGAGTAAAAAACAGTGTTATGACCTTGGTATCACACTAAGCAGCCCTCTAAGAAACTTGTGAACACAAAATCTCTCATTTCACATATACAGTAGTTCGGCCTCCTGGAAACAGTTGAAATGGGGTCATTTTCTATGCAGCATTTTAGTTAACCATTATATGCATATTCAAATCATTTTATCTGGTAATTACATTATCTTTATTTGTAAACTATTTTTCAATGGCTTTGGTATTATAAAAGACATTATATAAAATATTTTTGAGCAGTGTATTGATAAACTGCACCATTAGTTACTGATCCTTATATATTGGTTTATGTGGATATAACAATAGAGGCTACAGCTCTCTCATGAGCAGCAAAGATGCTGCACCGATCATCATTAAACATTCCTTATCTTAGGATGTCATTTGTCCAAGGCTGGCATCACAAAACTGGATTCAGCATGACTTCTACGCAGAAAGCATGTCAATTTTAATTACTGTAGTTGCTGAATATTATTACCTGTATCATTGCCAGTATCGACAAATATCAATTTATACTACTATGAATCACGGGGTACAGTTTCCAATAGAAGATTCAATGCAGCTTTTAGTCAGGCAGCATGGCAGCTTTAATGACTATTAAACTGATTGCCTAATCTTGTTTCCTTTTAAGATGTAAACAGCTAGGAAGTTCAGTGGATATCAAATTACCTATTTCACTAACTACTTTTTATCACTGTTCCAAATCTCATATTGCCCAGGATGAGGACAACAATGTCACTACAGTTTTGGCAGCCAAAAAATAAGTTTGTACTCTATCATGGTACAACAGAAATCTGACAGAACTTTTGCTGCTTATAATTATTTGTTTTCCCATTTTTCCCCACTCCCATGTTCTTGTTCCTTTTAAATTGAAGTTTGTGTTTTTCTCCCAGCTCCTTACTTTGTATTGTGTTTTTTACTTACAAGAGCAGAGCCTCTGATTCATTTATACCCTTTTTAGAGCAATAGCTGCCCGAGGGTTGGTTGAACACATCTGCTGCCACTACCATTTTGCTGTGTTATTAGTTGTTTGCATCTATGTTTACTGGCTCCTTTTTGAGCATTTATTTATAGTGAGGTTTACAGTCTTTGACCATTTTGCCTTTTGTATTTTTCTAGCTTTTGACCAAATTCTGGTGATTAGAATTTTGATTTTTGGATTGTAGATCAATTTCAGCTACTCTTTTTCTTTTGTTTTGAATTTTTATATTTTTGAAACTGCTTTTTAGAAATGTATCATTTTTTTTTTGGGTGTTTAGAAATTTTAAATTTTCAATTATTTCTAAAACAAATATTATGTTATCTGTTAAAAATGTTTTTTGATAATAAACCATTTACATTTTTCATGTTTTTGAACTTAGTAGATTATTTTTAACCATTATTTCATTACTGTTATATACCTACAACTTTATTTATTAATTTATGTTTGATACTGCAGCTTATTGTGACATTTTGCTTTGTTTATTGGTGCTACCATTTTGGAGCTTCCATTGTTAAGAAACAACCTCTGGCTGTTTTGCTGGGTTGCTGTACTTGAAATTGCATGTTGTGATGTCACTCACGCAATGATTTATAAGCCAGTGCCATAGATGTAGAATCATTGGAGATTGTGAATAAACTAAAGATTACTGTGCAGGTTATTATAATGAATTTTGGTCTTCAAATTTTTAGCAACCCTTTTTTGACTTTAATGCTGGTTAGCCTTATAGGCTTTGGTGAGAGCTACCTGGACTTCCTGGTTTACAACTCATTTCAAGTCTTTCAGTTCAACTCTTGGTGCACTTAATCCATTCTAACTTGCTCAATTTGTACTGGCAAAGATTGGGAAGCCTAAACCTAGTATTTAGGATTCATGATATGTGTGTTAGCTCTTTCCATTTGAATCCTTAACCATGTATTCAATGCATTTAGTTTTCCTATTTCTTCCATTTTTTACAGTCTAAATCTATAGACTCTGGTATAGCACAGTGATATGCTTCACACATCGTTCTTAATGGACCTCTCTTTTCCTTCTTCCTCCATACCCATTATTTAAGAAGGAAGTCGTTCATTGGAAATTTTCCTTTATCTGAAAGCAATAAACTGAAGTAAATAAACTTAAATCTGTTCAACACTTTCCCCATGTTTGGCTTATTTCCTCCTTCTCATTTATTATGCTGCCTATAAATGCATATGACTTGTGTTTTTACATTGATCTTCATTGTATACTTCTTGCCCGCATTGTTCAATTTGTTCATCAATCTTTATAGTTCTTTGTAGTTCTTGCCCTCAAGGGACTGCTCATCTGAAAGTCTGACGTACTTTAGGAGTTCAGTTCTAATTGTTATTCGTTTCACAGAATCCTCCGTTGCTTGAGTTGACATAGTTTTTTAATACATCAAGAACAGTAATGATGAAAGAAAGCAGAGTTATATCATGCTATTCAAAACCTAATCGATGCTGTCTGTTTCATATGCCTTCTGCATATCAAGTTGAACTCTGTTCTCTCTGGTAGCTTCTGATATTTTCACTGTTTTAAAAATCTACCCAGTTCTTGGCACATTTCAAAAGTTTAAGCAAAACAAAATAATGAGATTCAGTTGTGACACTTGAATGGCTTCTAATCTCATATTCTATACTATATCATCCTGGGTAGGGCATGACAAAATAACAGTTTAAGGCAAACGAGATTTCAGTTTTCTAATTAACAGTACCAACTTCCTCCTAGTCTGATTTTGAAGTCACCTGTGGCATAAAATTACATCTCCGTGTCCTGCATTTGTCATGTATCAGAGTGGAGTTCAGTGTCTGTTGCATTACTTCAGTATGCCCAGACTGATTCACATCTATCATCCAGATCCAGAGCATTAGTTGCTCCATTATGAGGTCTTCCAAGGTGGTGAAGTTCCCAATACTCTTACAGAAATTTAGCCCTGTATCGCTGATGACCACCACTATGTTGGCCAAATGCAAGTGTAACCTAATTTTTTTCTATCACTATCTACAGCTCATATCCATTGATAGCATAGGGAATAAGCCTGATGACATTGGAGTATTCTAAACCTGCTCACTCTTGACTTAGAGTAACACACCAGCACTTCTGAAATGTACTTGTGATGAGTGGAAAGATCAAAAACTAGTAAAAGTATGGAAAAGTTCTTTAAAGGTTTTTTTTTTAGTTTGATATCTGTAGTGTCAGATAGGGAACAAATGGAAACAGTAACTTTTTATGCCATCACATCAGTTACATCACATGTAGTGGACTATTGGGAGTTCCCATGAAAAGAATTAAAGAAAATCCCACGAACTGGCAGAACACACACTAAAACAATTATTTATAAGTGACCTGAAAATCTTTTCCTGGTCAAATGTTTACTTAATTAGGCTTAGAAGTCTTTGCTGAAATCTGAAAAAAATATAAATATAAAAAAACACCTTATTTATAAAATATTTTGAACAGTTAGGATGATTGCTCAGTCTTAGTTTTTCATTGCTCCACTTCTTAACGCATACATTATGAAACAACAAAACACTGAACCATATTCCAACAGTTTCAAAAGTCTACCTATTTCATTGTCATCTCAGATATCAATGGCACTTGGTCAGCCCTTTTAATATCACCTTATTCCTTTTTTAATGACAGTTTGGCAAGACTCTACTTCAGACTTCCTACAGAAAACATTTCAAATAATTAGCACATTATAAAACTGGCAGATTTCAGGGAGCAGAAATGTAACTGACTTCTCATTTCCTACTGCTGGCATATACCACTTGTTTATATTCATGGCCCAGCATTTAACAACTGTGCCAACTACTGTTGTATCAGCCATCCTTGCAGCTGCTTCATGCCTTCATGGGCTGACAGATCCCATCATCTAGAATTAGATTTATTCACTCAATGGTCAGCAGTTTTGCCACTCTAGATAGTTATGATTCTGCATGGCCTGTAATCAAATTCATACATTTGAAAAACACCCTCTATATAAGGACAGCTGACAGTATTGATAGTATTTCATTAAATCAAATTATATAGGCATATAGGCATGCTTGCTTGATAAATATCTATGGAAAGTAATGCTGCCAAATTACACTACCTGTGCCCTGACATCTTTAAGAGTGGTAGTTTTAAGCGTTCCTTTCAATATTTAATTTTTGCAGGATGGAGAAGAGCAAGAATCAACTTTTTATATTACCATGCTCATTCAGTTATTTATAAATGTTTAAAGAGCTGCATGAAATAGTTCTGAAAAGTATTGAATACATATTTTTTACTTTTATTTAATTGACTATGCTCCCCACTAAAAACAGTATTTAGCCAAAAATCCATCTATACATCAATTTATGAAACTGCTTGATCCAATTCAAGAGCAAAGTGGACAGAGCCAATTCTGGAAGCATCAGGTACTACACAGAAAACCAGTTCATTGCATGGCACACACCATCACACAAGGGGGCAGTGTAGAGTAATTAATACTAATACTACTACTAATAATAATGCATTTATATTCAGTAGCACAGTGCATAAGTTGAATGCAGCTCAGTGTTTTTAAAGAAAAGAAACACAGTACTAATTAGTAGTGAGAAACAAAACAGCAGAATCATTTTGCATACATTTTTGCAACATTGCCTCCAAAATTCATTTCACATGAGATATTTCAATTGTAAAATGCAAAACTCACTAAATTTAGTTTTGTTTGAATTTTCACATTTGTTTGTGGTGAAGGTTATTCCATAGCCAAAACTTCTAACTTGCCAACACCACAGTCTTCCATGGCCCCTTCCATGAAGCTCCGCCTCCTCTCATTTGCCTCACGCACTGCGTGCTGGGACATTTAGGTTGCCAGTTTGTACTTTGCACAGCTTATTTCAGGTCAGAAATTAACACCTTCTTTGCTTGTTTTCTCCAATTCCATATGGTTATCCAAGCCAGGATCCTTCTGGAGACTCAAAGTCCATGCAGCCAGGTCAGTAGATGTTATTACCCTGACGTGCTTACACATAAGTGCTCTCTATCTGCACATTCTTTCCACACTCTGCACCCGAATTAATCTCCACAGGCTTTTACAAATGGGAAAGAAATGTTTGAAGATGAGATGAAAATGTGGTTAAGTTGCTAAAACTACTACCTTATTTATTAACTATAAATATTTTTACAAGTAAAATACCAAACAATGGTATTGTTTTTTTTTAAGAAACTGCGTAAAATGTTAGTTTTATTTACTGTTGTGGGAGATATATTATTATATATGCTATATATATATTATTATATTACTTTTTTTTTTCATTTTGTACACATCCAATAGCAAAACCCTTACAACAAAACAAATCTTCAGAACAAGTTACTTAAACACCAGAAGTACAACCTGTATTTTTCCATTACATTAGCTGCTTGGCTAAATTTTCAAAATAGAATTAACTTACTCAGGTAATTCTTTTAAAAATGTTATGTTTAAAAAAAGATAAAATACAATTTGACACCCTTCACAGTCAACAAGTAACAGCAGTAAAGAGCTTAAAAACTATTAAGAAATGTTTATTTTATATACTCTACTAATACATGTAATTGCTTATTTTATCATGTCTATTATTGAGAAATGTGCACCAATGTCACAGAAAGTTTTAATAGACAAAATGTGATAAAGTATCTCCGTCTTTGATGAAGTAAACAAACAAAATAGTCATTTCAAAAGTTGGGGCATTTTTATGTCACCTGATAATATACCATGTATACGTTTTCTAAATTATTTTTATATAGCTTTTAAAATATGAATGTGCATTTAATCATCTAACATTATAGTTCATATATCATGCTTCATTGTGACCAAATACAGCATGAACATAACTTTAATAAGTTTTCAAAAAAACATTCTAACAAAGATCTAATACAACCTTGAAGTGCAAACCATAAAAACTGTCTGTTTATTGCCTTACTTGTTTACAATGTGATGATTTTAAAATGGAATAAGTATTTAATAAGAGTACACTTTTGTCTTGTTACAAGCTATCTATAGTGATTGAGATCATGAACACTTCTTCAGAGTTTTTCAACACTTTGGACAGATGAAAAGAAACATTTTTTCATATGTTTTAAATTAACAAATCTAGTTTCACCAAACCAAATTCAAAACATTTTTGATTTCAGCATCATGCTTGAAAATGATGTTTTGATTTCAGCCTCATTCTTGAAAATGTTAACACTTAACATAAATTGATCTGCACCGGAGGAGGACACAGCCATGGAGTTGGGTTGGTGAGTTGTGTTCATTTAAATACCTGTTATTAATGGGGAGTGCCAGGTATCAAGTCGAAGTACTACTATGTAATCTTGTATAAGAATATACGCTGTCAGATATTCATGCTTAGAGATTTTGTGGTAACAACACCCCCCTTGTTTGTTTACAAACTGTTTCTTTAAATGTCTTACGTTACATGTGTTTAATGTTTGCATCCCCAAGAGGTGGGACTGCCCTTTGCATAACTGGTAGTGACTGCCCTCAGACACATAATAGGAATACTGGGAGGCAGAGTCCCTTGTGGTTCATTGAATGTGCTACTGTGGAATTTTAGATTTTATCTTTGAGAATTGCTTTGTTTCTTTGCATTTACTGGTTTTGTCAACTCTTTTTCACCCCTTTTTAAGGATTTTTTTTTTTTTTTTATCGATGGTAACATCATCTATTGTGGAGCATTTTGATTATATTTTGAAATTTTATTTATATATTTTTGAACTTTTAAGCCAAAATCCTATTTGGCCTGGTGAAGGCTAAATCCAGCTAGATGAGTATCAACTCAGGCTGCAGAGAAGTGTACCTCTTTTAGGCAGGGTAGACTTTTGCCCTATTAGAACAGTGGATATGCAGATTTGGTATTCTAAATTGTAATCAATTGGCAGGTATTCTAATGACATAATATATAATTCTAAGTTCTTTCTTATTAGAACAGTTTGTATCTTATAAATGTCCTTTGTTTCAGGAAAAATCAAGACAAACAGTAACCAAGACAGGTTCTAAACCAGCTCTTCTAGAACAGTGTGTAATGCCTAATGCACACCACATACCTCATACCAGTCCAACAGGGGCATCTATAAGTACTGAGGGTAAATCAGGGTGAGTGAGAGAGACACAGACAAGATAGTACAAAAAAATAGTTCTTTATTAAAAACAATAAAAAAATTATAAATATCAAACATAGAAGAAAGCAAATTTTATAAAAAAAAATGCATTAGCATGTCTATCAAAAAATCACAGCTCAAACATGTGAACAAAAATGATGAAACAGAAGAAAATTTAAAACAAACACATAGTGACTTGATTCCTATTCCCTTCTCCCTTGTCCAGGCTGCTTGAAGGGAATCCAATGACTTTCAAAGTAAAAACAAAAAAGTGAATAGATAAAAACCACAGTAATTACTCTGTCCTTTTCCCCTCCCTAAGGCTGATCAAGGGAACAAAGGATGTCTTAAAAAAAGAAACATTAATCAATTTAAACTTATTTCCATGCTTTCCACATTATCACCACTTCTCAGTGCTCTCTTTGGGGATAATCAAGGTAAGTGCACCTTCGTCTTATCCTTGTTTAGGCAACTCATGAGTACCATTGATTAATTAACTTCTCCAAAGCATTATTTGCAGTAAATTTGCAGAGTTTGCATTCGCCATTGCTCGTCGAATAATGTTTTGATAATTCAGTCAGTTTAGGAGATTTTTTTTTTTTTTTACCAACACCCTATAATTCTTTATGAGGCCAGTGCAACATTCCCTGGAGATATTGATGGGTCCACCCCCCATGCTGATCATTTGCAGTACAGACTCTGTGGGATGAGTTATCAGTGCTTGTACCCAAATCTGTAGGTAAATCTTCAAGTTTCATGTCAATATAAGAGAAGGAGGCACGTGCCCTATGCATGTATAATAATTAGCCATGTGGCACAGCAAGAGTGAAAACAAACCTTGAAGGAGTCTGACATATACTCCCACCAGACACAATTTACTCTATGAAATAATAACAATAACGAAAGATTACTATTTACATTATGTTTCTATCTTTTTAATAGAAGAAAAAGTGTAAAGCATCAACATACACAGTTTAGAGAGCCTTCAGCGTGATTTCAAAAAACAGAACATGCCAGCGGCTTCTATCGTGATACACCACTTTGAATTTTCTGCCTTTAAAAGACCTACAGATTTTTTCTAACTTTTGACTATGATTTCAGCATTTCCACTTTTTGTTCCACAAAACATATGATTGCATGTCTCTGACTGTGTTCTTTCTTTTTTGATTTCACAGAGGCACGAGGATGCAGTGGTTAGCACTGCTGCCACACAGCTCAGGTCACCTTTTTGGTCCACTATATTTGGTAGACTTTTCTCTAGCCCTCAGGAACACTTTACAGATGATTGCACCATTATAATCTTTCAAATCTAGTTCAGTTAGTTCTTTACCATTGATTTCAATGCATTTCACTGAGTTCGGTGAAATTCACATGACCACATGAATATCTCCATTTCCTCTCCGAACTCGAGGCAAAGCTAACACCATGGCGATGCTCATCACTACTCAAGATATTTTCATAACGAAAACGAGAACTAGAACTAAAAATATTGTTTTTTGTTTTACAAGAACATGAACTGAAATTAAGGCAAACAGAGAAACCAAAACTAAATAAAAATAACTAAAACAAAAATCACTAAAAAAAAAAGTGATATGTGAACAAACTAAAACCAAAACGAAAATTGAGTAAAAATGAAAAAAACAGCAACGGTTGCCCTGAGTGTTCAGTTAAGTTGCCCTGTTCACTATGCAGTGATTTTGTACCTTGGGCTTACTATAATCACGTGGGGCAACTTCCATAAACGACCGTTGTTTGTTTGTTGAGCACATTTGATTCATTGGGTTGAAGCAGTAAGCACATGTGGTTGCCTATGGCGAGTTTTGCACAGATGTTTGCAGGCAGAAAGCAAGAAAGTAACGTGTGGAAATAATTTAATTACAGCGCAGATGATAATTAAAGCAAATGTAGCGTGCGAGAAGAAGAAAAGAGACTTGGAGTTTCAGTGCAGGACCAACTGGATCAGTACTTAGTGGAAGTCCAGTACTTCTCTGGCACCATGATTGCACTTCAGTACAGGCACGTGTAATCGGGCGAGGCAAGAAAAGTAAAAAAAAACAAACTAATAATTCATCCATCCATCCATTTTCCAACCCGTTGAATCCGAACACAGGGTCACGGGGGTCTGCTGGAGCCAATCCCAGCCAACACAGGGCACAAGGCAGGAACCAATCCTGGGCAGGGTGCCAACCCACCGCAGGACAAAACTAATAATGATAACATAAAATAAATGTGTCCTCTGGTCTGTGCTATAAAATTTGTTTTCTATATGATTCCAATTTTTATCTTTTTTACCGTCAAATTCGCTGAATTTGCACATTTACTGATCAAATACAAGGGAGAAACGTGAGGTGCAGTAGCAACAAGCGGAGCCTCAGCCCAGACTGCTCTATCCCTCAAACACTGGGTTGATGCATGCAATTGGCGCTTAGCTGTTGCTGCCTCTCTGTGTGTCGCCAATATAATGTTTGCAGACATGTTTATTATACACCCTGACTTTCCACAGTCTGGTTAATATCTTTAATGAATTTGTGTGACATATCTAGTCTTACTGATCGGAAATAAAACCGCAGTAAAAAGGCACAAGTTAGGGCAGACAGTACCGTGCCACACTGGAGGTGCCAGATGTGAACCCAACGAGTGCTTGCTGATGCTGTTCTTCTACACAGAGGCGCCAATAAGTTAGTGATATCAGAAAGTCAAGTGCATTGCAGCGGTCCGTTTATTTTCATTTTTTCTTCCACCTTCAAAATGGAAGATTAAGACTTTTAAAACTAAGGGAAAATAAGGAGGACTTTTACAAGATAGGCATATGGACTTCATTTACAAATAAAGGTAAGACCATAAACGGTTTTCGATTTTAGAAAACATGGGATCAGACTTAGAAAAAAAAAACAATATTTAAAGACTAAATTTTGACCTTAAATAAAATATTCATTTGCTTTTCTTGTTACCCTTTTGCTGAACAGTCTTTAATTTGTATTGAATGATTATAAATTGTGAAATTGCAATGGTAAATTTAGAACATATTGAGGGTACAGAGCAAATGCACTCTCTCTCGCCGCTATAAATGTAACGTTCTTTCTTAGCCAAATATGTGTGTACAAATTGCTGATGATATATTAAACATAACCAGTAGGCAATGTGCATGCTGCCAATCAAACATTGAATAAGATATGGGTTCATATATTTGTAAATCTGATTCTAAGGGAGTCAGTGCCTCACGAACTACACCGCACGTCACTGCTTCAATACTGGCAGCAGAAATCGTTAACTTACAGTCTTGCTGGTGATCCTCAAAGTGCCGAGGACTCTGTCTGTGCACCTGCATTACAGGGACTCATCAAGAAAATATTTTCACTGTGTGGGTATCTGTGCAATGGATGTCGTTGCAGCATGAACAAATCCCTCAAAATGCATGCTTGTTTAAAGCTTAACAGCAACATGCTTGCACAGACTGGTCTCTTAGGTTGAAACATTTGATCTTGCTGACTGTACTAATTAGGCAACTTAATCTGTTTGCTCATTGACAGTCAAGCTGTGTTTAACGGCATTATGAACTGTGAGTGTATTTTGTTGACTGAAACATAACTTGCATTGAAATATGTGTAGGCCAGCATTTGTGGTCTTGCAACAGAAAAAAAAACTAAAATTATACTAATATTATATAAAAAGGCCAGAACTAAATAAAATAAAAACAAAATTTTAAGCAAAGAACTAAATAAAAAGTAAAAATTGTTGACTCCACTGAAAAATAGAACTAAATAAAAAAAAAATTAATTTTATTAAATACAGAAAAACTAAAATTAATATCAGAATTGAAATATCACTGGTATCATGGTGCACCCTTCAATAAAACAGACTCAATGTCAACAACAAAGGTAATCCCTAATGTCCATCTTTCTATTTTTATATACACTCAAGAATCTTTACTCCACTCTTACAGGATGCCACATCCTGCCCCTTCTGGCTACCTAGTGCACCATCATATAATCTGCTCTACACGCCATAACCCATAAGTCAGCATTCAAATCCATGAACCACTATATCAGGCAAGAGCACGACTAAGGATGCTTCAATTTCAATTACTCTCTGGTAAGTAATCACTTTACTCTTTTCTAACAGACCTATTAACCCTTATACACTATGGGGTATTTGCCATTATTGCACCTAAATTACATACCCAAAAATGTGTCTGCTTATGTAAAAAAATAAACTGCAAATGGCTGACGGGTAGCGAGTACAAAACTTCAGATTTTTAAAAGAAAGTATTTATGATTAAACACTTGTTTACAACAATATTAACTAAATAAAACACATATAAAATTGGTGCTTTAGGGATTTCTTTCCAAAATCACAACCAACATATTTTAGAATGCAAACCATAGAATCAATTTTCTTTTGTGCCCAAGTCTGTCAGTTATCACTGTGCCAAGTTTAAATGTCATACCCCATAGGCATTGCAATGTTGTACTGTTTGGCACAAGGTGCCCCATTTATGGAAACACTGTGTCCCTTTTTGAACAGATTAAGGCTCTGGAATCTAAAAAATCTCTCAAAACAAGTATTGCAGTTGCAGTTATATATATTTTTTTATTTTTCAGAAAAAAATATGTATACATACAAACACAAAAATTGTATATCACTCTGAAACAACAAGTAAACAATCTGTACCTACAGTATTGACATATAATTAGGTACTCATCCAATCCTTTATTTTCAAAATTTTATCTCATGCCAGTCCTGTTTACCATTACATACACAGAAACCTTACATTTTTGTACCCTAGATTGTGGGTTATGTGCTCACACATGTTCTTCTGCCTTCTGTTGAAGAAGTTTCATGCAATTTTATTTATACGTTTTTCCTTTTGTTGTTCCTTTGCCATACATTTCATACAATGTCTTTTTATTTTATAAAATTTAATTAAAAACAAATAACAATCCATACAATCAAATCAAACTTAACGAAGCCATAATTAAATCCCCACCCAAAAGAAAGAGAGGAGAGCCAGCTAACACAACAAATCTTTGAAGTAGCAAGGAAGGAAAAGTATCCCTTTCCCTGATATAGAAGCTTATTCTAAAATGTTAGTGATTAGGTCCTGCCATATTTTTAAATAGTTTTGAACAGATCCTCTGGTGAGAATTAGATTTTTTCCAATTTCAATTAGTATAGGGCATCACTTACCCACTGGCTTAAAAGGTGTGGGTTGGGAATTTTCCAGGTGAGCAAATTAAGTCTACAATTACAGTTTGTTTGTTCTTCTCCACTTTAGCATATCTGGGAGTACACCAGTCACGAGTGCATGAAACTTATTCACGATATAATCCACCCCACCCCATCGATGAAGGGATTAACAGAATTATGCAAGATTTTATATTTCCTTTCTAATCATGCTCACTTTACCAAGAGCTCCCTTTATCATAAAACTGCACAACTGCATGATTTTATTTCCCATTTGTAATCACACTCGTTTCTGATTTAAGGGGTAAGTGTAATTAAAAAAGGAATAAAAATATCTCACGGTGCAGTTAGTCCCTTTGGTGTGGGAAGGCTTGTGTGTGTGGAGGGAGGGATTGTACAGTGAACAAACCACTAGCTGAAACACTTTTTTTTCTCTCATGTAAT
Source organism: Polypterus senegalus (assembly GCF_016835505.1). Taxonomy (NCBI): domain Eukaryota; kingdom Metazoa; phylum Chordata; class Cladistia; order Polypteriformes; family Polypteridae; genus Polypterus; species Polypterus senegalus. The sequence goes on along the minus strand of NC_053154.1, from coordinate 118,273,277 downwards.
TGCAACATGGTGGTGTGATAAAGTGACATTCAATTAAACTGTAAAATTGCACACTGCAACATATCATTCTCAAATAAGTCAGAACTGTGAACAGAATCTGACTCAAACTTTGCGTGCATTGATGCATAAAGCTGAGCTATCAAAAAAGCCATTTCTTTCTTGCCTTTTAGGCACAGGTGTAATAAATGACAACTAGACAACTAAACATCATTAGAATGGACTGAAACTCAGCTATTTAATGGTAATGAGTATTTCATTGTATGTGGCTTGACGTAGGTGTGATCTTTGATAAAAGCAGATTCATTCAGTTGTGCCTGCGTCAAGGTATATGTGTGAAAATTGCATTTTTTTAATATGAAACAGACCATAGAACATTAAAACAACAACAACATTTATTTATATAGCACATTTTCATACAAAAAATGTAGCTCAAAGTGCTTTACAAAATGAACAATAGAAAAATAGAAGACACAATAAAAAATAAACATATATCAACATTAATTAACATAGAATAAGTAAGGTCCGATGGCCAGGGTGGACAGAAAAACAAAAAAACTCCAAAGGCTGGAGAAAAAAAAAAAATAAAATCTGTAGGGTTCCAGACCAAGAGACCGCCCAGTCCCCTCTGGGCAATCTACCTAACATAAATCAAACAGTCCTCTTTGTATTTAGGGTTTTCATGGAAGGACCTGATGATGATGGTCACGTAGACTTCTGGCTTTCAGTCCATCAATGTTGGTGCATCATGATGCTCTGAGTAGGTGGTGGTGGCGCAGGCCGCCACCACAAAGAAACCGGAAAAAGAAACAGAAGAGAGAGTAGGGGTCAGTATGGATTTTAGAGCCACTGTGAATAGTTATTATGATGAATTGAACATACAGAGTATCAGTATTAAGTTAAAGTGAAGTTATAAAAAGGCCATGTTAAAGTAATGTGTTTTCAGCAGTGTTTTAAAGTGCTCTACTGTATTTGCCTGGCGAATTCCTATTGGCAGGCTATTCCAGATTTTAGGTGCATAACAGCAGAAGGCCGCCTCACCACTTCTTTTAAGTTTAGCTTTTGGAATTATAAGGAGACACTCATTTGAAGATCTAAGGTTACGATTTGGAATATAACGTGTCAGGCATTCCGATATATAAGATGGAGCGAGATTATTTAAGGCTTTATAAACCATAAGCAGTATTTTAAAGTCAATCCTGAATGACACAGGTAACCAGTGTAGTGACATCAAAACTGTGTTTCGGATTTTCTTTTCCTAGTTAGGATTCTAGCAGCTGCATTCTGCACTCGTTGCAAACGATTTATGTCTTTTTGGGTAGTCCTGAGAGGAGTGCGTTACAGTAATCTAGTCTACTGAAAACAAAAGCGTGAATTAATTTCTCAGCATCTTTCAATGATATAAGAGGTCTAACTTTGCTATGTTTCTTAAGTGAAAAATGCTGTCCTAGTGGTCTGATGAATATGCGATTTAAAATTCAGATTACAGTCAACAGTTACCCCTAAGTTTTTTACTTCCGTCTTAACTTTTAATCCTAATGCATCAAGTTTATTTCTGATAACCTCATTGAATCCATTATTGCCAATTACTAAAATTTCAGTTTTCTCTTTATTTAGTTTGAGAAAATTACTATTCATCCATTCAGAAATACCAGTAAGACATTGTGTTAGTGAATCGAGAAAGTCGGAGTCATCAGGTGCTATTGATAAGTACAGCTGTGTGTCATCAGCATAGCTGTGGTAGCTCACGTTGTAACCTGAGATAATCTGACCTAACGGAAGCATATAGATTGAGAAGAGCAGCGGACCCAGGATAGAGCCTTGTGGAACACCATATCGGATATCATGTGTCTTTGAGTTGTGATTACCACAACTCACAAAGAATTTTCTCCTGCCAGGTAGGATTCAAACCAATTTAAGACACTGCCAGAGAGGCCCACCCATTGACTAAGGCGATTTCTAAGAATATTGTGATCAATGGTGTCAAATGCAGCACTCAGATCTAAGAGGATGAGAACAGATAAATGGCCTCTGTCTGCATTTACCCGCAAGTCATTTACTACTTTAACGAGTGCAGTTTCTGTGCTGTGATTTGTTCTGAAGCCTGACTGAAATTTATCAAGAATAGCATGTTTATTGAGGTGGTCATTTAACTGCATAATGACTGCCTTCTCTAGAATTTTACTTAAGAAGGGCAGGTTAGAGATGGGTCTAAAATTTTCAAAGGCAGAGGGGTCAAGATTATTTTTCTTGAGCAGGGGTTTAACTACAGCAGTCTTAAGACAGTCTGGAAAGACCCCCGTATCTAATGACGAATTAACTATGTCAGAATATTGTCAATTAGACGTCTGATATTTCTTTGAAAAACCTGGTTGGTATTGGGTCAAGGACGCAGGTGGAGGGTTTCAGTTGAGAGATTATACTATGTAATTCAGGTAAATCTATCCTGGTGAAAGCATTTAATTTGTTTATAATGGAGTACCGGGGCTTTGGAGGTTCTGCAGTGTTGGGGAGATATACTATGTTATCTCTAATATCATTAATTTTTTGATTGAAAAATACAGCAATGTTCTCACAGGTTTCACTGGAAGTATTCGGGGGCATTCCTTTGTGTTACCTGGGTTTAACAGACGATCAATTGTAGAAAATAAGACTCTGGGATTACTAGCATTGTTATTTATAATATTAGAGAAATAGCAGCCTCTCAAGACGGACTGTGTTATTGTATTCTGTTATTTTAACCTTCAATATCTCATAATGGATAGTTAGTTTAGTTTTCCTCCATTTACGCTCAGCTCTACACATGTTCTTTTAAATCAGACACTCTTTGGGTCTTCCATGGAATAACAATACTAGAAGATTTTTAACTGTCTTTTCAGGTGCAACTATGTCAACAGCAGTTCTTACTTTAGAATTAAAGTTTTCCACTTTACTATTTACATTATCCTCGCTATTATAGTTGGCACTATAAACGGACTGATTGCTTAGAATGTTTGTAAGTTTTAAAGCTGCTGATGAGTCAAAGAAGCGTTTTTTAACAAAATGCTTCTCATGAGTGTTTTCTATCTTTATTTCTATATTAAATAGTAGAAGGAAATGGTCTGATAGACCAATATCAATGACCTGCTTTATATCAACTTTAAGTCCTTTAGTAATCACTAAGTCTAACGTATGACCTGCTTTATGTGTAGGCTGATTAACGAGCTGTCTCAAATCAAAAGAGTCCAGGAGGTTCATGAATTCTTTTACTTTTGGTCACACTGATTGTCGATATGAAAGTTAAAGTCGCCGACTATTAAGAGTGTGTCATAGTTTGTAATTAAAATTGACATTAAGTCAGAGAATTCCTCAAAGAAAGACGTTATATTTAGGAGGTCTATACACGGATAATACTAGAACGTGAGAATCTCCATGAATAACAACGGCGAGATACTCAAAGGACTTAAATTTACCAAAACTAACATCTTTACATTTTAATCGCTCGAGTAAATGTTTGCCAATCCGCCCCTTTTTCCTGGCGGTCTGCACGAGTAAAACTGTAATCCGGAGGCAGATTCGATTAAAACAGCCGCCGCATTGAGTTAAGCCATGTTTCATTTAGTGCAATAAAATCAATGTTTCTATCACTAATAAGATCGTTTATAAAAATGTCTTGTTAGTTAAAGCTCTAACATTTAATAGTGCCATATTTAATGTTTCTGAGGGCAGAGCTGAATTTTATGCGTGTTATTGGTATTGGAACAAAAATTAAGTTATTTTTGTTAACGCCACTCTGTGTGTATTTTTTATGTAATCTACAATCCGTTTTTATAGTTTTAATGCATTGTTGATCTGAAGTAGTAATTGCAATTAAATTATTGGTGTTTATGCCGCACTGCCTAGATTTTTTACGTGCATTAAGATTTGTTATTAGATTATTAATGTTGTGCACTTTAACGGAAGACTCTGTTAAGCCATTATGTCCTATCAAAGCAGTAGCATTACGGAAGGGGTTAAAGTAGAAGTAGACAGTCAAGATAGACGAATTACCTTAGCGATGTTTTCGGAGAGGACCCGGCGCCAAATCTATTCGGATGCAGTCCATCCCGCTTGAAGAAGCGTGGCCTTTCCCAAAAAAGATCCCAGTTGTCATAAACCCGATGTCTTGAGTCTCGCAGAAGCCTCTCAGCCAGTTGTTTAAACCCAGCAGACGACTGTAGTATTCATTTGATCATCTGACGAGAGGTAGTGGACCCGAGATGAAGATTTTTTTAGATGGGGTCCTCTCCTTCGTGTCTTTAACTAGTGCTGCGAAGTCAGCCTTGAGAACCTCCGACTCGGTGCCTTATGTCGTTTACGCCGGCGTGTAAAATAATGGATCCAATTGCCCTCTTGTGCTTCTCGTAGAAGGTCGGCGCCCGCCTCATCACATCTCGGACTCGAGCACCGGGAAAACAAGAAACAAAAGATTTTCGATTAGGGCATGTGATATTCAGGTTTCGTACAATCGAATCACCTACCACGATTACATCACCCGGGGTTGAAGGCAGACTGGGGACGCGGAGAGGGTCGAATCGGTTCTGGATTGGGATGCTCGCCTGTGCCGATGGAGGTGTTCTAGCCTTGAACCCCTGCCTGCAAAGCTGAAACCCGTCGAGGTCTTCATCTGCGTTGTCGTTGCTCCTACGAGGCGCGGGGGTGAAGCTTACTTGCCCTTGGAATTGAGCGGCACGAGGTGGGGTTGATGTTACGTCGACTTCAGTTGTTGAGTGTGGTTTGTCCAGCAGCCGAGCCTTCAAGTCTCTGAGGTACCTTCGTCTGGACAGGAGTTTCTGAATCTGTTTGTCGAGTGCCTGGAGTTCTTCGACGACGACGGCAACGCAATTCATCTCACTGTCGGCCATTGTCTGCTTCTACTTCTGCTTCCGCTTCGTCACCTAGGAAAGAAAGAGAGAAAGTTAGATCTGAACAGAAAAGTCATAAACATAATTTATTTAAAAGAAGACACTCTTGTGCATGTACAAATAGCATTATTACTTTTGATTAACTTGTAGATTTACTGCAATGCACACAATCAATTTTGAAATATAGCAGTCTATTGCTGGTTAGACACCTTGTGCATAAATGGCTACCTCAAACTGAAATGGCTTCATTACTCTTATTTACTGCCTCACAGCTTGATACTTCATGCCAGGATGCTTCCTCCTGTCCAGAATATAAGAGACTGTACTCAACAAGTCCTCACACTGCTTTGAACGAACACACACCTGCACAACTGCCTTGCCATTTCCTCCACCTGAGTTCTCACCAGCACCACCTTCCAATGCTTAAGGTAAGCTACTATATATTAAACAAAAAGAAAGTCTATAAATAGTTAAACACACATAAAAACTGTCGCCATAGCACCACTCACCACATTGTAAGACAACATTGTTAACCTCTGTACCACTGCCCCATGTTATTTCCACTTCTCTTAGGAAACTGGATGAACATTTCCCATCTAGTAAAGTCTTTAATTAAAATGAATGGAAATCAGTGAAACCAACACTTATTTAGTAGGCTCATAGGGTCAATAATATCACATTATTACAGAAAGTAATTAGTGAACAAACAACAGGATTTTCAAAGTTCGATTTCTAATCTTGCAATTCTTACCCATATTGATTCTAGGAATATGTATCTTTAGAAGGTTGAACTGCCTTTTGTCATTTTTTTCCCAAAGTAATTAAAGCCAGAAACCTCTGCTTTAAATTCCTATTGTGATTTGTCTATTTTGCACGCCACAGAAGTAATTGTTCACCAAACACATGCAAGCACACTTACACACACACAGATGTGAGACTAAAACATCACTAAGGCTCTAACTCTTGAAACATTAAGAAATATGGACAGATTTATGTGGCCAAAATAAAGCAGCCATTTAACTTACCGGTAACTTTCCGGGTGGAGTGGTGGCTCTGAGGCTAGGGATCTGTGCTGGAAATCGGAATGTTGAATCCCGTAAACGCCTACTCTGTTGGGCCCTTGAGCAAGACCCTTAAACTGAAATTGCTTCATCCTGGATATGACGTTAATCTGTATCAGGTAGTACTAGATGTCATCAACATATGAGTGGAGCATGAAGCCAATGTTGGTAGATATGATATCTCACAGTAAGAATGTAGATGCTGAAGAGTGAACCATTCACAGACTCTCTATTAAGAAAGAAACCCTTAATGGTTCCAGGAGGGTAGGAATACCTCAAGGTGAATCAGGCTCATGTTAATCCAGGAAAGATCACCAATTGCTACAAGAGAATTGTGAATTTAACCTTATCAAAAGCAGTATTAAAGTCAAGAAGGTCAATTGTTCTTAATTAAAACAGAAGGCAGTAAATGCCATAGGACTGCTAGTCAATCTACATTTTGATAATGAAAGGTTGTAATATTAAACTGTTACTTGTCTGATGAAAACTAAATCAGGAAAACGTTTACAATCAAGTGTAACAAATGTGCAGTGCCTAAAATGCAGCTTTTTCACATTTTCCTTCTGAAATGGCCAATGATTTACAGTTTAAATTCAAATAATCAAAAAATATATTTTGTACGTCGTTCACATGACCCTCATCAGGATAAGCAAAGTAATCCTCATAATTATTTATATTTTCATACTAAATGCTATACAGTAATCCCTCGTTATATCGCGCTTCGACTTTCGCGGCTTCATTCTATCGCGGATTTTATATGTTGGCATAACTAAATATATAATGCGGATTTTTCGCTGCTTCGATGTACTGCGGACAATGGGTCTTTTTACTTCCTGTACATGCTTCCTCAGTTGCTTTGCCCAGTTGATTTCATACAAGGGACGCTATTGGCGGATGGCTGAGAAGCTAACCAATCAGAGCACGCAATTAAGTTCCTGTGTGCTGAATGTGATGTTAACCAGGAAGTCTCGTCTCGCTCATTCAGCATCAACGTGTTTCGCTGTGTAAAGAGTTAACTTTTGTGCTCTTTTGTGTTTATCTTTGTGCATAGTCAAGCCCTTCATTATGGCTTTAAAACGATCTGCTCCTGTTACTGCTTCAATGAGGCTATGATTCTTTTTATTTAAATAGTAGGAAAGGAATACAAGATCTATGGCCGCAGTGTCCTTTTAACCAGGGTGCAAAATAAGTTGTAAGTGGATGTAATAAGGCAGTAGTCTGGATGAAATCTGCTTTAGGGATTTGGATTGAAGTCTGCCGGAAGAAGAACAACGGCGGTGGTTGCCTGAAGAGGCTCCTTTAGAAGAGCTGTAACGCTATCCTTTGTTGTGCAGTAAAACTAAACTCATCGTTATTGGACAAGTCATCGTGTCATTGTTGGTGAGTAACTATAATTAATTTTCTAGTTACAGTACTTAGTACATGTACGTACGTTTAGTGTCACTGTACACACATTTACTGTATAAATTTTTCTTGCATTGTACGTATTTATTGCTGGTGGCCTGTCTATTGTAATGGCTGTAACATATGTGATATCGGAGACACTCGATATCTTTAAAATAATATTTAGGTTTTACTGTATATAAACAGTGTGTCTACATACATAATTTCAATGAATCTTACCTAATATCAAAGAGAATGCAAAGGGTTTATGCTGTATAATTGTGCAGGGAATATTTATAAACAGTCTGGGAGAGTTTATAAGGGCTTAAAATATATAAAAATAACCATACAAGCATATGGTTTCTACTTCGCAGATTTTCACCTATCGCGGGGGGGGGATCTGGAACGCAACTCCCGCGATCGAGGAGGGATTACTGTAATACTCATGTTGCCTTTATTTAAAGACTACAGCTCTGAGTGAAAAAGTAAAAGAGTTTTTTTTATTGTATTGTATGTACATAAGTACAGACACATACCTTCAAATCTACTTGATTCAATTCAGGGTTGCAAGGATTTAGCCTATCACAGCAGTGCTGGGTACAAAGCAGGAAAAAACCCTAAACAGGCTGAATGTCCATCTCAGAGTACACATGTCTACCCAAACTGGTGCCAATTTATAGTAGTTAACATACCTTGCAAATCCTTCGGTACAAAGAAGGAAAACTAAGGTGCCCAGAAAAAACTAAGGTGTCATGTTGCTGTCTAAATAGCACATGAAAATAGGATTTTCACTGTAGTCTGAATGACTGACCTTATATAATCCTATAAACCAAAGTAACCAGAACAAAATACACACAGACACAGGCGGAAATAGCAAACTACACCCAAACTATTACTGAAAATGGTAAATGAAGCCAGAATGCTCTTTCTTTCTTTCATCCAGAGGAGACATCCCCAAAGGATTATGCAATTGCACTGCCAGTGAACAAATCACTAGATGAATAGACACGCCATTTGCTGTGACTGCAGGGTCCAATGCAAGAATGTCAGTCTTTACTGCTCTTTGGGCTGCACAATGATGAAGCAGTTCTGTTTTCCAGAGGATATTTATTGGGGGCTCTCTTTTCATCTCCATGTTACATCGAGATGCCAGTATTCACCATGTGTTAGTGGCATGAGATTGTGTGGACAGATGTCCTTATAGCATAGCTGGGGTCTCCCAGTTGACATCTATCAAGACATAAATTGTTTGGGATACAACCATGAGAAAACTGACTCATCCAACACAGTCATCTTCTATAGAGGAGAATAAAGATGAAAACAGCCATTGCTTTACCAAATACTATGCTGTTCATCCTTTTCCCTTTCCAAGAGATTCCTAAAAGTTGCATGAGGCAATGCACATGAAAGGTGTTTTGTTCCTGCTTTGAACGCAGGGTCCACTTTTCTCTTCTCTACTGCAGGGTGTTCAGTAAAGAGGCACTGTACACTTTAATTTTAATGTGTTCTGTAAGTTTATTACAAACTCTTTTTGAAAGTATGTAGTAGTTGTTTACCAATGTGTTAAATGGCCTCATTTTCAATGGTTAATTTATCAGAAACTGTTCAGCTTCTAAAGAACAGAAAATGCGATAGTAATAAATACAGTAGTGTACTGTGATCTCTGTGTATTTCTTTCTCTCATTCCTAACACAAAGCCAGGTTAGCTTAACATATCTTGGGGGGTTGCAGGTGTTAAGATGTATTATTTCCCTCATTGGTCTGAGATATGGCTGTAGGGGGCTGGACAGAAAATCTATAAATTTGCTTGCTCAACCACATTCTCTCTCTCTAGCCAACATATGATGAAGAAGCATCTCTTGCTAACCTGTGATGATGCAGAAGTATCTTTCTCTTGCTAACAACTGATGAAGACCATCACACCATGAACTGACAAGAACAGCACAATGAAGAGCACAGCTTCAGCCATTTTGAACAGACAGGTGGCTAAAAGCTGAGCAACAATGATGCCTTAACTAGAGACATTAAGTAACTACAAGTCTGTGTGCCACCTGAGTTGCATATCACCATTTTATCAGGTTGTATGGTTGCCAATATTAAAATGTACTTTGCATTTTGTTTTTATTTATGATTATTATCAGCAATACATTATTTTATGTGTAACTTAACTCCTGCTTGTCTTTTTACTACATCCAATTTCCTGAGGTTATAGATATAGAAGGGAAGGTGTGGTTAAGTTATATCCAATAATACCTTATAAACAGTGGTAAGTCTGTGAGATTAGGCATTCTAAGGCTACATATTAATAATACAATAGGGGAAAGTAGAGCAATATATATGTATTACTCTACAAAGATAAAACAGCAAGGAATGTTAAATAGTTTTTGCTGTGGAGGTAAGAGGAGGAGGAGCACGAGCTGATCCGGCGCATTACTGTGGACTATTACCTAATTTGAATTTTGCCTGTCTGGTAATTTCTTTATAGCACTGTAAAATTTAAAAAATCATTCAAAAAAGAAGTTGTTGAGTTCAGATATTCAAACTAATGCACAGCTTCATGCTGATTGGCCAATTGTTTTTTTTTCTGGCTGATGATAGCCACAAAGTCCTTAGCAGAGATCTGCAAAACTGGGGTATAGTGGTTTGGGTTATGAGTGTAATTTGAGTTGCCAGTGTAAATTTTAGTTTGTATCAGTTGAAATCACTTTTATTGATTTATTTTATTCCAATAAAAATATGAAAAAAACACAGACAACTGGCAAAACAGTCCATGAGTTCCTGTAGGTCCTGCTGTGTGTGGATGGGAATAGCTGCATTGTCAGCAAACAGAAAGTTTCTGAGATATCTTGTCTGCACTTTAACTGTAGCCCTAAGCCTAGAGAGTTTAAAGAGGTGTCACCAGAATTGAAAAAAGAACTATGTAGATACTTTGATTTGTGAGCTTAATATACTTATGTTTAGCGTACATGCATACCTTTTCTTATTAAAGCCAAGCAGACAAATCTTTCAGGCAGAAGCCTTAAAGGCTTTTAGTAATCAGAGCTAGTGCACTATTTGCGAATAATGAAAGAATGTGCTGTATTGGGGTCTTAGAGAACTTAATCCATTGATCAGTAGAATCTACAAACAGCTCACTGAATATTCTAAATTAGACAATAATCTATGCATAGTACCAGTTGGTAGAAAGCGTCACAGTTTGAAAGAGCCAGAAATCCCATCAACACAGATGTGGCATTGACTCTGTGCCAAAAAAAAATGCCTCCAACTCCACCCAAAATCATCAAAAACCCTGTAGAAGAACTGAAATACAATTGTTTAGCTGTATGTATGCATAAATTATATTATACTGCAATAAATATATCCTTTAATTTATACCATACTTCTCTTGTCTTGATCTCTGCCATTGTTATAAGGAAGGTATATGTATAGGCTTGAGTATGTGCTGCAATTTTAAAAAGAACACATACTCAGGGAACATGTGCCCTGCCTTTGAAGTTGATTATTTTTGATGGGCAAACGATTGTGACCAAATTTTGGAAGAGGCCTTTCCTACTGAAATGGTAAAATGCATTGGTTAATTTGATAAATATAGTGATTGTTCTTTTCTCTCTACCTTTTTCTTGCTTGTGTTTTGGAGAGAGGACCATGTCAATGGTAGACTTCTTAGCTTTGAAAATACTATGCGACTCTGGGTAAGCTTTTACTGCAAGGACCTGAAGCCTCTTGACTCAATCAATGAGCTTACCTAAAGTACTGAGTTGGCATATTCTACAGTAGTTATAGTCACCTTTGCTGCTGTTCTGCTTTTAAGCCATTTGGCTATTTTAAATTTTTATAAAAGTATATATTATACTTATAAATATAGCATCTCATACATGATTCCCATCTGGACATAGCTGGCAGCACTGTGACAGTGTGAAATAGAAAAATACAGATACCGAAGTATGAGATTGGAAAATAGGAATTAATGATCAGAACTGAAGTGCGTGCTAAGCAAAATGCCTATAGTGCAAGTGCAAGTGCAACTTCCTGTTTTCCCTAACAGACAAAACACCACATGTGACCAACTGATGAACTTTAAAATTGTGTAACTGCTGATCCAAACAAAATTACATCTTTACAATAATGTCTTGAAATTCTTGTGCAACTAAAGTCATAAGGTCAAATTTTGCGCTTAGCCTTATAAAAGATTTAGGACACCGACTTCTCGGCGCAGATGAAGGGCAGGTGTCCTAGGACTGTGCTTCTCTGTCATTCTTACCTTTGCCTGGTGTGTATTAATAAAATATTTTTTACTAACTTTAATTATATCTCTCTGTCTTCAGTCACAAGAAATGACACTAAAGAAAAAGTGTCCACAGTTTTCTGGCTAACGTGGGCAGGAGCCGGCCGGCTGACTCCGCGAGCGGGGAAGATCTCAGTGATCTGTCTTCTTGAAGCAGACTGCCGCAACTAAGTGCACCGGCAGCAGAGTAAGCAGCTCCGATAAAGTTAGGACTGCCCTGTCCTGAGACGACTCCTGCGTGAGGAGTCCCCGGTCTCCTTCTGGTACAACCACGGTGACTGAGAAGGATTTTCCTGACAGAGCTGACTAACACCCAGGCTGGGGTAAGTAACCCGGAGGTTTCCGTAAAAGATAAGCTGGGGGCGGGCTTGCTGTGGAGTATAAAAGTGACCGGAATAGTAAATGGAAAAGAAATACCTTGTTTTAGGTCACTCCTGTTGGGAAAGATAGTATAGAACACTATCCTCTGGGAATTAAAAAAGGGGGATTTAGGACGGGATCCGGTGCGTGGCACACCCATAAACCCGGACAAATCTATTGGACAGAGGATAGAGCATAGAATAGAAGAATAACAGGTTAAAAAAAACAAGGGGAGTAATAAAAAGTACGTACTAGAAATAAATATTTGCTTTCACCATGCACTGTGACAGTAACGTAGGAAATAGTGTAGTATACTTCCCCTGGGAATATTAAAGGGAACGTTGGGGCGGGTGAGTGGCACACTCAGCATTCCAATAGTTCATCGGACAGGGGACGAGTAGGACAAGGATAGAAAGATAAATCTGGCACAGGGCTCGGGGGGGAAAAGCAAAGGAAAAAATGGGAATACATAACAGCAAGCCTGCCAACCGGCGCCGGGGTTCAAGTCTTTATGCTGGAAGGATTGTTTTGGAGGATCAGCAGACGCTGCACAAAAAAGGGTCACCTAGAAAGTTAATAGAGAAAAAGACCCGTTATATCCCACACTTGTTCCTCCACCACCTCCAGCGCCCACCGCACCAGAATTAAAAGATGATCCCTTGGGGTCTGGTTTCTTTGAAGAATATCATTATGATCCCTCATTACACACTGATCCGGGGAATGACAAAAGTAACGTAATGGGTTCGGCAGGTGGGTTTCACGATCCTAGAACCTCCATTTCACAACGCACTAGAAGTCAAACCCTATTCCTTCAGCCCCCTAATCAAAACACCACCTTTCAATCCCCCTTAAAGTCCCCAAACCCACAGGCCCCTTATTGAATGCCCCTGATTGAGATCCCAGAACCCCCCGACATCATTCAATGCAACCTGCAGGAACTAATAACCCCACTACTGTAATGATACATCGTAACTGAGACATTCAAGAGCTGAAGGACGTTGTGTCCGAATCGCCTGATCCCAAAGTCATCGGTGTGTTTAAAAATTCATAGAACAATTACAGCAGCTGTATGATATGTATAAGCCTAATGCCACAGAATGGACTCAGGTGCTGTGGAGAAAGCTTGGCACCACATGGGAGACTGTCAATCATGGACAGCATAACGGAAACCCGTGGCAGTGGAACGAGGCGCTGCCTCGGGGCCGGGATGAAGGTCCCTTTATTACGCAATGGGAACATGTTAAAATAATATTAAGGACAAGTATAAGAAAGGCAGAGACTGGTCTCTTATCTCGGCTGCCAAACAGAAAAAAAATGAGACAGTAGATGAATGGGCACACTGAATTTAAGAGTTAATGGCAACACACTCCGGCCTTGAAAATCCAGACAACCGAACTAAAACTGCAGTTCCTCTTTTGTTTCCGGACTTAGAAGCGACATTCAAAACAAGGTATCCTGTATTAGATGAGAGGCTGCCGCGTTTGAGGAAGTAAAACGTCACGCAGCGCATGCTGAACAACAGAGCAAGCAGAAAGAGTCAGACACCCAGACAAAGCTGATTGCAGCACAAATGAACTATTACACTGGTGGGGCCACTCCCGGCAGAAGTCGTGGACGTGGAGGATTTTTCCGGGGACAAGGGTGTGGACGGGACAAGGTAGCGGATATATGTTACCTAATCCAAGTGGATCATCCACTCAGCTGCCTCCCTCCAGATCCAAACGCTACACCATATGCTTGTTACGGGTGTGGTGAAATGGGACACTTCTGCCGCAATTGCCCTCACAAGTGCCCACCCCCTCCTCCACCACCTGAACAATTTGATGTTTCATGGACATAGGAATCCGCAGGGATCCCCAGCCCTTCTCTTCAACTACCTTTGCTCACCCATAATTCAGAGACTGATCCATTATTGACTTTGCTGGCTGGTGAATGGCACTGAAACTGTTTTCCTCGTGGACACAGGAGCCACGCTCAGCCCTTTCGCTGAAGGAGGTCCCTGCCTCAAGAGATTCTTCGAGTTCAGCTGCATTCCAGTGATTCCACTTTAACACACTGATTTCTTTTAAATCAGCTCTGTCCAGTTAACCTCTTAGGAAGGGATCTCATGACAAAACTTTCTCTCTCCATTTCAATGAAATGTTTCCCCACACACCATCCTTCTTAAAGCCCTTCACTCATTTCCCTCCTGCTTGTTTCCCAATCTCCAAGCCCCTGACACCCTATTGCACTGCCCAATATTTCCCTGCAGAAGTAGACACCCCTTGGCTAGAATCTTTTCTTTCTTCAGGAACCTGCCCTGAAACCCTTCACATCCCCTGCATTTTCATTTCCCCCACAAAAGCTGCTGCATTTGTACATCTTACATTGCACAGAATATTTTTTATCTTGGTGGGTCAGTACCTCATATTTCTTTAGCTAAATCAAGCACTGTCCATTGGGTGGAAATCGGACCATGGGTAGAACAATGTCTTAATAGAACAGACTGGTTACATGTTGCTTCAGGTGTTTTTGATACCTCAGACCATTTAATAACTAAAGTTGTGCTTCAAACTGATTTTTTAGTACATCGTACATTATGCTGCACTTCCCTTTCTGCGTTGTCATTGCAAACTACTTCCCTTCTTGGCTCTCAGGCTTCCTGACTCTTTGTGGTCTCAGGGTAAAAATGATTATGGAAGGATAGCCCATTGTGAGCCTCTGGTGATCTACCCTAAATCTTCTTTCCGTCCGCACCGTGCCCAGTATCCTCTGTCTCCTGAAGCAGAGGCTGGCATCTCCACTGTACATTCCAATCTTGTGAAACGTGGTGCGATTATTACAATTAAATATTCTCCAGTTAATTCTCCCATTTTACCTGTAAAAAAGGCTGACGGTTCATGGCGTTTTGTTCAAGACTTACGACAAGTGAATGCTGCAATCTTTCCTAGAGCTCCTATTGTACCTAATCCTTCCACTATTCTTTCTGCAATCCCTCCCTCTGCTCGTTATTTTTCAGTAATTGATTTAGCCAATGCTTTTTTCTCTATCCCCGTACACCCTGACTCGCAATTCTGGTTTGCTTTTACTTTCCAAAGCCGCCGTGGACATGGACTGTCATGCCTCAGGGATATACTGAAGCCCCTTGTGTGTATGGACAAGCGCTTGCTCAAAATTTAGAAGGGTTCTGGCCAGACCGGGGTAGTACATTAATACAGTATGTAGATGATATTATGTTATGCAGTGCTACTGAAGAAGATTGTGCGCAAGACACTAAAAAACTACTGCAGTTTCTGGGGGACAATGGACATAAAGTTTCAAAGGCTAAATTGCAATTAATTCAAACAACTGTAAAATATTTAGGTCATGACATCACAAATGGAACAAGAGCTCTCTAGCGATCGCATTAACACCATTCAAAATCTTCCCAGACCTGTCACAAAACAACAGGTTATGTCTGTATTGGGCATTCTGGGTTACTGCCGCAATGGATTTTGAATTTCACTGAAAGAGCACAGCCGTTACAAAATTTAGCAAACACCCCTGGCCTTCCTCTTTCTGGTCAGGTGCAATGGTCCGAGCAGGCTGAGAAGGCTCTCTGTGACTTAAAAAATGCACTTTCGGTGGCACCAGCCTTGGGCCTTCCGGACTTTTCTCGTCCCTTCACTCTGTTCGTGGACGAAAAGGGGGGATATATGAATGCAGTTTTAACACAATTACATGGGGATAAACAAAGGCCAATAGCTTATTTTTCGAAAAAATTGGATCCTGTGGCCGCAGCACTTCCGCCTTGCCTTAGGGCTGTGGCTGCCACAACAGAAGCTGTGCTAGCCAGTACAGATATAGTGCTCATGAGCCCCCTAACAGTAAAGGTGCCTCACGCTGTACATTCCATTTTAGTACAGGCTAAGACCTCCCATCTCACTACTGCTAGGGCAATACACTATCAGAATGTACTCTGTACTTTGTCAAACGTCACAATTGAAAGATGCTCCACTTTAAATCCAGCCACCCTGTTGCCAACAAATAACGACGGCGAACCGCATAATTGCCATACAGAAATAGCAAAGGTTGTAAAGCCTCGAGTAGATCTACAGGAAACACCTTTAGAAATTGGAGAAAATATTTTTGTAGACGGATGTTCTTTGCGATTGGAAAACGGAGCACCCTCAACTAGTTACGCAGTGGTCCAAGGGGACCGCCTGCTGGAAGCAAATCAAATTTCATCAAGTTTAAGTGCACAAGCAGCTGAATTAATAGCGCTCACCCGAGCATGTCAGCTGTCCGAAGGAAAAATCATAACAATTTATACAGATTCCAGATATGCCTTTGGAGTCTGCCATGATCATGGGGCATTATGGAAATTGAGGGCATTTAAGACCAGTACTGGCAAGCCCATCCAACATCAAAAGTTAATCGAATCCCTCTTGGAAGCCATAACTAAACCATCAAAGCTAGCGATTGTTAAATGTCAAGCTCACACAGGAAAACAGGACCTGTCAGCAAAGGAAATGAATTGGCAGATTACTTTGCTAAAAAGGCTGCATACAGTAACACACCAATCTCTTTATTCCAACAGAGAAATGACAAGGACCCTGATAATCAAATTATTTCTTTACAGAGTGCAGCCACGGACATTGAAAAGAAAAAGTGGTCCAAAGAAGGATCCCTCTCTGATGGAGTCTGGACTCATCAGCAAACTAACAAACCTTTTCTCCCAAAAGCTTCTTTTCCAGGTATGGCAAAATAGCCCATGGCCTCGACCATGCTGGGAAAGATGCCATGGTTCAAGATGTTGAAAACATTGGGAAGCTGTAGGCTTCTCTACATATGCAGAGCAATTCTGTAGACGCTGTGCATTATGTCAAAGGTTTAATGTAGGAAAAGGCACTCAGGTAAGTCCCCGTTACTCCTAACCCAATGGGTCCGTTTGAACACCTCCAAATGGATTTTATTGAACTAACACCGTCTAAAGGTTACCGATATTGCCTTGTGATTGTCGATGTGTTCTCCCGATGGGTAGAAGCTTTCCCTTCAAAACACAATGATGCCAAAACGGTTGCTAAAGCACTAATTAAAGAAATTATTCCAAGATGGGGCATCCCGCAAAAGTTACAGACAGATAATGGTACTCACTTTGTGAATTCCATTAAAAATGAATTGACTACCTGGCTACAGATCAATGTACATCATTACTGCAAATACCATCCACAAAGTGGGGGTATTGTGGAACGATGCAATGGCACCCTAAAAGCTAAGCTTGCAAAAATTTGTGAACAAACCATTTATCTTGGCCAGATGCTTTGCCCTTGGCTTTAATGGGATTGAGGGGACGGACACACCGGCAATTGGGGCTATCGCCGTTTGAAATCCTGACCGGACGACCCATGCCCGTTGGCATGGTTATAGGAAATGTGAACCTGCATACCGTGGACAATGATCTTCTCTCTAGTCTTACAGGCCTCCGAGCGTCCCTGAAGGAAGTCCACGAGCAGGTTAATCAGGCTTGGAGAACCAGCCCTCCATCTAAAGACTCGCCGATTCCCTTGGGCACCTGGATCCTGGTTCGAGACACCCGGAGGAAACATTGGCATCAGCCTAGGTGGAGAGGACCGTTCCAAGTTCTTCTGTCCACACCACACGCTGTAAAGGTTGAAGGATTGCCCGCCTGGATTCACGCTTCGCACTGCAAAAAATGGCACTCCTCCTGCTGATCCTGACTGTATCCGTTTTTCCTTGTCTACGAAGTAAGGTGACGCTTGGCAATCCACACAATATGGACTGAAGTCATGGTTTTCCATTATTAAGGGACATGCTAATTCTGAATGTATAGAGAACAATTGTAACCCTCTGATTATGTTGCAAATTTCTCCAGGTCATACCCCATCCCCCTCTCTTCCTTCTTCTCCACCCTCTACCTCCCTTCTCTCTATCTCATCGGTCTAAACACCTATTCAGGTAAATACTTCAGTTTGATCAAAAGGGTGGAGTGTGAAATAGAAAAATACAGATACCGAAGTATGAGATTGGAAAATAGGAATTAATGATCAGAACTGAAGTGCGTGCTAAGCAAAATGCCTATAGTGCAAGTGCAAGTGCAACTTCCTGTTTTCCCTAACAGACAAAAAACCACATGTGACCAACTGATGAACTTTAAAATTGTGTAACTGCTGATCCAAACAAAATTATTGTAAAGATGTAATGTCTTGAAATTCTTGTGCAACTAAAGTCATAAGGTCAAATTTTGCGCTTAGCCTTATAAAAGATTTAGGACACCGACTTCTCGGCGCAGATGAAGGGCAGGTGTCCTAGGACTGTGCTTCTCTGTCATTCTTACCTTTGCCTGGTGTGTATTAATAAAATATTTTTTACTAACTTTAATTATATCTCTCTGTCTTCAGTCACAAGAAATGACACTAAAGAAAAAGTGTCCACAACAGTTATGTGTTTTTTATTTCTCCAGTGCCTTCATTACAATCCAGCCAACCCTGTTAAGAATTAATTTTAGTAATATGGAGGTGGATGAGTGTATGGTGTTATGGATAATGGAATATCTGTCCAGCAGAGTGAAGTTTGTGAGGCTCAAGGACTGTTCTCTGATGTGGGCGTGCAAAATTAGAGCACCAGAAGGAACTTTTTTCCTTTTCTCTTCACCCAGATGATGCCACTTGCAGAAATTCTCAGGTAATTTTTGCACTAAAAGGGAATGAGACAGAGGACAGCGGTCAGGTGGAGAACTTTGATTCTTGGTGCAGAATGAATTGTCTTCAGTTTCACAACAGCAAAACTAAAGCACTGATTATTTACTTTTGCTGCACTAAAGAATCTTTATATCCAGTATCCAGGAAGTGGATATGGGGGCGGTCCACATCAATGATAGGCTGGACTAGTCTAGTAATAGAGAGGAACCATATAATAAAGTGCAGAGTGGACTGAGTAGACTGTGTTTTGTTAATGTGAGTAGTGACATTATTTACATCTTCTATGAATCTGTTTTGGCCAGTGCAATATTTTATGCTACAGTGCGCAGGATAGGTCACATGACTTAAAGAGAGGCCCACCAAATCGACAAGCTAATTAAAAAGGCAGGCTCACTTATTGGACATGCTCTTGACCCCCGATATGAGAACAATGTGAAACTAGATGAAAACAAAACTGAGTGCCATTATGAACAATGCAACATATCCTTTTTCTGACACAACACAGAGAACTTTCAGGCAGTGAATTATTCAAAAGAAATGTGTCCAGAAACATAACTGGGAATTTTTTATACTTACATTAACATGTTTTTATGATACCTCACTGTTTGAGTGCGTTGTAGGTGTTTGTTATAATATTTATTTATTTATTGAGCTTCTGTAAAAAGTCAGATTCCTGGCTTGAAAGAAATAGCACTGTCTGTCTATAAGACAGTTTCAAATGCCCAGAAATGCAGAACTTGACTAAAATTGCTAGTGCTATTTATTGTGTTCTTTTCTGCTTGGGAATTATAGTCTATAGTTGAAATTAAGTAAACGTATACCTTTCAAAACATGAAACTTCAGCATCTTATAGACCAGTATTTTTTCCCAGCTAGAACTTGCAGTGAACATTGGTAATATAATATTTTATAAATTAAATTATTTTTAATACTGCCATATCCTACAAATCATTTATATTTGTGTGAACAGGGAATACCAAATTTATTTTTGGTGTTAAGTAATATGATTTCAATGTACAAATATTCAAATGCTAGTAAAACGCCTCAAGTTGTTTTTCACTGTGTTCCTTTTAAAAGGTTAATGACGATTCTCTATAAAATTAGTTTACAAATGAATGAATATGACATTTTACACACTGTGGCATATTATAACATTTAAAGGACAGATTCTGCTAATATTTGTATTTTCTGCTGGAATAATATATAGTAGGAGTGGTTGTTTACATACTGTATATTTAAAAGAACTGTTCCTTATAAAGCTGCTTTCAATAAAGATTATTATTGATGAAAATTATTAATCCAATACCCAGTCCTACAATTATGAAAGACTTTTATTTTAGTATTTTAAGTAGATATATTCGGGCATATGGCTTAATTTAGTTGTTCAGAAGCTGCTTCAAGCAAAGTTTCATGATCCCCATTTTATGAGATTAATTTATAAGGTTACAAATACTATTACTGGTAGAGCAAACAGAGGTAAACATTAAATAGTTATTTGAAGATCTAAGGTGGCATGTTAAAAATATGTTTTACACTGAGTTTCTGAAAATGCTTGCCCCAGTACTTGACTGCAAGAAGCCAAAGACTATCTCAGGAAGGAAAGAAATCAGCTCTACACGGGGTCTAGTCATTCATTTTCTGTGCTCATAATTTTCATAATTGTTTTTTTAGTATATGGTTATGATGTGATTGTGGTGTGTCTTGCATATATTTATAAGCTAAGTGAGAAGAGTTTAGTGAGTTTTCTTAAATGTTACACATGTATAGTTGATCACTAAACTGGCCCAACATGAGTTAGGGTGATTGTGGCTTATGTTGGATGGGCTCCAATCATACAAAATCAGAGATTAGAAAAGGTTTTTGAAAATGCATGAATATACAGAACTTGAACTTTTTACATATCATATAAAGCCAGAATGAAACTATCTGAATTATTGATTTTTTTAATTGAGTGCTGAAATAGCAGTAAATTATTTAATTAAGGTCTCTCTATGTATTAGCAGAGTAAGGAGTGTATATACCATAGCACTTGAGAAAGAGATGGAGTACATACAAAATCATGGACTGTAACAAACTGACAGTTTATGACCCAAAACTATCTAAACCCTTACCTCTCAAATAGATTGCAATTAGGGAGACATACAATAAAACAGGACAAGAATTAAAATACATGTAACTTAAGAAATAATAAAATACATTCTGAGAAATATTATAGCAAATATTGCATGCCATATCAGGTAACACACTATAAATAATAAAAACTTTGATTCTGTAAATCTGTATTTTATAAACCACCATAGCAAGCATCACCACATGGCACTCGCAAGCCAAGAGTTTACACCACAATAGTTCAGTTAAGTAATATAAAAGGGAAAGCTATGCACCTCAGCAGGTAGAAGCAAAGATGACTGAGGGAAGTTAACAGATTATGACAGCTCTACTTTCATTCATGCCAGGTTTTCAGTTCAGTCTCAGTTCAGGTACTAGCTATGCAGTGCTTTGGGCATGTTGGCAAAAACCTCACGTTTTGAGAAGCTGAATCAAAGCTTAACGGTCAAATTCCTCCCTCAAGAGGGAGCATGGCTAAGCACAATTCAAGTTAGGATGACACCAGCTTAGAGAGAAAAAGAAAACTTCTATTCGGATAAGTGTTTTGCACCTTTTTTTCTGTACGTAGATTGAAAAAGACAGCTTCAGCAAAAAACCTGTGGGGGTGGTGGTGATGTTTCAGGAGAGAAAAGATTAAAAGACTTAGTTATCCAGACTTGTGTTACTGAATCCTGCCAAGAGGAAAAAAAGTCTCACTTCTCTGTGCTTACTTACCACAAACTGACATTTATTGAGCCACTGCAGATACTGACATCACTGGGTTTGCTAACATGTAACAGAGGAATTCAGTGGAAGAAGTTTTTGCAGAATTCTGCTGCCATCAGTTGGTTGTTAGAAACATATCTAACATTGCATATGAAGTATTAAGTTCTTCCATACCCTTGGCCATTTGCAAGTACCATACAATATCACTAAGAATTGCTTTAACTACACATGCTAATTTGACTTTAAGACCTTCAGCTATTCAAATTGTCAGTGTATGATATAGATGGGAAATTTCATTTCAGAATGTCTGATATTTTAAAAGTATGATACAACAACATGATTCTGCTGTAAAGGTTTATTCTTTATTAGTGTAAAAAAATATCTTCTAGCTGACCTTTTCTTACTTCGTACAATGCAGGATTTAAACTTTAAATTTTTTAATGTATGTGCAAATTTATTTTAATAAACACTTGTTCTATATTTATGTTTATTGGTTACGATAGATGCAGTTTTCCATAAACAAAACATTTTTTTATGTTTTAAGTGTAAATATTGGAGTGTGGATACAGCATGAAGTAGCAGCATGTCAACTTTGGGGTTGTTTAATATTTAATTAAGCACTGAAAAAAATCTAAACAGATTATTTTGGTACTTTTTAATTGCCCTAATCCAAATTAATCAGACTACCACATTTTTGATGCTGTCTTACAGCTCCAGAATCCTGGGTATAAATGAAGACCTGGGCATTGTCTGTGTGGAGTTTGCCAGATTTCTCTCAGATGCTCCAGTTCCCTCACTCATTCCAAACACATGCAGGTTAGGCTGAATTGCGTGTCTAAAATCAGTGTCACTTGCTTATATCAGTGCCAAACTATGTCAGTTTTAAATTACTGAAAATTGCTGGGCATGTCTACTGACTGAGTATAGACCATCACCGGCAATTGGGCTCACCCATTTCAGTAACAGTTAATAACATGCTGTCTAACAGAGCTGAAGCTGTATGAAAGTTTATCAGGTATGGTAAAATCATCTTTAATCTCTGCCCTTTTATTTTTTTTTTTGGTATGTAAAACATGAGACATTAGACAGTAAAGCCTTTCCTTTGTTTGTTAGGTCCAAAACAGCCGTGTCCTTTAATACTCAGCACTGCATTCTATGCATTGTACTTTCACATAAGCATTCATTGCTTGTTAGCACTCATGTCGTAAGTAAGTTAATATGATCTGCTATGGACCGGCTCTCTGTACTTTGTACTGAAATGAAATAAATCTACTGTTTTCCCAGTACAAATTTATAAATGTAATAACCTTTAAAAACGAAAGCATTACTGAATTAAAAAAGACACATCTTAAATTAATCTACATTATCAGCTAATTTATTTTATATTAACAGGAAATATTGTAAGTATATTCATAACCTTGAGAGTGCAGTTTAAGTTCAATGATTGGGTTTAGTTCCTGACTGCATTTCACTTTTAAAGATATCACTATCAATGCAAGAATTATTTATTTAGCAATGCCACTCTAAATTTCTCCTTCTTCATTTGTTGCTCAGTCAAAATGTGTCTATGTTTTATAAGAAAAAAAATAAACCATTCAGTGTCATATTGCAATGTACTTTTTTCTTATTTTATAAGGTATGTTACTTTGTGGGTATTTACCACAGTTACTTTGGTAGTGGATGTATTTTGATTGATTTTAGATGCATTTATTTCATGTAAAAGATGTTTTTAATCATTTAGCCACTATACACATGCTTATTCCACAGAGAAATAATATGTTAGAGCAATTAGACTGATCAAACATTTGAACACATACGGACAAGAAACAGTGGGAACACCCAGGGTACTGATCGAAAATCAGTATTTGAATGCAATTTACAAGAAACATCTCCATTACTTTGTAACTTTCCAACCAACAAACAGCTTGTGCTCATTTCCATAGCAACACCTTATATGAACAGCAGGGAGCAGAAGGAAAACAGCTTATTCAGAACCCTAAACTTTTTCAATATAAATGGCTCCCAAACTGCTAGAGAGCAATATGAAGCTCCAACACATTATGTGGAGAATAGTAAATCTGGTCCTCACCAGTGTAACTCTATTGCTGTTAATGTGCAGGGACATCTGGTGGTAGAATGGGAATCATAATAATATGCCCAAGGCTTTTAGGACATTGACCATTACTTCAGAAATAGTTTCTGTAGGCTGCCAAGAAGTGATCATGGGCCAGGGCTTAAAAACCCCAATTTAGTCACCAGGGGCCTCATGTATAACACCGTGTGTAGAATTCGCACTATAACATGACGTAAGCACAAAAGCCGAAATGTTCTTACACACAGAAAAATCCAGATGTAGGAATCTGTGCGTTCTTCCGCTCCATAAATCCCGGTCAGTGTGAAAAGTAACGCTCGTGCACGTTCCTTCTGTCCCGCCCCAACTCCTTCCAGAATCATGCATCTTTGAATATGCAAATAAATATAAATCGCCCTTAAGCTCAGCATTCTGTGATAAGACAATGGGAAAAGCACAGGGAAAAATATAAAAATTTCAGCGAATACCAAGTGGAGGCAAAGGAAAAACATACTATTTGTTTATTTAAACTGTGGTATAATCAACAAAAAGAAGTTGATCGAGTGACATAGCGTGTTGGAGAAACTTGAAAGCTCACGTTCACAAAGTCGCACAGTGCCAGGAATAAAAAAGAAGTTGTCAGATATCAAAGTTGCTGTGAAAAGGCGAGTCGTAGCCCACTGTCTGAGTCATATGAAAGCATATTAGGGTACAGAGACAAAAAAGGCACACAGTGGGGAAAAAGCACGAAATGTCAAATTCAATCACGAAATTTCCACTTTAATCATGTAGTTTATTTTGTCATTAAAGTAGAACATCATAAACTTAATTTTAAAATCATTTAATTAACCAGTTTCTCAAATCACATCGTAATTAAAGTAGCACGTTAAATGTTTTGTTTTGTATGTGATCTTCTATGTGCTCTATGTGTGTGAATCACTACTTGCTTCTTAAACCAGCTCTCTTCCTCCGACTGGACACAGAATCCATTACATTCGTGATATTACAGCTCTCTGAATAACTAAAATACTGAGATGTATACGTGTTATACTTTTCATGATGATAGGTGTTAAAGCACGTTATTAAACATGGGTTTCACGGCACAGTGATCGGGCGCCACCTTTGATGAAATCATTTATTGCAGCAGTACTCAGGGACGGCTCTAGACTCATGGCGGCCCTGGGCAGAGAAAAAATCGGTGGCACCTTTGCCCGCCAATGTCAATATGATATCTTATGCACAGTGGATGGCCATGTCCGTTGCGGACACTGCATAGCCGCCTCGTGCTCATGACACAAGCATTTAACTTTTGTCAAAATTTGTCGCAGAGTTTTTAGCTGTGTCGTTATTTTCTTTTTCTGTTTTATAATCAATTTATATTGGCGTGGCCGCCCCTGCAGTCCTTACTTTTCTTTCTCCAAGTAACTGATCGCCACCCAATCAGCTCTGTAATAAACGTTAAGCCATCTGTAAGCTTAGAGCCCCGATTCTTCAAAACGTTTAAGGAACATTGAAATATCTTCGTAGTACAAGTTTAATTATTCTATCCTTCATGCCAGTCCCAGTGAAGAATATAGATTATTTAAATGAAGTTAAAGTTTTATCTGTATAACTAGCAAAATACCCGTGCTTCGCAGCGGAGAAGTAATGTGTTAAAGAACTTATGAAAAAGAAAAGGAAACATTTTAAAAATAACATGTAATTGTTTTGGCACTGTTATGAGTGTTGCTGTCATCAAAGATTTGATTATCATTATTTCTTTTAATCAGGTTCGTATTTGGAGGATGTGTTGTTTTGAAGTTACATTCTGTGTTTGTCAACCGTTGTAAAGATAACAGGTTTCATTCATCGAAGTGTTCACTACGCAAATCGCTACTCGTGAATGTAAGATGTTTAAAAGGCATTCCCGGTATTAACTTGTACTAAACGTACCATGGTGTGACATAAGTGGAGCAGACTGTAAAAAGGCAAAGAGGCGTGTATTTTGAACGAAAAAGGAGAAGACAGCGAAGGAGGGGAAAAGTGAGAAGGAAAACTGTTTAAATAAAGAGTTAGGAAGGTGAATGGAAAGAAGCAGCCAGCGGTAAAGCATGGAAGACTTCGTAATAAGGACTGTTGGGTGCACGTAGAAGGTGTAACAGTAAGATTGTTAAGCCTTATGATAATGTTCCTGCGTGGAGGGTTTAGAGACAGAAGAAATATAATCTGAACCTCTCTACAGTTTCGTTTATTTTTGGGTTGTAATGTTCATCAAATTTACGTATCATCTGGTCCAGTGGCGGACTGTCTATTTCACACCTAGGCCTTCAGTAGTGCTCCGTCTGAATCAACCCGCCCCTCAAAAACCAATTTATCGTTATAAAAAACCATCTTAATATGCAGAAATACAGTATAAAGAGCTGCTGCATCACAGATAGATAACTCCTGTAGCCACAATAAATGCCTTTATTGAATAGACAAACCAGGGGTGAACAAGTTCCTTTCTACTGCAGCTACAGCCGCAACACACATAAAAAACATCAATAATAACTCATAAACTTGCAATATTATTTAGGAAAATTGCAACATTTTACTCACCAAAAATTCGGATTGTTTATAAAATCCATCCTCCTCTCTTTCCTCAAAAACAGTTCAATTACTCTGTCGTACAGATTATCCGTGCCCTTCAGTTCCATCAAAAAGTCCCTTTCTATTGCCATCGAAGCTAATGCTGAAAGTCGAACCTGCCCTGTCGTATTTCTGACATAAGTTTTAATTCGCTTTAGGGCTGAAAAATGTCCGTTCGACAGAAGCAGTAGACACGGGAATGGTCACCTCCAAATATACCAATGTGTACAGCTGCCACATGCTTTTAATCAGATTTTTCTGATGAAGAAAGTCAAGGAGATTAGTGGGAGATTTTCCTGCAAAATCATCCATGGCATACATTACAGTCAATTCTGTTTTTAGCCGAGGCAGATCAAAAAGTGCTCCGTGGCTCTGTGTTAAACTGGAGAAGGCTGAATGCGGGAAATTTTTCTTGTATTACCGAAACTTCTGGGGGTCGATGAGCGTGACAAACTTCAAATAATATTGTCCAGAATCCTGCCATGGAGTTGGCAGTAGTGCCCGCAAGGATCTTACACTCAGAGCGCCTGCGGTGCATTCAGTAGCGTCGCAGAGTTCCTCATATCGGCTTCTATCCAATCAATGGGTCTGAATACAGTGAAGTTGTTGTACTCCTGCTAGAGGGCCCTACTGACACCAACTCAAAGTCTGATTGGTTGAAGCAACAGTTTAATCTACATTTATTTTGTGTTAGAGGGCCTGCAGATCGGATTGTGAAGGTTTCTCTGCCTGGCAACAAATGATGGCTGAAATGTGATTGGTTAAATGCTTTAATACGAAAATACATGTCTGGAAGCAGCACAACCATCGGAAAAGCTATGAAAGGAAACGGACAGATTATTTGGAATTATTTAATAAGTATTCATAGACAAAATATAATTAGCATCAGTTTGTGATTCAGATTTTTTTTAGGCCAGCAGAGAAGGCCTTGCAGTTCCTGACGCCTCACCACTCAAGCTCATGGTTAACTTATCAGGTCTTACATCACCGGTCAGCACCTGACACATTCTCTGCCGCTCTCTCCAATAAGATAACGGAATAATCTGACCTTAGTGTTTTCCTCTGCCTCCGGTATTGCAGGTTCTGTGTATAATGTGAATTCGTCCTTCCATGTTCTCCATGACTTCGCCAGGTCTTTAGCATCGAGGGTTTATACCCTGTGTCTTCTCATTAAACTTGAATCTCGCGAATATCTCGTGCGATCTTGCGATGTCCACAGCTTTATTTCATTTTAGCTCTGACCCGGCACTTAAAAGTATCTCTCGCACTTTTGCTGAGTTTGTGCCAAACACTATTCTATCCCTGACCATCTCTTCTTCGTTTGCATAAGCACAGCCCTTCACCAGGAATTTTAACTCACTTATGAATATGCTTGTATGCGTCACTCGCTTCATATTGTTTTGCTGCCTTCTCAATTGTGTAATGCGTTTTTTAACAGGTTTCATTCATCGAAGTGATCACTACCCAAATCGGTACTCGTGAATCTAAGATGTTTAATAGGCATTACCGGTATTATGTTGTGGATTTGCCTGCGAATATTTAGCGGCAGCGTGTCTATGAATGTAATTTAAACTTAAGCTTTACACCTTGCTTTCCTATTGATATGTGTACAAAGGCTTGTTCAGCGTCAGAGGGTTTCCGCAGTAGCTGCACTTATGAATATGCTAAGCACAGTCCTTCTCCCGCGAATATTTACCTTATATGGGCAGGCACTCAATTACGTGAGAGGTGTGATGATGCGAGACGCAGCTCCGCCTCACACGGCGACCGAGCTGCAGGCTATGGCCGTATACAGTATATGGATGATAGTAAGTTCCAGTTATGACCGTTACGCGTAGAATTTCGAAATGAAACCTCCCTAACTTTTGTAAGTAAGCTGTAAGGAATGAGCCCGCCAAATTTCAGCCTTCCACCTAGACGGGAACTTGGAGAATTAGTGATGACTGAGTCAGTCAGTCAGTCAGTGAGGGCTTTGCTTTTTATTAGTATAGATATAATAAACATATTTTGCTGCATTTCATCTTAAAAATGATATTGTCATCATATGTAAATACGTGCTTTATAAAGTGGATTAGGTTGTGCAATATTATAACTGTAGTGCAAGTTTACAGTGGGGTGATTGTACTTATAAGTATAAACAGTTCTACAAGGAGCAATTGATTGAGTGCCTTTAAAGTTCTTGGGATGAAACTGCTTCTGAACCGCGAGGTCCGGCTTTGAAACGTTTTGCCGTGGCTGAGACAGCGTGTGCTTGATACTGTTTACTGATAATTGTCTTTCTGATCAGCTGCTGCTGTGATTCCCCACTCAGATACAGTGATAAAAATACTCCGAGTGGTACAGTGAGAGTAATATGGAAAAAGATGATTCGCTGTGGCAACTCCTAACGGGAGCAGCTGAAAAAAGATAAAGATGAAGGTGCAGTGAGAGTAACAACGCTAAAGCAGTTATGGCATTTGGAATACTATGGCTATTCCCTGGACGATTATATTGTTACAAGTCAATTACAATCAGATGCATCACACTAATAAACAATATGCGGTTAGTTTCAGTGTATTTATAAAGCCGCGTCAGGAAAATAAAAGAGTAACCACATAGGAACAGTAGCACTGCTTTGACGCTGGGTGCCGCCAGTCTGCAAAACTGAGTGGAGAACTTGCGTATGACAAGGTATGAGGAACCATGGAAAAGTGCATGGCTTTACACCAAGTGTAGGATTTATACATAACTATTTGAACGTGGAAACATTCTTACGCAACATTTGTGTGTGTACGCACCGTTCATACATGAGGCCCCAGACCAGTGAGGTCAGAATTAGTAAGTAGCACTAGACTAAGGCTCAACTGGTGGAAGAATTTAAGGCCAAAGTGGTCAGAGATAGTGGAATTTTGAAAGGTTTTCAGGGAGTGCTTATGTATAAAGTGGATATAAGGACTAGCAACTCATTGGGATAGTCAGGGCTATTGTTTTATAGGTGAGCCTCTAGGACATAAGTCTTTTTATTTTCTACAATGACTGTGCTATTTGTTGCAAAGTACGACACTTTGTTAGAATTTTCGTATATGTAAATATTTTCCATTTTCTTCTTTTATAGAACATTTGAGAGTTCTAATCTCAAAGAATGTGTCTATCTATGTCTTTTGTATTAATAATTTAACTTGAGACACATATAAAAATTTTTGCTATTTAATTATAAGTGTGTCATGTCACCATTTTGGAGTTTCAGCATTTTGTGACGGGGTTTCTAAGACACACCAGTGTCTGAAATTATAGATATAAACCTTGAACAATCTCAATCTTGTACTCATAGTGTTTAAAGCTTTCCGGTTTATGACTCATAACACTTCCTTTCCTGGATCAGTTTAGTGTATTGGTTATGGTGAATATATGTCTTTTGCTTAATGGCTTTTGATTATTCTTTTTAGACTTTGCTCGTGCTTTGCTCTCAGTTTTAGACAGCCGCATTTCAATGTTTTAGATATTAACTCTCGATTACATGCACATCTCTTTATCTGTTTAACACATTCATCACGGTTGCTCAATAACTGGCAATTCAGAGAGGTCAGCTGGACCTGAAAAAGCAAGTGAGCTTTCGTACCGAGTCACTGAGGATGCATGTAACTGGAATTAATCTTTGCAACAATGCTTTCCTGCTCTAATTATTCATTTTCCTTTAATAAACCTCTTTTTGTTGTACTGGTAGCTGCCTTGTCACATTTTGTGTTCAGGAACATCTTCTCTGCACCTCTATACTCCACAAGCTATAAAATAATATGCAGTGTCAACAAAATTAAATGCCTAAAAATACTGCCTACAAAAATAGTCTTTTCTGCTACACACATTCCTTTCAGATATTTTTAAACCCCTACCAGAAAGAATATTTAGTCTTATTTTTAAAATCACTTTTACAATACGGTATCTGCATTGAGATTAAAAATTAGTAAAGCCAAAAAATTTCTAAAAGATGGTAAAAGATTTGTATTTTCAAGGTTGTTTAACCATAAAGTTAATAAAAAAAATTACAGTAACATGAATAAATGTTTTTTCACAATCAAGAATATTACTTCTTCCAATATTGTTTTTGTAAGTATATTTAATGATTTTAAGGATTTTATTAAAATGAAAAAACATAAACCAGTAAGACCTACAGTACTACATCTTAATACATCTTATTCAGATCAATTACATTCTACATTCATCTAAAGAACAGAGAAAGAAAAGCATTTAATATAATCATTCAAAGATACCAAAATATTAAGATGTTAATAATAGATCAGCATCCTTAACAATCTGACAACAGCAATAATGTCTTCCTAAATCTAAACAACATTTGAACTATTCCTTAAAAATTATTTTTTTATTTAAAGTATGATAGTTATGATATGATAAAGTATAGTATACCATTATGTTGTAGGAATGGGTTAATACATCACAATAGATTGCTAATTAAATAAGAATGTCCCTGTGGGTATCATCCCAAACACAGCTATTGGAAGATTAAGGTTTAAGGTGAATCGAAAAGTATCTGACAAATAAGGGAAAATGTAATTCTGAGACAGCAAAAGTAGCAGAAATTCTCAAAATATTTCACTCAGGCAAGAAGGTTTCTGATGACGTTTGGTCCAGTTATGGCCTTGGCCTGAATACTTTTGGGATAGTTATGAAAGATTTGTGTAGTGTTAACAGTTAACTTTGCGAGCTGGAATGTTAAAGGCCTGAATCATGAATTAAAAAGAAAGACAGTATTCTCTCACATAACAAGTCTAAACGCTAAAATAGCATTTTTACAGGAGACCCACTTATTAAGCAAGGATCAGTTCCGGCTGCAAAAAGACTGGACTGGCCAAATGTTCCATTTCAGCTTTACAAAAAAAAAAAACTAGAGGTGTGGGAATTCTTATACATAGAACAGTCTCATTTGTAGTATCATATGTTGTATCTGATCCTGATGGGAGATACATGATTGTCATGGGTAATTCATTTAATTGTAAAGTGATTTTGATAAATGTTTATGCACCCAATGTGGATCATCCAAAATGTATTTGCATCCATTCCCAATGTGAACACTCATAAAATTATAATGGCTGGGTATTTTAATTGTGTTTTAAATCCAGACCTAGGTCTCCTGTCACGGGGTGATGACATCTAACACTGTAAAGACAATTACACAGTTTGTAACTGACCACAACTTATCAGACCCCTAGAGATTTCTAAACCCAAACTCAAGAACATATTCCTTCTGCTTACCAGAAGAATTGATTATTTTTTTGTAGATAACCATTTCTTGCCTACAAATAAATCCTGCAAGTACAACACTATTGTTATTTCTGACTATGCCCCTCTGATCTTGGAGATAAAATCATTATACCCCACATACTCATCTTGCAGATGGTGTCTTAACCCACTTTTATTAGCAGACGAGATCTTTACAGAATTTATATCAAAACAAATCAGTTTTTTTCTAGAGACAAATACATCCTCAGAGGTCTCTGCAGGAATAATCTAGGAAACCCTGAAGGCCTTCTTAAGAGGACATATTATTTCATATCTTTCCCACAGAAATAAATTGGAAACCAAGCAGGTATTAAAGCTAACCAGCGAAATTACTAGAATAGATCAAGAAAAAGTGTCCAAGTGAGGCTCTTCATAGGAAAAGGCAGGCTCTGCATTCAGAACTCAACCTCTTGACAACTAAAGAAACTGAAAAACTCATTTTTAAATCAAGACATCATTTCTATGAACATGAAGAGAAAGCTACTAAGCTTTTAGCTCAACAAATTCACAAGCAAGAAATTCGCAATGCAATCCCAGCAATCACCAACACAAATGGAGACAAAATCATTGACCATAAAAATATAATGCACACATTTAGAGACTACTATAAATCCTTATATTCTACTGAGTTTAAAGAAGACAAGACACAATCTAATGCATTTCTGGATGCATTAGAGATACCACAAATAGATACTCTTAGTGCAGAGGAATTGGATAAACTGCTGGCACTATCTTTTATAAGACTCAGCTAGCTCCCCTCCTATTAGCAACAATCACAGAAGCTAGAGACAATAAAAATCTACCTCAAACTTTTCGTCAAGCATTAATCACCGTCTTTCCTAAACAAAATAAGGACGTATCACAATGTGCATCATACAAACCAATTTCATTTCTGAATAATGATGTTAAAATACTCTCCAAAGTCCTAGCTGGAAGGATGGAGAAAGTGCTGCCTTCAGTAATATCACAAGATCAAACTGGGTTTTTTTGAAGGCAGACACTTAGCGTCCAATCTTCAATGCCTGTTTAATGTAATATACTCACCCACAAAGTCAAACATTTCAGAGATTTTATTATCCATGGATGCAGAAAAAGCACTTGATATGATTGAATGGAACTACCTTTTCACTACATTGGAGAAATTTGGGTTTGGCCTGAATATTTGTGCATGGATCAAACTACTCTATACCAATAGAATTGCAGTTCACTGTCGAAATGCTTATCAGATAAAGGGGATTATCAGAGAAAGACTTGAACAGAAGATTTCTCTATATGCAGATATGAACTGTATATATCAGACCCAAAAAGTACTGTGCCTGCAGTCCTAACAGCACTAACAGAATTTCAAAAGATTTCTGGTGTCAGAATTAATTTGACTAAAAGTGTGCTCCTTCCAGTGAATTCTCAAGCACACAATATTAGATTGGACACCTTCCCTTTTATCATTGCAGATCAGTTTAAATATCTAGGGGTGAACATAAGTAAACATAAAGTTCTTTATCAACAAAATTTTGCCGTCTGTATGGAAAAAATTAAGCAAGACTTGCATTGATGGTCTACCCTTCATTTCACTCTAGCTGGAAGAATTAACATTGTTAAGATGAATATCCTCCCTAAGCTTCTCTTTTTATTTCAAAATATTCCAACATGCATCAATAAATAATTTTTTTAAGAAATTAGACTCAACCATAACCACATTTATTTGGAATTCAAAACATGCACATATCCAAAGAGTGACCCTACAAAGGCCAAAGGCAGAAGGTGGCATGGCTCTACCTAACTTTCAATTTTACTACTGGGCAGCAAACATATGCCTATAAACTATAAAAACCTGGACATGAACACAATTAGATGAACATATACAGGCTTGGTCTGCAATAGAAATAGTGTAAAATCCTGCAGTACTTCTTTATATTCCTTGCTTTGCGCCCCAATAAGTGCAAGTTATTGCTAGTATATTAATAACCCAATAGTGCTTCACTCACTCAGAATATGGAACCAATGTAGGAAGTATTTCAAGATAGAGAATCATTTATTGGTGGCAACGTTTTCAACCCTCATAAACATTTGAAGTTTTTAATGTCTGGAAAGCATTTGGGATTAAATCACCTAGAGATCTGTATATAGACAATATCTTTGCATCCTACGAACAATTACATTCTAAATTTAACTTTCCAGCAACACACTTCTTTCACTATCTTCAAATTAGAAACTTTGTTAAACAGAACCTGCCCAATTTTCTTCACCTCCCAATATGCTGGAAAATATTTTGATCAGTTTCAAGGATTAGGCAGCATGTCTCCAATATGTAAAACCATTTTACAGTCCCTTCCTTTCAAAGATCTAAGGGGACAATTGGAAAAGGATCTCTCACTTAACATTTCAGAAAAGGAGTGGAAAAAAGCAATGCAGATAATCAACTCGAGCGCCATATGCGCAAAGCATACAATTATTATGACCTGACTTATACATTAGTATACACAGTATATGAAAATGCAACAAGGAAGGGACTAACAGCAACATCAACTTCCCTAATTAAAAAGCTGTTTGTGTGTGTGTCTGTGTGGAGCAGTCTGTTCTGTTCACACTCAACCATAGCCATTACTATAGATGGCACATGCATGCACTTTTAAATTTTTTAAGCGCTTGCATGCACCTCAGCTCTCACTACAAAAGACGTATGTGTGTTTGTGTGTATGAAATAGTCTGCTCTGTTCATGATCAACCACAGCCATGGGAGTTTTGAATTCTATGGAAGATTTTGAGGGCTTATAGAAGTGTGACTTATACTTGTTGAGATTGTGCATGTATGCACTTTTAAATTTTTTGTGGGCACCTTACTTCTCGTTCAACCCAAACAGACAAACTCAGCTTTGTGGTACATGTACATCATACGATCACACATCGAGCTACCATGTATTTGCCTAAGACAGGTTCCAGCCTGCCCCACTCAATTTGTGCAACAGCTGCCCTCGACTACATGTCTGTCTTGAACAAGATACGACCTGTCCCGACCCAATTAGATGATGCCTCTGCAAGTTCACCAATATAGTAAAACTCCTAGGGAGTCTTTGGGTTATTTTCTTGTCCTGAAGACCTCATGCAGCTAGTATATACAGTATATAAAACACATAACAACAGCCAATTGAACAATTTATCTAAGGTCAAGTAAGCACCGTATGCAATGAAAATCCAATTTTGTTAATTCCGTAATTATTTTTGAGCTATAAGTGTTCAAATGCTGTATTTTGACCTTGTGCAAGGAATTCCCTCTTTCAAAACACCAATGAGAAGAACTAAAACATAATTACACTCTTGGTTAGGTAGATCAATGCAACATATCACAGTAATTTTAGCTCAAATTCAAAAAACAACAAATAATAATCTCCAAATAGCAAACTGTTTTGTGTAGTCTTCAAG
Organism: Polypterus senegalus; assembly: GCF_016835505.1. Taxonomy (NCBI): domain Eukaryota; kingdom Metazoa; phylum Chordata; class Cladistia; order Polypteriformes; family Polypteridae; genus Polypterus; species Polypterus senegalus. The sequence continues at coordinate 118,238,443 of NC_053154.1, read as the reverse complement.
GCTGGACATAAATATATTCATAACCAATTATTCTGAGCTGAGAAGCTTGGTGCTTAAGTTCTGCACTGTTGGAGATTTCTTGTTTCCCTTCAGTTCTATAAACACTTTCTGGAAAACTTCAAAACTGAATTTTAATTTGTTAGGATATCTAAGACGTATTGTATACATTAGCCTAACCCTGCACAACTCAAAAATGATCCAGGGCCACAACGAAAGTTGCAAAATGTAGCGTGGGCCTCAGGTTGCATTAAATTCACATAAAAAATGAAGGTGGCAAACCTCAATATTTTCAAGAGAGTAGCAATTAAAAACAAGTTAAGAACGCATTATCTAACTAAATTTAATAATGTTAATTAACCAAAAGCATGACAAATTGACACATTTGTACTTGTTCAATGGACCCTTAATGTGAGATGTTGCAAATTCTGGAGTCATATTTGATGTTAAAGTCTTTAAAATGTCTTCTAAGTGTTCGTCAGTTAAACACAGATGAGATTTGCTTTTATTAAGGTTCATAACAGAAAATGTTTGTTCACATATGTACATGCTGAAATTTAGAAATTTCTCTTTGTCCAAGCTTCTGTAAAAGTCAAGAAGATTACCTTCTCTATGCTTGGTTTTATAAATTGCTGAACATTAAAGTTCAATGATCTCCAGCTGTAAGTCCATGGGAACTTCATCTGGGTTCACAGAAAAAGGGTCTTTAATCACATTGAATTTGATTTCCTTTTCTCTTGATGACGCAAATCTTTTATCAAAGTCTTGAATTAATTTATCAATGTCATGAGAATATGTCTTTCCTAGCAAGGGATGTTTATTAGAAGGAATAGTCTTACATGTTGGTAAATGGCTCATGTCTCCTGTTGACAATTGGTTTTTGAACAGCGTAAGTTTCATTTTAAAAGCTCTTACTGATGCCAAAATTTGGAAAATAAACTGTGACTTTCCCTGCAGTTTTGAATTCAATTTGTTCAAATGAGTGGTGATATCAATCAGAAAACATAGGTCATTGTTCCAATCTTCATTTTTAAACTGGGTAAAATCCTTTGGATCCTTTTTCAAAAACTCAACGATTTCCTCTTTGAGTGCAATGAAATGTTGCAATACTTTCCCACAGCTTAGCCAATGAACCTTTGTAGGATACAATAAATCCCCGAAATTACCGCCAGCTTTTTCTAGAAATACACAAAATGTTTGATGTTTAAGCCCTCTTGCCCGGATGTAATTTACGACAGAAACTACGACTGACATGACATGGTCGTAACTTAGGACTTTGCTGCACAGCACTTGTTGATAAACGATGCAATGATATTTGGTTATATTTTTCACAGCAAATTCTTCCAGGAGTGTTACAGCACCAATCCTCTTGCCACACATTGATGGTGCACCATCGGTGCAAATAGCCACAATATTTTCAAAAGTCATACTCAATTTCTTAGATACATTGCTTCACTTTATTTGAAATGTTTTCACTATCAGTGCTTTCATCCATGGCTAACGAGTAGTACTTGAATTCTGCAGCTTTCTTTCTTAACTGGTCATGAAGGTTGCTAGAGATATCATTCACTCTTCGCTGCACAGTCATCCAGGACAAGCTCAAATTTTCAAAAGTATGTATCTTTTCTGGACATAGTTCAGAGGCAGCAATCATCATGCACTTTTTTATGAAGTTGTCTTCCGTAAAAGGTTTTCCAGCAGCAGCAATTTCTTTCGAAATTAAAAAGCGTACCTTTGGAGCCACTCCACTTTCTGTCTTTGCCTTCTTGAAAAATTGCTGTTGTCCTTACAAAACTTTCAGCAAGTTAGACGCCTTTATTTTCTTCCTGTTTTTATTCAACTTCGTCAACTCAACATGTTTGGATTTAAATGACGTCGGACATTGTATTCCTTTGGAACCACAATTGATTTGCGGCAAACCAAACAAAGTATTTTGTAACTGTAGAAGCTGAACAGATACTTATTTGTCCACTCAGAATTAAATACTTTCTGTTCTGACTCAATTTTGCGATTATCACTACCCATTATTTCTGGTCACTATGAATTGAATGTTAATTAAGACTCACGCTTTACCGAGCACACACACACTCATAAAAAACAACACCACTCACATGGCTTCAGCTCTAAAAATGTAAGATCGCGGTTAAAGATACAAGCACAGTTAAAATAATATTATTAATGTGACAATAATCACACTGGGTACTAGGATTGAATAGATTGAGCATTTAACCTTCGGGAGCTAGTGTGTGGACTCTGACTCTGCAATTTTATTTTATATACAAACAGTAGTTTCTTGGAATAACCTGTAGATGCGTTTTGTACAATTAGATATAAGTTTAGTCACATTTAAGTACGAGTTCACAATTCTTAGAAACCCTGGCGCGGGCTGCAGTGAGAGCCGTATTGGGCCGGATGCTGCCTGCGGGCTGTATGTTGTGCAGTGTTGCATTAGCCCAAAGAACATTGTACAAGCTGCAGCTATAGACCATAGTCCATTTGGCATCTCTACACCTTCAATAACAATGCCAACTTCTTCAGCCACGTGAAAGTGTCCCACACCCTCTTTACGGATGACAAAAATAGTCATAATGAGTGTCTTACTTTCTATTTCAGCATCATCTCCTACTGTATCCAACAAGAAAAAGATAAAGATGCACAAATACTCATCTATTACAATATAGTGAAATTTGACATAGGTAGATAAGTAAACCCTAGGACCCATTAAAGCATTGAATGTTATGTCTTATTAGTGTCATATAACTAGTCAGTTATGTTCAAAATACCGAACTAAAAGCAGTATATCTTGCACAAGTGATAATATAGAGAACATTACATTAGAATCACCACTGAACACACTGTGAAATTTAGTAGTTTAGGAAAAAACACAAATCCCTGTAAATAAACAAACAAATAACATAAAAAAATAATGGTAAATTGCATGCTAAGCCTTACCAGATATTCTTTGATCAGATTTTTGACATCCTCACCAAGGTAAATAATAAGGGTCCTCAGTACATACTCTCTTCTGGTGTTAATGTCATTTTTCTGAATGCAGAAGTATACAAAAATTAATATTCGCTGCTGGATTATGTGAATTTCCCCTTGGGATTAATAAAGTATCTATCTATCTATATTCACTGACCCAGACATCTATAACAAAAAAAAAACATGTAGGCAAATTCACAAATGTTATGTACCTTATCTGTGACTTGAATGAAACTGGCAGTCTTATAGCAGGCAGCTCCTCCTTTGTGTCTGATGATGCTTTCCAGTTTATTTGTATATTTGTCGAGCAGTTCAGGTTGTAGTAATCCACAGGAACTCTGCATTAATTAAGTTAAAGAAAATAATTAATTTCAAAAATTCAAATACTGTAAGATGAACATTTTATGGGGAAAAAACTAGCATACCTCATTCACTTTGAAAAGGGCAGTTCAAAGCTTCATAAAATCCTCAACCTTTGGCTGCTCCTTCACTACTTTGTGCCTTCTATAGGGAAATGTCTTTGCCATGAGTTCTCGAATGACTCTTTCATCATTTTTTTATTTTCCTCTCTCGTAAGCGTTTCTCTATCCATTTCAAGGCTTTCTGGTGTCTCACCCTGAGGTAAATCAGTAGTTTGCCTCTACCCTCTTTGGCTTTTTCATGTTTTTTGGTGGACACACTGTCAGTTTCCCTTACCTTGTTTTTTTACTGAATTTACAATATGCCCAGGCTGTTTCAGGCAAGGGTGTTACTTTATCAGGGCTTCGGACACCTCATAGAAGTCAGTGCCTCATGGGTATGCTTTAAATCAAAATATCTCTTCTGCAAGCTTCAGCAGGTTGTCACTTCTCATCTTTGTGCTTACTGTCAGTATTATTTTCTTTATCCTGTATTCTGCATCAGCCTTTTTAAGCCAAAGTTCAGTTTCATATGAAAATTGTGGAATTTGGAAAACTTTTAGCCATGCTTGTATTCTGGTTGACAGTGAAGAGATAACTGTATCGTCTGTGTCACCTGACATTACAGAGCTGGAGTCACTGGGTACTGGCAAAAGCGATTGAGAAAGCTCAGCAGCTTGCTCTGATTTCTCTGTGCAGACCACTTTTATGGTGCTCATATCCTCAACTTCTAAGGTTGAAGTTAAATTAAGAAATTTAATTGACGTTGTTTACCTTGTACTGTCATTTAATATCTTCTTTCAGTTCAAAAGCAAATTGTACTTCATTGATGAGAGCATCTACTGAGTCAGGTATTCCACTTGGCAGGATCATTTTCCTGGCATAATCTATACCAAATATGACTCAAAGATGTACAGATCTCTTACCAGACATGGTATCTGAAAACACAAGGAAAAAGCAAAACATTTATTCTAGACAGTTGTAAATTAACAAAGTTAAACAATCACATACTAACTATAGGAAGGCTATAATCCTACTTATGGTCCTGTTTTAAATAATTACGCATGTGAACTACATCATTGTAATAATGGATAGTAAAAATGTTATTTTGGGTAGTAAGAATGCTGTATGCATTTTACAGGCTATTGATATATAACATTAACATTCTATTATCTTACGAGATGTTCAATGGCTGACCTATGGTGGTTATTTACCCTTCAGAAGTTACTAAGCAAGATTACAAAGATGTGTGTAAAAATATTAAGGCTTAAATAACAGCTGACATAAAACATTTCATTTTCGACTAAATAAACTATTGTTTTAAAGCAATAATATCAAAACCAATAAAAAATAGCTTAAGCTCTACATAAAATACATAAGATGCAGTTATACATAAAATTAAACAAGCAAACCTGTGTTTACAGCAGTCAAGGCAAATTTGTTTATGCTCATCCATCACATCTATGTTTTGAACCAAAAAATATATTATGGTGTATTTATTGAACACATTATTCTAAACTCAGAATGACCGTATTCAAACAATGTTTTTTTTAGCTAAATGTCTCATTAAGATTACTTTCATGTTCTGAATGTTTAACTATTTAACATTTACTGTGTACATTTCATCATATTTATAAACATTAAAAATGTATTCTACATGAATGTGTCTTTTTACAGTGACTAGCTGCATGCCTTGCACTATATCAGTGATGGCTAACCTTTTTGAGCCCGAGTGCCCAAACTGCCGCACAAAACCAAAGAATTTCCTCAAAGTGCCAGCACGTCAATTAAACCTTAATAACAAGATTTTAGTATCTAAAAACTCTTTATAAAGTAAATGTAAAAATTTGTAACATCATTTTTAAAGGTTGGAATCTTTGTAATGTCAGAAAATCAATTTGATTCACAATCCTTTGGTTTTCATTTCAATTTATTGGCAATTTATAATGTTTTAATGATTTCATTCAATTTAATGAATTTAGGAAGAATTTGATTCAGTTACACAATATATTTTAAATGTATTATTCACATAACATGTCAAATGTATCCTGAGTAAAAAAAAAGATAAACTTCTTAAAACTGTTAACTGTGTCAAGACTCGGTGTGTATTCCCAAAGAGTCTATACATGTTTTTTTGTAAAATTTACAATCAAATTTGAAAATAGTTAAATCATTACATTTCTAATAATATGATGTAAAGAAAACAAAACAGCTTTCAATTAAACCAACCGTTTTTATTGGAAATTCCAGATTGGAATACAACAGGGCCATGTAAAGTCCCTTTTTTAAATAACATCTTTAAATAATGTTTAAATAACTTAGAAAGTGTCTTAACTGCAAACTGAAAACACTGCTTCATATAAACATATGCATTGGGCATGCTCTGAAAAAAATTTATGTGATTTTTGTTGTTGCATGCATGCTGATAACTTGTCAATCCTTGGCTCATAGTGCGTTAATTTCAGAGCAACACATGCAGCACTCATGTCATCCGTTAATCTGTTTCTAGCATCAGATTTTATATGATTCAAAGCCGAAAACAGCTGCTCACAAGCATAGGATGACCCAAACAAAGTAAGAAGAGCAATCCCAAGTGCTTTCATGGACTTAAAATTGTCTGGCAGAGAATTCCACGCTTTTAGGATTTCATTTTCAGAACTGCTAGCAGTGATTTCATTTGTCACCCTTTCACACTCAATACGTTCAAGAGCCGCACGCAGGTCATTGAATTTACTTTTCCAGATAGAGCTTTCTTGAAATTCCAGTAGCTCCATTTCCAAATTTTGAATATCCAACCACTGTAAGCAGGAAAGATCAAGATCTTCAAATGTGGACTTTTCTGGGGAAGTTATAAATGAAAGGGTTGTCTCCATCTTACGGAACTGAAAAAATCTTTTACTAAAATTCTCCTTTGCTTCGGCTACAATGGTGGAATATGCTTTGTGGATTTCCTGGTGTTTTTTATGACTGTCCACAAATGTAGAATTATCCAAATGTATTTTTAGGTTGGGAAAATATTTTAGCTGTCCACTCTCAAGGTCTTTTTCAAAAACATGCAATTTTCTCTCAAAAGCTTTGATGTCACTAAACATGCTTTCTGGTGTTTTTCCCATGCCTTGTAATTTTTGTAAAGAACATGAGGTTGGTAAGCCAGGCCATGTTGGTGAGTTGAGGATAGTCTTCCCCCTTTTCGTTCATAAATAGCCTAACTTCTTCCAAGCAGGCCACAAATCTCTCTAACACTCGTCCTCTGCTCAGCCACATCGTCAAGTTTTTTGCTGCTTTCTTTGGCACAGAGAGCCTCTTGATGTATTATGCAGTGAAATTTAATCAGTGAATGTTTTGCTTCCTTAGCAAAGAAATGAATGACTCCTGATGTTGTCCCCACCATGGTAGGTGCTCCATCGCTAGTAACTGAAACCACTTTTTCTGGACTTATGTCTAGTGATGAAAAAGCCTCCATCACAGCATTGTGGATATCTATCCCTTGTGTTCTTCCAGGCAAAGACAGCAGTTTTACCAGCTCTTCTCTCATGATGTCACCAATAGCATAACGCAAAATGAGCGCTAGTCTTGCATGGTTAGTAATATCTGTACTTTCATCCAAGCACATGGAGTAGAAGGGTGCTTTTTGTAAGTCGCAAGTAAGCTGTTGACTAACATCAGCAGCCATTCGCAGAACCCTATCTTTTGCAGTATTTCTGCTTAGCGGCATCTCAGAGATGCGCTGCACAATTTATCCTTGTTTTGGAAATCATGGAAGAGTGAATTACTCCCAGCCAAAATTGCCTTTTTGATAAAATCTCCATCAGAGAGGGGCTTACCATGTTTTGCCATGCACAGTGAAATTTGAAAGCTGGCAACTGTAAGATGATTAGTTTTTGAAAGATAGTTGCTAAAACTAAGAGACTGGGAGTGATATTTCTTTAAGTTTCCTACAAGGAACTCTTTTCTTTGAGCTAAACCAAGTTCAGCAACACTGTTATGGTTGGTCTCAAAGTGACGTTTGACACTTGATGTGCGAGACACAACACTTTCATTACACATAATACACAATGCTTTCCCACTGCGTTCAATCACTCCATATGTCTCTGTCCAGGCATCTTGGAATGGTCTTCCACTATCTGTTTTTGCTTTTTTTGCTGTACTCATTTTCTTTGTTCAAGACTTCAAGTCTACAAAAAGATAAAATTTGTATAATAAAAAAAATCTAATGAAGTGCTGTATACAAATCCGTCCCCATAAAAAAATATGTGATTGGGGAATTTTACTAATTGTAGACATCCGTTTTGGTCAAAAAATATACTGTCCGGGTGAAAACCGGACTTGTGCAACCCTAACCTGGACACCTAGACAAATATCCAGATAATTTAATAGGTTTTAAAAAGGAGCCCAGGTAAGTTTATAATTAACATTAGTATTATTGGTCCAATTAAACTTAGGCAGCACAGGTAGGGCAAAGTAGAAGTTTACCTAATAATAAATGATGTAGAATGCAGATTGCGTCTCCTGTTCTCCTCAAGTCTCCCGCCAGGGTGGGAGGGCGTGACAGAAGAACGCTCTGTGCTGTAGGCGAGTACCTGGGCGGGTTCAGAGGCGGAGGCGGGGAGTGAGACTTTGCTTCTCACAGCCCCGCGGCGGTTCAGGCAGCCGCGAGGAACACATTGCCAGGCAGGGCCGGACTGGAACAAAAAATAGGCCCGTGCATTTTAGGTTGAGCAGCCCAATCACATGACCTCACGCAGGCCCCGCCCATTGAAGTCCAGGGGCAGGGCTAAAATGCAGAAGCACACTTGAGAGGCACGGCCAGCCACTAATAAGTAAGGAGTGCAACAGCCAACACACAAGAAGATGTGACATGGGGGAGGGGAGAGAGAGAAGATGGGACATGGAGGGGGGGGAGAAGGTCCATAAAGACTACGACTAAAACATCTCTTCTTAATCCTCTGCTGTCACACAAAACTCCCAAAGGAATGCTGAACACCCAAAGATCCTCCAGAAAACAATGTAATTTAAAGGAAGATGCACAGGAAAGATAATCGTGCGATATGTTCAAACTTTAATGTTCTATAAAAGCAATGACAGACTCTCACCTTTGAAACAAAAATGACAAGCGCTTATCAATAAAACCAAACCACGGGGTCCGCGCTTTTTACAATGAAAAATTCGGATAACAAGAGGCAGCTCAGCAATGTCCAATCTTAGTGAGCTGGAGGTTTATGTGGCAGCAGAGGACTAAGAAGAGATGTTTTATTTGTAGTCTTGATGTATTGGAGAAGTGACTGCAATTCCCCAAATAAAATGACCTGCAAACTGGATTAATCGCATTAATGACTATACAACATTGGATTCATCACAATAACAACTAATTAAGAGGTGACCTGAGTGTATGGGAAAAGGACTTTTATTTTTCATTATTGGAGCCTTTGTTATTTTATTATGATGTTTACAAAAGCACTGTGAAGGGCCACATATACACTTTACTGTTTTTTGCTATATTGAGTTTTCCATAAGGTACAGCGCAGAGGATTAGTGTGTTGGTTGTTCACAGAGAGCCCAGCCCTCCTCTCAGCTTACTGAACTTCTCTATGCAATCATCATAAGCAGCTTTTTTATTTCCTCGAATTTAGCATGTCCCCCATGGAAGATACAGAGGTTTTTACAGAGGAGCACATTATTAGACACATTAACATCCCCCCATATCCTCACCTCTCTAGCATGGGAGCACTAGGAACTGTTCCTGATTACAGATGTCACATGTGGAGTCACACTACAGCCTCACTGAGTTCCTGTGACAGACTCAATGTCAAGCTTCTCTTCCTCCCCCCCACTTCCCCCTCACACACTGCCTGGCTCATAGGATACTAAGGGGAAGACAGGCAGGCTAAACATCCACTCACAGGACTGCAGCCAGCACAGGAGGATGGGCCGCGGCCCACCAGGACAATGCCCGGTCCTCCCAATGGCCAGTCCGGCCCTGTTGCCAGGTGAGCTGCAAAGCAGACACCGGCACGCTCGCCTCCCGCCGTGCCGCATATAATAATTGCGGACCTTCCCGCGTGCCAGCTGCAAGGCCTTCGCGTGCCACAGGTTCGCCATCGCTGCACTATATAATCAGACAACGGGCATACATCTGTGAGTTCTTGGATCTCAACAAGTTCCAAGTATTCGGTGGTTGAAGCCATTACATTGAAGGCTCTGTAGTGTTCCATGTACCATGCACTTAGTTTTCTGACAATAAATGATAACTGCTCTTTAATAGCAGCCAAGTGAATAGCTTCACAAAACTCTGGGAGTCCACCTAGGGAACCATGTGTAAGAATCATTTCTATCTTATAGTTAATTCCATCATCTGTTACATTTTTGGTCAAGTATGTAATCTCAATATCTGGATATATCTTTATCAGAACTTGTGAAATGTCCTCTTTCAAAACATTAATTGGTGAAACACTTGAGTCCTCTGAACATGGCTTGGGAAAGTGATTCATGTGCAAGTGGTAAGCCATTTACAACTTATGTCTCTGATAACTCTGCTCCTTAGGGACAAGCTGACAGAGATTGGAGTAGATTCATAACTGGTGGCATGGATCATGGACTATCTTACAGACAGACCTCAGTATGTGTGTCTCGGTAACTGCAGGTCTGACATAGTGGTCAGCAATAGAGGAGCGCCGCAGAGGATTGTACTTTCTCCGATCATGTTCAGCCTATATACGTCGGACTTCCAATACAACTTGGAGTCCTGCCACATACAAAATTTCGCTGACGACACTGCTATCATGGGCTGCATCAGGAGTGGACAGGAGGAGTATAGGAACCTAATCAAGGACTTTGTTAAATGGTGTGACTCAAACCACTTACACTTGAACACCAGCAAAACCAAGGAGCTGGTGGTGGATTTTAGGAGGCCCAGGCCCCTCATGGACCCTGTGATCATCAGAGGTGACTGTGTGCAGGGGGTGCAGACCTATAAATACCTGGAAGTGCAGCTGGATGATAAATTGGACTGGACTGCCAATACTGGTGCTCTGTGCAAGAGAGGACAAAGCCAACTATACTTCCTTAGAAGGCTGTCGTCCTTCAACATTTGCAATAAGATGCTCCAGATGTTCTATCAGACGGTTGTGGCGAGTGCCCTCTTCTACGCAGTGGTGTGCTGGGGATGCAGCATTAAGAAGAAGGACGCGTCACACCTGGACAAACTGGTGAGGAAGGCAGGCTCTATTGTAGGCACGGACCTGGACAGGTTGACATCCGTGGCAGAGCGACGGGTGCTGAGCAGGCTCCTGTCAATCATGGAGAATCCACTGAATCCACTAAACAGTATCATCTCCAGACAGTGGAGCAGCTTCAGCGACAGACTGCTGTCACTGCCCTGCTCCACTGACAGACTGAGGAGAGTATTCCTCCCCCACACTATGCGACTCTTCAATTACACCCGGCGGGGTAAACATTAACATTATACAAAGTCATTGTCTATTATACCTGCATTTTTATCACTCTTTAATTTATTGTATTTTATCAATATGCTGCTGCTTGAATATGTGAATTCCCCCTTGGGATTAATAAAGTATCTATCTATCTATCTATCTATCTATCTATCTATCTATTTATCTAATGACAGAAGTACATTTTTATAGCAGCTTGTGTGTCTGATAACTCTCTTGAAGAAGCTATTTTTTGATTAAAAAAACATAGTCCATTATGACACAAGAGGACAAACTGATAGATAAGATGAGGTTAATAATCCAAGAAATGGTGATTTGGTTAAAGACATAAGTCTGGAAATATCTCCCTAAATCTGACCCTGTGCTCCGGGATCTTTGAATCAAGATAGGCAATGGAATCTTCTGTATGAATGGGGTGACAACAAGGTATACAGTGTCCTTTAAATCTGTCATTATTTCCCAAACTGGTTCATCAGAAGGAGCCCTATCTCCAACCAACAGAGGTAAAAATATCAACAAACATCAGATTGGCATTACCTCCAACAGTTCTTCTGGATGCATAAGTAAGAGGCACAGCATGAGGACGATTTGTTTGATCTGACCCCATGAAGGGAAACTTTTATATTGACTGGTTTAGAATATCAAGTGTGAAATATTTCTTTGAGATCAGTGTTGCAAGGCAGAGAGCAAGTTCTGCAGGTACAATTTCTTTGAAAATGTCATGGACAATATCTGGTGGGAAACTAGTAACCACACTAAAAGAAAAAAAAGCTCATTCTGAGAGTATAGAATATTTTTTACTCCTAGTAGCTAGGCAACACATTTTCCTCTAAGGTGTCCTTTGTGCATCCCTTCACTTCTCAGGCAAAATGCATCAGTTTGCGCTTCTTTTGTTTAAAATTCCGTTCTTTCCCCTAAACAAAATCTGCAAACATATGTTCCTCAGAAATTCTCCACAAAACCAGCAATTCCATGGGCAAAGAAATTATGATCAATAACACTCCAATGTGCCTTTAATAGTCTTCCCTAACTATGAAATGAAGATACAATGTTGTTCTAAATTAACAAGTTCATTTACCAAGGGTTCCAACACTTTCTCACAGCCATAATGTTTTACATCTTCATTTTTTATCAAGACTGCCAAATAAATTGATGACAGCCTGGGGGAAGATTTCCTAAAATCCAATAAATCCCAATTATTTTGTGTTTTTTCCAAGTGGATTGCAAATTTCAAAATCATCCATATAAAGAATAAGTGAGTCCTCATGCAAAAATATATATATAATTATACCAGCTTCCATCAAAAAATGATTTGTATTGAGGGTTTCCAGTACCAGTTTGTGGCTGGCCTTCATGTAAACTAAGAACCCTATCAAGTTTGGGCAGGGTAGCTAGTATTTCCTGCAAGGATGTCAGTATAGTGATATATTGAAATGTATGATTTGGTTGTAATTCATATTCTATTGGCTTAACTGTTGTGAGTCAAGCTGTACAGAGCTGCTGGCCAGGACCACAAAAAACTTGGTTTTTGACAGGTTGAGCTGTAGATGTTGGTCCTTAATCCAGGTTGAGATATGAGTAAGTTATGCAGAAACTCAAGCTGATACCGTATTGTTCTCTGTAGAGAACGACAGGTACTGCTGTACCCAATGCATAGCACTGATAAGAGAACCTATGGGATTGGGTGATAGTGTACAGAGAGAAAAATAGAGGACCTAGCACCAAACCATGGGGTACACCTGTGCATATATCTGTTTTGTCCTTGATGAATCTCCTCACCAGGACACACTGTAGGATCTGCCCAAGATGTAGGACTCAAACCATCTGAGAGCAGTCCCAATGATACCAAGGTCAGAGAGGGTGCCAAGAAGGATGCTGAATGTGTCAAAGGCAGAGGAGAAATCCAGCTGGATCAGGACATGTTAGTAGCTCTAGCAAGTCATAGCAGGTTCACCACATTTAATAGAGCTGTGTCAGTTGAGTGATTCCTCTTTAAGCCAGACTGGTTGGTTTGGAGCAATCCATTCTGTACAAGGAAGGAGGAGTCCAGTTTAGAAACAGCATGTTCAATTGTTTTGGAAAGAAAAAAGAGAGACAGACCTGTAATTGTTAACTTGGGATGGATCAAGTGCGTGTTTTTTGACAAGTGGGGGTTATCACAGCGTGTTTGAAGAATGATGCGTGTAATTGCAGGAATGAGTGAGGGGTTAGATGGCCTGAAGGAGATGCAAGGGGATAGGGTCAAGTGGACAGGTAGTAGGGTGACTGGAAAGGAGATCGGACACAAGTTGTAGAGAGTAGCAAGAATGTGGAGAATGTTAGGAGTTGCTTGAAAGAAGGCATAATGGGTGGCAGTGAGGGCAAGAACTGACTGCTGAAACCAGTCACCTTATCCTGAAAAAAGGAGGCAAAGTCCCCACTGAAATCATTTGTACAGTAGCACATTTATATTGGAACTGTTTAGTTTGACATGAATGATACCTGAAAAGTTTAAACACCAAAGGAAACTCAAACACAATTAAATGTTGCTTCATTTGGTCAGAGCATTATGAAATTCTACTTTAGGAATGGATCAATGTTGAGTGCTAAGGATGGATTGTCCTCTACTCAAACAAGTACATAAAGTATTACAGCAAATAAAGTACTTGAATCCAAGTCTACAGAAACAGACTGTCATGCACAGAAATCATCTGAGGCTGAAGTACTAGTTAGAAGATGTATGGATCTAACAACTTATGATATACTTTATGTAGACATGTGTCCCAAGTTCAAGACATAGAGCTGTGAGGTTGCAGTATCACAGAGCAAATGGTCACTTGCCCAGAAAAAAACAGTGTGTCTGAATTACACTAGATGTTCTCTTGGCCTTGAATGGCTGAGCACATTCAGCCATTCTGATCTGCGTCCACAGATCTCCTTTTTGCTCCCTGGGCAAACCAATGGAATCATTCATAAAAGTTTAGTAATTTTCAGGTCAAAGTTTTTTCTTTACAAATATGTGTGAAAGAAGCCCGGCTACAGACAGACACCAAGGACACACAATGTTCAAATGCACACTCTATTTATTATTTTTCTTCTGCACACACACAGTGCACCAACCACCACAATAAACTCAGTCCTTTTTATTTTCCTTTGTATTTTCTGCTCTGTTCTTCAGCTGCCTCTACTCCCCTCCTCGTAAGCTCCGTCCTCTGAATCCCAACTCCGGCTCCCTGAATGGAGTGAGGCGGCCTCTTTTATACTGCACCCGGAAGTGCCAATTACTAATTGGCTTTGTCATTAGGCATTTCACAGATTTTAATCAAAACTCTGATGTCATTTTTAAACACTTGCTTTAATTTCTTGGATATTATTTTTGTAATATCCAGTACCACAGAATGAGTGCAAACACTAAAACTGATAATCTGTACAAGTGGGGTTTTGGTTTCTTGATTGGAATAAAGCCTTATTCTGGTCTTCTGTGTTAAATGAAAAATGGGATTGTCTACAATATGTAATATAGCAAAATACCCGCGCTTCGCAGCGGAGAAGTAGTGTGTTAAAGAAGTAATGAAAAAGAAAAGGAAACATTTTGAAAATAACGTAACATGATTGTCAATGTAATTGTTTTGTCACTGTTATGAGTGTCGCTGTGATATATATATATATATATATAGCAAAATACCCGCGCTTCACAGCGATGTCATGTGTTAAAGA